>NC_040083.1:9375000-10000000 GCF_003369695.1 Bos indicus x Bos taurus | reverse complement strand
AACTACCGCACAGCTGCCCTCATCTCACACACTGGTAAAGTAATGCTCAAAATTCTCCAAGCCAGGCTTCAACAGTACATGAACCATGAACTTCCAGATGTTCAAGCTGAATTTAGAAAATGTAGAGGAACCATAGATCAAATTGACAATATTCGCTGGATCACCAAGAAAGCAAGAGAGTTCTAGAGAAACATCCATTTTTGCTTTATTAACTATGCCAAAGCCTTTGACTATGTAGATCACAACAAACTCTGGAAAATTCTGAAAGAGATGGGAATACCAGATCACCTGACCTGCCTCTTGAGAAATCTGTATGCAGGTCAAGAAGCAACAGTTAGAACTGGACATGGAACAACAGACTAGTTCCAAATCAGGAAAGGAGTACATCAAGGCTGTATATTGTCACCCTGCTTGTTTAACTTATATGCAGAGTACATCATGAGAAACGCTGGGCTGGATGAAGCACAAGCTGGAATCAAGATTGCCAGGAGAAATATCAATAACCTCAGATAGATATGCAGATGACACCATCCTTATGGCAGAAAGCGAAAAACTGAAGAGCCTCTTGGTGAAAGTGAAACAGGAGAGTGAAAAAGTTGGCTTGAGGCTCAACATTCAAAAAACTAAGATCATGGCATCTGGCCCCATCACTTCATGGCAAATAGATGGAGAAACATTGAAAACAGTGGGAGACTTTATTTTTGGGGGCTCCAGAATCACTGCAGATGGTGACTGTAACCATGAAATTAAAAGACGCTTACTCCTTGGAAGAGAAGTTATGACCTTCCTAGATGGCTACTTTGCCAACAAAGGTCCATCTAGTCAAAGCTATAATTTTTTCCAGTAGTCATGTATGGATGTGAGAGTTGGACTAGAAAGAATGCTAAGCATTGAAGAATTGATGCTTTTTTGAACTGTGGTGTTGGAGAAAACACTTGAGAGTCCCTTGGACAGCAAAGAGATCAAACCAGTCCATCCTAAAGGAAATCAGTCCTGAATATTCATTGGAAGGACTGATGCTGAAACTGAAGCTCCAATACTTCAGCTACCTGATGCGAAGAACTGACTCATTGGAAAAGACCCTGATGCTGGGAAAGATTGAAGGCAGGAGAAGGGGATGACAGAGGATGAGATGGTTGGATGGCATCACCAACTCAATGGACATGCGTTTGAGTAAACTCTGGGAGTTGGTGATGGACAAGGAGGCCTGGCATGCTGCAGTCCATGAGGTCACAAAGAGTCAGGCCCGACTGAGCAACTGAACTGAACTGAAAAATCTAAACAAATTTTTGGCCAACCCAATATGTCATATACATATACATGTATATTATAAAGAATAATACATTGAAGAGCAATAGATTTATCACTCATTTAATAAATGAAACACAAAACACCAGATCCCCCTCCCTGATTGAATCTCCTTTGTAAACTGTCATTATCCAGAACTTGGTGTTACTGTGTATTTACACTTATATGTATTTACCTAAACAATATATTGGTTGAAGTCTTTTAAAACTTTGCAGTGTCAAAACTGCATGTATTTTTGCAGCTTGTTTTTGTCATTCATCATTTTTATGATATTTATCTATGGTAATATGTACAGTGTGTGTTTATTTGCTGTCTTTGCTGTTCAGCGTTCTGTTGTATGAATATATCAAATTTGTTTATGTTAATGGATATTTAGGTTACACATTGTTTTTACTCTGTTATAAATAATGCTGCTGTGAATATTGTGCATCTATGTGAGCTTCTCTAGAATATATAACTGAAAATGTAACAGTTAGATCTTGTGAATCTTCAGCATTACCAGATGTTGCCAAATTGTTTTCCAAAGTTGCTGTACAGTTTAGAACCTCATATGGAAGTGCAGAGAGTTCTCATTGTTCTACATGCTCACCATCACATTTAAAATTTTCCCAATCTTATTGACAATCCTCATTGCTATTTTAATTTGTATTTCCCTGATTACTAGTGAAATTGAACTTCCTTTTTCTTACATATATAATTTATAATAGCTAAATAACTTATTATTTAGATATCCTCTTCTGTGAAGTACTTGTGTATATAACAGTATATTCTGGTAAATATATTCTGGTATAATTTCTTAATCAGTTTTATGCATTACAGATAAAGTCTAACTTTGGTTAAAATTTTAATATGTATTATTATTTTTCTTTTTTTTTTAAGTTGTTTAAGAAATCTCTACTCAAAGATTGTAAATAATATTCTCCTTTGTTTTCTTTAGACAGTTTTAAAGTTTTGCTTCTCAGATTTGGATTTTTTTATCTACAGTTTATTTTTATATCTGGAATGCGGAGGTGATATCATTTTAAAACTATGTAGATGTCTAGCTAGCACTGTTTATGACTAGTCCATCCTTTCTCCACTGATTTGTGATGCTACCTGTGTCATACAGTATCTACTTTTCACTTGTGCAACTTATTTTGCTATTCTGTTCTGCAGTCCATTTTCTACCCTTGTCTTGATCTTCTGCCATTGTCCTAATTCTGATAGGTCTTTATATCTGATAGGGTGAGTAAGTGAGTTTTCAAGGCAGACAAAGCTATGCAGTGTAGTAGGGCACAAAATTTGAAATCAGAAGACTTAATTCCAGAACTGTAGTCAGTTATCAACATGGATGAGCCTGATCAGAAGTTTATTTTTATGTGGGCTTTCGATGACCATAAACCAACATTTTGTAATGAATTTTTTTTAATGATAGCAAATCTAATACAGCGTAGGTCTCATTAGTACAGAATAGATTCCATTTGATTGGGAAAGACGCCAGAGACTCTGCCTACCTGATTCAAAGCCAAAGTCTCAGAAACAATAATCGAATTTAGGCCACCACAATAACCATACATATGTCCTTGGTGTTTTTCTTCTTCTGTGAGGCTTTTTTCCCCCCTTTAGCATGAATAATTTTTTCTATTTGATTAAAAAGAATTTAAGCTCCAGGGTCTTTGGTAGATGATGGATCTAAATTGGGAAAATATTTTCCATATTTTGATCAAATAAAGTCACATTGCAAAATTCTGTTGATTGAAATTAGAGTGGTGTTAATGGAGATTGGTTGTTGAAAAGATAGTAAAAGTAGGCTATTCACAGCAAGGCAGGCAGTTGTAGAAAAAGGACAATGACCAAGATATAAGGATAGCAGTGGAGGCTGATTGTCTGCCTTTTCTGCTGGGGATTCTCCTTCAGTTCCCAGTAAAAAGACCAAAGAAATATATCAGATGAGGCTTTTCAACTGATAAGGTGGTGTTTTTTTAATTTGACTTTATTTTTTATTGGAGTAATGTTGATTTATAATATTGTGTTAGTTTCAGGTGTACAGCAAGGCTATTCAGTTATCCATATACATATATCCATTTTTTTTTCATATTCTTTTCCCATATAGGTTATTACAGAATATTGAGTACAGTTCCCTGTACAGTAGGTCCTTGTTGATTACCTGTTTTATATATAGTAATGTGTATATGTTAATCCCAAACCCAATTAATCCCTCCTTTCCACCTTTCCCTTTTTGTAACTGTGTTTTCAAAGTCTATGAGTCTGTTTCTGTTTAGCTTGAGTTGCTTTCTCACTGTATCGTTATCATGGCAGGTACTGACTTGTCTTCCCTAGGGATTTGTCTTTAACCAGAACCTTATAATACAAAATGTCCCATGTTACAACCCTCTGTCCTCCAATTCTCCTCTTACTGTCTTGCCTAATTGAAGGTTTTGGTTGTTGCTGTTATTACTGATTTTGTTTTTAGCACTTCTTTAACTCAAGCATTTGTGATATATGGACAGTATTTCTAATTTATGAAAGATAATACAATGCGGTTTAAAAGTACTATAGGAGTAATCAGATGCGGTTTCTCTCCCAAGTTCCCTTTTTCTCCTCTCCTCCTTATCTGGGTAAACTTATCCAGTCCCATATTTTGGATTATATAGGTCAACTTTTCTTCTGAACTCCAGACATGTATCTGTTTATATGACATTTCCAACTTAACATGTCTAAAATACAATTCTTAATTTTTCTTCTTAAAACCTGTTCCTGCTTTCCATCCCCAATTCTTTCCATTCAGTAAATGGTATTGTCATCTGTGAGTAGTAGTTGTTCATTTGCTAAGTCATGTCTGGCCCTTTGCAACCCCATGGACTGCAGCTCACCAGGTTTTCCATCCTCCACTGTGTCATAGAGTTTGCTCAACTTCATGTCCATTAAGTCAGTGATGCTATCTAACCATCTCATCCTCTGCCACCCGCTTCTCCTTTTCTCTTTACTCTTTTTCAGCATCAGGGTCTTTTCCAGTGAATCAGTTCTTCACATCAAGTGTCCAAAGTATTGGAGCTTCAGCTTCAGCATTAGTCCTTCCAATGAATACTCAGGATTGATTCCCTTTAGGATTTACTGGTTTGATGTCCTTGTAGTCCAAGGGACTCTCAAGAGCCTTCTTCAACACCACAATGAACTAAAGCATCACTTCTTCAGCACTCAGGCTTCTGTATGGTCCAACTCTCACAGCTGTACATGAGTACTGGACCAATACAGCTATAATCATGTGCCAGTTAGAGCTAAAGTGTAATAAGGGAATTTTTAAACAGAGTCAGCCTAAAACACAAAATAAGCTAATTTGTAGAATAGAAATGCAAAATGATTGGAGATAAAAACGTGGGCTACTAGAATCCAGGTCTGAAGTGGCTGGGGTGGCTAGGGCATTCAGTTTCTGTGGGTATACAGAAGTAAAAGTGTTGCGTGGGAGTCAGAGGACTAGAACTAGACTTACCAATTAAAAGTAGGGGTTGGAAATGGGACTCTACTGCTCCTAAAAGAAAGTTTATATAAGATGTGCAACCAGCTCTTTCCTGAAGCTGCATTTAGCATTAAAAATACTTAAAAATATTTGTCTAAAGATGTGAGAGGGCCAAACTGTAATGACTCAGTAGCTGAGTCTATGGTAGCTGATAATGGCTGGAGTGTGCAGTCATAATATTAGACCTGGTTTTTAACTAGGGCCCCGTAAAGTAAAGTGAATTTGCTCAGTCATGTCTGACTGTGCGACCCCATGGACTGTAGCCCACCAGGATCCTCCCTTCATGGGATTTTCCAGGCAAAGGTACTGGAGTGGATTGCCATTTCCTTCTCCAGAGGATCTTCCCGACCCAGGGATCAAACCCGGGTCTCCCACATTGTAGGCAGTCACTTTACCATCTGAGCCACCAGGAAAGTCCAGGGCCCCATGGGTATTGGTAAAGACAAAAATGAATGAAACGTGGTGGATAAATAGGGGGAGTGAGGGAGAGAGAACAAGAGAGAGAGAAAACTCTCTTACTCAAGATCTGTAAACAGAAATTCCAAAGCATAATTAAAGAAAAAAGCTAAACCTAAAAAGTCATTCAATAAAATCAACAGTCAGGAGACCGATTCACTCCCAAATGTAATAAAAGCAATAAATAGAAAGTAATAATTTTCTAAAGACTTGTTTTAAAAATATGTATGTTTAGGATTCTTCAATAGATAAATAATAAAAAGCACTTTAAAAGAATAAGAACTTATGATAAATTAGCAGACGTGAAATAAGAATAGACAAACATAAAAGCCAATTTGCCTAGAAATGTAGTTATAGGAATTAAGTCAATAGATGGAATGAATTCTAAAGTAGACATGATTAAAGAGAGAACTAGCAAAGTGGAAAATTGTTCTAACTCTTTAGATCACCCAGAATGTATAATAGAGACTTAAAATACTCAAAATTATATAATTATGCCATTAAGAGATATTAAAAATAGGTTGAAAAACTTCAGTTTACATCTAATGGAAGTTCTAGAACAAGGGGCTGTAAAAATGACTAAGAAATGATAACTAAAGAACTACATCCTGAAGTTTTCAGAACTGAAAACTTGAAACCGCACATTAAAATTACTCTCTGCATACTAAGCGGGACAAGTAAAAACCAATCACAATGAGAAACATTCTTTGCAACTATAAGACAGAAGGCTAGAGACATTTAAAAGCTACCATAGAGAAGAAATCTCCAACAGATTATCAACTGTGCAGGCTTCTCAACAGCAACAGGGACAGCTAGAAGATAATGAACTAATGTCTTTAAAATGCTGAGTAATGATAACTTTATCCATCTAAAATACCACTGAAGATTGAGGACAAGATAAAGACATTTTGGGGCAGACTAAAATAATTTAGCATACCCTATCCATAAGAATTTCTAAAGAGCGTCCTTTAGCAGAAAGAAAAGAGAACCCCAAGATAGGATGAGGGTGTACTTTTTGGCAAAGTCACTTAACAATGATAATAACAAGACCAATTACTTTTGTAAAGGTTATTCTGAGTCTCTGGAAAATGATAACAAGGAGTATTAGGTAGCTAAAGTGTGCTAGGAGCATAGTCTTGTTCAAGAAGATGGAAGTGCTGAATACTTTTAACTATAACTTTTTCTCATAAAGCCAAGTAAAAGTATATATTGTAAATGTATGTATGAATTTTTTGAGCACCTGCTACATGCCAGACACTGATCTAGGCTCCGGGAATAAGACCACTGGGGGACAAAACTCCTCATTGAGTTTATACTTTGGTAGGAGGAAACTATATATTGTTTAAAAACAGTAGTATAGCACAAACAGGCTTGAAAGAAATACATTGGTAAATAGGAAAAGATACACTTGAAAAAGGTGATGGTATGATGAAGAAAAAAAACGGGTGTGGCAGTATTAAAGTCAGATAAAATACTGTTTAAAGTGAGCACTAAAGTATGTTGGGTAGCTAGAGCATTTATATAACACCTAACATAGACTTAAAAGTGAAGGATGACAGGATTAGAAGGAAAACTGATGAGCCCACAGTTTAGCATATCTCTATTAAAACAGATACGTAGGGACTTACCTGGCGGTCCAGTGGTTAGGAATCCCTTTGCAGTGCAGGGGACATGAGTTTGATCCTTGGTCAGGGCACTAAGATTCCACGTGCCGCAGAGCAACCAAGTCCACACACCACAGCTAAGACTTGGAGCCAAATAAATACATATCCTTAAAAAAAAAAAATTGGCAAATAGAAAAGTAGTCAGGAAAACACATATACCTGGTTTTATTGCACTTCCCTTTATTGTGCTTTGCAGACACGACAGTTCAGTCACTCAGTCGTGTCTGACTCTCTGTGACCCCATGGACTGCAGCATACCACGCCTCCCTGTTCATCACCAACTCCCGGAGTTTACTCAAACTCATGTCCATTGACTTGGTGATGCCATCCAACCAATTCATCCTTTGTCGTCCCCTTCTCCCGCCTTCAATATTTCCCAGCATCAGGGTCTTTTCCAATGAGTCAGTTCTTTGCATCAGGTGGCCGAAGTATTGGAGTTTCAGCTTCAGCATCAGTCCTTCCAATGAATATTCAGAACTGATTTCCTTTAGGATGGATTGATTTGATCTCCTTGCAGTCCAAGGGACTCTCAAGAGTCTTCTCCAACACCACACTTCAAAAGCATCAGTTCTTCAATGCTTAGCTTTCTTTGTAGTCCAACTCTCACATCCATACATGACCACTGGAAAAACCATACCCTTGTCTAGACGGACCTTTGTTGGCAAAGTAATGTCTCTGCTTTTTAATATGCTGTCTAGGTTGGTCATAACTTTTCTTCCAAGGAGTAAGTATTTTTAATTTCATGGCTTCAGTCACCATCTGCAGTGATTTTGGAGCCCAAAAAAATAAAGTCTGTCACTGTTTCCACTGTTTCCCCATCTATATTTGCAGTGAAGTGATGGGACCAGATGCCGTGATCTTAATTTTCTGAATGTTGAACTTTAAGCCAACTTTTTCATTCTCCTGTTTCACTTTCATCAAGAGGCTCTTTTAAGTTCTTTGCTTTCTGCCATAAAGTTGGTGTGATCTGCATTTCTGAAGTTATTGATATTTCTCCCGGCAATCTTGATTCCAGCTTGTGTTTCTTCCAGCCCAGCGTTTCTCATGATGTATATAAGTTAAGTAAGCAGGGTGACAATATACAGCCTTGATGAACTCCTTTTCCTATTTGGAACCAGTCTGTTGTTCCATGTCCAGTTTTAACGGTTGCTTCCTGACTGCATACAGGTTTCTCAACAGGCAGGTCAGATGGTCTGGTATTCCTATCTCTTTAAGAATTTTCCACAGTTTGTGGTGATGCACACAAAGGCTTTGGCATAATCAGTAAAGTAGGAATAGATGTTTTTCTGGAACTCTCTTGCTTTTTCAGTGATCCAACAGGTGTTGGCAATTTGATCTCTGGTTCCTCTACCTTTTCTAAATCCAGCTTGAGAATATGGGAGTTCTCAGTTCAAGTACTGTTGAAGCCTGGTTTGGAGAATTTTGAGCATTACTTTACTAGTGTGTGAGATGAGTGCAATTGTGCAGTAGTTTGAGCATTCTTTGGCATTGCCTTTCTTTGGGATTGGAATGAAAACTGACCTTTTCCAGTCCTGGGGCCACTGCTGAGTTTTCCAAATTTGCTGGCATATTGAATGCAGCACTTTGACAACATCATCTTTTAGAATTTGAAATTGCTCCACTGGAATTCCATCACCTCCACTAGCTTTGTTCATAGTGATGCTTCCTAAGGCCCACTTGTCTTCAGATTTCAGGATGTCTGGCTCTAGGTGAGTGATCACACCATCATGATTATCTGGGTCATGAAGATCTTTTTTGTACAGTTCTTCTGTGTATTCTTGCCACCTCTTCTTAATATCTTCTGCTTCTGTTAGGTCCATACCATTTCTGTCCTTTATTGAGCCCATCTTTGCATGAAATGTTCCCTTGGTATCTCTAATTTTCTTGAAGAGATCTCTAGTCTTTTCTATCCTATTGTTTTCCTCTATTTCTTTGCACTGATCACTGAGGAAGGCTTTCTTATCTCCCCCTTGCTATTCTTTGGAACTCTGCATTCAGATGTTTATATCTTTCCTTTTCTCCTTTGCTTTTCGCTTCTCTTCTTTTCACAACTATTTGTAAAACCTCCTCAGACAGCCATTTTGCTTTTTTGCATTTCTTTTTCTTTTGGATGGTCTTGATCCCTGTATAGTGTCACGAACCTCCATTGATAGTTGATTGCATCAGGCACTCTATGAGATCTAATCCCTTGAATCTATTTGTCACTTCCACTGTATAATCGTAAGGGATTTGATTTAGGTCATACCTGAATGGTCTAGTGGTTTTCCCTACTTTCTTCAATTTAAGTCTGAATTTGGCAATAAGGAATTCATGATCTGAGCCAGTCAGCTCCCAGTCTTGTTTTTGCTGACTGTATAGAGGTTCTCCATCTTAGGCTGCAAGGAATATAATCAATCTGATTTCGGTATGGACCATATGGTGATGTCCATGTGTAGAGTCTTCTCTTGTGTCGTTGGAGGAGGGTGTTTGCTATGACCAGTGCATTCTCTTGCAAAACTCTATTATCTTTTGCCCTGCTTCATTCTGTACTCCAAGGTCAAATTTGCCTGTTATTCCAGGTGTTTCTTGACTTCCTACTTTTGCATTCCAGTCCCCTATAATGAAAAGGACATCTTTTATGGGTATTAGTTCTAGAAGGTCTTGTAGGTCTTCCTAGAACTGTTCAGCTTCTTCAGCATTACTGGTTGGGGCATAGACTTGGATTAATGTGATATTGAATGGTTTGCCTTGGAAACAAACAGATCATTCTGTCATTTTTGAGATTGCATCCAAGTACTTCATTTCGGACTCTTGTTTTGCAGACACCACAGTTTTTACAAATTGAAGGTTCATGGCAACACTGTGTTGAGCAAATCTGTTGGTGCCTTTTTTTCCAAAAGCATTTGCTCACTTCATATCCCTGTGTCACATTTTGGTAACACTTGGATAACAGGCATTTCTCTGAGTTATTGCAGGTTTGGTTCCAGACCACTACAGTAAAGCAAACATCACAATAAAGCAAGTCACACAATTTTTGGGGGTGGGGTTACATATAAAAGGCTCTCCATTGGCCTCCCTGTTGACTTAGACACAACGGTATTGAAATCAGGCCAACTAACCTCACAGTGGCTGCTAAGGGTTCAAGTGAAAGGAGTTGCATACCTCTCACTTTAAATCAAAGGCTAGAGATGATTAAACTTAGTGAAAAAGGCATGTTGAAAGTTGAAACAGGCCAAAAGTTAGGCTTTTTGAGCCCAGCAGCCAAGTTGTGAATCCAAAGGGAAGGTTTTTAAAGTAAATTGAAAATGATACTCCAGTGAATTCATGAATGATAAGAAAACAAAACAGCCTTATTACTGATATGGAGAAGGTTTTGGGGTCTGCATAGATCAGCCAGTCATGGCATTCTCTTAAGTCCAAGCCTAATCTAAGACAAGGCCCTAACTCTAATTCTGTGAGGGCTGAGAGAGATGAGGAAGCTGCAGAAGAAAGGTTTGAAGCTAGCAGGGGTCTATTTCGTGAAGTTTTAGGAAAGAAGTCATCTCTATAGCATCAGAGTTCATGGCAGAGCAGCAAATGCTGATGTAGAAGCTGCAGCACGTTATCCAGAAGATCTAGCTAAGATCATTTGTGAAGGTGGTTGTTCTAAACAACAGATTTTCATTGGAGACAGAACAGTCTTCTATTGGAAGAAGATGTCATTAGGACTTTCATAGCTAGAGAGGAGAGGTCACTGCCTGGCTTGAGAGCTTCACAAGGCAGGATGACTCTCTTGTTAGGGGCTAATGCAGCTGGTCTGGTGGCTCAGTGGTAAAGAATCTACCTGCCAATCCAGGAGATATGGGTTTGATCCCTGAGTCAGGAAAATCCCCTGGAGAAGGAAATGGCAACCCACTCCAGTATTCTTGCCTGGGAAATTTCATGGACAGACGAGCCTGGTGGGCTATAGTCCATGGGGTTTCAAGAGTAGGATACGACTTGGCAACTGAACAGCAACAAAATGAATGCTCATTTGCCATTCTGAATTATGCTAAATCTTCTCTTCCTGTGCTCTGTAAATGGAACAGCAAAGCATGGGGGACAGCACATCTGCTTACAACATGGTTTACTAAATATTTGAAGCCCACTACTGCTCAGAAAAAAGAGAGTCCTTTGAAAATATTACTGCTCATTGACAATGCGTTTGGTCACCCAAGCGCTCTGATGGAGATGTACAAGGTTAATGTTGTTTAATGCCTACCTTCTCAACATCCATTCTGCAGTCCACAGATCAAGGAGTAATTTCAACTTTCAAGGCTTCATTATTTAAGAAATATATTTTGAGAGTGGCATACCTCACAGCTTTCAGGATCTTAGTTTCCTGATCAGGGATTGAACCTAGGCCACCACAGTGAAAGTGCCAAATTCTATCCACTGGACTGCCAGAGCAGTCCCATAAGAAATAAATTTTTAGGCTATAACTACCATAGTGATTCCTCTGATGGATTTGGGTGGTTAAATGAAAACCTGGAAAGGGTTTACCATTCTAGATACCATTGAGAATATTCATGATTCAAAAGAAGAGGTCAAAATATAAATATTAGCAGGAGTTTGAAATAAGTTAATTCCAACCCTCATGGTGCCTTGCGGGGCTTTAAGACTTTGGTGGAGGAAATAACACCCAGTATGGTAGAAAAATAGCAAGAGAACTAGAATTAGGAGTGGAACCTGAAGATGTGACTAAATTGCTTCAATCCCATGATAGAACTTTAATGGATGAGGAGTTGCTTCTCATGGGTGAGCATTAAGAAAATGATTTTTTGACATGAAATCTACTCCTGGTGAAGATGCTGCGAGGATTGATGAAATGACAACAGAGGATTTAGAATATTACATAAACTTAGTTGATAAAGCAGAAGCAGGGTTTGAGAGGATTGACTTCGGTTTTGAAAGACGTTCTACTTTGGGTAAAGTGTTACCAAACAGTAATTCATGCTACAGAGACATTTTTCATGAAAGGAAGAGTCAATGGATGCGGCAAACTTCATTATTATCTTATTTAAAGAAATTTCCACAGTCATCCTATCCTACAGAAACCACCCCGGTCAGTCAGCAGCCTTCAACATTGAGGCAAGACCCTCCACAACAAAGAGTATGACTCACTTGAAGGCTCAAATGATGGTTAGCATTTTTTAGCAATAAAATGTTTTTTAATTTAGATATGAGCATTGTTATTTAGACTCTTATGAGTAGATACTACATTCTACATTATAATATAAGTTTTATATGTACTGGGAAACAAAATAATCCCCATGACTCACATTATTGTGGTATTTGTTTATTGTGGTGGTATGGAACCAGACTTACAATATCTTTGAGAATTCCTATATAGAAGATTTGAACAACACAACTAATAAAGTTGGTCTAATACATAAAGAAAATTTTGTACCTAACAGAGAGTAAGCGTTATTTCTGAGCACACAAGGAGTACTTTAAAAAATGGACTATGTCCTAAATCACAGAAGAAGTTTCCAAAATATAAGGTAACCAGAATCAAATAAACTACATTCTGTGACTATAATAAATTAATTTGAAATCAACAATAAAAAGAAATCTTAAAAAAAAACTCACCTGAATAGAAACTAAAAAATGTACTTATAAATAACTCATAGGTTAAAGAGGAAGCTTGAAAACAGCCAACAAAGCAGACATGAAAGGAGGAGCATATTAAATAAAAGAACAGAAACTAATAAAATGGGGGAAAATGATTAACACTTCCCTAATTGTATATTGTGATAACCAATGATAGGATGAGCAAAATTGGCTGAGAAGAATATAGGTATTATTTGAGCCTCTATTCCTATTCATGGTTTATTTTCTATATTAGTAATCTTTTTCTTTAGACTAATATGGGCTAGCAAGAAAATTATAGAACTCAGGCTATAAAATATATAGTCATTGTCAAATTTTCAGCAGTGTATCTTTTCCATATAATGAGAAAATTACAGGACTGAGTAAGTGCAAACATCAGACTTGTATAATTTTACTATTTAAAAGATTTTACAGTGGTCTTTAAGAGAAATTTCTATTTATATATTTATGATATTCTTCTTTCCCTTCTTGTAGGTTACTCAAATGAGTCGTCCAGACCTGATTCTCTTTCTGATGAAATACCTGATGGCTCTCATAGTTGGTATTCCTTCCATTTTTTGGGTTGGAAGTAAAAAGACTTGCTTTGAATGGGCCAGTTTTTTCCACGGTCGTAGGAAAAAAGAGTAAGTTGAAGTAAATTATCATGGTGTTCACAGGCTTCACATTTACATAATTTTGTGTGTGTGTGTTTACTGTGTTGAAACAATTTGGATTTGGAGGAAATATTCCAACAAGATGATAACCTCAGCTGCCACCAGGTATGATTAAATCTTAAACCTAAAAACTTAGAAAAGATAGCCAAGTAGAACCAGGCTTAAGGCCTGTTCCTTACTAATTCGGAATATTTGAGGGAAAGCCAATCTTTTTTTTAAAAAAGCTCCAAATTATAATCTTCTTAAAATTAAAAACAAATGAATGCTTATATATGTATATTCTTATTCGATCTTTTTGACATTTCTGTGATGACTAGTGTTATCATCTCTGTGTAAAAGATATGAAAACTGATGCACAGAGAGGCTCAGTGCCTTGGCTAAAGTCACACAGAATTAGACTTTATTTCCAATTGTCCATTGTTCTTCCAGGTTACACCATAAATTATTTAAAAGGATAGCATGTTATTTTATTCTGAGTCATACACATTAAAGCCAAAATAATAAAATGATATTAGCAGATAAAATGAAATATGTTATTTTAATTCATAGTTGGCCAAATTGCATATTAGAGAGTCATGGTGAAATATAAGATTTGGGCATATTTGAGGACTCTTTCATTTTTTGACCCCTTAATTAATAGAACAAAATAAGACCCTGCAGTATTCACAAAGGAATAGATGACTTCAAACTTTTTACTAAGTATAAAGTTAATATTTATACTGTATTTGGATTGTCACAAACTTTAAGTTAGTGGAATACATATTCTTATGATTTTATTTAACCTAAGTTACATGGAAAATAAATTTTGGGAAAATTAATTTCTATAAAAGTCTCAAGATTATATGTAAAATGTTATTGTGTTTTGTATGGGTTAATGTGCTTTTAAAATACATCTTAAATTACCACATTATCAGAATCTTGTGTTTTCTCAATTATCAGTAATTAGCAGCTTCTGTTATACAGATTCAGAGAAGGCAATGGCACCCCACTCCGGTACTCTTGCCTGGAAAATCCCATGGATGGAGGAGCCTGGTAGGCTGCAGTCCATGGGGTCGCTAAGAGTCCGGCACGACTGAGCAACTTCACTTTCACTTTTCACTTTCATGCATTGAAGAAGGAAATGGCAACCCACTCCAATATTCTTGCCTGGAGAATCCCAGGGACAGAGGAGCCTAGTGGGCTGCCATCTATGGGGTCACACAGAGTCTGACATGACTGAAGTGACTTGAAATTTATAAAAATCACAATTTTAAAATATACATTACTTATTACCATATCTGAGACTACTGCTAGTGGTATCAAACAATGCATTTCTCCTTTAAATGCAATTTCATTGGGTAGAGAAGGAAAGAAGGGGAAAGGTTAATTCAACAATGACAAAAATGTATTTCCTGGGAATTCATCCTTTGAAAAAGACGTTAATGAGTAGTTACTATGTGCCATGAACTATTCGGTGATGCCACAGGTTCAATAGCAAACAAAACAGACCAAGTCCTTGATTTCTGTAGAACAGCCTTACTTGGGATATTTATCTGTGTATTCTTTGAAATTTTTAAATGTATTTGAATCACAGTAAAACATAATTCTAAGGAGAGGGTTAGCATTCTTGGTCACCTCTGGGCCACACACAAGCCATTCTGTCACATAGCAATTCTGTTGTGTTAGAAACTCCAGATGGGGCTAAACTAAACCAATGCTGCCCTTTTGGGGACTCATCCCAGTTATTTGGGGGATCCTGACTGGGCCAGAATGCTTTTGAAACTGGTTAGACCTCCCCCAAACCCTTCTATTTGGTTTTCTGGAACCATGGACCACCCACTTCCCTGACTCAGCTAAGTCACTGTGACCCTCCCAGCTGGGACTGTGCTCTAGGCTAGAGTCACTCCTCCAGAGTGTGAGCAGCCTACAGTCATTTCTAGCGTTTGTCTGGTTGAGCCTTTGAGATATGACTAGAGAGTAACCATAATAATGGTTTCCAATCAGTTGAGCCCACTTAAATACTCCAAGCACTGTTCTAAGCATTAAATCATTTAATCCTCTAGACAACCTTGTGAGGAAGATTGTTGTTTTACAGATCAGAACACAGAACCAAGGTTCAATAGCTAGTGAGTGGCAGAACTGAGATTCAAACCCAAGCAGTCTGATTCTAGCCTCTAGTCTTTGCTGTTAACCCCTCTGTTATACTGTGCTGTCGAAAGACTGGCTTCTAAAATTATGCCAGTCAAATTAGTGTTCTTTCTCTCAGTGAAGCCACATTTAAGATTGCTTATGCTAATAATTCTGACACTGGTTGAAATATTTTTAGAAATCTTGTTTTGGAGTTATCTGGGTCACATCACTTAATTTTTCTGGACCCCTGGTTTCTTATTTGTAAAATGAGGAGACAGACCTTTACCATTTGAAGGTAGATTAAATTTTTGAAATGACCAGAAGTCAGTTTGAACCAATTTTAAAAAATAAGTTTAGAAAATAAATTCAGCAGTCCAGAGCAACTTTGGATGTATGTACATGTGCACAGGGCCATTGATGACAGAAGAATAAATGTTGTAATAACTATGTTTGAGTTGTTCTTTCTTCTATCTAGTTTTTGAAACTCTCAGGATATATGTAAACATTATGTTTTATCATTACTTTATGATTCACTTTGAAACATTTAAGTTTGATCCCCAACTGTTGTTTTGCTGTACGACTTTTGAAAAGTTCTTTAATCCCTTGTGACCTCAGTTTCTTCATCTATAAAATGGGGATCACAATATTCACTCTTGATGGATATCTCCCCCATAGAAGTGTCTGTTTAGGAGTTAATCTCCATAATAAAAACATTATTAAAAAAGATAAGCAGAGAATATATGTAAAACGCCTGGCACTATGCAGGTATTCAACAAATACTAGTCGTCTTTGAGTCCTTCTACCCCAGCACTAAAAATAACAATGGCAATAACAGCAGCGATTCTTTTCTAATTTGAAAACTTAGAATATATGCACTTTGTCAATTTATGATCTAATCTTCACGTTGGAACTTTTTTTAAAAATAATATTGTCTAATTTTAACTTTATGATTCTTATAGTCACTTATTTACCCAAACTGATACACTGACCTTTGCACCTGTTTAATTGGCTCTTTAATTACCATTTTGTTCATCAACGTAAACACCTATCTGCTTTTAGCCTTTTCATAGCAGTTGAAAACTTTAGCTCTGGACATAATTCATCCCCTTAATTATTTTTTTCCTAAGCCTTTAGTATGTCTGGGACTTCATGGTATGTTTGTTTAAATTAATTTTTCATACATTTTGTTGTAGTTACAGTCATTCATGTTTATTCAAGCACTAGACAACAGCTTCTGTCGTAAAATCAACTTGTAACCTAAAAACAACTGCTCTTACAAATTAAAAAAATGAGTCTATGCCATGATGGGGCCTCCACTACTTCTATAAACCATGCAAGAAAATAATATTTTAACTTTATAGTAGTACCTTTGCAATGTTTCAGTGACCTCGAGAATGATAAATTTCTTTAGCCGAAAGGGACTTTTAAAAAATGATGAAATTGTATGCCTTCATTTTATGAATGAGGAAAATTAAGAAAAGGGGATAGTGACTTGCCCAAGATCACATATTTATTGATAGAGTTGGAACTAAAATCCTGATTTCGTTATTCTAAGACGAACCTCTTTCCATCATACCAGTTTAGGAGACAGATTGACACAGATTTTTGTTTTAGTCTCTCTTCTCTTGACAGTGTTACCTTACATATGTCCTAAAGACATTGTTTGGAGAGCTTTTTTTCTGAAGAATAACATCAGTCTGTCAAAGTATTGTTTTTGGTCTGTAGGGTTATCTTATACTTGGTGTTTTGTTATCTAGGATAGTGAACGAGAGCCGACAGGTACTCCAGGAACCTGATTTTGCTCAGTCCCTCCTGAGGGATCCAAATACTCCTATAATAAGGAAATCAAGAGGAACTTCCACTCAAGGGACATCCACACATGCTTCTTCAACACAGCTGGCCATGGTGGATGACCAGAGGAGCAAAGCAGGTAGTGTCCACAGCAAAGTGAGCAGCTACCATGGCAGCCTCCACAGGTCCCGGGACGGCAGGTGAGTTTTATCAGCAGCTTAGTTTATTTCATGTGCTGAGTTAGAGTCACATGGCATCTGAAGGAAGAGTAGCCAATTCTGAAACAGAAATTGATCATGATTAACCTTCTGAACTTTGCTAGGTTTAATTGTCCCAGATTATGGTCAGACTTAATGCCAGAGGAGTTTAGACGTGATGCAGTGAGCAATGTGGAGTCATTGCTCATCAGAGAGAAGGCAGAGTAAAAGTGGTTATTTTAGTAAGATTAATTTAGCAAACAATTATGGAATACCTACTATGTCAGACATTGTGTGAGTCTCTGGGAATACAAAACTGATTTAGGTATGATCTTTGTTCTTAATAAGATCAAGAAAAATAGGGTAGTCAATATTTGTGTTGTAGTTGAAAGCATGGGGTCTAGAATAATAAGCCTCAGTTTCCTCATCTGTAAAATGGAAATAGTAATAATATCTGTCCCTTTAGCAATGTTGTAAAAAATAAATGAGGTAATATACCTAATTGCTCAGAACAGTGCCCATCTCAGTAAGTGCCTGTTATCAACTTTTATTATCAATATGATAAGGTAATAATTAAAGTAAAATGCAAATATAATGGTATAGTCCAGAGGTTGTCAAATTTTTCTATGAAGAGAAAAATAATATAATAAATATTGTATTATAAATGAAATAACATATAAATGACTTTAGGCTTTGTGGGTCACATGGTCTTTGTTGCCACCATTCATTTCTGCTGTTAATACCATGAAAGCAGCCACAGACAGTATGCAGTCAAAATAGGAGTGGCTGTGTTCCAGAAAAACTGTTTACAAAAATAGGAAGGGGCCTGATTTGACCAGCAGGCCACAGTTGGCAGCCCCTGTTTGGTAGCATGGACAAGGGGGTGACTAAATCTGGTGGGGAGGAGGTGGGAGAGAGCTTCACAGAGAATGTCTGAGAGTGGGCAGGATGTGCTTTCTTGTTATATTGGATGGTAGAGACACTAGAATTAGAAACCTCTTAGGAGCTCTGCAGTAATTCAGTTAAGAGATGATGGAGGTTTATGAGAGAACAGTGACAGTGCCAAGAGAGTAATAGCTGATCTGAAAGATATTTAAAAAGAAGAAATGATAGGAGTTGGTGATGGCTTGAAAGCAGTTGGAGAGAAGGAGTGTGCCAAAAGAAACTTTTTTAAAGATTTCTAAGCTTGGGAAACTGAAAGAATGAAAATTATGATGCCTGAAATTCTCTGTTCTGTGTCTCCCTGGCTGTCCTGTATCCTTCCAGGCTCATTCCAGCCTTTCTTTCAGTCTTCCCTGTCCTTGTCACATAGGATGTGATTGCTAGACGTACTCTCTTTTTAGACCTTCTTGTTTGTCTTCTCAACTTGCTTTCTTTTGCCGTCTAACTTGGTCAGCTACTTGGGTTTTGAAAAGGAGCAGCCTTTCTTTAACTTTGACATGTTTTCTATCTTGTATCCACTTCTTTTTATTTTCCTTGCCAGATTTTTGAAATATTTTGAATATTTCCTTTCTACCAGTCCCATCCTTCATTCCTTGTATTTCTAGTCTTTTTCACCTTCTTACCCAACTTCTAACATAACCAATGACCTGTTTTTAAACCACCATCTAAGATCCTTTCTCTTTCCTGCCTTTTCCTTTCATTCAGCACTCCTAAGTGGAAAGCATTCTTCTAGGTGCTAGGAACACAGAGATGGAAGACAAAGGAGTAGTAGGTATGATAAAATCATACACAGCATGCTTTGGGATTCCAGAGAAGAAAGCCTTTTAAGTCACTGTGGAAAGTCTCGTTCACAAACAAGGTGGTTCTGTAGTTTGACTAGGGTACAGAGGAGGCAGTGGGAAATCTCAGACAAGGAAACAGCACGTGCAGAGGCAAGGAGGACGAAGAGGCATTTAGGTAGCAGGGCCACCGTAGGAGATGAAACATGCTGAGGAGTTCGGGGGTTTTTCCCCCAGAGCAATGAGAAACTATTAAAAGACTTTGAGCATTGGGGTGATAAAATCAGATTTGTGTTTTAGGAAGATCACTTTGACAACAGCATAGGAGAGGAGGTTGTACGTAAGCACAGTTGGAAAGTTTCTAGAGTAAAATTAGAGCTCTTAACTTAAAACACTCATAGAAAGAGAGGAAACCAGAGAATCTTTAAGAATACCTGCCTCCATGAACTGCTAGCTCCAGTTGGCGCTAGTGGTAAAGAACCCACCTGCCAATGCAGGAGAGGTAAGAGACATGAGTTTGATCCCTGGGTTGAGAAGATTCCCTGGAAGAGGAAATGGCAACGCATTCTTGCCTGGAGAATCCCATGGACAGAGGAGCCTGTCATGGGGTCACAGAGAGTTGGACATGACTGACGTGATAGCATAGCATGGCTCCATGAACTGACTTTCAGCAGTATTTGATATTGGACATTATTAGCCTCATCCTTTTCAGTAAGGAATGAACAGTTATACTACAGCTCTTATGCATGTGGCATTCTGTGTATTAAGAGATATACAGAAGAAAGCTTAAATATAATTTCTGCTTTCCAGGAGAATAGAACCTTACAGGAAAGGTAGGACATATACATATTAACCAATTAAAAATAGTTCAAGCTAGCATATAATTAAAACAGTGAGTGTTAGAGTGTTACTGTCAGTGTTATAGAACTTCAAATGATCAGATTGGCCTCTCTGAAAGTATCTCAGAGGAGATAAATAGGGTGAGCAAATGGTAATACAAGTAATGAGTTCATATTGAGCAGAGAATTTCTGAAGGGAGTTAAATATAGGAGAATTTTAGTTTCTGTAATCTAAATGAAATGAAAGTTTAGGTAAGAAAGCTTATAATCTTTAATATAAGGTAGTGGTAATTAAAAAGCTGTGAGATGGAATTCCTTGAATTCCTAGGACATACCAAGAACAAGATCACCAGTCATCGTCAGTTTAGTCTCAGTCGTGTCCGACTTTTTGCGACCCCATGGACTGTAGCATGCCAGGCTTCCCTGTCCATCACCAACTCCCAGAGCTTGCTCAAACTCATGTCCATTGAGTAGGTGATGCCATCCAACCATCTCATCCTCTGTCATCCCCTTCTAGGAGAAGAACATGACACAGTAATGAAAACAACACAATAAGAATAGCCTATTTCATGACAGGGTCCTGACCTACTCGACCAAGCATCTGCACGTGATTCAGAGAGGACAAGAATTAAAATACTCTTCGTTGTAAAAAAAAAAAAGAATAGCCTAGCATGTGATTCAGAGAAAATGCTTCTAAACACATGAAGGTCTCTGTGAAAGTTTAGTGTCATGGAAACTAGGGGATAGCGTATACCCTCCTGTGATGGCCTTTCTTATCTCTCTGCTTAATTAAAATCACTCTCATCCTTTAAGTTCTGCTTAATTCCCATACCATGGCAGCTCATTAATTGCTTTTTAAACATTCTTTGAGTGTGACTTATTTTCAGTACAGTTTTTTTTTCCTCAGCTAAGTTTGCAGTTTCTGGAGAATGTGAACTTGCTGACAGATATATGTATATCCCTTGACAGTATCTAGTCCTGTGTTGTTCTTTAGTTGCTAAGTCATGTCCAACTCTTTGCGACCCCATGGACTGTAGCCTGAGAGGCTCCTCTGTCTATGGGATTTCCCAGGCAAGAATACTGGAGTGGGTTGCCATTTCCTTCTCCAGAGAATCTTCCCAACCCGGGGATCGAACCCATGTCTCCTGCATTGGCAGGCAGATTTTTTATCACTGAGCTACGAGGGAGGAAACAAATAAATCTGTCAAACAACTTTAGAAATAATTTGGGCATGCCATCTCATGGATATTTCTTTCTGCATCAGTCAGTTTTTAAGTTTACACGTTAGCACTATATTTTGGCCATGGTTTTCTCATCATCTCATGTTATCTTGGCTGTGAGATTACACATATGCACACGTATCTGCTTCTCAGTACTCAATCTAGTCCAGATTCCTTGATGGATAATTACTGATCTCAGTGCTATGTAAAATAAAATAGACTTAGGTAAATATACCATACATATATATCAACTTCAAAGAATAATTGGTAGTTAGATGAGAGGATATAGAAAAGGAAATGGATGAGTGGCTGGGTGGAGTTTGAGAATAAGTGGTTAGTTTGGTAAGTGGGTGACATTTTACTGTGTAGTTGAGTCTTGATTATCCATGGGCAGGTGGTTCATATACTAGAATTTTGGGAATAACCATATATTTCACTTAAATAGACATAACTGAATTTTTTCTATGAAAAAGGTATTCTTTGAGTGTTATTCACTAAATTAAACTTAAAGATTTAGGTTTCAGTTTTAGAAAATGTAATTCATATTTTTAATTACTTTGATATCATCATATTTTGCTTTTTTATTTGCCATATTTACATGAATTAGGTACTTATGAAGTCATCGAGAGGTGAAAGTTCTCCAAATTAGCTAGCAAGTCATAGAAAAATTTTCAGTTTAGGGAAATAATTATTATGTAAAATAATTATTAACTACAATAACATGCTTATTCTATTTTCATTATCTTAATTTGCAACATTGTAATTATTTAATCAAAACTTAAAAATCAAATTTAAAACCTTTATGTTCTGAATGTGAAGTCTTTTAATAAATAAAAATTAAATGCTCTTTTATCCATTAACTTGAGGAATTTAAAAAATATTCTAAAGGTAGTTTTTCATTCTTAAATTTTCTTTTTTGCTTTACTCAATCAGGAGAAGAAAGACATGCTTTCATTTTAAAAGGACTTAATTTTTAAACTTTGTGATCTAATGAAAACATTGTTTGATAAGCACTGCTATATAAGACTAGATCACTTCAGTAGTATACGAATAAGTCTTTAAAATCTTTAAATTTTACAAATGATTCATAATGAGTCATGAAATTTGTTATAATCATTAACTGAGGGGAATGATAAATTGGTATTTTCTGACAGCCAGTAGGTCTTCACCTGTTCATGACTAGTTCTTTTGATGACTTTAAGAAAGGAAAAACCTTCTACCTCCTTTTTATTTTTAGAAATACTACTAAAATTTAATATTAATTATATTTGGTTGTTTTCTTTGATTGTTGTTATTCTAAATTAAATACTTTTTACAAAACTGTGTATAGTTATACGGGGGCTTTCCCAGTGGCTCAGTGGTTAATAATCCACCTGCAATGCAGGTGCCACAGGAAACACAGGTTCAGTCCCTGGGTCAAGAAGATCCACTGGAGGAGCGCATGGCAACACTCCAGTATTCTTGCTTAGAGAATCCCATGGACAGAGCAGCCTGGAGGGCTACAGTCCATAGGGTCACACGAAGAGCTGGACATGACTGAGCGACTTAGCACACACACACACATATAGTATGTATGACTGGGAGTTTTCTTAGCTTTAATGGGGACTCAGTGAATCAGAATTGCAACAAAAGAAAATTTTAACAGGTCCCCATGCTGCCTTTCAAGATAAATAGAATGATGGAGAGGACAGCCTGTGATGAGCAATGGAGCCCAGTTGACACACTCAAAAGCTGCATCTTGGGGAAGGGAAAGGAGAGAATTTGCTTCTGAGGGAACATGGGTTACAAAGTGTTAGGAGGTTATTGTGTTTAAGTCGATGTAGCTTTTATGAACTAGCATCCTGACAGCCTCAAGCCCTAATGAAAAGTAAGACCATTTACATTTAATTGAGCTATTAACTGGGCTCTCTGGAAGGAAGCTGTCCACACTTGGCATCATCATTGCTTGCCAACTCCCTCACTTTTTTAAGGTTCCACTAATTTCCTCTAGTTTCATATGCTCCCTTTTCCACTCCCAGGGTTGTAGTGAAATTGGAGTTTGCTGTACCATGACTATCACCATTCTTCTAGATTGCCTTGGACAACGCCGTATTTCTTCTGTTCTTGTTCTTCCTCTCCTGGGACCCACCTCACAACCCAAAACTTATTTGAATGAGAAAAGTATCCTTACTTAGCGTAGTTCTAGATCAGTTGGCTCTGCTTAACTTCAGCTTCTGTCTCTTGCAAGGCAGCTCTTAATTCTGAGCCTAATTAGTAGATTTTTTCTCCCTTTTGTTTGGCCACTTAAATAATTCAACAATGTAAATCATGAAATTATTTTGTAAATCAGTGTTATTTTCATGAAAAACTTTAGTGATATTTTCTAGTGTGTTCTGTTACCTCCCACATTAGGTACACTCCCTGCAGTTACAGAGGAATGGAGGAGAGACTACCTCATGGCAGCATGTCACGACTTACAGATCACTCCAGGCACAGTAGTTCCCATCGGCTCAATGAACAGTCACGACATAGTAGCATCAGAGATCTCAGTAATAATCCTATGACTCACATCACACATGGTACCAGCATGAATCGGGTTATTGAAGAAGATGGAACCAGTGCTTAAATCGTCCTAAGGTGGAAATTTTGTGCTGTTTAAAAAGCAGATTTTATTCTTTGCCTTTGCATGACTGATTGCTATAACTCAGTTATGATGCTTTCAGTCAGGTGCAGATGGTGTCCATTGAAAAGTAAATTTTTGCTTTTTATATTGCATCAAACTTGGAACCTCAAGGCATCCAAAATGCTAAGAATGATATCATCACATAAATAATTCTTATTTCTAGGTTATGAAGAAATAATTATTTGTCTGGTAAGCATTTTTATAAACCCACTTGTTTTATATTTGGAAAAATCCTAAAATGTATGATGACTGCTTTATAGTGAACTTTCATATAATATCAACTGGTTGTGAGGTAACATTCTGGTAGTTCTATTAATAAAACAAAATTTCAGAATTAAAGAAATTTTCTATGCAAGGTTTATTTCTCAGATGAATAGTAGGACTTTGTAGTTTTCTTTCCACTAAGTGAAAAAGAACTGTGTTTTTAAACTATAGGAGAATTTGATAAATCAGCAAGGGAATTTTAGCTAATAGAATATAAAGTCAACTGAAGAATCTGATTAGTCTACTGAAGACTCTTTTGAAATTCTGTCAAAATAGTCTTTATGCAGAGAAATACAGGAGTAGGATTAGCAACAAAGTAAAAGCGGAGATGGGCATTTTTTTCTCAGTAATTGTGCTGTTTTTATTACTTTTGTAAATATTACTTTTACTGGCTGTGTTTTTATATTGGTAACTTATCCATATGCATGATGGAAAATTTTTACTTTTAGCCATTTTTTCCCATGTAGTAGTATTGATTTGTAGAGAACTTCATGTTCAGATATGTTCTATGGGAGCATGTAATAAGATAAGCATCACACACTGTAAGCCTTTTTGTAGTAACCATAGTTACAAAACAGCAAAGTGTTTCCTCTGTATCTGTTATTGTGTTTTTTGCAGTGAAATGTAATCTTGCCAAAGCCGCCAGATGTTGGTATCCAGGCCCCTCGCATTGCCCAGTAGCCAATAAGCCGCAGCTTTTGCCCCACACCTTTATCTTCAGGTTCTGGGTCATTCTTGTTTACAGCTGAAATATATGTATAACCCGAGTCCACAGTGGTGATTAATTTGGGATATTTGAAATTCATTGTAGCTTAATGAAGCATGATTAGTCCTGCTGTGAAGTATCTTTTAACTTTAAAAATATCAACTCAAAAATCTTTGACATTTTGTCTTGTAATATTTAAATAACTTATAGTAAAAATTTTAAACTTTATTAGGCATGATAATGATCGGAAGGGAAAGAAAAATTCTGGAAAGTGCTGGATGTGTTATATAGACAAGCATATTTAAACAAGCCATCCTCAACCCTGACTACAGATAAGAATCACTCGGGCAATGCCCAACACCTTCCTCTCATTGAGATGAGGACTGGTAGTTTTATAAAAAGCTTCCCCAGTGATTCTAATCTGCTGCGGCCTGACTGCAGGCTGTTTGAAACTAACTTGCTCCTGCTGATAATGTGATGGCATCATATTATATCATGTGAAAACCTAGCTGCACTCAATGTTAGGCTTTTATATCTATTACCTGATTGATTACAACTGGAATTCTGGACCCCACTCCTAAAAATTAGTACTCAGTAAGTCAAAGGTGATGGTAGGACTTTAAAAATCTGTCGTCGTAAAAATATTAATATCATAGGTGATTCTTATACAGATATCCAAGAATCAGACTTTAAAAAATATTCTAGACTCCAGAGAGATCTGGCTTTGCCATGTGCTGGTTTTTGACCTTTTACAAGTTAATTTCTCTGAGCCTCAGTTCCCTTGTTTTTGAATGAAGATAGAAAATAAATACCTACCTCACAAAGTTGTCAATAGGTATCAGATGAAAAATCATATGAAACCTGAACGCTCTGAAAACTTTAGTGTTATGAACTAGAAGGGATTAAGATTACTGAGGACTTAAGATATTTGTTTGAGGGCTACCATAGTACAGTCTTTGATATGTGTTTGAATTCATGTGGACTTTTTCCTCTCCTTTTTTAAAACAAAATGTACCAAGAAATTTGGTGTTGGAAAAGCTTTCATCAGGCACAGAAGTCAGTTTTCTGATAATAATTTGTTTGCCTGTCAAGTTTTTTTCTTTCAAAGTACATATTTCTTAATATTTATTACTAATTCTTCATGAGATATGTGAACATTTGGCTCAAATGCTTTACTTTTTCCTCCATCCTCATTGTCTTTTTCCTTGAAACTGGAGTTAATACTCAGGACAAGTAGAGTCTGAATTTCCTCACATCTGACAGTAGACCTTTACTCTGAAGATCAAATTGGTAACAACTCATTTATAAATAAATCAGTAGTTCATGAGGCTTTTGTCTGAGAATTTCTCCTGAGAACAGCATGAAAGACCAAAACAAACATTCAGACACAAAAATAAGTTAACATAGAAGGTACCAGTTTGAGCTCAAAGATGCTGTTGTTCATTGCCATCTGCATTATATCATCAATTGCCAAAATGTTAATTGGTTTCTTTTTGGGCCAAGTATAGACAGTTAAGTGAACATCAATATGAAAAGCTTAACCCTGTGCTTCCTGATTTTTAAATATTCATTTGTATCTTCTCTATTAAACTGTTGATATATGTGTAAATGCTTTATTGGCCTTTCAGTTACTTTCACTGCTTCACAGAATTTACTTAATATTGTTAATCTGTCATTTTAAATAACAGTATTTAGTTTGGGTTGTGTTATTTATCAAACTAGTGCTCCGAATTAAGACTTTTTTCATTAAAGAGACAATCGAAGAACTACAGCAAAATAACAGTTTCAAGTCTCAACTAGCTTAAACCAACTTGAACAAGTCCGGACAGCTTTCTTACCATATGTTTAATTTGTGTTGTGATTGGCAGATGATAATGTTTAGTATTTTATTTTTTCAGTTGACAACTGATAAAATAATAGTTCTCTCTAAAATGTTAACATATAACCAAAAAGTTTTCGAAAAGTACTCTGATTTCAGCAATATTGTATTGAATTTTTTCAGTGATTAAAGCAAACAATTCAAAACAATATTAAGCTCAAAACAATAATTAGTTTCAAAGAACAGTTAATAACTCAGCAACTAGAAGAGGGCATGGTAGGTTTTCAATTAAAATATTTAAATAAATGAATGTTATGCAACTCACTTTAGTCATGATAGTCTCAGTTCAAAGAAATTTGAAGAGTCTAAATTTGAGCTAAGTGAAATGAGTCTCTGCTTTACCGGAATAATATGTGGCAAGTAATAATCAATGAGGGATTTCCCTGGTGGCTCAGATGGTAAAGCGTCTGTCTACAATGCGGGAGACCCGGGTTCGATCCCTGGGTTGGGAAGATCCCTGGAGAAGGAAATGGCAATCCACTCCAGTACTATTGCCTGGAAAATCCCATGGACAGAGAAGCCTGGTAGGCTACAGTCCATGGGGTCGCAAAGAGTCGGACACGACTGAGCGACATGGCTATATAATAATCAATGAATTGCACCAAATAAAGTTTATTTCTCCTAGAGTAACAGTGCATATTACTATTTTAATTAAATATATATACAAACTTACGCTAACACTTTATATTAATTTTAGAAGATGAACAGCAGTTTTTAGAAGTAAGTAGGTTCTTGTTGGTTTAATGTGAAATTAGATCTTTGTATACTAGTTGGGTGAATGAATATTCAAGTAAACCTTTATTAATAATGATTTTCTAAAACTGTTTCTTGGAGCAGATTTAAGAAAATTCTAAGAATCTCTTCAAATGAGGAAAATTAACTACATTTTAACCTACCTCATTAGTTTCTTTGTGATAATAGCTGGAAATAACTGAAGTTGTAACTTTATTGGTGTGGACTATATCCCCATGAAATAAAAGGAACTACTTAAAATTTTTTGATAAAATAGTGGATCATTGGCTGGAGCTTAGAAAATGTTAACATACCAAATTTTCACTATGATGATATTTATATTCCTTTTGACATGCCAAAGGTATGTTTATATATTATCATACTTGGATGACTAACATAGTCTAGTGTAATGAAAATTGCCCTGGGCTTGGAATTCAAAAGACCCATAATAATGATGTAAACTGAACAGGTCGTTTAATTTCTCTTTGTCTCAATTTCTTTGATGTAAAATGAGGATAAGGTAATTTGGGGCTTTGAGACCTGCTCTACAGGACATTGTGAGGATCAAATGAGCTAACAAGAATTATAGTGCTCTTTAAAAAACACTGATAGAAAAAAACAAAACAAAACACTGATAGTATTTGTTTTTGTTAGAATTTGGGGGTTACAGAAAGCAAGCATAATGGTATTGAGCAGTAAAAACGGAACAGGCAGTTAGGCCAGTATTCATTTGACACAGTCTTCAAATCAGCAATCCAATTGACCCTTTAAAAATGAGATTCTTTTTCGAGAACGACTGTGCCCTTAGATTGTATTTGGCCCTTTATTAAATGTTATACCAGAATATGCTCTGAAAATTTATATGGTTGAATTTATAGGTCACTTTCAACAGAAATTTGGGGATATCCATTATATGTCTGCTTTGATATGGAATGATATAACTACATTAGTTTTGCAAGAAAAATATAAAGAGAAGTAGGCCCTGTTACTTTTTTTCCTTTGAGGTCTTTCATATGCCTAATTACTTCCAATTAGGAACACTTCTTTTTTATTAGTGATTACTGTAACTTATTGGTTTTCATCATGGCAAAACTTTAAATTTTAAGTGATACTATTATATTTGTATATGTAATTTTTTAACCTGCATAAAGTAAGGGTTTCTCCATTCTTTTCCACACATAAACACACAAAAGGGCATTTTTATAGAACCTAGAGGTACAAAGGAACTCACGATTCTTTTAAACTACTTTTATGCC
Source organism: Bos indicus x Bos taurus (assembly GCF_003369695.1). Classification (NCBI taxonomy): domain Eukaryota; kingdom Metazoa; phylum Chordata; class Mammalia; order Artiodactyla; family Bovidae; genus Bos; species Bos indicus x Bos taurus. The sequence goes on along the minus strand of NC_040083.1, from coordinate 9,971,437 downwards.
TTTTTACAACTGAGTAAAGAAAGGTGTTTATGTTTAATTCAGCTATGTTTCTTAGTAGCTGTATGATTTTATACATTATTCTTGTGTCATTTTTATGTTTTTTATGAAAAAATTATGTTGACATCTCTTCATATTTTAATTCACTTCAATTCTGTTTTGCTCCAATGATACGATTTTTGAGAAAGGAATGGGAAAACTAAGCAACCTTTACCTCCATCTTATTGTAATTACTCTCCTGGATTTTTTCCTAATTTAAATTCTATACTTCCTTAATAGCCAAATTGATAGGATTATAATAATTTCTCTCAAGATCTGAAGTCTTCTGGGAAAGAGAATATTAAGGTTTATCCAGAACCAGCCATTTTTGTAGACATTCCTATTTGGTTGATTTATAAAGATTTAATACAGTAAGTTAATAAGCATATTTCTTATTCTGTGATCTCTAATTAGAAAGTAACATTTTTGTTGCCATAAAGTTAAAAAAAAGTAAATTTTCACTTACATTTTAGTCAAATCCCATGCCAGTACATTACCTCCTATAAAAGAGAGTAGTTCAGTCTATTTAAATGTATTAAGAATGGTTTCCTTTGGAATTTTTTTTGTTTTTAATAATCACTATTCTCAGGAAATCTGTTATGTCCTTTCTTGGACATTTTCACTGGTGTGATAGCATTGTTTATAATTCTTTTTTATCATTTCATTGGTCACTGTCAGCAGTTTTTCCTGATCAAGAGAAGCAAGTATTTACCTTAGAGTAATTCAGATCTTGAAAATTCAGTGTTTTGTTATTTTCATAATTATTGTTCATTAATAACATTAATTTTTATTAGAGTGATTTTTTTCAAGCTTTTTATCATATTTCCTGCAGTACGGTGAGCTATATTTTTATTATAGCCCTGGGATTTTTGTTACATAAGTCAGCTTGTTTGTATTGCTGACTTGCAAATATTACTTTAATTGTGTTGACATGCTATTGACATAAAAGAAAGAACTTTGGAGCTTAATAGTTTTTTTTTCCTAAATTGGCAGATTTTTTGAATGCTTAGTAAAAATACATTATGTTAGTTTTTAAATCTGACAGAACTTTGTGTCAGAGATCTGATTTGTAGTGTTGCATCTGTTTTCAATGAGCTGTGGAACTTTGCAATTTTATCTCTTGGGACCTCAGTTTAACCATCTGTAAATGAAAGAAAAAGGGGATTAGACCAGGTCGTGTCTCAGATTCCACCTGTCTCTGGTTTGGTTATCCCTTGACTATTTTATAATCATTATCTTATTCTCGTTATTCCTCCCATGAACTCTATATACTAGATCAGCCTGCAATGTTAATGCAAGTTGCACTTAAATTGATAGGATTCAGCTATGTTGCTGATTTTGTTTTTCAGTCTTGATTTTAGGTAATTTTAAAGGAGGAAAAAATTATATTACAGACTGTAAAAGTAAAAAAAAGGTTACAAATAATCGACATGACCTTTTTTCCTCCCAAAGGAAAAATCTCCTAAGGAACCAATATAAGCACCTTAAAACTGATGTACAGAAAAAAATAACATCTAAAATCTTTGTGGTCTTTGTTCTCTTAAATATGAGCATAGCTACTTAGGCTAAACTTTTAAACAAAATGTATTAAGATAAAATTAGTAAACAAAGCATATAACAGTTATATGGCCCATATAACTAATTAAAAAGCTATTAGGTTTGCTGACATGAAAATATTTAAAGAATATAAAAATAATTGAGGATTGGATTGAAATTTGTCTGTTCACTAATTACCCGTAAGCTGAAACCTTAGATTCTTTGCGTAACTACAGTTGCCAGATTGCCACGAGCAAGTGAATATCCTGCTTTAAAATATCCTTAGAGATAAATGTGGTTTCTTTGTTTTATTTTTTTCAGCTCTGCAGAAGATGTTTCTGTAAAGCCTCCTTCTGTAATAAAATGTAGAGGTTCTATTACTTCCGTCTCTCGACAGAGTTCTCTTGTAGATTTATTGATAATTACATTGTCTGAGAACCAGGCCATAGAGGTTCCTGTTACACTTAAAGATCATTGTCTTTGTTTTAATTGTCTTCCTTAACTCCTATCAATCTCTTGAATCCTTGGTCTGTAAATTTACAATCTAGGTACTGGGTTTGGTGTCTTGTGGGTAGAAAAGAAAAATGGAAATTGATACAGGAAGGTGCACTGGTTTCTGATGTAATTCGTTTGGCTGTACTTGATTCCTTGTCTTTGTTCAGTTCACTGGTTCAGGCAGCTCTCCTGACATCCAAAAGTTCAATTAGATGCCCAGCGTCTCTCACTCACACATTGCTATATTACAGTGTTACATTAACCACCTGTTAAGAACTACCACCAGGACTTTCTTTTCAGTTCTCTGACTCTGTGTGTTTTGCTATTATGTTTGTTAAACCTTGAGTCTGAGGTCTAAACATTTCATTGAGTACTTTCTGGGTTTTGATAATAGGATATTCTGTAAGGTAAAACAGATAATCCTAGGGTGGTTTAATTTATATTTATCCATCCACCATTTTTCTGTTTTTCTAACTGACCCCTCCTCAGTTTTGAAAATTAAGTTTATAAATATCTTCCGTCTCTCCTTTAGCCCTGCCTCAGATAATTTTTCTTTGAACTACTCTTGTTGGCAGAAAGGTTTAATATGGAATAATTCTGTGTTTCTGAGACAAGATCAACACAGTAGTTCTTTACATTGAGCTGAGGTGAACATGTATTTGAAATTGTTGCAGTTTCTTTACATGTGAACTTAAAATTAATTTTTTTAATCATGAAAAGGACTCTCTGATTTGAAAACATTAGTTTGGAAGTTCTCTTGTTATCAGGTGCTATTTCTACCTTAGCTGTGAATTATCATAATAAATCTGAATTCTTTATCATTCATCTTTTTAAAAAAGTTAATGCCTCTAGAATGATCCCATTTCACAAATCTTTTTTTTCCACAGATCTTTAATACCAACTTCAAACAACTTTTCTGTTTTTATTTTCAAATGCCAGACTCTGTTTTTAAGTTTTATTTTTTCATTGAAGTTTAAACATATTACATATGTGAAGGAGTGACTGCAGTTTAAACATTTACTTTGGCATGATAAAGAGAGCTACACCATCCATAATCGCTTTCTCCCATTACCAGAAAGAAAAATTCATTTGACACTTAAAAGCTGTTAAATTGTCTTATTTTTATTTGAAAGAGCTATGGAAGCTGTTTCTTCTCATTTAAACTTTTTAAGAAAATGCCAACTTTGCTGTGTTTTAATCAGATAGTGAATTGGGATTATTTATATAAGTATATATGTCTACAGTTTATAATAGTGAAGTGAAAAGTGAAGTCGCTCAGTCGTGTCCAACTCTTTGCGACCCCATGGATGGTAGCCGACCAGGCTCCTCCATCCATGGAATTTTCTAGGCAAGAGTACTGGAGTGGGTTGCCATTTCCTTCTCCAGGGGATCTTCCCAACCCAGGGATCGAACCCGGGTCTCCTGAATTGCGTGCAGACGCTTTACTGTCTGAGCCACCAGGGAATCCCACAGTATCATAGTTAATAGTTACTTCACTGTCTGTAATATACGATACCTGAAGCTCACATTTATTTAATGTGAGTGGGTTTTGGGTTTTTTTTGAGCCCCTTTTTTTGTTTTGTTTTTTATTTTCTTAGTGTTGTACATTATTATATATGTTAGGTTATCATGGTCATCTCAGTAGAAAGCTCTTGAGTAGATGGTTTTTTTGTTTTTGAGAATCAGCCCAAGGAGATTCATATTATGTGGCCATAGCTGGGTAATATTATTCTGAGCTATGTGAAGTTGCTGGTTTTGTTGCTCAAATGTTAGCAGTTTCATAATACATATTCAAGAAACAACCAAACAAAAGATCTTTTCGAAGAGCTATTTCAACTTCCCAATTCAACTCTTTTAACCAACCTACCAGAGGCTTTATAAAGATTCAAACTGCAGATAACCAGAGGCCTATCAAGAAAATTCTGCTTTGTTTTGCTGTTAAATTGCCCAGTTTTCAAAGGTATTTAAGCAAAATGACTTCAGTAATTGAAGCAAATATCTTTGGGGAATGCTTAAGTTACGTAAGTTTTTTCATTAAATCTGTGTATAGTTTTTCAGCTTTCATTCACTGAGATATTGTCATTTATCAAAGGATTAGTCTGTAAATATCATTTGAAGGCAAAATAACTACCCCCTGCCAATATCTAATATGGACTCAATTTTGCCAGCTATAGAATTTTGTCTTCTTAGTATGCATTCTAAAATAATAATATTATGTTATGTAGCCAATAGATTTGCCTAAACATGCCGTTTTAAAGATTTTCTTTATACCTGTGTTTCAAGTTATAAGAATTAAAATGTATGAGTATAAAAAAGGATATAAAAATGATAAGCTCCTACTTAGGAAATCCCCAATTTTAAATAGAACTGTGTTTTGAAAGGTTGTGGATTGGGTTGTTCCAAAGTCAGACTACATCTCCTCGTGTATATAATATTATAAATAATAAGGGTAGCAGATAGCCAAAAAGAGCTGACCTAATGCTCTCCAAAATTAACCTAGGGGTCTTGGTTTGGAATAAAGTGTTCGTGACTATAGCCCTTTCTCCTGTTTTAAAAAAACAAATCATTGTTATTAGCACAGATGACTATCAATTAGAATAAATATTTAGCTTTTAAACAAAAGTGGAAATAGTTCAATCAGTGTTGGTGAAACTATTTTGAGACAAGAGATTTCATTTAGATAACTTAAGTTGGGAATCTGTTCCTCTTTCGAAGAGCCTGTGTGATGACTGAAAGTGCTGTGTGTTTTCAGTGACCTTGAGGAAGGGAGCCAGTCATTTCTTCTTAAGGGTTGTAAGAAGTAGGGGCCTTGCTGATCTCATGCTTTTCAGTTCAAAAACTGTGTCCAGAACATCTTAGATCTCCTTCACCCACAGTGTTCAAAGGCTGTCTGTATTTCAGGCTCAGTCTACCCTACCTTCAGCTGAGCCTGTCTTCCAGCTCTGTTCCCTCATACTAAATTTACAGGTGAGCGTTCTCCATTCTTAGTTTTTTTTTTTTTTAAAGTCTTTACTCATTTTACTGTTATGAGAAATGACCACCACCTTCTCCTTTTCTCAAGAAATATAAAGGTAGAAGAGATATTCCTTTTCCATTATTTTTAAAAGCTATTGTTTTTGGACTGCTGGCACTTGGCAGTTTAGTTTTCAGACCCTAATCTGAATTAAGTTGATGGAGGTGACCCTAAAATTGATCTAAAGTTTTAATCTTGCTTTATCATATAAGCATCTGGTTGGAAACTGTGCTGATGAAGATTTGTATTTTGTGGCATTGGTTCTTCATGTTTCTTTTTTATGTATTTAAAATCGATCATTAATTTCCAAACAAGTGGAGAATTTACTGTTGTTGAGCTAAACTGTAGAGGGCAAGTGTGCTTGATTAGAGCATGAACTGTACTTTCACATTAGCTGATGTGCTTTGCACTCTGCTCTTGTAGATTTATTTTGTTTACAGTAGACTGATGTCAAGTTTTTGTAAATGTTTTTTACTTAGCACTTTAACTGTGAGTGTACAAACTGATTTTAAATGTAGTGGTTGTATATTTTGGTTATAAATTGGAAATTTGTAATAAAAATTAAATGATTTGTTCTCTATTTTGTCATCAGTACCTGATTGAGTGTAATTTTCTACATCATCTATACTGCTATTTTTAAATTAGGTTTCATACTTTATGTTTTTCTAATTACTAATTTTTTCATTCACAATAGCATAGACTCCACAGTAATCTGGAGTATAGATACATCATTCTGTATCATATCTCTGGAATATAGATACATCGTTCTGAATGCTATCCTATCTCTATTCATTATTATATCCCCACGCATACCACTACCAGGTACATAACAGGAGAAAAAGGTGAACGCATTAAAGTACCTATATCAATTTCCCCAATAGGAAGTCCTACCCATGTAAGCAAATTTTTTTTTTTCCATACACAGGACAGCCGATTAAGACTTAAACTGGTACTAGAGTGTTTTTTGCCGAGATCACGCATTCTTTAGTTGGAAGGAACCTTAGAAATCATAAGGTTCAACTTCCAACCCAGTACCAACATCCTCCAAAACCAGCTTTTATAAGCCTCTGCTTGAATGATTTCAGTAAAAGGAAGCTTACTACTCTAAGGCCTTGCATTCCATTTTGAAGTCAGCCGACAACCAAAATGAGCAAAGTGAGCAAGGAAATTAACACTCTCCTAAAGTCTTCATAAAGGAGCTGCTGGCATCTTCATTTCAGCCCCATGAGACCCACGTCAGACTTCTAACTTACAGAAGGTGATAAGTTGCTTAAGTGTTGCTTAAGCCCATAAATTTAGGGTAATTTATTAGAGTAGCAGTAGAAAACTAAAATATTCAGCCTCACACTTGCACATCTGCAAAGCGTGGGCAATGAACAAGCGAGGAGTGGAAAATGGGCCAAGGAATCCATTAAAGACCAGAAACATTGCACAGAACTGGCCTGTTGCCATGAAACAGACTGTTGAGGTGGCTTGGAGAAGTTGGAGGTACTGAGATTAATAAGAGCAATCAGTCTCTGGTGCCCTTCTTCCAATATTATCCTTCAGTTTTTTTCACCATTATTGTCCAGTTTTCTTTTTATTCCCACTTCTTTATCTTCTCCTCCATCCCAGTTTTCTTTTTATTCCCACTTCTTTATCTTCTCCTCCATCGTACTTTCCTCCTTTTTAAAACAATGCTCTTTATTTTTCTCTGCTAATCAAGTGTATGTTTTTATCAACCTCACACTCCCACTAGCATACCCACCCCATTTGTTGGAAGGAGATAAGGAGCAGAATATGAGAGGAGCCTTGAGAGAAGGTTGAGATTTTCCAGCATGCCAAGACTTAAAAAGGTAAGGAACTTAGCTTTACCGCCTGGTCTCTGAGTACTCCAGTGCAGCACATGAATTCACAAATGAGGGTTATATACAAATCCATTTATTAGAAAAAAAATCAAAACTAAGCAGGCACTCAAAAGTATTTTGAAAATAATAAAAAATTTTTGCTAAGGTACTGATTAGTGACTGTCTTCTATTTTGCTGCTGAAAAATTATGTTGAGCCCTTTTCACTACCTGTTAGCTCAAAATTAAGGCCGCCTTAAGGAGCCAAGGGAAGGTTTTCATCAACTTCAAGTAACATTAGATGAGCTGCTGAACAATAGTAAATACAATAGAAGCATCTAAATACTTAAGTGAATCAATGAAGCATGTACATTTTTATTTTAAGAATTGTTTGGCACCAGATTTTTTAGGAAAGTGTTTGCTGAGTATGATGACTAAGATCCATGCACTAATGTCTATGTACAAGCTTCTGATTGCCCACATGTCCTGCTGGCTACAAGGGCAGAAAGGACATTGCTCTCTGGCAACAGATTGGGCTTTGGTGGAGCCAGTTTACGGGCACTATTGGTAATAATCCCAAGGGCACAGGTATTACCTCAGTCATCAATTTAATAGATGCCAAATGAACCCTTAGCACAAAGACAAGGAGAGAAGTCTCTTTCATTTCCAATGTGATGATAAGCATTTCTGAAAATTCCAAAAATTGTGTGGGCCATATGACTGTCAGAAATTGGCTTGTTTCTAGAGCCATTGCAGCAGCACTAAAATTGATGAGCAAATACAGAGGAGAACAAAGTCATTTAACCTGAAAGTCCTTTTGTTCCTCTCTCCTGTCCTAATCATTGTTAGGAATACTTTTGCAGAAGCATGACATATTTAATTAGAGGCTTGTTTTTCCAGAACCAAAGGTTATGTTCATATTGTTTTTCTTGTCTGTTGATGAAAGTAATTTTAGAAAATGATTTTTCGAGTCTCCGTGACTGTTCATTAGCATTCATTCATTTATTCAGCAATCATACATTTGTTTACCTCCTCCTTATCAGGTAGTGAATAAGACCCTAGAAATTCAAAGAAGAAAATGTCATGATTTATACTCCTGCAAAATTCACACTCTAGTAAGGAGATAAGCTTGTAGACACCTGAGTACTATAATGGTGGTGTGTTCAAAGTGTTATTTGAGCACAAATGTGGAAGTAGTTACTTCTGCCATGAAGACTGGGTGTTCAGAGAACTATTAGAATAAGAAAGATCCAATCGATAGAAATTTATTAATCACCTAATAATTGCTGAGGTTATGGTAGGGAACAAATAGACAGTTGTCCTGTTGTAGTTCTATAATTGAAATTTTGAGTCTAAAGAGAGGAAGCAGACAATAAGTAAAGACAATAACAGATTAGTTTCAGATAGTAATAAGTGTTATGAGATACAACTAAGCATCCTGTAGGGAAAGGCTTAAGGGTCTTGATTAAACAATACAGATTTTATTCAAAGTGCAAAGGTGTGCCATTGAAGCATTTTAATTAAGGGGTTAACATGACTAATTTTCCTTTTTAAAAAATTCTGCTGGCTCTATGAAAATGGATTATGAAAATCAAGAATGCACACAGGGAAACCAATAAAAAAGCAATTGCATTAGTACAGGTTAGAGATAATAATGACTAGGACTCAGGTGGCAGTTGTAGAGATGGACAGGAAAGGGAAAATTCAGGATGTCTTGAAAGTAGAGTCAGTACCACACACTTAGAAAATGAACTCTTGGTTGCCAGAAGGAAGGGATAATTAAGGACTTTGGGAATGTCATGCACACATTGCTATATTTTAAATGGATAACCAACAGGGACCTGCTGTATACAGCATGGAACTCTGCTCAATGTTATGTACTGGTCTGGATGGGAGGGGGTTGGGAGGAGGATGGATACGTGTATATGTATGACTGAGTCCCTTCATTGTTCACTTGAAACTATCACAACATTGTTAATTGTCTATATCCCAATAAAAAATGCTTTTGGTGTTAAGAATAAATAAAATTTTATAAATAAATACTTCAAGATAAAAGTAGAATCGGTAAGATTGACATACTGGATGTGATAGTGACAGGAAGGGGGTGAATGAAAGATGACTCCTAGTTCTTTGGTTAGAGCGGCAAGGTGGAGTCAGGGCCATTTGCTGTGGTGGAGAAAACTGGAGGAAGAATGGACGCTGGAGGGGAAAACCAAGAGTTCTGTTTTGGACAGGTTTAAAGTGACCGTTACCCAAGTGAAGATGCCAAGTAAGCAGCTGGATATAAGCCTAGAGCTCAGTTCAAGATCTTGGCCTGAGACCGAATGTGAGAATCATCGAGATGTAGGTAGGATATAAAGCCATCAGGTTATAGGAGATCACCTTGGGAAGACTGGATAGAGAGAAGTTGTGTACAAGACAAAAGGTCAGGAAAGGAGACTAAGAAGGAGAGGCCAGTGATACAGGAATATCCAGGGAATGTGTTGAAGAAGCAGGAAAGAAATGCTGTATAAAGGAAGGAGTCCTTAAAGCCAGTCAAATGATGCTTAAAGGTCAAACAAGATGATGACTAAGGAGGACCATTTGACTGGACAACGTGGAGGATACTGAAAAGAACAACTTAAGGGGAATTCCCAGGCCATCCAGTGGTTGGGACTCCATGTTTTCACTGCCAGGGGCCCAGTTTCAATTCCTGGTCAAGGGACTAGTATGGTGTGGCAAAAACAAAAAACCACCACCACCACCAACAACAAATGGAGTGGGAGGGGAGGCAGCCTGGAGTGGACTGGAGAGAGAATTGGGAACTTGCATTTTTAGCAGTCGGAAGATTAGATATTTTCAATGATCCTCCCAATGTAAACAGTCAAAAATCATCTTTGTGATTGTATTGCTAAACCGACATGATCAAAAACAGTGAAAGCAAAAACACCGGTGATAAGGTAGCACCAACACCAGCTTCTCTTGAGTTTTTTGCCGAACCCTAGAGACAGTACCATATTTGGGGGTCAAGAAATTAAGCTTAAGAAATTAAGCTCCAATATCAATTGGAGACTGTGATAAATCTCTTTAGAAAGGTGGGACTTCAATGGGTTATACCTTCAATGTAAAGGAGATGGAAGAAAAGGAAATCACACGGAATGAGATACCAAAGAAATCTGAATCCGAGTTTAGCATTGGTTGGCAGAAGTATGGTGGAATTTCCCCCTGAGAATGTGTAATGGCCCTGACAATACATTTTTTGGTCCAAATATATCCTGCATGTGACCTGAACCTTAAGCCAAGAATATAACTCAAAGTGTCCTGAATTGCTTGTTACTCCAGGCAGCTGTCAGAAGCAAATGCACATCTTTGGAGGAAAGCAGTCTAATGTTGGGAAAGACTCGGGGCAGGAGAAGGGAGCAACAGAGGATGAGATGGTTGGAGGGCATCACTGACTTGATGGACATGAACTTGAGCAAAATCCAAGAGATGGTGAAGGACAGGGAAGCCTGGCGTGCTGCAGCCTGTGGGGTTGCAGAGTCGGACATAACTTAGTGACTGAGTAACAACAACAACGTTAATTTACGTGCCAAAGAATTTCCACAGAAATTTCCAAGGGAAAGGAGCAGATCATAGTCAAAGCTAGCAACACACACACTGAAGAACAAGACATCAGGAGTGAGAGTCTATTCTCCAAAGACTGAAGATTTTTAGAGTTAGCACACAAGATAAAATAACAATTTAACATGTTTAAAGAAATCAGAGAAGGTATTAGATGTGTAACACGATACTGTGAAAAATCACTATGCAGGTTTGAAAAAAAGAGGCCTAGCTGAATGTCTAGATATGAATGTTTTAGTAACTGAAATAAGAAGCAACAGATTAAACACAACTGATGAGAGACTACTGAACTGAAATACGTATGCTCAGTTGTTCAGTCAAGTCTGACTCTGCAACCCTATGGACTGTAGCCCACCAGGCTCCTCTGTCCATGGAGAAATTTATGTGGTGATTTTTAAAAACATTTTTTTGGCTATGCATGTGGGATCTTAGTTCCCCAACCAAGGGTGGAACCTCTGCCTCCTGCAGTGTAAGTGTGGATTCTTAACCACTGGACTGCCAGGGAAGCCCTGTGTAGTGATTTTTAAGTGTTTAGAATTCTTTGACATTCTCCTCTTCAGGAGGTGGAGCTTCATTCTCCTTTGCTTAAGCATAGATCAGCCTTCTTCATTTGCTTCTAACAAACTGAATAAAGTGGAACTGAAGGTGTGTGATTCTGGGACTGGGTCATAAAGGATGCTGTGGCTTCCTGCTGCTGCTTCCCTCTCTCATACCTCAGCTTGGGGAAGCCAGCTGGTCTGTCCAGAGACTACTCAGGCAGCCCTGGGAGAGGCCCCTGTGGGGAGGAATGGAAGTGAGCCAACCTGGAAGCAGCTTTCTCTCCAGCCCTGGTCCCGCCCCTGTTGATGACAGCCCCAGGGTCGCTTGACCTTCACCTTGTGAGAGACACTGAGCCAAAACCACCCAACTAAGTCATTCCTGGATTCCTGTCTCCCAGAAACTGTGTGAAGTAATACATGTTTGCTGCTTTTAGCAGCTAGGTTTGTGGGTAATTTATTATACAGCAATAAATAAGTAATACAAGATTAATTTGAAGAAATTACCTTAAAGGCAGCACAGGGATAGAAAGCGATAGAAAACATGAAATGAGATTAATCAACATTCCAGAAAGAATAATGGAAACAAATATTTGAAGTATTAATTGCTAGGAAATCTTTAGAATTGTTGAAAGACAATAATCATTAGGTCTTTGGAGCCCAGTGAATCCTAAGATGAATACTTTTTTTTTTTTTTTTAACAGCACTTAGACATCTTATAGGAAAATTGATGAATACCAGACAGGGAAAAGATTCTTTAACAACACAGCCAGAGAGGAGAAAGCTCAGTCTCAAAGGGATGGCAATTACACTGAAAGCTGATTTCTCTATAGCGATAATGGAAGTCAGGAGCCAGGAATATATCTTGATTTACTGACTGCAAGACAGTTGTAGTTTGAACGTTCTTTGAACATTGCCTTTCTTTGGGATTGGAAGGAAAACTGACCTTTTCCAGTCAGGTGGCCAATGCTGAGTTTTCCAAAGTTGCTGGCATATTGAGTGCAGCACTTTCACAACATCATCGTTTAGGATTTGAAATAGCTCACCTGGAATTCCATCACCTCCACTAGCTTTGTTAGTAGTGATGCTTCCTAAGGCCCAATTGACTTTGGACTCCAGGATGTCTGGCTTTAGGTGAGTGATCACACTATTGTGGTTATCTGGGTCATAAAGATCTTTTTTGCATAGTTCTTCTGTGTATTCTTGCCACCTTAATACCTCTGCTTCTGTTAGGTCCATACCATTTCTGTCCTTTATTGTGCCCATCTTTGCATGAAATGTTCCCTTGGTATCTCTAATTTTCTTGAAGAGATCTCTAGTCGTTTCCATTCTATTATTTTCCTCTATTTCTTTGCATTATTCACTGAGGAAGGTTTTCTTATTTCTCCCTGCTATTCTTCGGAACTCTGCATTCAGATGGGTTTATCTTTCCTTTTCTCCTTTCCCTTTAGCTTCTTTTCTTTTCTTAACTATTTGTAAGGCCTCGTCAGAAAACCATTTTGCCTTTTTGCATTTCTTTTTCTTGGGGATGGTCTTAATCACTGCCTGTATAATGTTATGAACTTCTGTCCATAGTTCTTCAGGCACTCTATCAGATCTAATCCCTTGAATCTATTTGTTACTTCCACTGTATAATTGTAAGGGATTTAATTTAGGTCATACCTGAATGGCCTAGTGGTTTTCCCTACTTTCTCCAATTTAAGTCTGAATTTTGCAATAAGGAGTTCATGTTCTGAGCCACAGCTCCTAATCTTGTTTCTGCTGACTGTATAGAGCTTCTCCATCTTTGGCTGCAAAGAATATTATCAATCTGATTTCAGTATTAACCATCTGGTGATGTCCACATATAGAGTCATCTCTTGTGTTGTTGGAAGAAGTGACCAGTGCTATTACCAGTGTGTTCTCTTGGCAAAACTCTATTAGCCTTTGCCCTGCTTCATTCTGTACTCTAAGACCAAACCTTGCTGTTACTCCAGGTATCTCTTGACTTCCTACTTTTGCATGTCTGTCACTTATGATGAAAAGGACATCTTTTTTTGGTGTTAATTCTAGAAGGTCTTGTAGGTCTTCATAGAACCGTTCAGCTCCTTTGGCATTAGTGGTTGGGACATAGACTTGGATTACTGTGATAGTGAATGGTTTGCCTTGGAAACGAACAGAGATCATTCTATCGATATGCCAGCAAATTTGGAAAACTCAGCAGTGGCCACAGGACTGGAAAAGGTCAGTTTTCATTCCAATCCCAAAGAAAGACAATGCCAAAGAATGCTCAAACCGTATACCGCACAATTGCACTCATTTCACATACTAGCAAAGTAATGGTGAAAATTCTTCTAGCTAGGCTTTAATAATACATGAACTGAGAACTTCTAGATGTTCAAGCTGGATTAAGAAAAGGCAGGGGAACCAGAGATCGAATTGCCAACTTCTGTTGGATCATAGAAAAACCAAGAGAATTCCAGAAAAACGTCTGCTTCATTGACTACACTATACCCTTTGACTATGTGAATCACAACAAAGTGTGGAAAATTCTTAAAGAGATGGGACTACCAGAGCACTTTACCTGCCTCCTGAGAAACCTGTGTGCAGGTCAAGAAGCAACAGTTAGAACTGAACATGGAACAACAGACTGGTTCCAAATTGGGAAAGGAGTCCATCGAGGCTGTATATTATCACCCTGCTTATTTAACTTATATGCAGAGTACATCTTGTGAAATGCAGGGCTGGATGAAGCACAGCTGAAATCAACATCGCAGGGAGAAATATTAATAACCTCAGATATGCAGATGATACCGCCCTTAGGGCAGAAAGTGAAGAGGAACTAAAGAGCCCCTTGCTGAAAGTGAAAGTGGAGAGTGAAAAAGCTGGCTTGAAACTCAGCATTCAAAAAACTGTGATCATGACATCTGGTCCCATCACTTGACAAATAGATAGGGAAACAATGGAAACAGTGACATACTTTATTTTCTTGGGCTCCAAAATCACTACAAATGGTGACTGTAGCCATGAAATAAAAGGTGCTTGCTGCTTGGAAGAGAAGCTATGATAAACCTAGACAGCATATTAAAAAGCAGAGACATTACTTTGCCAAGAAAGTTCCATCTAGTCAAAGCTATGGTTTTTCAAGTCATGTATGGATGTGAGAGTTGGACTATAAGGAAAGCTGAGCACCAAAGAATTGATGCTTTCGAACTGTGGTGTTGGAGAAGACTCTTCAGAGTCCCTTGGACTGCAAGGAGATCAAGATGGATTCTAGCAAAGAGACTTCTGAGTAGGTTGACGTCACCTACTAAGGGGTGGCACCCCCTCCCTTTTTGACCCTGGAGGAGCCTTTCTGTATGTGTGCACTTGAGAAGGTTGCCTTGACTTCCAGAATGAGAACTATGTGGTTTCTTCATCTCTTATCTGGGCAGGCTCAGCTCCTTCTCTCTCCTGCTATTACCTTCATCTTAGAGTGTCTGGGGGGACAGACTCCAGCTCTCAGCCTGGGGCCCACTACCTCAGAGTGGCATGTGTGGAGGGGTGTGGAAGCTCTGTGCTGTCTCTCCACACCTCGCTCTGGGCATCTCGCCCATCTGGCTCCTCCTGCGTTACCTCATTTTATACTAAACCAGTGATCTGGAGGCTCCACATGAAGACAGTGACATCAGATAATGGAAGGGGACCCTTGATGTGCACTTCCCTGACAATTAGTGATGTTGAGCATCTGTTCAGTACCTGTTGGCCATCTGAATATCTTCTTTGGAAATATGTCAGATTTGGTCCCAGACCACCCAGCACCACAGGATGCGCTCTGCCGCTGCCCAGCGTTCTCCAGTCAGGTTCCCCGGATGGGCAGGAACCGAGGCTGAGTTATTTGCTTTCCTGCTGAAGTGAGGCAGAAGAATGAGCTGGTGGGGCCCCTTGACTGGAGACTCAGGTCAGGTGGAACTGCCAAACAACCATATTCCCCGGCCAGACGGGACCCCCAGCAAAGCCACTGGCTGGGATGTCTGCTCCCTCACAGTGGGACTGGGAACGTGGTTCACAGAGGGCCGCAAGCAGTTCCTGCAAGCCTGGCACCCTGTGCCTATTTGATCCCTGATGGTGGAGCCCTGCCACTCCCCCAAGTAATTTCTGTGAGGCAAGACCCAAACAGACCTCCTTGGAAGCACGTTCCACAATGCTGGGAAAGCTGGGTGTCCATTTGGTGTTCTCTTTTTGCCTGCCAGAGAAACTAGGTTGGAGGTGGGGATGGGGGGGCTCTTCAGGCAGTGCTATGCCAGCCTCGGGAAGGAACAACGTGGTCAGACTGTAATTGCTCCTTCTACCTTTGAATGTGGTCCTCCTCAGTCTCTGTGGTCCAGATGGGTGCTTCAGCCTCACCCCTACGTCCTATGATTTTCTCTATGAACTTACCTGGAGGAAGATGCTGCTGCAGGCCCAGCTGGGGCACTGGGGCAAGCTCTTAATGGCTGAGAAAGTTCGGCTGGTGATGGCAGGATCTGCCAGTATTGGAGGGTCTCCTCTCAGGTGGTGGGGCGGGGCCTGTGGCTCACTACGGGGAAAAGGCCACTGGCAGCAGTAGCTGGGGGGAGCACTCACTGGTGTGAGCCATCCTGGAGACCACCGTTTTCTCACCAAGACCTGCCCCACCCAGCAGCCTTGTTGTTGTTGTTGTTTAGTTGTTTAGCCACACACTAAGTTGTGTCTGGCTGTTTACAACCTCATGGACGCAGCACGTCCTTAGGCTCCCCTGTCCTTCACTATTTCCCAGAGTTGGCTCAAATTCATGTCCACTGAATCAGTGATGCCATCCAACCATCTCATCCATTGTTGCCCCTTCTCCTCCTGCCTTCAATCTTTCCCAGCATCAGAGTCTTTTCTAGTAAGTCTGCTCTTTGCATCAGGTGGCCAAAGTATTGGAGCTTCAGCTTCAGCATCAGTCCTTCCAATGAATATTCAGGGTTGATTTCCTTTAGGATGGACTGGTTTGATCTCCTTGCAGCTCAAGGGACTCTCAAGAGTCTTCTCCGGCATCACAAATTGAAAGCATCAGTTTTGTAGCCCCTCAGAGATGTAGACTCAGTAGGTCTGAGGTGGGGCCCAGGAATCTGAATCTGGAAGCCCACGTGATTCTGATGCCTGGGGCCTGAGGCCCACACTTAGAAAAAATCCCTACACATCATAGATTCTCAAACCCGTTAGGCAGCAAGCACATCCTCTGTATCACAGGACAAATAAGCAGGTGATGATGAGTTGTTTTGAATACTTCTTGAGTTTTTTTTTTCCTTTCCCCTTTGTCCCCGAATCCTTGGCTCTGCAGCAGCTTGCCTGTGCTGTGGGGTGGGCACGTGGGAAGTGTGGACACCTGCCAGCCAGCCTGGTGGGTGCACCGCAGCTCCAGGGAGGGACAGGGCAGTTCTGAGTCACCTTTCCTAATGAGCATCGCTTGTTGACTGACTGGAGGGGAGGAGCTCATTATTCATGTTTGGCCCAGGGCCTTCTCTCTTGATTACAAAGGAACAGAGGCCCCGCGGCTTCCACAGTGTTCACCTCTGTGGAAAAAGAAGTGGAAAGATCATCAAAGCAACACTTTAGTTCACCCTTTTCATTGAAAAGAGTTAGATTAGCTGGAAGGAAGCTTATGAGGCTGTTTGGCAGAGAATTTTCACACTTGATCTATTCCTTTCTTCCTCCATCCATTACCCCTTGCCCAGCCCACCTTGATCCCTTGAATAGGGACATTGTCTGCTCCAAGTCATCCAAAACAAAGCCTCTGTTCTTTTGAGCAATTCCTGCCCCCCCCCCCCACTCCAGTGCCCAGATGCTTCAGAAACACAACCCCTAAGAAAACAACAGGAGGTTAAAGAATATCATGTCAGTATCCCTATTCCTGTAAAAGGGCTGGCCTAATCCAGAAACTTCATTTCTCATATTGTCCTTGTTTCAAAATCCTACAGTACCTTTTTCTTGGTCTCTTGGTAGAACTCTCAAATAAAGCCCCTAGAGCCAAACATATTTGGAATTAAAAATTAAGTTGGAAAACAGGGTGGAATTTGTGGAGCTCAACTCCAAAGTGCCTTCCTGGACCAGCCACAGCTAACACTTCAGGATGATGGTTTCAACATAAACAACCTTCTTTAGTCATGAGACGGCTCTGTACAGAGGCGTAAGGGGAGGTTCTTCCCTCCCCAGAAGAGAAAGGTTCACTTTGTCCTGGCCCCCGGTTCTGTAGCCCACAGGGACTGGAAAGGAGAGAAGCCTTAGCTCCTCTTCCTGCAGCCTTGGCTCCCATTCTCCATCCATGGCACCCAGTACTCCTACTGGCCCCTGGACAGCTTCTGGGCTAACCTTGTGTAGATTAAAAAATGTCCATTTTCATCTGTGGGAGTCCCTTCACTAGGTCTTGAGAGGCGAATGATTTGCTAAGATAACACTGTTCAGAGGGGTGGCTCCCATCTGATGTCATTCTAGAATGGCTCCTATCACCAAGTTTGAAGACCACGGTGCTCGCTTTGAACGTGGGGCATAAGTTTAGATGAGAGAGAAGCTGGGGTGGCGAGGGGAATGCCCATCTTCCTTTCTTTCTTTGCGGCTCTTTTTGCCTACTTCTCCATGTTTCTGCCTCATGGCATCTTTTTCTTTGCTTTTGCTCCTCTGTAGCTCTGTTTAAGGCTTCCCTGCTGGCTCAATGTTAAAGAATCCACCTGCCAAGCAGGAGACTCAGGTTTGATTCCTGGGTTGGGAAGATCCCCAGAAAGAAATGGCAACCCACACCCGTGTTTTTGCCTGGAAAATCCCATGGATAGAGAAACCTGGTGGGCTGCAGGCCATGGGGTCACAAAAGAGTCAGACACAACTGAGTGACTAAGCAACAACAGTCTTGTTTAAACCAGGAGCTCTTTTTTTTTGGCTGCACCACTCAGTTTGTGGAATCTTAATTCCCTAAGCAGGGATTGAACCTGGGATATGGCAGTGAAAACCCAGAATCCTAACCACTAGGCCACCAGGGAACTCCATTAAACCAGGAGTTCATGGACCCCTTGAATATACAAGAATATGGCTATTTTATGGGAAGAAGCCCACAGTTTTCACATTGTTCAAGTGGACTGAGAAAAAAGAACAGTCATTCTAAACTTTCCCCTCCCTTTTCCTTTCTCTGACACTCTCGCTGGCCCCTTAGGATTCTGACTCCTGTTCTGTTCTGACCCTTCCTCCCTGATCCATGTCTCTCCTATTTCTCCGCTCATGTGCTAAGTCGCTCAGTCATGTCTGACTCTTTGTGGCCCATGGACTGTAGCCCGCCAGGCTCCTCTGTCCATGGGATTCTCCAGGCAAGAATACTGGAGTGGGTTGCCATGCCCTCCTCCAGGGGATGTTCCTGACCCAGGGACCAAATCCCTGTCTCTTACGTCCCCTGCTTTGGCAGCAGGTTCTTTACCACTAGCGCCGTTTGGAAAGCCCTTCTTCTCTCCTGCCTTCTCTCTTTCTCCTTCTGTCTTTGGCTTATTGCCCCGTGCCACCTTTTTTTTTTTTTCCGTGAAAATAGGGTATAATACAAAAGTGAATACTAATAATTGTCACACATTGAACAATGTTCAGTAAATGAAGGTTAAATTTCCCTAGTTATCTTCTTAATTTTAATAGCCACTGAACTGGATATTTTTCTCTAGAAAAAAAAAATTCAGGAGGGGTAATTGTTGGCTACTTTTTTTTTTAACTCATCTGTGACGGTTCATTTTACCCACTGTGAGCCCTCGGCTGTGAATGAGAGCATAGCTTCCTGCCCGCGGTCTAATCAGACATCGGGAGGGCAATCGCGCCCCCTCGTGTCGCAGTTTTAGATTGCATGTTGCGTTAGATGAGGAAGGTACCTCCAAAAGCAAGAAATCTAATTATTTAACAGAATTTGAATCCATGAACAGGATTGCTTTCAGCAGCTTGCTGGTCTACCCGAAAGGGGGGCTTCAGAGAGAAAGAGGAAGAGGGAACAGGGAAGGGTCTGACTCTTTGTCAGCGGAGCAATACAAGACTCCTCAGCCATTAGATAGAGTGGATCTTTGTCCTTAAAGAGTACAGATTGCAATCCCACCTTCTGGTGTTTCGATGTTTTGATATACTAATATTCCAGTATTTTGCTGGCATAATGCTACCATTATGGTAATTTAAAAAATCTGAAACGCATCTTGAGATACATTTAGAGAGTTAAGACACTGAATTAATTTTCAAATGGTAAAGTTTACTCATCTGCAAAGTGTTGTTTTATGCCTGTATAACATTCAAGAAGAGAAAAAAAATCAACTGACAGAGAATCTCTTGCAAGAATGAGTCTCTATTATCAGACTTTAGAAACTTCATTTCTCATATTATCCCAGAAGAAGGAAATGGCAACCTACTCCAGTATTCTTGCCTGGGAAACCCCATGGACAGAGAAGCCTGGCGGGCTACAGTCCATGGGATGGCAAAGAGATACGACTTAGTGACTATCCCTGCTTCAAACCCCCTAAAGTACCTTTTTCTTGGAACTCTTTATCTCTTGGTAGAACTCTAGAATAAAAACCCAAGAGCCATGCTTATCTGTTGGGAGTTAAAAATTAAGTTGGAAGATAAGGTGGAATTTGTGGAGCTTAATTGCAAAGTACCTTCCTTGGACCAGCCCCAGATGCCACTCCAAGGAAAGGGAAGAAGCCTGGGGCAAAGGTCAGCATTAGACACTTGAGGTGGAAGGTTTCAACACAGATGTCCACCTTCTTTAACCACGAGACCGGTCTACACAGAAGTGCAAAGGGAGGTTCCTCACTCCCCAGAATTCTACGGTGTCCAAATGTAAAATTGTTGTTGTTCCCCGGGCATTCATCTTGTTCCTATGTAATGTGCAAAACTGACATCCATTCAGGGATGGGAGGAGGACAGCATTCATGGGAGCCTCAGGGACCAAGGGAGGATATGGTTCTGGAGGTGAGGAACAACGATGGTGTTAGAGGCTGTTGTCAAAATGCTCCTATGTCAAAACAGCTGCACCGAACTCTCAGGAACCTAGTAAAATACGTAGTTACCGAGGCGCCGGGAGGGAACCATGTAGGGGCAATTTATATTGATTGCAGGCCAAGCAGTGGGAAGAAATGAACTTACCATCTCATCTTTTTTAAGAGACATGGGATGAGGTGCTGTGAAATGGGAGTGGGAACCAACAATTACCGAGCACCTACTGTATGCCACTCGCTGCCTCTCATTTAACCTTCAAAACAGCTCTGGGTGGTAGGTAGTATTAAGCCCTAGTTTTCAAGCATCGAGAACTGAGAATCAGGTTAAACGGCATGATTTTTTTCATGTTCCTACGATGAATTTTCTGAAATATCCCACAGTAACTCCCTGCAAAGCTGAATCAAAGGTGCGGTCAGCTGTAGTTGCCCAGACGTCACTCTCTAAGGACTCTCCATTCTTGCTGGAGTGTAGTAACGTGGAGAACGTTAATTCCACTCCCACCCCCGCCCCCACCCAGCACTTTCTCTTAGGGAGAATAGAATAAAAAGCTGTAAGAAATAGTCGATGGGCTTCTGAGGGTGAAGTGGAGTTATAACCCCTGGCTCCTAGCCGTCCTTCTGGAATGTGGAGAAGGCAGTGATTAACTCATGGTTTGCTGAGGTGGTATGCAAGGTTAGAGAGAGCCGAAGGTTTTGGACGGCGCAGGAAAGGCGGAGCGGCTGCCACCAGAGGGCGCCCTTCCCTCCAGCCTGCACCTCAGACCCGTCCACACTCAGCGCAACTCTAGCCCCAGCCTGGTCTCCACCCGCATCTTTTTCATTTCTCCAGTCCTTTTCTTTCTCCCCGCCCTCCTCCCTCCGCGCTCACCCGCTCCCGCTCTTCTCTCTGAGGATCATAAGGTAGCAATGAAGGAAACCTCCTGTAACTGCTTTTCCACCGCTAGGCACTTTGTTGTGTCTATCCGTGGAGGTCGTTTGACAATTTTATGTGACCTTCACTTTGGGTAAATCTTTTCAGTCCTTAATAACAACGTTGCTGGAAATTGTTTTACCAGGGGAAATACAGCAAGCCCACCATACTAGAATTAAAACAGGCCTTGCTTTTAACTTTTAGAGTGACAGCTAGTTAAAAAGCCAATTTCCGGGTGACCACGTAAATGTGTGTCTAAATTAATGGGAAAGGTGTTTCATAAAACAAAGTCTAGCCTTTTTCCAAATTCCTTTTAAAAACAAAATAATCCAGAATTTGTAGAAAATAGTTGGATCTTTTCCCCACATGAAAAGAGGAAAGACATAAGTGGGAAGATTGGGAAGAGAGAGGGGATCACACAGAGGGATGGGGTAGAAAAAGAAGTAGGAAGATAAGGAAGATATAGTGGGAGGAGGGCAGAGTTTGACCTGAGGACAAGAGGGTGAAAAAGAAGAGAAAAGGGAAAGAAAAGAGGTGTAATGGTTCCTGTATCACATGCCCAGAATGACTTAAGTGGGTAGAAATTGAAGCCTGGGTGTTAGCACCTTAAGTTTTCCTTGCCTCTCAGGTGGAAGGTGAGGGGGAAATCCAGGGAAAAGAGTCCTAGAGAAACTGCTAACTCCACCATCTTTCTCAGAGCCTGTGCTCATCTTCTATACCCACAGCAGAGGAAACTGCAGAAGGAAGGTCCAAATCTGTTCCCCTCGCAAGGTGAGTGTGCTTCCATCTGCCAGGCTGTCTGCTTGCTTTGCACGTCTCCCCAAATCATATGCTAACAGCACCCATCGTCTGCCATCCTGGCACAAGCCCAAGAAGACGCAGCTAAATTAGAACGTGGGGGAGAGGAGGAGAGCACGGCTTGTTTTCTGCTCTGGAATTTGCGGTAATTCATGAGTCACTGCCACTGTTTAGTCGCTCAGTCGTGTCCGACTCTTTGAGACCCCATGGACTGTAGCCCACTAGGCTCCTCTGTCCATGGGATTCTTCAGGCAAGAATACTGGAGTGGGTTGCCCTTTCCTTCTCCAGGGGATCTTGAGGCCTTTGGAGGTCCGGACAATCGGGATCCTTAAGGAAATGGCAACCTACTCCAGTGTTCTTGCCTGGAGAATCCCAGGGACGGTGGAGCCTGTTGGGCTGCCGTCTATGGGGTCACACAGAGTCGGACACGACTGAAGCGACTTCGCAGCAGCAGCAGCAGAAAAGGATTCAGGGTTTTGTGTTGAGCTTGCCCAGCCTCTCCTCATTCCCTTTGACCTGGTTGGTGCACTTCTGAACATCAGCAGATTTTTGTGGGACAGTCTTGGGATTCAGTTGAAATGAACGCTCCTCCAAGATAAGGCTCTTTAGTTCATTTTTGGTGCTTTGGGGTTCATTCCTTTTTCGATTCAAACAAGTATTTGTTGCATGACTTCCACATGCCAGGACAGGAAACAGGGTGGGTTGAAAGATCCCTGCTGTCTCACAGAGAATCTCTTCTCACAGAGCAGGACAGGCAGTAACCAAAGAAATAAACAAGAAATCCATCAACAAGTAACATGAGCTACACAAAGAATTACAATAAGTCTCCGTAATAGCGAGTGAATGGGTGGGCTTCTGGCACGGGTTGTCTGAGCTAGTGACATCACTTGGAGTATCAGAGGCCCTCGCCCTGCCAAGATGTGAGGGACACATTGCAAGCAGAGGCACAGCTGGTGCAAAGGCCCCAGCCCAGGACTAAGCGTGGAACATCTGAGGAACAGAGACAAGGCTAACTTGTCCTGAGCCCAGTGAATGAACAGAGTGGTGTGGGATGAGTTGGAAAGACATTGGAGGGTAGCCGGGATCATTGAGGCTTTTCTGACTCAAAAGAAGGAACTTGGAATGTTTTTCCAAGTGCAGTGGGAAATCATCGGAAAGCTTTAAGCTTAGGGATAATTTGATCTGGTCTATATTGGCTCAGATGGTAAAGAATTTGCCTGCAATGTAAATTTGATCCCTGGGTCGGGAAGATCCCCTGGAGGAGGGCAAGCAACTCACTCCAGAATTCTTGCATGGGAAATCCCATGGACAGAGGAGCCTGACAGGCTATAGTCCATAGGGTTGCAAAAAAGTTGGACGTGACTGAGTGACTAACACATGCACACACATATTTTTAAAAAGGTCACTGGTGGGTTTGTGAAGAGGGAACAAGTCTGGAATCAGGGTGGATACCACAATGGTAAAACAGAAATTCACTGTGGCCCAGACTTGATGGTGGTGGAGTTGTAGAAGTAGAGATGTGGAGAAGAAAATGGATTAGGGTGCATTGTGAATGTAGCATTGAAGGCCCTGAGGAAAATGAAAGAAAGAGACCCAGGAACATCCCTAGATTTTTGGCTTAAGTAACCAAGTGGATTATGTTGCCCTTTTCTGAGACGAGGTGCTTGAAAGAGGAGCTGGTATGGATGTGGGAAGGTAGAGTCAAGAACTCTCTTCTGAGCAAGTTCATTTGAGATGCCTGTGAAACCATTCAAGGCTTCATCTAGAGTTCTGGGCAGAGGTCAGGGCTGAAAATACCAATTTTGGGAGCCATTGGGCTGTAGGGAGAACCCCCTAGTGCTGTTTTTTAAATTGCTATTGCTTTTATCTTCCTCTGCTTCCCTGGTGGCTCAGATGGTAAAAAATCTGCCTGCAGTGCAGGAGACGTGGGTTCGATCCCTGGGTCTGGGAGATCCCCTAGAGGAGGAAATGGCAACCCATTATTCCAGTATTCTTGCCTGGAGAATTCCATGGACAGAGGAGCCTGGCGGGCAATAGTCCATAGGGTCACAAAGAGTTCAATACGATTGAGCGACTAATTCTTTCCTTCCTTTTGTCTTCCTCTGCCCACATTCTCTTCTAAGACCATGCAGGCTTCTTTTCTTGATCTACTGGCTGACCAAAGTCCTTATTGACCCTGATCATTTTTCCATGTTGGAAATATGGGAATAGGACCACGTTCCCATCTATTCCCATCAGCCTCCACTATCCCCAGTGGGATGTGTATACAAACACACTCCAGTTTGTATACAAACACACACACATATACACACTTCTGGATCTTACAGCATATATATGTAAATACCGGTTAAGGAAAGCTCATTGAATTGAGCAGTTGGGGAGGCTTCCAAAATATCAATATCAAAAGATAATATCAATTTTTAATGACCTTTACTGGTGGCTCAGACGGTAAAGAATCTGCCTGCAATGTGGGAGACTCAGGTTCGACCCCTGGGAAGGGAAGATCCCCTGGAGAAAGGAATGGCAACCCACTCTAGTATTCCTGCCTGAAGAACTCCATGAACAGAGAAGCCTGATGGGCTACAGTCCATGAGGTCACAAAGAGTCAGACATGCCTGAGCAACTAACAGACCCACACCCTGTTTCTCTGATGGAAAAACTGAACTGCAGGTGGATCTAGGTTTTCATGTAAGCTTATCAGGGTAGAGGCAGAGACTAAGCCCTGTTCTGTATCTCATTTGCTGGAGAGCAGAGCTACAGAGACGTGGTAACACACCTAGGGGTGCCTTCATCCCCAGCCTGAACTGATACCTGCAAATACTCTGCCTGTTGCTGTCATTGGGTCCAGAGGAAACAGGAATGAACTGCAACTCCAGAGCCCAGCACTGAGCTCTAGCTCTGACCCTGAGATCCAAAAGAAAGAAGGAAAATGATTACTGAGGATTCTCATGTGGCAAAACTGTGCCAGTGCTCTTCAGGTTTCAGTCTTAATTTTAACAGCAATCCTGCGAAGTGATTCCTGTTATGCCTGTTTTACAGATGAAGAAACAAGGGCTCAGACGGGTGTAATGACTTCTTGGTGTTTGGGAATCAAGCCCTGATCTATTGGAAGCTATTGTCCTGTGTTGCTCCACCTTGTCATGTACCTAAGGGCCAGATTTTTAACCTCTCAGGCCCAGACTGTCTTCATTTATTAAATGGAACATGACATTTTTTATTTTTATGGGTTCATCTAACTCTGATATTCTGGATTGTAAATGCATTTTAATTTTCCACTTTTCTAAGCAAGAGTTTTGAATCATACTGTGAGTGACATGCTTTAGCCAGAGTGTGACTTTCACCCTTTCACTGAAAGAGGGGATAATTGGGGATAATTGACCTTGCTTGTGGAGTAGATTTGTTACCCTGACACCCAGGAGTTAAAGGCCACTTAGACACAGAAAGGATACTGACATAGCTTCTTTGTTCCCCTTGTTTATAGCTTTTGGTTTCTTCTTTTTCTTTGTCTCTGGAAAATGCTTCTCATTTTCTGAATCCTTGTGCTTTGAAGACCAATTTTGCCAGAGAAATGTCAAAGGAGACACGGGGTTAAATACAGAATTGATTCTGTTCACTTTGAGCTGCAGTAGCCTGACTGTCACCCCAGACCTCGTCATCCTGGTGAAAGCAGAGGCTTGGCATTCTGGGATCACCACTTCCTTTGCCAAGAGCAAAGGGCAAAGGGTTCCTTCTTAATTGATGTTTGCCTGTCTGGATCCTGAAGAGCATTCTGATGGTAGAAAGGAAAGGCAGCACCCCGCCTGGCAGCATAATGTTTTGGTCAAAATCTGTCTTCACTGCAAAAATTCTCATGGTGTGATAATCTCATCCCTTTGGGTGGTTGTCCATTTATAACATGTTTTAAGACTTTAGCAAGGCAAATATTCTTAGTGTTCTTGACAATTATCTATTCATGAAGAATTGTTATTATTAATTTTGTATAAAATGTATCATGAATGAGGGTTGGATTTTATAAAGTAACTTTGCTGTATCTATTAGTATGTTCATATGATTTTTCTTCTCTAGATTGATATGCTGGGTTCCTTCCATTCGTTGATTTTGGAGGGTATGCAAGGCTAGAGTTTTGAACTAGCCTTGTATACCCAGGATAAATTCCATTATAAAAGAATGGTATAAAATTATTTTCATATAGTGTTGGCTTCAACTTACTAATGATTCTTTAAAGATTTTTGCTTCTGTGTTCATGGGAGATACCAGTTTTGTTTTCTTTTCTTGTGAAGTCTTTGTCTGGCTTTGGTATTGAGATAGTGCTGTCCTCAGGGAACGAGTTAGGAAGTGTTCCCTGTGCCTCTCTTTTCTGGGAAAGATGCTAAAGGAATCGATACAATTTCTTCCTTAAATGTTTGTTAAAAGTCATCAGTGAAGCCATCTGGGCCTAATGTTTTCAGTGTTAAAAGGTTATTAATTATTGATCCACTTACTTTCTTTAACAGAGAAAAGCCTGTACAGATTATATATTCTCTTTGTGTGAATCTTCGTAGAAAAGAGTTTCGGGGAAAAAGACCTGCATCTTCAAGGAATTGAACCATTTCATCTAAGTTATCAAATTTGTAGGCATAGGTTTGTTCATTATGTTCCTTTATTACTCACAACATCCATGGGAGGTGTAGTGATAGCCCCGCTTTCACTTCTGATATTAGTAATTTCTCTTTTTTTTTTCTCTTTATTAGCTTGGCCGGAGGTGTATCCATTTTATTGATCTTCTCAAAGAATTGGCTTTTGGTTTGCTGATTTTCTCTGTTGCTTTCCTGCTTTCAATTTCATTTATTTCTATTCTAATTGCAATCTGCCTCCCAATGCGGGAAACTTAAGAGATATGGGTTTGATCCCTGGGTCAGGAAGATCCCTTGGAGGAGGGCATGGCAACCCACTCCAGTATTCTTGCCTGGAGAATCCCATGGACAGAGAATCCTGGTGGGCCGCAGTCCACAGGGCCGTAAAGAGTTGGACACGACTGAAGTTACTGAGCACTCATGCATGCACAGTATAAGCTTAGATGATTGGGTTTAGGTCTTTCTTCTTTTGTAATAAATGTATTAAATGCTATAAATTTCCATTTTTGCACTGTGTTCTCTGTATATGATACATTTTGATAAGTTGTGTTCTCAATTAGTTTAAATTTTTAAAATCTTCTCTTGACACTTCTTTGACCCATGTGGTATTTAGAAGTGTATTGTTTAGCCTCCGAATATTTTAGAATTTTTCAGCAATCTTTTTGTTATTGATTTCTAGTTTATTTCCACTGTGGTTTGAGAGCTACTTTGGTTCCTCTCTTTTTTTTTTTTTAATTTGTTAAGGTATGACATGGAAGCAACCTGTGTCCATTGACAGATGAATGGGTAAAGAAGATGTGGTATACATATATATACACAATGGAATACTACTCAGTCATAAAAAGAATGAACTAATGCTATTTGCAGCAACATGAATGGACCTAGAGATTATCATACTAAGTGAAGTAAGTCAGACAAAGACAAATATTGTATGATACTGCTTATATGTGGAATCTAAAAAAAATGACACAAGAGAACTTATTTACAAAACAGAAATAAACTCATGGACATAGAAAACAAATTTATGGTACCAAAGGGGAAAGGGAGGGAGGGATAAATTAGGAGTTTGAGATTAACATTAACTATTGTCTATAAAATAGGTAACAAGGATCTACTGTATAGCACAGGGAATTATACTCAAATCTTGTAATAACGTATAACGGAAAAAGAATCTTAAAAAGAATATATAGTTTTCTCTTGATTAGTATTAATGTGGTGTGTCTTTCTCCATTTCTTGGATTTAAAAAACTATTGTATCACATCTATCACCAGTGAAATTATTACTTTGAAGAATGTAACCACTCTTGGAAAAGGCAGGATAGTAAGCCATTTTCAGTCATTCACACCTTAGCATAAGTCAGTGTATAAGCTCCTTTCACTAAACAGATAAGGACAGTTTTATGTGGAAGGAAATGGAGAAGCTGTAAGAGCTGATGAGTCAGTAGCTGAGAAAGGGAGATGGAAGCCCTACGGAGAGAAAGGAGAGGCAGTCAGATGTAAAAAGCAGATCTTGCGCTCCTTAAGATTTTTGCTCAAGGCTGATAGTGCCTGAATGTGTAGGAGCTTTCCTTTCTAGGTGAGTTCATCAGTAGCTGTGTACTGAGTGTGGACCTGGATATGGAGCAGGAGCTAGGAACACACGAGGGCTCCCAGAACAACCCAGTGACCACCTAGTGGCTCCGAACAGTCTGTCTTAGAACTTGCCGTGGTTTTGCTCTCTAGGTATATGAAACTGAAGGGAAAACAAAAGTAATTCACAGGCTTATTCCCCAAGGTTCCTTTTTTGCTTCCTTCCTTAAGCCACATCATCTCAAACCCTTTTTACTTGGACTGCATCAAGGTAGCCTAGAGTTCCCAGTTATGCTCAACCCCAGGAAGTGGGATGTTCTTTCAAAGCCCACTTCCTGTCAGAGTGTCTCAGTCTT
Source organism: Bos indicus x Bos taurus (assembly GCF_003369695.1). Lineage (NCBI taxonomy): Eukaryota > Metazoa > Chordata > Mammalia > Artiodactyla > Bovidae > Bos > Bos indicus x Bos taurus. The sequence continues at coordinate 9,943,184 of NC_040083.1, read as the reverse complement.
GAGAGGATCTGTCCAGGCAGGACTAGCCCTTCAGCCAAGCTGAGTACATGGTGCGTCTTGATGGTCTGATTTGAGGAGCACCCACAGGGTTCCCACATTAAAAAAATTTCTTCCCCACTCATGCCTAAAATCCTATCCGTGATGATTCATACCTGTTGTTAACACCTGGTGCCTGGAAGGGAAAGACACCTGGCTGTTTACTTCCTAATTTTGCCTGGCAGTGGCCCAGGATTAGGATCATAAAGGGACTTCTGAGTGTACGAATTGGAATGTCTTGCAACTTCTCATAAATGCTGACAAAATTCAGTATGAGGCCTCAAGGCTTTGGGGCAGAGGGAGAAAATCAAAGAGGCTTTCGGTGATTATTTCTTAGGAAGCAGGTTAACACCATGGGCTGGGTTTGACCAAACTTAGGCTAGATCATGGCATTCAACACATGACCCATTGTATACCCTTGTTTGTGTTCAGGTCATGTAAAAGGATGTGAAATAAGGTTGCATGTTGGCATCTATTCCACTCTGTCTTTATTGGGCCATATTTATTATATGGTAGTGATTTGGTAGCTTGACTAAAGCTCTGCTGAGTATTCAAATGACCACTTAACTCTAATCTCCCTTCTTTCCATTTATATCCCATTCTTAGTTTTTATTTATTTATCTTTTGGCTGTACCAAGTGGCATGCAGAATCTTAGTTCCCCGACCAGGAATTGAACTCGTGCCCTCTGCATTGGCACAGACTCTTAATTACTGGATTGTCAGGGAAGTCCCTTAAAAAAATTTTTTTATCTTATCTTCCATTCTTTTCCACTCTTCTCTCAGCCATTTAATATCCACATACCCACAGCGGTCTCCACACCATTTTACTTTCTGAGAATGACTGCATGTGGACATTTATGGGCATCAAATGTGGACCTGTTTTTTATCTCCCTTGGGTAAAGCCCCACCTCTAACTGCAGGCTTCCTGGAGCCTCCTAAGTAACCTCTTCAGGCCCTGCTCCCTTCAGTCCTCCCACTTCCACGGGATAGTCCATCTGAGAAAGTCTGTAATTCAGTGGGGCAAAATAGAAACATCCTGGACACAGGCCAGAGGCTTGAGCTTGAACTCCTGATCCGTCATTTTCCACTTGTAGATGATTCTGTAAGATAAATGGCACCTAGCCAGTTCTACCTTAGTAATAAGATCTGACTATGTGGAGGCAAGAACGTGACGTGTTAACCAATGTTCAGAGCAGAATTATTCACAATAACCCAAAGGTGGAAACAACCCGGATGTGTATTAACATATGAATGGATTAAAAGGTGGTATATTCACACAGTGGAATATTATTCAGCCACAAAAGGAATGGAATTCTGACACACGCCACAACGCGGATGAATTTTGAAAACAGGCTAAGTTGCAGATGCCAGATACAAAAGGACAATTATTGTATGATTGCGTTTATAGACAATACCTAGAATAGGCAAACTCCTGGAGACAGAGTCAATTAGACATTAGATGTTAGTGGAGAGTGGGTAACGTAGAGAGTGGGGAGTTATTGCTTAATAGGCTCAGAGTTTCTGTTTAGGGTGATGAAAAATTATGGAAGTAGTGGTGATGGTTGTATAATTTGTGACTGTCACTAATGCCACCAAATTCTACACTTAAAAATGGTTCACATGGCACATTTTATGTTACATGTATTTTGCCACAATAAAAGATAGTGAAAAGAACAAACCCAAAACCTGGGGGTTTAATAATAAAACTATCAATGTGACTCAAGATTCCTGGCATGGGAAAAGACCCATAGAGCTAGGAAAAGACTAAAAACTCAGGAAAAAAAAGTATTAAGACCTAAAATCAAGCAAACATGGATTGTTTGGGAATGGCAACTTAGATAAAGTGAAGTTACCAGGAGTGGGGAGGCAGATACAGCTGATGAGTAGATGCCAGATCAGAAAAAACCTGTGTCTAGAGTCAACCCAACCCAGGAAAGGGTTTTTAAGCAGAAAGGAACATACATGTATCAGCTTTGCTCATGGGAAAAATCACCCCAGCAAGGGTGGGGGATTATTGTACAAGAACACCATTGAGGAGACTTCCCTGGTGGCCCAGTGGCTAAGAATCCACCTTTCAATGCAGGAGGCACGGGTGCGATCCCTGGTCAGGGAACTAAGATCCTACCTGCTGAGCAGTGGCTACGCCTGTGCGCCACAACTTCTGAAGCCCAAGTGCTTTGGAGCCTGCATGACGCAACTGCGGAGTCCATGTGTCCCAACAAAAGACCCTGCGTGATGCAGCAAAGAGCCTGCGTGCGCCACTGAGCCCTGACATGGCCAAACGAGTGACTGAATTAACAGAAGGACAACACTGAAAGTGTCAACGTCTGGGTCAGGCTGGAGGGCAGGTGCACCGCTAGTCTGCACTGTCAACAGGTCAGAGCCCCTGAGAGCCAGCTGGAGCGACAGGAGACCCAGTAGTTTCTCTTGGCTGTCTTACCTGCCTTCAGCTTGGCTCAGTCGCTCAATCATGTCCAACTCTTTGCAACCCCATGAACCGCAGCACACCAGGCCTCGCTGTCCATCACCAACTCCCGGAGTCCACCCAAACCCATGTCTGTTGAGTCGGTGATGCCATCCAACCATCTCATCCTCTGTCATCTCCTTCTCCTCCTGCCCTCAATCTTTCCCAGCATCAGGGTCTTTTTCAAATGAGTCAGCTCTTCGCATGAGGTGGCCAAAGTATTGGAGTTTCAGCTTCAGCATCAGTCCTCCCAATGAATATTCAGGACTGATCTCCTTCAGGATGGACTGGTTGGATCTCCTTGCAGTCCAAGGGACTCTCAGGAGTCTTCTCCAACACCACAGTTCAAAAGCATCAATTCTTCAGTGCTCAGCTTTCTTCACAGTCCAACTCTCACATCCATACATGACCACTGGAAAAACCATAGCCTTGACTAGACGGACCTTTGTTGGCAAAGTAACGTCTCTGCTTTTTAATATGCTGTCTAATATTCTTGGTCATAACTTTCCTTCCAAGGAGTAAGCGTCTTTTCATTTCATGGCTGCAATCACCATCTGCAGTGATTTTGGAGCCCCCAAAAATAAAGTCTGCCACTGTTTACACTGTTTCTCCAACTATTTGCTATGGAGTGATGTGACTGGATACCATGATCTTTGTTTTCTGAATGTTGAGCTTTAAGCCAACTTCTTCACTCTCCTCTTTCACTTTCATCAAGAGGCTTTTTAGTTCCTCTTCACTTTCTGCCATAAGGGTGGTGTCATCTGCATATCTGAGGTTATTGGTATTTCTCCCAGCAATCTTGATTCCAGCTGTGTTTCATCCAGCCCAGAGTTTCTCATGATGTACTCTGCCCACCTCACACAAGCTTTATCAGCTATAATAGGAGCCCACGTGTGCCTTGCTCTGGGCTCAGCCTCATACCAAGACCCTCAAGTGGGAGAACGACCTTGTGGATGTAAGCCCAGTGACACGACAGCTGGGTGAGCCCCGGAAACTCTCACCTAAACGTCCCTCTTCCTGCCAAGGTCATCTCAGGGCGAACACCCTCAGAAGGGAAATGAAAGAGGGGCGTTTTCCTTCAAGCTGAGAACATTCTGATTGCTTCACTAGTGCCTGTTCTATTTCTCTTACCCAGACTGAGTGAGCCTCTCTCAGCTCGGAAAGGATGCACTTTCTCCTGCTGGGTTTGGTCTCCTTGCCCATTCCCCACCCGCACTGCCCTGGAGGCTGTGTGGGGGCCCAGATTCTCATGGCGCTGCCCCACTGCCCATGGCTCCCCACTCGCATTGCTGCCCAGTTGGAGGCTTTGCTCTAAACCCACAAGGGCTGCCCTTCTGTCTGCTCCCAGAAACGGCTCCTTGGCAGCCTCCCGGCTTTGAGACCCTGAAACCAACTACCTGGCCTCGGTGTTGGGCGTGCTGGCACTCCAACTCTGCTTTCAGTGACCTCCTGTTGATAGCTTGAAATCTACCAAGACCCTCAAGTGGGAGAACGACCTTGTGGAATGTAAGCCCAGTGACACGACAGCTGGGTGAGCCCTGGAAACTCTCACCTAAATGTCCCTCTTCCTGCCAAGGTCATCTCAGGGCGAACACCCTCAGAAGGGAAATGAAAGAGGGGCGTTTTCCTTCAAGCTGAGAACATTCTGATTGCTTGTGGAAGCATTTATGATGTTAAACTCAGCCACTCTGCAGTGGTGCCGAATAGAATCTCAGAGACAGAGTTTTGGGTGAAGTAGAAAATTATAGCTTTATTGCTTCACCTGGCAAAGGGGGACACAGCAGGCTCATGACCTGAAAATCTGTGTGTCCCTACCCAGGAGGATTTGGTGAGGAGTTTTATAGCAATGGTACAAGGGCGGGGTTGTTGATAAGGATCTGGGTTTGTGCAGGGTCTAAGTTCCTTTGATCTGGCCTTAGAGGATCCCCTAATGAGCTTTTTGATTCCCGAGGTTATCAAACTGTGACCTTCTCTCTGGCATGAAGGATGCTTCAAGTAGTTAGCATTTCCTGTTTGTTCAGGTCTCTAGTTCTGCAGAAGAGCTCAAAGATATTGCTAAGTGTATCCCTTAGGGTGGAACTGGGATTCTATACCAAGGCTGCACTCTTGTTTCTTGGCCTCTCCTCCCTTATCTCTGCAGCCTCTCCCTTCCCTGATTAGCAGCTATTTGAACCTGCCCTTTGGAGAAGGAAATGGCAACCCACTCCAGTACCCTTGCCTGGAAAATCCGATGGACGGAGAAGCCTGGTAGGCTACGGTCCATGGGGTCGCAAAGAATCAGACATGACTGAGTGACTTCACTTCACTTCACTTTGGGATTCAAGGAAGGTCATGGAGGCTAGGGCTTTCCTGATAGCTCAGTTGGTAAAGAATCCGCCTGGAATGCAGGAGACCCTGGTTCGATTCCTGGGTCGGAAAGATCCGGTGGAGAAGGGATAGGCTACCCACCCCAGTATTCTTGGGCTTCCCTGGTGGCTCAGCTGGTAAAGAATCCGCCTGCAATGTGGGAAATCTGCGTTCAGTCCCTGGGTTGGGAAGATCCCCTGGAGAAGGGAAAGACTACCCACTCCAGTATTCTGGCCTGGAGAATTCCATGGACTGTATAGTCCATGGGGTCACAAGGAGTCAGACAGGACTGAGCGACTTTCCCTTTCATGGAGGCTGAAGCCTATTTCCTACAAACAAGAAAGGAGGACACAGAAAGTTTTCTATGCCCAAGAGCCCCACAGGCTTCTGCTCAGTTTTATTTACATCTGCAAACACCATGAATTAGAGCTTTTCTTTCTGAAGAGTCAGTTGTTTTTATCAGTATACCTCCAATTGGACTTCTGGTTCCTTTAAAAGAATTAACAAACAAATAGATGGAACTGGAGGTGTTAGGGCTTTGTTCTCTTAGACATCTTCTGGGTCCCCATCATCTCCAAAAGCAGGAGGCAGAACTCAGTAATGATTTTAAGCTTATGAAACCATGTAGTGAGATGAATTGGGAGAGGCTGGCTCAGCTCAGGAAGACTGGATCAGTCCTTCCAATGAATATTCAGGACTGATTTCCTTTAGGATGGACTGGTTGGATCTCCGTGAAGTCCAAGGGACTCTCCAAGAGTCTCCTCCAACACCACAGTTCAAAAGCATCAATTCTTCGGCACTCAGCTTTCTTTATGGTCCAACTCTTGAAAAACCATAGCTTTGATTAGACAGACCTTGTTGGCAAAGTAATGTCTCTGCTTTTTAATACTCTGTCTAGGTTGGTCATAGCTGTTCTTCCAAGGAGCAAGTGTCTTTTAATTTCATGGCTGCACTCACCATCTGCAGTGATTTTGAAGCCCAGGAAAATAAAGTCTGTTACTGTTTCCATTCTTTCCCCATCTATTTGTCATGAAGTGATGGATGATTTTAGGAACAGATTTTATGATCTCAATCCTTGCATCTCCTCATATCTAAAGAAGCACTAAATCCATTCATGGTGACATCAGATCCTCATGACTAGCAAAAAACCTTTTGTAAAATGAGTGCTTAATGGTATTGAACTCCCCCTTCACCAAAACCTTATATATTGACCTCCCCCCACTACTTCTTTGGAGCAGTCTCTCAGAGCTATCTGAGATGCTGCCTCTTGGGCTGCAGTCCTCATTTTGCCCCCAATAAAACTTAACAGCTCTCAAGCTGTACATCTTTTTTAGTTGACATCCCCAAGCTGAGGCTCTTATTGGCCTCCTGAACGAAAGTTGAGTTCTTCACAGGAGGGTGTTTGTGTGTGTTTTCCAGTGATGAGATCCTGCTTACAGTTCTCCACCCACAGCCTCTCTGACCTTGTTCTTGAGGCACAAATGCAAGAGATGGTGCCTTCCTCCCTGGGCACATGGACAAGCCCTTCCTGCAGGAGGTCAGACACATCTGATCTACTATCTGTGAAGCTAAAGGCTATCTTCTTCCATTAATATCTCTGATTCCACTGGGAAAGCCTGAATGGTGTTAGAGGACAGAGAGAAGAATGCTGTAATCAGTTTAGTTTTACTGTGTTCAAGTTGACAGGGTTTTGATATGTTTGAGACTGTATGCTGCTGCTGCTGCTGCTAAGTCGCTTCAGTCGTGTCTGACTCTGTGCAACCCCATAGACGGCAGCCCATCAGGCTTCCCCGTCCCTGGGATTCTCCAGGCAAGAACACTGGAGTGGGTTGCCATTTCCTTCTCCAATGCATGAAAGTGAAAAGTGAAAGTGAAGTCGCTCAGTTGTGTCTGACTCTTAGCGACCCCATGGACTGCAGCCTACCAGGCTCCTCCATCCATGGGATTTTCCAGGCAAGAGTACTGGAGTGGGGTGCCATTGCCTTCTCCGTTGAGACTGTATACAGGATTACTAAATAAAAAAGACTGAGTGCAGAAGAATTGATGCTTTTGAATTGTGGTGCTGGAGAAGCCCTTGAGAGTCCCTTGGACAGCAAGGAGATCAAACCGGTCAATCCTAAAGGACATCAACCCTGAATATTCATTGGAAGGACTGATGCTGAAGGTCCAATACTTTGGCCACCTTATACGAAGGGCCAACTCATTAGAAAAGACCCTGATGCTGGGAAAGATGGAAGGCAAAAGGAGAAGAGGGTGGCAGAGAATGAGATGGTTAGATAGCATCACCGACTCAATAGACATGAGTTTGAGCAAACTCCAGGAGATAGTGGAGGATAGGGAAGCCTGGCGTGCTGCCATCCATGGGGTCGCAAAGGATTGGACATGACTTGGTGACTGAACAACAAACTCCTCACCGCTCCCAGAAGGAATCAATCCTGCCAATACCTTGATCTCAGACTTTCAGCCTTTAGAACTGTGAGACAATAAATTCTGTTGCTTAGGCCAGTCAGTGGTAGTTTTAGCTCTAGTAAACTAATACACTCCCCTAATAAATTTACTTTTCTTTTGTGCCCCATCAGGGTTTGCAGATAAGCAAAACTGTAAAACCTCAGAATTTTTTCTTTATCATGTAAAGTGAAGGGAAACTAAAATACTGCATTTCCATCCAAAATTAGAACTAGTCCCCCACAAGTTAGAAATGTTTAAAAAGTTATTTAGTAAAGATAAAACAACCTTGCATGCATGCTCAGTCTTTCAACTTGTTGGGACCCTATGAACTATAGCCTGCCAGGCTCCCGGGTCTATGGGATTTTTCAGGCAAGAATACTAGAGGGGCCATTTCCTCGCCAAGGGATCTTCCTGACCCAGGGATCGAACCTGCATCTCCTGCATTGGCAGGCAGGTTCCTTACCACTGAGCCACAAGGGAAGCCTTAAGACATATTAAACTCTATATACATTGTTTCCAAGGTTCTTTTCACATTTGGTAACACATATATTTTCACATACAATCACAGGCCATGTGCTTTCTTGGGTTCTGTTTTTAACATTATTTGATAGAAATATTTCTAGTTAGTGATGATATTCATATTTTTATTTAAGTAGCTACATATTATTTTTTTAAAAGATGGTATTAGCTCAGATGGCAAAGACTCTGCCTGCAATGCAGGAGAGCTGGGTTCGATCCCTGGGCCGAGGTTGTTTTATTAAATAAGTGAGCAACTACCACACACGTATTATTTTTATGCCTTTCACGTATTTTTAGCTGTTTGTTACTTTCTAATTTGTCACTGTGAATATTTTTGTAGAATTTATTTTTACCCCACTTGAACTGTTTCCTTGAGGGGTATGCAAGAAGAAAGACAATTCTGTAGTTTATGTTCCGTATTACCGTTATTCTCTAGACAGATTGAGCTGATCTGTGGTTTCACCAGAACTAAAAACTGTGTAGGTTTTTCCATAATCTTCATGTCACTTAGTTTCATGATTTTAAAATTACTTTTCCTAACTTAAAAAGCTTTTCCGAGACTAACAGTTGCTTAGTTTTTCACTTATATCACTACCCGGGAGGGGGCCCTAGGCACTTTGAAAGCATCATTTATTTTCATCTTTGAGACGTGCAGCAATAGGCAACCAGTACTAGCTCCCTGTGGTCCCCCTGAGCGCCCGGCGCCTCCCCTGCCTCGGCCGGTTCCCGCACACGGTCCCCGCCGGCCCTGGGTTAGTTCTCGGACGCGCCCGCCAGGGGTCAGCGCAGGCTCGGCGGCGGGCTCCGGCTTCCCACAATGCACCGGGCGCTGGGGTCTGGAGGTGACCGAGCTGCGGCTGCGGCGGCCGAGCCCCGAGGGTTTGCAGGCGGCCTAGGGGCGGGGCGTCAAGGGGGCGGGGCACTATAGGGCGGGGCCAGAGCCGCAGCTGTGGCCTCGGTCGCCCGCAGCTGAGCCTTTCCTGCGGGCAGCGCCTGGGCTCCGGTCGCTTGCTTCCCGGCGTCAGAGACCTATCCACCTGGCGCTGTAGCAAGGTAGTGGGGGGCTCTTCCGGGCCATCATATTTTTTCTTGGTGGTGGGGTGGGCTGTGAAATCTTAACTGTTGCCAACCGGAGAAGCCCTAACGTTGCTAAAATTTAGGGATGGAGCAACCAGTTTCGCTTCGAATAATTTAAAACTCTTGTTTCTGTCCCATTCTCCCGGTGCCCTCCAGTCTCCGCTGGGCTTTGGGAAGCCTGATTTGGGGTGCCCGTGCCAGGGTAATTTCAAACTCTAGGTTCATCTCTCATGCCTTATGTAGGGATGCTAACTAGCGGGTGGGGTTAGAATGCGTGAGAACTTTTATGGGTGTAGGCTGGTTTCTTCAGATGTGTGCCTATGTAAAAACTCCTGAAAAATTAGATGTACTTGGTGTGAGTAGGGATCCTGAGTCCTCGCTTTTTCAGGGAGTTAGAGGCGTCTGTCTCGTGCCCGCCTCCGCCACCACGTAGCCACCAGGAGGTAGCAATCCTGGGATCTAAGCCAGTGGGTGCCCTCAAATTCTACACCCCAGGACACTGCTTCCTAACGGTCCGTGCCGCCGCACCCCGGAGCTCCTCAGCACAGCTGACCCTCCTTTGGAGATCCAAGCTTTTCAAAAAAGTCAAGTTTGGCAGACACAAAGCGCTGGAATATGCGGGCACCTGGGACAGCTTAAGCTTGTTGGAGGTCTGTCGTCCTCAGCCTGTTTCTTGGTCACACTGCATGGCTCAACCCAGTCGGTCTACTTTCTGTTACCCCAGTGCTCCCCTTGGTAAAAATGCCGATCTGAAGTAATCCCAGTGAAAAACCTGCAAGTCTAAAGTGACTCCACCTTTCCCCACTTCTAAAGGCTTAGAAAAGCTCTTTAGTGCCCTGATCCTTAACTTCAGTGCAAAATCATAGTTTTAAAGGTTTATTTTTCTTTAAAACCCTCACCCAGTAAATATCAACTGGTTGATTTTACTTGTGAAATCCAAGCAGTTTCATTTATTGGTTAGTAATAAAGATCGTAACTAGGAAAACTTATCAAAATGAGAAATTCATTCAGATGACCGTAATTAACAAAGTAGCTGATAACAAAAGGCAGATGGGAAATCAAGTAAGCTTGGGTCTAAAACATTTCTGCCTCTGAGAAGTTTGGAAAGATAAACTTTCCTTCTAAAAGTAGAAGGAACACAGATTCCCCCACCCCTTTTTTTTAGACTAGACAGACCTCTTAATTTGAGATAATCAAAAATAAGAAAGCTCTTTCAAAGTGCTAGCACCTCACCTGTGTCCACCCAAGGAAAGAAGTTAAGTCTAGGAGTTGTTAGGATTCTAAATCTTTAAGTAGAAGTTCTTAATGATCCTTAACACCATGTCTGGGTACGTTCCTCCAGAAGTGTCAGTTCTCCATCAAATATAAAATTATAAATTTCTCATTATGTATAATATTTTCTATTTGGAAAATATTTTCCATATCTAACGTTAACATTTACTTAAAAGCATTGTGCATTTGTGAGTAAAATGGTACAAATCTTTAAAAGGTTAAAAGCAAGAGAAAAAATAGTCTTAGCTAGACTACGTCAGTGATTCTCACCCTGAGGTCCTCAGTTAGTGGCAATAAACTCTAGACATAAAAATCAAAATCTGGGGAAACTTCCCTGGTGGTCCAGTGGTTAAGAATCTACCTTGCAATGTAGGGGAGGCAAGTTTGATCATTGGGGGAGCTAAGATCCTACATGCCTTGCAACAACTAAGCCTGAGCATCACAGCTACTGAACTTACTCGATGCAGCCAAATAAATAAATTTTAAAAATTCAACAATAAAATCAAGTCATTAATAATTAATTAATAATTGCCAACACCTATAAGAACTAGACTGCACCATTTGAAGCTTAAAAGGAGCTGATTAATGGTGGCTCAGGTGGTAAAGCATCCCCCTACAGTGGAGGAGAGACAGGTTCAATCCCTGGGTTGGAAAGATCCCCTGGAGAAAGAAATGGCAACCCACTCCAGTATTCTTGCCTGGGAAATCCCATGGACATAAGGATCCTGGAGGGCTATAGTCCATTGGGTTGCAGACTTAATAACCTCAGATATGCAGATGACACCATCCTTATGGCAGAAAGCAAAGAAGAACTAAAGATGATGAAAGTGAAAGAGGAGAGTGAAAAATTTGGCTTAAAGCTCAACATTCAGAAAACTAAGATCGTGGCAAATAGATGGGGAAACAGTGGGAGACTTTATTTTTGGGGGCTCCAAAATCACTGCAGATGGTGTCTGCAGCCATGAAATTAAAAGACACTTACTCCTTGGAAGGAAAGTTATGACCAAGAATATTAGACAGCATATTAAAAAGCAGAGACGTTACTTTGCCAACAAAGGTCCATCTAGTCAAGGCTATGGTTTTTCCAGTGGTCATGTATGGATGTGAGAGTTGGACTATAAAGAAAGCTGAGTGCCAAAGAATTGATGCTTTTGAACTGTGGTGTTGGAGAAGACTCTTGAGAGTCCCTTGGAGTGCAAGGAGATCCAACCAGTACATCCTAAAGGAAATCAGTCCTGAATATTTATTGGAAGGACTGATGTTGAAGCTGGAAACTCCAATACTTTGGCTACCTCATGTGAAGAACTGACTCACTTGAAAAAACCCTGGTCCTGGGAAAGATTGAGGGCAGGAAGAGAAGGGGACGACAGAGGATGAGATGGTTGGATGGTATCACCAACTCAATGGACATGAGTTTGAGTAGGCTCCGCGAGTTGGTGATAGACAAGGAGGCCTGGCGTGCTGCATCCATGGGGTCACAAAGAGTCAGACACGACTGAGCGACTGAACTGAACTAAATGCCAGTTCTTTGTTTTCATGCACTGATGAGAAATAGCTTTGGGATGACTTCTTATCAGGCGGTCGTGTCATCATGACTACAAATGTAGAGATCAGAATATTTCTCAGATTCTAGGAAAAGGAAAGCATCTCTCAGAACTGTGCAGACTTGAGGAACTCAAAAGTACCTTGAAAGTACCCTTTGGTTTCCATCCTTCGTGGTGCCAATTTTTAAAAAATGCCCCATTTCATAGTAATACTAATTATTCTCTAATAGTCATGTAGTATGAGACTACAGAAGCAGTTATTCTGATTAACTCAAGAGTTAATCCTGTGTGAACTATTTCAACTTTCTTAAAATAAAAACGCCACCCTGTTTTTATAGTCATCTATTTGTTCAGTAAACAGCCTGGCACTGTGCTAAGACCGGAAGTACAGAGATGAGTCTTCTAAACCCCTGACTTTGAGGAGCTGATATAGTTGGGGAAATCAACAGATGGTTATAATGAAGCATGTGCTTGGCATGGTGATAGATCTCTGCTCCTGGTGCCGTGGGCCTCGAATCTAATCTAGTGGAGCCAGAAAAGTTCTGGAAATGTCAGAAACTAGTAATTAAAGGATGACTGGCTTTAGCTAGGATTGGAGGAAGGGTGCTCTAGGTGGAGGGGACAAGCATTAAGAAGACCATGGGGGTGGGACTTCCCTGGTATTGCAGTAGCTAAGACGTAGTGCTCCCAGTGCAGGGGACTAGGGTTTGATGGCTGGTCAGGGAACTAGATCCCCCATGCCACGACTAAGAGTTTGCATGTCCCAGCTAAAAATACCACGAGCCACAACTGAGGCCTGGTGCAGCCAGATGAATTCGGGGTAAAGTGGCAAGATCGGAGAAATAGACTGAAGAAAGAAAGGCCTGGCAAGGGTGAAGGGTAAAAACCTAAGTGGGAGGGGCAGGCGCCTGTCTGCTTTAGAGAGTTCACTCTGAATCTGTAGTGGAGGAGGGACTCAAGAGGCCAGGGGGCAGGAAGGTGTAGCAAAAGAAAGAAATGAGGAGAGCTTAGCATCTGCAGAATGCATGGCCCTTTCCAGCTCTGTCATCTGTTACTTTGGTTTTCACAACCACCCTTTGCAGTCAGTAAGGTGAGATTCACATCTTCATTTTCTTTTCTTTCTTCTTATTTTAAAAAAATATTTATTTGGCCATATGAACTCTTAGTTGCAGCATGCGAATTCTTAGTTGAGGCATGTGGGATCTAGTTCCCTGACCAGGGACTGAACCCAGGCCCTCTGCATTGTGAGCACAGAGTCTTAGCCACTGTAACCACCAGGGAAGTCCCTACATCTTCATTTTCTAAATTCTTACCTCACTGCTTTGTGCCTCATCCCTGACCCTTATAAAAAACCTGTAAATTAAGTATTATTGACCCACTTACTGACCCACAGTATCCACTTTATAGAAATGGATACTGAGGCAGGGTCAGGCTCAGACCTAGGTCTAATGTAGAAAGCATTACTTATTCCAAACAGCAGGTGGGTCCTTCTCCTCTAGAGAATGAGGCAAGACAACCTTCTGGGCAGATCTGCACCCAGGCAACATCTGTACCTGGGCAACATCTCTCAGCTTGGCAGAAGGGCTGCCGTGCCAGCTCCTTAAGCACTTCCATCTCTGCATTTAAAAGTCCCATTGAACAAAACAGTGTGGTGGTTCATCAAAACAATAAATGTAGAATTACCATGTGATCCAGCAATTCCACTTCTGGGCATACACCCAAAAGAAGTGAATGCAGGGACTCGGGTACTTGTACACTTGTGTTCATGGCAGCGTTATTCACCATAGTCAAAAGGTGGAAATGACTCAGGTGTCCATTGATAGAAGAATGGGTAAACAAAATGTGGTCTGTACCTACAGTGGAGCATTATTCAGACTTACAAGGAAGAAAATTCTGACACAGGCTACAACATGGATTAACTTTGAGGACATCATGTTCAGTGCATTAAGCCAGTCACAAAAGGGAGAATAGTGTGTGATGCTACTTAGACAGTCAGGCTCACAGAGACAGAAAGTGGAATGGTGGTTGCCAGGACAAGCGGAGTAGGGATAGAAAGTTGCTGTTTAATGGGTAGAGAGTTTCAGTTTGGGAAGGTGTAAACAGTTGTGGCGATGGATGGTGGTATGGCTGCACGGCAATGTGAATGTACTTAATGACTCTGAACCGTCCATTTAAAAAAGGATACAATGGTCAATTGTACGTGTATTTTGCAAAAAAATTAAAAAGTCTCATTGGGCAAGTGACTTGCCCAGAGTCACTGAACAAAGCTAAAACATGGCCTCTGCCAGACAGTCATGCCTGGTCATTATAAGGAAGCTCTTTGGGCAAGCAGAGGTGTGATCTCACTTTTTTTTTAAGCAGAAAGAGAAACCAAGTTTTGCATTGTTATCACACTTACTGCAGCAAATTCATAGGACTCCAATCCTTGAAGAAATCTGGGTGCTTAGAACGTGGGGTTTGCTTGCTGGCTTTGTCTAGGTATCAAGGTGGGAAGGCGGTGATAAATGGAGTTTGTTGATTCATTCATTCATTCGATATTGAATATTTGAGAGCTTTCATTGTGTCAAAAACTGTGTCTCCAGTTTCCAATGTTTCTGTCTAGCAATCAGCATCTGCCAGCTCTGTTCTCGGTGCTCTGCCAGTTTCCCTTGGACATAAAGTCCTAAGTTACATAAACCTTCATTGATTCCTGGAAAGGTCAATAGGGAAACAGGTAGAGCTGGAGGGGAGGTGATTTGAGGTGAAGTGGGAGGTGCCAGATGCCTAAGAGAGTTGCGATTCCAGTGAAGAAGCCGCCCAGCCCTAGATGAGTCTCCTGGGGTGTGTCCAGGGGCTGCAGATGCAGAAGCAGTGGGTCCGGCTCATGGACCTCGCCCCTGGCATAGGCCAAGTGTGGGCATTGCCTGTGTATTGTTGGTTTACAGCGTTGTGCTAATTTCTGCTATACAGCAAGGTGACTCAGTTACACACAGTCGTGTCCAACTCTTTGTGACCCCATGGACTGTAGCCCACCAGGCTCCTCTGTCCAAGGGATTTCCCAGGCAAGAATACTGGAGGGGGTTGCCATTTCCTTCTCCAGGGGATCTTCCTGACCCAAGGATCGAGCCCAGGTCTCCTGACATTGGCAGGTCAGGTGGATTCTTTGCCATCTGACACAGGGAAGCCCATACATTCTTTTTTTTAATACTCTTTTCCATTATGGTTTACCCCAGGAGATTGGATGTAGTTTCCTGTGCTATATAGTAGGAGCTTTTTGTCTATCATTCTAAACGTAATAGTTTGCATCTACTAACCCCACACTCCTAGTTCCTCCTTCTCCCTCCCCGGACCCTTGGCAGCCACGAGTCTGTTCTCCGTGTGTGTGAGTCTGTTTCTGTTTGGCAGCTAGGTTTGTTTGTGTCATATTTTCGATTCCACATATAAGTGATATCATATGGTATTTGTCTTTTTCTTTCTGACTGACTTCACTTAATATGATCATCTCTAGGTCCATCTGTGTTGTTGCAAACGGCATCATCTTGTTCTTTTTTTATGGCTGAGTAGTGCTCCGTTGTATCTGTGTACTACATTTT
Source organism: Bos indicus x Bos taurus (assembly GCF_003369695.1). Taxonomy (NCBI): domain Eukaryota; kingdom Metazoa; phylum Chordata; class Mammalia; order Artiodactyla; family Bovidae; genus Bos; species Bos indicus x Bos taurus. The sequence goes on along the minus strand of NC_040083.1, from coordinate 9,927,906 downwards.
CTTTATCCATTCATCTGTTGATGGACATTTACCTTGTTTCTGTGTCTTGGCTATTGTGAATAGCACTGCTGTGAACACTGGGGTACATGTCTCTTTTTGAATTACAGTTTTATCTGGGTGTATGCCCAGGAGTGAGGTTGCTGGATCTATATGGTTATTATATTTTTAGTTTTCTGAGGAACCTCCATCCTGTTTTCCATAGTGATTGCACCAACTTACTTTCTCACCGACAGTGTAAGAGGATTTCCTTTTCTCCACACCCTCTCCTGCATTTGTTATTTGTAGGCTTTTTAATGATGGCCATTCTGCCCAGGGTGAGGTAGTACCTCACTGTAGTTCTGATTTTCTCTTCTTTGTTAGTGATGCTGAGCATCTTTTCATGTGCCTGTTGTGTGCTAAGTCACGTCAGTAGTGTCTGACTCTTTGCAACCCTATGGACTATAAAGCCTACCGGGTTCCTCTGTCCGTGGGATTCTCCAGGCAAGAATACTGGAGTGGACCAACATGCCCTCCTCCAGGAGATCTTCCGACCCTGGGATCGAACCTGCCTCTCTCACGTTTCCTGCACTGGGAGGTGGGTTAGCGCCACCTGGGAAGCCCGTTGGTCATCTATGTTTCTTCTTTGGAGAAATGTCTGTTAAGGTCTTCTGCTCATTTCTGGTGGATGGTTTGTCTTCTTGGTTGAGTTCTATGAACTCTTTGTATACTTTGGAAATTAAGCCCTTGTCAGTCATGTTATTTAGAAATATTTTCTCTTGTTCTATAGGTTCTCTTTTCTTTTATGGTTTTCTTTGCTGTGCAGAAGCTTGTAAATTTGATTAGGTCCCATTTGTTTATCTTTGCTTTTATTACTATTGCCTTGGCCTTGGGAGACTGACCTGAGAAAACAGTGGTACAATTTTTGTTAGAGAATGTTTTGCCTGTGCTCTCTTTTAGAAGTTTTATAGTATCGTGTCTTATGTTGAAGTCTTCAAGCCATTTTGAGTTTGTTCTTTGTATGGTTTGAGGGTGTGTTCTGACGTCACTGGCTTATATACAGATGTCCAGTTTTCCAACACACTTGCTGAAGAGACTTTTTCCCATTTTATATTCTTGCCTCCTTTGTGGAAGATTAATTGCCTGTAGGTGTGTGAGCTTATTTCTGGGTTCTCTATTCTGTTCCATTGATCTGTATGTCTGTTTTTTTTTTAACCAGTTCCATACTGTTTTGATTACTGTAGCTTTGTAGTATTGTCTGAAGTCTGGGAGAGTTATGCCTCTTGCTTTGTTTATTTGTCAGGATTTGCTTAGGTGGTTCTGGGTCTTTTATAGTACCATGTAAATTTAGATTATTTGCTTTAGTTCTGTGAAAAATATCATGGGTAATTTGATAGAAATCACATTAAATCTCTAAATTGCTTTGAGCAGCATTGCCATTTTAACAATACTAATCCTTCCAGCCCAAGAGCATCATATATCTTTCCATTTCTTTGAATCATCTTTGATTTCTTTTATTAATGTTTTCAAGTTCTCAGTGTACATGTCTTTCACCTCCTTGGTCAGGTTTACTCCTGGGTATTTTATTTTGGTGAGAGTTTAAAAGGTCTTGCTTTTTTTACATTCCCTTTCTGATATTTCATTGTTAGTATAAAGAAATGCAACTGATTCCTGAATGTTATTCTTGTGTCCTGCTACTTAGTCTAATTCATTTATTAACTCTAGTAGTTTTATGTGGAGTCTTTAGGGTTTTCTCTATATAGTGTGGCGCTGCCTGGAGTTTTAACGTCTGCATGGAGGATTAGAGTGATGCCCATAGCAGAAATCCCAAAAAAGTAGATCAAAAAAGCAATACATGGAGACAGGCAGGGGTACAAAAAGAGAGAGTGATGTGGAAGACAGTGCAATCTGGAAAAAGGCCCAAGCTTTATGGACTGACATCCTCATTTTGTGCCCCAAAGGATAAAGCCTGGTTGGCTATTCATAACCATGTGCATAAATGTGACTAGAGCCTATTAAACAATCCAGAGCATTTGGATCTATCTGCTTCCAGGAGATTTGAGGTTTGAATACAAGGTAAAGCATAACTTTATTTATTTGTTAGAGGTATTTTTATTTTATTTTGTCTATTTTTTTCTGTTTGAGGGCTCTCTCTGGTTTCGGAGAGCGGGGCTACTCTCTAGTTATGGTGCTTGGGTTTCTCATGCTGCTCAGTGCAGCCTCAGGGCACGTGGGCTTCAGTAGCTGCGGCTTGCAGGGTTTAGAGCTCAGGCTCAGTAGCTGTGGTGCACTGGCTTAATTGTCCTGAGGCATGTGGGAGCTTCCCAGATCAGGGATCAAACTGGTGTCCCCTGCATTCCAAAGCACGTTCTTAACCACTGGCCCACCAGGTTAGCCCAAAGCATAACTTTAAAAATAAGGCTCTGGGATAGTTTAGTGAAACAAGCAGTAGATTTGTAATGATGAGGGGAGGAAGGGCACATTAGGAGAGGCAGGGAGCCTGGCCTGTAGGAGACACACTGTGCATCAGAGCCTTTTTTCAAAATATAAAACGAAAATGGTCCTCGCAGCAGGGTGGAAGTTGGTCCTACTGGGCATCTGAGATGAGATACTTTGGCACAGTGTTTGGTTTTACGTTTCTTGGAAGTCATGATGTAAAGGAAGCAGGTACGGTTACATCATTTGATTATTCTGGCAAGATAAAGTATACAGATTCCACTCTAGAGGAGAGCTTTTTTTCCCTGGAACTAAACTCGGGGAAGGATTTACCTCATGGGTTCCCTGAAATACAGTCTCGAAGCTGTGGACAATATCTTCAATAATGTTTTGTGGTTAGCTCTGAAGGTGTCATGCAGATGAATGGATTTTACTTTTGGTAGAAACCATCTGGAGTCAGCGCTGAGCATGAAAAGTATTTTTCTGTTATGATGCTGTAGCGGTGGGATTCCCGGACAGTCACTTTCAGGAAGTTCCCTAAGGATGAGTCATCAGAGGGACCTGGAGAAGAGGGGGCTGAATTGGACACCTGAGCAGGAAAAGATCTAATTGTCCTTTGAGCTTGGTCATTTGTACTGTTCTCACAAGGTAGAGGATCTCTTGGCAGGAAACCAGAGCTAAGTGGTCCAACAGGCATTTAAGCTTTGAAGGAAGAATAGAATGAGTCCTGTGCCAATCTTGACACAAGACGGCAGACTCTGGGGATCGTCATTCCTGCTTCTGGTCAACTACCAAGCCCTCAAACACTAAACAGGAGGTTGTGCTGTGGTGCAAAGGGCATGGTCCTTGAAGTCAGATAAAGCTGCTTTAAATCCTAGCTCTGCTGCTTGCTGGCTATGTGATTTCACCAACTCCTTAATTTTTCTGCTCTTCAATGGGATATTAATATCTGCCTTGTATGAGTCATTTTACTGATCAGAGATAAGATATATAAACAGTCATAAACAACGATAATGCTGCTGCTGCTGCTAAGTCACTTCAGTTGTGTCCGACTCTGTGCGACCCCATAGATGGCAGCTCACCAGGCTCCCCCGTCCCTGGGATTCTCCAGGCAAGAACACTGGAGTGGGTTGCCATTTTCCTTCTCCAATGCATGAAAGTGAAAAGTGAAAAGTGAAAGTGAAGTCGCTCAGTTGTGTCCGACTCTTAGCTACCCCTGCAGCCTACCAGGCTCCTCCGTCCACGGGATTTTCCAGGCAAGAGTACTAGAGTGGGTTGCCACTGAAGCAACGATAATAGTAGTAAGCAATTTTGTCAGTTATTATTATGTTTATTATCAAGATATTCGATGTCATGTTTATTCCAACTTAAAAATCCATAGTATCATTCAGGTTTTTCCAATTTATTCAAATAATGACTGCAACTCCCCTCCCCCCTTTTAAAAAAACTATGTATTTCTTCAGGGCCCTCGAGCACGTCTCTAGTTGTACCGTGTGGGTTCAGTAGTTGTGGTGTGTGGGATCTCAGTTCCCCAAGCAGGGATCAAACCCACGTCCCCTGCGTTATGGGGCAAATCCCTAAGCCTGGATCACCAGGGAGGTACATCCCAAACTTCCAGCAGAGGAGCCTCTTGTCTGTCAGGTCAGGTGCTCAGTCGTGTCTGACTCTTTGAGACCCCATGGACTGCAGCGCGCCAGGCTTCCCTGTCCATCACCAACTCCCAGAGCTTGCTCAAATTCGTGTCCATCGAGTCGGTGATGCCATCCAACCATCTCACCTCTGTCGTCCCCTTCTCCTCCCGCCCTCAATCTTCCCCAGCATCAGGGTCTTTTCTGGTGAGTCAGTTCTTCACATCAGCTGGCCAAAGTAGTGGAGTTTCAGTTTCAGCATCAGGCCTTCCAATGAATATTCATTCAGGACTGATTTCCTTTAGGATGGACTGGTTTGCTCTGCTTGCAGTCCAAGGGACTCTGAAGAGTCTTCTCCAATACCACAGTTCAAAAGCATCAATTCTTTGGTTCTCAGCTTTCTTTATGGTCCAAATCTCACATCCATACATGACTACTAGAAAAATCATAGCTTTGACTAGATGGACCTTTGTTGGCAAAGTAATGTCTCTGCTTTTTAATATGCTGCCTAGGTTTATCATAGCTTTTCTTCCAAGGAGTGTCTTTTAATTTCATGGCTGTAGTCACCATCTGCAGTGATTTTGGAGCCCAAGAAAATAAAGTTTGTCACTATTTTCATTGTTTCCCCATCTGTTTACCATGAAATGATGGGACCAGATCCCATGATCTTCATTTTTTCAATGTTGAGTTTTAAGCCAGCTTTTTCATTTTCCTCATTAAGAGGCTCTTTAGTTCCTCTTCACTTCCTGCCATAAGGGTGGTGTCATCTGCATGTCTGAGGTTATTGATATTTCTCCCAGCAATCTTGATTCTAGCTTGTGCTTCATCCAGGCCGGCATTTCGAATGATGTATTCTGCATATAAGTTAAATAAGCAGGGTGACAGTATACAGCCTTGACATACTCCTTTCCTGATTTGGAACCAGTTTGTTGTTCCATGTCCAATTCTAACTGTTGCTTCTTGACCTGCATACAGATTTCTCAGGAGGCAGGTCAGGTGGTCTGGTATTCCCATCTCTTGGAAAATTTTCCATAGTTTGTTGTGATCCACACAATCAAAGGCTTTGGCATAGTCAATAAAGCAGAAATAGATGTTTTTCTGGAACTCTCTTGCTTTTTCTATGATCCAATGGATGTTGGTAATTTGATCTCTGCTTCCTCTGCCTTTTCTAAATCCAGCTTAAACATCTGAAAGTTCTCAATTCATGTACTGTTGTAGCCTGGCTTGGAGAATTTTGAGCATTACTTTCCTGGTGTGTGAGATGAGTGCAATTGTGTGGTAGTTTGAACATTCTTTGGCATTTCCTTTCTTTGTGATTGGAATGAAAGCTGACCTTTTCCAGTCCTGTGGCCACTGCTGAGTTTTCCAAATTTGATGGCATATTGAGTATAGCACTTTCACAGCATCATCTTTTAGGCTTTGAAATAGCTCAGCTGGAATTCTGTCACCTCCACTAGCTTTGTTCATAGTGATGCTTCCTAAGGCCCACTTGACTTCACACCCCAGGATGTCTGGCTCTAGGTGAGTGATCACACCATCGTGGTTATCTGCGTCATTAAGATCTTTTTTGTATAGTTCTTCTGTATATTCTTGCTACCTCTTCTTAATATCTTCTGCTTCTGTTAGGTCCATACCATTTTTTTTAAATTTAAATTTATTTATTTTAATTGGAGGCTAATTACTTTACAATATTGTATTGGTTTTGCCATACATCAACATGAATCCGCCACGGGTGTACACGTGTTCCCCATCCTGAACCCCCCTCCCACCTCCATACCATTTCTGTTCTTTATGGTGCCCATCTTTGCATGAAATGTTCCCTTGGTATCTAATTTTCTTGAACAGATCTCTAGTCTTTCCCATTCTATTGTTTTCCTCCATTTCTTTGCATTGATCACTGAGGAAGTCTTTCTTATCTCTCCTTGCTGTTCTTTGGAACTCTGCATTCAAACGAGTATATCTTTCCTTTTATCCTTTGCCTGTGAGATTAGATTAGATTAGATTTGATTAACTCTTGTCTATAGTAACTGACAATAATGATGTTTACCTCTTTTTTTTTTAAGTTTCCTCTTTTTTTAAAAAAAGTTCTTTTTGGCTGTGCAGGGTCTTCATTGCTGTGCAGGCTTTTTCTAGTTGCAGAGAGTGGGGGCTACTCTCTAGCTGAAACGGCTTCTTATTGTGGGGGCTTCTCTCGCTGCAGGAGTACCAGCTCTAGAGCACAGGCTCCGTAGTTGTGGCGCACGGGCTTAGTTTCTCCGCAGCATGTGGAGTCTTCCTGGATTCCCTGAGCCACCAGGGAAGCGCTCATGTTTACCTCTGAACAGGCATTATGCTGAGTGCTCTACAGACATTATTTTATTTATTCTTCACAGCAACTCTCTGCAGTACGTATCACCTGTCACCTGTAGGTGCTCAACGAACGTTGTCCACTAGTATTACTGGTATCAGTTTTAATAATAAACTGATGACATAAAAGAGAAGAGGACATCTTTGCCATGGGAATCGGTGCCTTTAATACACAGGGCAAATCTGGCCCATCGCCTGCTTTTGTACAGTTGGTGGGCTAAGCATGGGTTTTACATACTTAAAGGGTTGAAAACAAATTAAAATAAGAATACTATTTCATGGTAAGGACTTCCCTCGTGGCCCAGTGGTTACAACTTTGCCTCCAGTGTGCAGGGTGCAGGTTCCATCCCTGGGTGGGGCGCTAAGATCCCACTTCCCTTGTGGCCAAAAAAAACAACAAAAAAAAGTAAGACAGAAGTAAGATTGTAGCAAATTACAATTAAGACTTTAAAAATGGTCCACATCTAAAAATCTACATCTAAAGTCCACATCTTTAAAAATAAATAAATAAACGAGAGCTTCCCTGGTGGCTGGTAAAGAATCCGCCTGCCAGTGCAGGAGACAGATTTGATCCCTGGTCCGGGAAGATCGCACATGCCTCGGGGCAGCTAAGCCTGTGCACCCCAAGTGCAGAGCCTGGGCACTAGAGCCAGCGCTCTGCAACGAGAGAAGCTTGCGCACCGCAACGAAGAGTAGCCCCCGCGCACCGCAACGAAGAGTAGCCCCCACTCACCGCAACTAGAGAAAAGCCCCTGCAGCAACAAAGACCCAGCACAGCCAAAAATAATTGCATATGAATACATAAATGAATGATTTTTTTTTAAAGAATAATATTTCATGAGAAAATTATATGAAAGTCAAATTTCAGTGTCCGTAAATGAAGTTTTATTGGAACACAGCCAGGCCCTTTGGTTTACACATTGTCTACATCCGCTTTGCGGCTGGAGCATCAGAATCAAGGACCTGTGACCCAACCAAAGCTGAAACTATTTACCCTGTGGCCCTTTACAGGAAGGGCCCTTTTCTGACCCCTGATTTAGAGGAAGACCTCCAGAGGCAGTTTTGGTGGGGAAGCTCACTCAACCTCAGGATAAGCCAGACTGCCCGGGGTGAACATTAAGAAGGGGAATCTAGGAGCAAAACTCCCATCGGCCTCATATTTGTACAGGGGACAAAGGGACTACTGTTCTGTTCCCCTGCCAGCATGGACGGGTGGAGGAGGGAAAAGAGGGCTTGGGTCAAGCCTTCTGTATACAAGTTCTAATCAGGAGCTGGAACTTTGTGAAGGAGCTAAGAAATCTGGGATCTGTGAGCTGTTCATTTTTATGCTTTTTGCAGTTTGCTTTTTGTTTTGTATTTGTTTACTTTTCCCTTTGTGCTTAGGGGAAATTCTTTTTCAACAATTCTAATCTTATCTAATCTAAGCCAAGGGAAAAAATGATTGATTCACACCTGGGCTGGGATAAAGTTCAAACTTCTTAACTGCTCTTAAAACCAGCCCAGACGCTGGTCCCTTCTCACTTGCACAGGTTCATCTTCTGACCTCTCCCCACACCCTGTGTTCCATAATGCAGCCCACAGCCCCAGAAGTAAGCCTGTTCTTTGTCTCATTTTTTTCTTTTTTTTTTAATGTTCTGCTATTCCCTCTGCTTCCCACTCTTCCACACCTTCCCTGACTGGAGAAATCCTCATCCTTCGAGACTCCACTGAAACGTCACCTCCTCCAGGAAGCCTTCCTGGCTCTGCCCATCCTGGAAGAGATGACAACATCCACCTTTTGGCCTCCTTTGCCTCCTATCACAGCACCTGTCACTCTATATTGGCATTGTTCCCGAGTCTGTGCCTCCTTCAAGGTTAGGAATGATGTGATATTAGTTTGTCACCTTGCTTCTAGCACGTGGTAACCTAGACGTGTGAAAGCTGAGGAGAGTCAGAGTGCTCTGAAGGGCCAGGAGGTAAGAACTTTCCAGCTTAAGAACCTGGAAATGTTAGGTCAGAAATGGGGTAGATAGGGACTTCCCTGGTGGTCCAGTGGTTAAGAAGCTCTCTTGCATTGCAGGGGGTACAGGTTCAATCCCTGGTCAGGGAACTAAGATCCTACCTCCCACAGGGCAACTAAGCCTGCATGCCATAACTAAGGAGTCTGCGTGCTACAACGAGAGATCCCACATGCCACAACGAAGATCCAATGAAGCCGAATAAATAAACAAATACTTAAAAAAAATAAGAAAAACAAATGTGGCAGAAATGAAAACCAGGCAAGGAAGGCCTTAGAGAGCAAAGTGCTGCCTGTTTTTTTTGTTTGTTTGTTTGTTTTTTCTTTATAACGAATATTGAATAATTTAGTAGGAAATCACCTCAGCTCTGAAAGACCAAAAAACCAAAACACTATTCAGAGTGTTTACATCATACCTCTCTGAAGACAGAGGTAATTGTGATTCAGAAAAGACATTTCAGGAGGGCCTGAGACAAATATGGTCCAAAAACTTTGTTGAGATGAAACTAAATATAAGGATAAAAGTTGAAACTATAAATGACTAATGTGATTCGTAGAGGAGGCCTTCAAATACAGTTATCTCTCACATGAGCTCTTAGCATTCTCAACTGAAACTTTTGTCTTGATACTGGAAAGGACCTTATCTAGTGGCCTCTTGGTATTTGGTATTTATTCAACCCAGTGGTTGTATCTGGTCTTAACAGCATTGTTCCGGTCACTTCAATCTCTTAATTAGATGGTCACTGAGATCTCGAGACCTTTATTTTGCAAGCACAGTTTGAGTTTTGTGTTTTAGACCCAGATTCATTATCATATTCCAGCCTGCTGAATCTTATCGGGCACTCCAGATGCTGTCGTGTCATTTTGTGAGAATTGCCTGTGGTTTCTGTCCACCAGATTGGCAGTTAACTCTGCAGAAAACCTGCGGATCCTATCAGCAAACTGAAAAGTTCCTCTTTTAGGTCAGTGATGAAAACTATCCCAGTACACCCTAACGTTTTTTAATGTATGAAAGAGACCGTTTATAAATCAGTTGCCTCAGTATAAGCCAATACTTACTTTCAGATTCTATCCTTTCCTTGATGTACCCGATTTGGGGGAAACCACTCCATTGTTTGGTATTTGTTTGGTTGCCAAGTCGTGTCTGACTTTTTGCGACCCCATGGACTGCAGCATGCTAGGCTCACCTGGCCTCCACAATCCCCCAGAGTTTGCTCAAACCCCTGTCCATCGAGTCGGTGATGCCATCCAACCATCTCATCCTCTCTCATCCCCTTCTCCTGCCTTTAACCTTTCCCAGCATCAGGGTCTTTTCCAATGAGTCAGCTCTTTGCATCAGGTGGCCATAGTATTGGAGCTTCAGCATCAGTCCTTCCAATGAATACTCAGGGTTGATTACCTTTAGGATTGACTGGTTTGATCTCTTTAGATTCCAAGGGACTCTCAAGAGTCTACTCTAGCACCACAATTTGAAAGCATCAGTTCTTCGGCACTCAGCCTTCTTTATGGTCTAAACCTTTATGCTGCTAAGCCCAACTCTCACATCCATACATGACCACTGGAAAAACCATAGCTTTGGCTATGTGGATCTTTGTTGGCAAAGGGATGTCTCTACTTTTTAATACACTGTCTAGGTTTGTGATAGCTTTCCTTCCGAGGAGCAATGATAACTGGTTTCTGTCATCCAGTGTGTCCTCATAGCTTCCAGTCAGTTCTTCTGTGTTTTCCTAGTCTCTCTTTCTCACTAGGGCTTCCCAGGAGGCACTAGTGGTTAAGAACCCTCCTGCCAATGCAAGAGACATAAGAGACGCCAGTTTGATCCCTAGCTTGGGAAGATTCCCTGGAGAAGGAAATGGCAACCTCCTTCAGTATTCTTGCCTGGGAAGTCCCATGGACAGAGGAGCTACAGTGGGCTACAGTCCATGAGGTTGCAAAGAGTTGGACATGACTGAAGTGGCTTAGAATACACACATAATCTCTCTCCTCCACGGCAAAGTTTCAGACGGGCTGCATTCTCCTTAAGCTTCCACTCCTACCCTTCTTCCCACCCGGCCCCTGTTCTCCTCTGTCTCAGCAAAGGATCCTGCTGGCTACTCCGTGGAGAAGATGGAGGCTATCAGACTGTCATGCCATCTAGTTCCTGCTGCCACACCAGGACGTCTAGTTCATTCCTCCCACATCCTTCTGTCTATTTCCAGTGAAGAGATGCTCTTCCCTTGAATTGGAGCCAACCTCTAAGTCTATGCCTGCGCTCTGGACCTTCTGTCTCCTCCCTCCTCAGGGTCCCCCAGCTGACTGTCCCCCTTCCTGCATCCTCCCTGTTAGCCTTTACGCATTCTCCCACAGCATCCATCTGAAAGCATGTCCCTCCCCAACCCTCCCCTTGGCAACTCAACGCCTCGACTTAGAATTATTTCTGCTCTGCTTCCTCACCTCAGCCCCTCACCCCTTCAGTCTGGATTGTACCTCTATCCCTCCACTGATAATGTCCTCACTGACGTCACCAACTCCTGCCTTGCAGCTAAACCCAATGTGGATGTCTAGGTCCGTGTTGGCCTTACCTCTCTGGAGCATTCAGCTTTACCAACCACGTGCTTCTCTGAGAACTTCTCTTCTGCCCGACTTCCCGGGCTCCTCCTTTCCTCTCTCTTTCTCCCTGGACTCATCTTCCCGTGTTGCTTCTTCAGTGGTGGTTCCACACTGGTCTCTCTACTCCTACTGTCCCCTCTCTTCCCTGAATTCTTTTGGTTTACAAGCCACAGATCCCAACTCAGATTGAACTAAACAACCCACCAAAACACCACCATCACCAAAAAGTCACAAGGATAATTCAGTGATTCGTGTGTCCGAAACATCCAGTCATAGATCTGGAGAAGATTCTTTGAGAGTCCCTTGGACAGCAAGGAGATCAAACCAGCCAGCCCTAAAGGAAATCAACCCTGAATATTCACTGGAACACTGATGCTGAAGCTCTAATACTTTGGCCACCTGATGCAAAGAACTGACTCACTGGAAAAGACACTGATGCTGGGAAAGATTGAGGGCAGGAGGAGAAGGGGACGAGAGAGGATGAGATGGTTGGATGGCATCACCGACTTGATGGACAAGAGTTTGAGCAAACTCAGCGAGTTAGTGATGGACAGAGAAGCCTGGCTTGCTGCAGTTCATGGGGTCGCAAAGAATCGGACAAGACTTAGTGAACAACAACGAGATCTGGGATAGCCGATCCAGAGGCATAAAATAAGGACGTCACGACAGCTTCACCGTCTCTGCCGTAGTTTCGTTTTCCTTTGTATTGGCTCCATTCTCAGGCAGCTTCTTTCTAAAAGATGGCATGACGCCCACCAGCAACTCCTGGCTTATATCCAATCCTCTTAGGAAACACAGTGGAAAATTTTCTACCCAGGTTCTTTTTTTTTTTTTTTTTCTACCCAGGTTCTTAAGCTGGGAGTCTAGGAATCATTTCTGACTCCTGTTCCCCCACATCTAAGTCACCAAGTCCTCTTCCACCTTCTTAATCTCTCTCCATCCTCGTTGTTGTTTAGTTACTCAGTCGTGTCCGACTCTTTGCGACCCCATGGACTGTAGCCCACCAGGCTTCTCTGTCCATGGGATTTCCCGTGCAAGAATACTGGAGTGGGTTGCCAGTTCCTTCTCCATGGGCTCTTCCTGACCCAGGGATCAAACCTGCATCTCCTGCATTGGCAGGGGGATTCTTTCTCACTGAGCCTCCTGGGAAGCCCCCCGTCCTCGCTGCTGGTGTTCTAGTTCCGGGTGCCATTTTTCATTCAGATTCCTGCTGCAGCCTCCCTGTGATTTTTGGCCTTGAGTCTTGTTGCCCTCCAGCCTGTTCTTCACATCACAGCCAGGATAATCTTTTGAAAGGGTTATGTGATGCCCAGCCACAATGTGTAGGAAGCAAAAGACAAAAGTCCTTGTTATGTTCTGGAAGGCCCTGCCTGCTTCTCTTTGCACATTATACCTCATCCCAGGCAGTTCAGCTGCAGATGCCAGACTAGCTAACTCCCTCCCAGCTCTGCCTTTTCATACAGTGCTCCCCCAACCTCGACCATTTCCCCTCCTGAGACCGCCACCTAATGAGCCTCTTCTTATTCATTTAGGCCTTGCATTTGATATAACTGTATTGAGAAAATCCTTCTATACTGCGTTATGTACTCTTCCTGCTAGAATATCCTCATTTTTCCATCTTAGCAATTATCACACTTTATCCTCATTGCTTGTTAAATCATCTGTAGCCCTCAGCAGACTGTAAGGTCCATGAAGGCAGATGTTTCTCTTGTTTTGTGAAATATCCCCAGCATTGCAGAGTAGAGACTTGATAAATATTTATGATACTGTAAAATAAAATAGGATGTGATTTAGGTGATTTTAGACTATACGTTGGTTTGCAAAGCTACTGGGAAGTCTAATGTCTACTGCTTTTCTTTTTTATATGCTTCGTGCGTGCGAAGCTGCTTCCATTGTGTCCGACTGTTTGTGACCCCATAGACTGGAGCCACCAGGCTCTTCTGTCCATGGGATTTTCCAGGCAAGAATACTGGAGTGGGTTGCCATTTCCCTCTCCAGTATATGGCTATTGGCCCTTTTTTAAAAACAAGAGTTTGGCAATTTCCTGGCAGCCCGGTGGTTAGGATCATGCTTCTAGGGTGGAGGTGGCACGGGTTCGACTCCTGGGTGGGGAACTAAGATCTCACAATCTGCGTGGTGCAGCAAAAAATTTTTCAAAAGAATTAAAAAAATAGTAGAGCTTTAGAATTAAAGTGGATCTTAACAACCATCCTGCACTAATTCACTGCAACTGACAGATGAGGAAGCCGGAGCTCAGAGCGACTCTGTGACTTGTGCATACCACGGGGATATTCATGGTGGCCTTGAACTCAACTCCTGACTTTTAGTGCAGAGCAGTCTTCTGTTCATCATGATATTATTACTTTGAACAGACTAGTGTAGTGCGATTTTTGTATCAACGCAAAGGAATCTTAGCATCTACAGCCTCCTGAGTTTTCCTTGTTAAGATGGACTTAGTTTTCCTGGTGGCTCAGATGGAAAGAATCTGCCTGTGGTGCAGTTTCGATCCCTGGGTCAGGAAGATCCGCTGGAGAAGGGCATGGCAACCCACTCCAGTATTCTTGCCTGAAGAATCCCACGGACAGAGGAGACTGGTGGGCCACAGTTCATGGGGTAACAAAGAGTCGGACGTGACTGAGTGACTAACACTCGATGATTCTGTACTTCTTGGTGGATTCTGACACTTTATCAGGATGCAAATCTCCCTGGTCTGTAGATGCCCAAGAATCCTTTAAAGTTTGTTCTCTATGTCAGTGGTCCTCAACCCTTTTGGCATCAGGGACCATTTTTGTGGAAGAAAATTTTTCCATGGACCAGAGGCAGGGATCATCCATCATTTCAGGATGATTCAAACACATTACACTTATTGTGGACTTTATTATTATTCCATCAGCTCCAGCTCAGATCATCAAATATTTGATCCCAGAGGTTGGGGATCCCTGCTGGACACCATTGGCCCACAGAAAACCAGAAGCTATACGTTTGGCTCCCTTGTTCCCCCATTTCTCCTCATAAGGGTGGTTACTGAGTGGCTGTCATCTGGATTTGATCTGAGGAACACTCGTGTTGTGTAAAAGAAGTAACAGACTGGTTAACTGTTTGTGAGAACCACTCTTCTCTCTGTGAGGCTTGCTGACTTATGTCCATATGAGATAGGAGCGTAAAAAGAGAATTGCTTCCATAAAAACAAGTTTAAGTTTGGCAAAGACTGGGCAGGAGTAACTTTCTAAAAAGAATTGTAAGAACTTCCATGGCCGTCCAGTGGTTAAGGTTTTGCCTTCCGATGTAGAGTGGTGCTGGTTCAATCCTGGCTGGAGAGTTAAGACCCACATATCCACATACCCCACAACACATAAAAAACAGAAGCAAAATTGTAACAAGTTTAATAAAAACTTCAAAAATGACCCACTTCCAAAAAAATCTGATAAATAAATGAAAAGAATTGTAATAGAATTGGGTATAGGTGAGAAGACAAATATTGGGGACAATTTTTATTTAATAGAAAATAATTTTATATTAAAATGTTTTCTTTATTTAAAAATTTAAAAATGAAAGAAACTGAAAATGGAATCTGTTGACCAAAGCATGATGAAACTTCAATTGACCTATTCTCTACATAAATGTCTTCAAGTACTCTCTTAAAATGTTTAGTGTGGCTTCCACATTATGGTTCTTGCTTTAACTGATTATTTCAGTTAACCAAATTACCTACCCTTCAGTCTGTTGTAGGTGGACTTGTTATATGTGGTTATAATTTTGCTTTTGAACCAAATTTTAAGCTTCTCAAGGGCTGGGACTGGACCTACATATTTCATTTCCTGTAAATCTTACAGGCCTAATGCAATACTCTGCGTATGTCTCTGATGATGGGATTTTATTTCCCTAACCAGGTCGTCTTTCCTTAGTGGGCCAACTTGTCTTTCTCATCTGGGTTAACATTATTATTTTGTTTTCATCTTTACTCCTTCCTTCTTGCTAATTCAAGGACATTGTTTCTTCTGAAAAGAAGAGCAAGAAAGAGAATAAATAAGGAGAGCATCGGCCTTCCTCCCTAGGGGGCTTGCCATGCCTTTGCCATAGGTCTTGATGCTAAAAAAGAGACTAAAAACGAAGCTAAGGACAAGTTAAAAATATATTTAAAACAGATGTTTGTGCTTAAATTAAAACATTCCAAATGCCACCCTTTGACCCAGCAAGTCTACTTCTGGAAAGCTATCCTGTGGAAGTATTTACACACATGCAGAGAAGACTTAGTTCTGCCATGTTCATCTCAGCCTTCTTTACAACGGAAAAGGTTTAGGAACAACTTGAATTTTCTGCCTTCAGTTTTCAAGGACATAACCTATAAACACAGAGGAAATCGATTATTATTAAAAAGAATGTATGTACTGACATACTAAAGAGAGTCTCAAGGGCTTCCCTGGGGGCTCAGTAAAGAATCTGCCTGCCAATGCAGGAGACACAGGTTCAATCCCTGGTCTGGGAAGATCCCCTGGAGAAGGAAATGGCAACCCACTCCAGTATTCTTGCCTGGGCTATAGCCCATGAGATCTCGAAGAGTTGGACATGACTTAGTAACTGAACAACAACAACAAAAAGATAGTCACAATGTATTAATTGGAAAACAAGCTATAAAATGTATACAATTCAACCCATTTTTTAAAAAGACAAATATGCAGAAATGACTAGGAGTATATGCGGAAAGATTATATAGTGGCAATGAGATACCTTTTTTCTCATCTGTGCTTTGAACTTTTTTTACAATAAACTTCTGTAAAGTTTCTTTAAAGATGAGTCCAAATGAAATAGTTTCTATTACTGTCATTGTTGTATATGTCTTTTTCTTCAGAAGTAGTTGATTGTAAATTGTTGTTCAGTTGCTCAGTCCTATCCAGCTTGTTGCAACCCCATGGATTACAGCACACCAGGCTTCCCTGTCCTTCCCATCTCCTGGAGCTTGCTCAGACTCATGTCCATTGAGTTAGTGACAGCATCCAACCTTCTCATCCTCTGTCATCCCCTTCTCCTCCTGCTGTCAATCTTTCCCATCATCAGGGTCTTTTCCAGTGAGTCGGGTCTTTGCATCAGGTGGCCAAAGTATTGGAGCTTCAGCATCCTTCCAATAAACATTCAGGGTTGATTTCCTTTAGGACTGGTTTCATCTCCATGCTGTCCAAGGGACCCTCAAGAATAAATATGTTAATAGTTGAGGTCTTAGGAAAAGGAAAACATTTCCTTTACTTTCTTGCCTTCATACCACTTTTTTCCCCCAAGTACAGTGGATTCTAAATCCAGTTGTGTTAAGTTGGAGTCTTGTGAGAAGGGAGGAGGTGGCTGGGTTTTATTTGCTAATTCTCTTTAGAATTTGGGACATTTGGTTTCTGGCTTTTTATCCAATAACTCTCTGTAAAGTGTGAACTCTCTCCTCATTGCAGCCCTAGCAGAGAGATTGAGAACAGCAGCAGACTTCACTCCTTGCCTGGAACATGGCTGATGTCTGCTACAAAGCCATGATAACACATAATATTAATAAATACTAACTTAACCACAATTCATAATTCACCCAGCTACCCAAGGCAACTCATCATTCTCACCCTAACTACTGTGGACATTTACTAAATTGTCCAGTTAATTCTGAACCATTACTTATGCATTAATTCAGCAAAAACCTGAAAACTGGCAATCAGGATTCAAATCCCGACTCTCCCATTTAACTCTGTGAGCTTGGGGAAGGAAGCTGATTTCTCTGTGCCTCCTTTATAAAATGAATAGTATAATTCATCATTGGAGACTTCCTTGGTAGTCCAGTGGCTGAGACTCTGTGCTTCCAAAGCAGGGGACCCAGGTTCGATCCTTGGTCAGGGAACTAGATCCCACTTGCTGCAACTAATACCTGGTGCAGTCAAATAAACAGTAGAATAATAATAATAATCCATTATTGTCGTAAGGATTAAATGAGATACAAAACGTGTAATGCCAAGCACATAAGAAGCTCTCCTGTGTGCGAAATGGGCTTCCCCAATGGCTCATTGATAAAGAATCTGCCTGCAATGCAGGAGACACTGGTTTAGTCCCCGGTCCATTAAGATCCCCTGGAGAAGGAAACGGCAACCCAGTCCAGTATTTCTGCCTGGAGAATCCCATGGACAGAGGAGCCTGGCGGGCTACAGTCCATGGGGTCGCACAGAGTCAGACATGATTTAGAGACTGAATAACAACAACTACAGCAAGGTGCCAAATACTGAGATGCACATTTCTTCACTCAACCAACATTTATTGAAGGTCTAGTACGGGCCAGACCGTGCTGTCAGTGTTTGGATTATATCAGTGAGCAAAACAGATTTGCCTGTTATCATGAACTTAAATTCGAGCAGGTGCAAAGAGTAAATTCAATGTAGTTGAATCCATGATTATTGATATTATGAATCACTGTTATTACTACTAGTGTATTATATGCCAGCCACTGTGCAATTGATTTTCATATCTAATCTTATTTTCTTATTAACCCCGTGAGGTAGGAGCTTTTGTTGTTGCTTGAGAGTGTGGAAACTGAGCCTCCAAGACGTTATGTAAATGAAGTTGGCAAGTGAGCGGAGGGGCTGGTATTTAGACCAGGTTGCCTGGCTTCATTCACTGCCGCACCTTCCTGCCTTTGCTTGGTGAGTCATTGGTGGTTGTCATTTTTGCCTACAGTTCTTTCTTGACATCCTTGCCAACATGTTTTGCTCTGAAGTAGAAGTTTGGGAGAGAAAGAAATTTGCGTTTTCCTCATTTTGTATTAAAATACTTAATTATCCCTGCAGGAGATGATCAGAGAGGGAATAAATGACAGCTCTGCTTAGTGTTTCTCTGAATCAGTTAGAAGTCACAGCTGACTCCCCTCCGTGTTCAGAAAAGATGTCATGGTTAGAGGGGGGAGTCGAGGTGCAGCCTGGAGAGAGGCGCGTCGCTGGGGATGGGGAGACTCCCAGCGGAATGGTGTTGACGCTGGTCATCCTACCAGTTCAGGTGAAGGCAGTGGAGTTGGTGCCTCCCGTGTGTGTCTTCTGGTGTTGGGTCATCATCTGTTCCTGGCTTGCAGTCTTTAGGAAAGATTCAGCTCCTCAGCTCTAAAGATCCCTCTTCCTCTGCTCTTCTGGAGTTGCCCAACAACCGGGCATGTTCATGTCCCCCAGAGTCAGGCTGAATAAATCTTGCTAGAATTTAAGAGAGTATTGAAATATTTCAAGTATTCAGAAAAGTGCAAAGAATATCATCTACTCACAATTTAGTTTTTTGTTTTTTTTTTTAATTTTTCTTTATTTGACTTCTCTGGGTCTTAGTTGCAGCATGTGGGATCTAGTTCCCCTGACTAGGGACCAAATTTGGGTCCCCTACATTGGGACCACTAGGTCTTAGCCACTGGACCACCAGGGAAGTCCCTCACGATTTAGTTTTGTCAAACCTTAACATTTTGCCTCTGTGCTCCAGTTTTTAAATTTTTTTAAGTTTATTTTTATTTTTTAAATTTATTTATCTATTTTTGCTTTTTGGCCACATCAAGAGGCATGTGGGATCTTAGTTCCCTGACTAAGGATGGAACTCAAACTTCGTGCAGTGGAAGCGAAGAGTCTTAACCACTGGGCTGTCAGTGAAGTCCCTCCAGTTCCTTTTTAAGTAAAATATATAGATGTAGCTGAAACGCTCTGTGTACCTGTTCCCAAGTTCACTCTCCTTCCTCCCTTCCTCCCATCCAGAGGCCACCATCGCATTCGTTCATCCCATCATTGTTCCATGAAAATGCATGGAGAAGCACCCTTACACTCGATGCCTAGAGGCACATTCTTATACCTGTGTCTTTGTATGCAAGGGCGGGAGTGTCTCTAGGATGTTGCTGGGGCATCATGAATCTGCTGTGACATGGCCACATTTCTCTCCAGGGTGGTTGTGCCAGTTGATGGTGTATATGACAATTTCTGCCTCTCCATGACCTCAGCCATGCTTACTGCTGATTTTAAAATGCACTGCCAATCTGATGCATGTGAAATTGTGTCTCACAGTCGTATTTGTGTTTTTATTATTAATGAGATTGAGCATCTTTTCCTGTGTTTGTTGGCCACTTGTGTCTCCTCTTTGTTGAACTGTCTGCATTCTTTGCTTTTGCATCTATTATGTTGTCGTTTTTCTTATTGGTTGTAGTAGTTCATTGTGTGTTCTGGTTACTAATCCTTTACCAGTCACTGGGCAGAGATCGTCTCCAAGTCTCTTGCTTGTCTTTTACTTTGTTTATGGTATACATTGATGTACAGACAAGTTTAATTTTGATGTAGACAACTGTTTTGCAATCTTTTATTATTCATGCTCTGAGTCTTTTTAAAAATATGTATTTATTTTTGGCTGTGCTGGGTCTTCGTTGTTTCCTGCTGGCATTCTGTAGCCGTGGAGTGCAGCGGCTGCTCTCTCGTCACGGGCTGCTTCTCCTTGCAGTGGCTTCTCTCGTTGCGGAGCACAGGCTCTAGGGTCACAGGCTTTAGTAGCTGTGGCCCACGGGCTTAGTTGCCCCACAGCATGTGGGATCTTCCTGGACCAAGGATCAGACTCATGTCCCCTGCATTGCAAAGTGGATTCTTAACCACTTTGTCTTTACACTTAACCACTCAACCCCTGAGTCTTGCTTAAAAGAATTTTCCACCCACTCTAAAATCACGTGTATATTTTCCTCTATTTTCTTTCTAAGCTTTTTGAAGATTTTGATTTTTGCATTAAGCATGGGATCCATCTAGAATTTATTCTGTGATTGCTGTAAGGTTGGGATCCATTTTTCTTTTTCTGCCATACAGATAATCAGCTGGTCCAGCCCCTTTATTATACAGTCTCTTCTTTCTCCACTGATTGGTTATGTCTGTCTGGTACCAGGTTTCCATACTTTCAGGGATGTGCTTGGGGCTTCTTTGGTCGACTGATCTTTTACCTGTTCCTGGGCTGGTATCATACTGTCTAAATATTATAGCTTTTCATCTATCTCTTGATGTCTCACAGGGAGAGGTGGCCTCTCTTGTTTTTATTTTTTCAAAATTATTTTTTGTTATTCTTAGTTCTTCCATATGGATTTTAGAGTCAGCTTATCTAGTACCTTAACAGCACTCGTAAGTACTTGATCTTGAACCATCCTGGGCTTCATTAGACCATCATGCTTTAAACTCTGTCTGCTTTAAACTCTGTAGCGGTATCCTTCCTGGTAAACTTGCACCACAGCTTCTAATTCCTATGTTCACAGATCAGTTAGCACAGATTACTTTTTTCTTTTTAAATGTAATTGTAAAAAAAATATGTATGACAAAATTTGCCATCTTAACCATTTGAAGTGTAACTCAGCATTAAATACATAGTATTATGCAGGAATCACCGTTCTGGCAAAACTCCATGATCATTAGGCAGTAATTTCCTATTCTCCCCTCTGTAATCAATAGGCAATAATTTCCTATTCCTACCAGCCTCTGGCAACTACCATTCTACTTTCTGTCTCTATGAATTTGCCTTGTTAAACATCTCGTATACGTATAGTCTTACAAAATCGTTCTTTTGTGTCTGGCTTCTTTTAAGTAGTATCATGGCTTCAAGCTTCATTCCTGTTGTAGCATGATCAGAACTTCCTTCATTTTTAAGGATGACTAGCATTCCATTATATGGATGTGACATTTTGTTTGTCTGTTTATCCCATGTTGGACATCTGGGCTATTTCCTCGTTTTGACTCTTGTGGATGATGCTACAGTAAGCATAGGTGTACATGTATTTGTTTCATTCTTGTTTTCATTTGTCTTGGATATTTGTATAGGAGCAGAACTGCTGTGTTATAAGATGTGCTATGTTTAACTTCTTCAGGTATTTTTTTTTTTCACAGCAGATGAACCACTTTACATTCCTACCATCGATGTCTGAGGGTGGGATTTGTGCAATTTCTCTACATCCTCTCCAACACTTATCTTCCGCATTTTTTAAATTATAGTCATCCTTGTGGGTGTGAAGTGGCAGCTCACTGTGGTTTTGATTTACATTTCCCTAATGATTAATGATGTCGAGCATCTCTTCATGTGCCTATTGGGTATTTGTTTATCTTCTTTAGAGAAATGTCTAATCAGGTCCTTTGCTCCTCGCCTCAATGCCCCTGCGTTTAGAGAAGTTTTAAGTTTACAACAAAATTGAGTGAAAAGTATAGAAAATTCCCATATACCACCCCAATCCATGCACAACCTCCCCCACAATCGACATCCCACACCAGAGAGGAGGTATATGTACTAAAATCGATACACCTGTACTGACACAGCATTATCACCCAGAGTCCATAGTTGATACTAGGGTTCATTCTCGGTGTGGGCGCTATCGGTTTTGACGTGTATAATGACATGCGTCCACCACTATAGTAGTATACAGAATAGTTTCCCTGCCCTCCACATCCTCTCTGCTCCACCTGATGAGCCCTCCCTTCCCTCTAATTGCTCCCTTTGCCATCTTAACATCATGTTATCTGACTTTGTATTGTTGACCTTTGGGAGATCTTTATGTATCCTGTGTTGTTGCTGCTGTGGTTCAGTCACTCGGTCATGTCCGACTCTTTGTGACCCATGGAGTGTAGCCCACCAGGCTTCTCTGTCCCTGGAATTTCCCAGGCAAGAGTACTGGAGTGGGCTGCCATTTCCTTCTCTAGTGTATTTGGCATATTAAATCCTTATTGGATACACAGTTTGCAAATATTTCCCCCCATTCCTCTCTTCCCCCATTCCTCTCTTGATAGTGCCCAGAAATTTTTGGTGCAAAGAAATGTCTAGTTTTCATGAAGCCCCATCATCTGCTTTTTCTTGTGCTGCCTGTGCTTTTAGTGTTATATTTAAGAAACCATTGCCACATCCAAGGCCATAAAAATTTTCCCTTACATTTTCTTCTAAGAATCTGATAGTATTAGCTCTTAAATTTAGGTCATTGATTAATTTTGAATTAATTTTTATATATGGTATCAGGCAAGGATCAACTTCATTCTTTCGCATGTGGTGTTTAGTTTCCCAGTAGCATTTATTGAAGAGACTGTTCTTTCCTTATTTATTGGTCTTGGCCCCCCTGTCAAAATCAGTTGACTATAAATGTGAGGGTCTATTTATGGACTCTAAATTTTATTCCATTGCTCTATATGTCTCTTGTTATACCAGTACCTTAGTTTTGATTACTCTACCTTTGTAATAAGTTTTAAAATCAGGCGATGTGAATCCTCCACTTTGTTCTTCTTTTTCAAGATTATTTTGGTTACTCTAGGTCCATTGAAATTCCACATGAATTTCAGTATGGATTTTTCATTTTTTCAAAAAAAAAACCACATCCTTGGGATTTTGCTAGTGATTTCATTGAATCTATATGTCGATTTGGGTAGTATTGACATCTCAACAACATTAAATCTTGCAATCTGTGAGCACAGGATTCTTCCCATTTATTTAGACGTTCTTTAATTTCTTTCAGCAATGTTTTATATTTTTCTCATTTATCACATTTTATGTTGGTTGTTTGCTGATAGTAGGAAGATAGTAGCACATTTCTAGAATACAGATAAGAGGTTTTAGATGTAGAGTCTTATAAATTTTACCTGTAAATGAAGAAAGCAACATAGTATTTATTTTAGTACCAGAATTGGTGTCCCTAGTCATGATCTTTTAGGAGCCTTGAATTAAGAAAAAAACAAGTGTGTCTGGGTTATAGAATCTCAGATTTTGTTGACCTCATTATGCTCAATAGGTCACAATGAGATTTACCCTATGTTGAAATTTGACCTAAAAAAAAAATTCACAGTTTATTGTTGAATCCATGTTTAATATTGCAGTAACTTTTCTAATTCCATCTTCTATCAGCATATTCATATTACAATCTGTGTCATAAAATCATGCAGGGAAAAATAGGTATTTGACTTTCTGAATTCCTGTCTTTCTTTCTTATACCCTAACTTAGTCATAATCCTTCAAATATTCAGATTTACTGGCACATGCCACTTACCCCTCCCCTGCCATCAATAAGTTAAACAATGTTCTGGGAAGATGACTTATGTTACTCAAATTTTACTAAAAAATTCAGGGAATTAACATTCTCAGATTTTTCTGTCTCCTTAAATACAGCATCTGGCTGTACTCCATCCCAAGAAAGAATGACTCCAAACCTTTTTCTTTAGATGATGGTTCTGCATCAAAACAGTCCTTAATAAAGAAAGCAAAGAACTATTATTTAAAATCTTTTCAGGCTTAGAGGGGAAAAAGGCAAATATTTGGGAACCAAAGCAAGACAGTAAGAGGGGTGCAGACTTAACCTCCTAGCCATCTGCCGTCCACTTGCGTTTGTATGTTGACCTTGGTAAGGTTAGCAAGAGTCTTCTAATATTATCTCATATATTGAAGTCCCTTACTACCTTGGCACCTAAAAATCTGACACCTGATTTAATCTTCATAATAAGTCTATTAAACAATAATATGTCTGTTTGATAAGTAAAACAGCCCCAGAGGTACTGGATAACATGCATAACTCCTATGGTCATGCAGAGAGTAAGTAACAGGGCTAGATTCAAACTAGAGCTATCTGGTTCCAAAACCCTTGCTCTTGTCTGGTCATTTTCCTAGTCTTGGCTTCATTAATCCTATATTTTCGGACTAAAAATCTTTCATTCCTTGATGGGTATTTGGCAAACAAGATCCTTGGCATCTATTTCTGTTTCTACTATTCACCAGTGATTCAGCATGGTCAGTGGGGTTCTGAACCACCAGGACAGCACTAGATAGAGGGAAAGAGACTAAATGGAGGGTTGCTGTTGACAGAAACAATAAGAGTTGGTTGGCCATTGAGTGGGTGGGCAGGAGCAGGAGGTGTCAAGAAGAGTCAGCCTGCAGGCTCATTGATAACCATTTTACCTTTTACATAATGCCCTCCAGCGTCCTCTGTCTCTGGGATTCTCTGGACAAGAATACTGGAGTGGGTATCCATTCCCTTTGGGGATCTTCCTCATCCAGGGATCGAACTGGGGTCTCTTGCTTTGCAGGCAGATTCTTTACCATCTAAGCCACCAAAGAAGCCCCCTTCACATAGTAA
Organism: Bos indicus x Bos taurus; assembly: GCF_003369695.1. Lineage (NCBI taxonomy): Eukaryota > Metazoa > Chordata > Mammalia > Artiodactyla > Bovidae > Bos > Bos indicus x Bos taurus. The sequence continues at coordinate 9,903,842 of NC_040083.1, read as the reverse complement.
ATCTTTTCATTTCAGAGAAGCACCTGCCATCAAAAATGCTCTTTTCAGAGGCATTCTGACCCTCAGTTGTTTATAATTTACCATCTGGGAGCAATTGGAGGGCGGTGACACATAACACTCTGGATTTTGCTAAGGCGGAACAATCTTGGATTGCGTGTGCCCTGAAGCTCGAGAATAGTAGGAGGGAAGTGCTCGGAGAGCACTCAGCCTCTTCGACTCACTGCACCGTTGCTTCCTAAAAACTTAAATAAATGACTCCCATAAAGGTCTGAAATGCCATTTACATTTTCCAGTTTTACATTGTTCCTTTTTACTGGAGTGTAGTAGCCTTTTCTTTGTTTTTTTATTTTGATCTGTCTGGCACCCGATGCGTTCTGAGAACGGAGGCGCTTCCCTTCAATCACGTGATTCAGATGGAGCTTCTACGTTCTTGCAGCTGATTGGCTCAGGGTGAACGCCTGACCGTCACTGGCCAATCAGAGACTTGTCTCAGGATTTTTGAATTTACAACTGGAAACAGATGGAAGTTTACTGTCAGTGGTGATCCTTAACCTCTTAGTGGCTGTATCTCCTGCTATGTGGGGTAGGCGATGAAAATGGCATGTAGTGAGATGCATGAATGAGAGACAGGCAGGGTCCTGATAGTGTATGTATCCTGGGTCTTGTTTTCAGGGAAGCTTACTGCACCTCTTCCTGAATTTGGTTGTGCAACCATTCCTTGAATTCTGTCCTCCAGCACACTCCCCTTTCTGTCATTTGGATTTCTATTAATATATTTTACAGTCAAAAGAGTCCTGCCTAAAAGGGGGAAAGTTTTGTGCAGTAGTGCTGTTCCCAAGTTTGGAACTCAGGAAGGCTTTAGGATAGATTCCTTGCAAATATCAATGTCTGCTATACTGTTTTCAAGCATTAAAGGTTGGCATCTAACTTTACTGATGACCCTTTAAATAAAACTGTTTGTGAAATGGTAAGAAACTTAGCCTCAGCTATGCACAAGCCTATTCAAGTAATTTGAATGTTAACTCACTTTTCTCAGGATTAACTAAGAACCTGAGAAAAAAGTTGGTTGAATTTCAAAATGTATTTTTAAGTTCCTGAGATAAATTGGACTATCATCAGCATTTGGGTTTAGAGAGTGGAGGCAGGAAAGTGGTTTGACTTGCTAGATGTCAAGTTTCAAACCCAGGGAGAGGAAGACAGTAGGAAGGCATATGACTCTCAGATGGAGAGAGAGAGAGAGAGAGAGAGAGAGTGTGTGTGTGTGCACGCACGCACGCGAGCACTCAGTCTTGTACAAGTCTTTTGAAGCACCATGGACTGAAGCCTGCCAGGCTCCTCTGTCCATGGGATTTCATAGGCAAAAGTACTGGAGTGGGTTGCCATTTCCTTGTCCAGGGGATCTTCCTGAGCCAGGGATCGAACCCAAGTCTCCTGCATTGGCAGGTGGGTTCTTTGCCACCGAGCCACCAGGGAAGCCTAGTTGGCTGGAGAGGATAGGACCAATGCAGACATCTCTTTAATGACTGCGCTTTCCTGCCTGGGAACTGTGGACAGTTCCACTGGGCCCATCCTGACTAGGTAAGTCAAAGGGACCTATAGTCATGTAGTGTCTTCAGCATTATAGAAGAATTTTTTAAAAAATTACAGTATTCTTATATTTCTTGTTTACAACTGTAAAATTCTTATGCTGCCCATTTCAATTTCCATTAGCTTTTTTTGTTTTTAATGTGAACCATTTTAATGGAGAAGGCACTGGCGACCCACTCCAGTACTGTTGCCTGGAAAATCCCATAGATGGAGGAGCCTGGTAGGCTGCAGTCCATGGGGTTGCTGAGAGTCGGACAGGACTGAGCGACTTCACTTTCACTTTTCACTTTCATGCATTGGAGAAGGAAATGGCAACCCACTCCAGTGTTCTTGCCTGGAGAATCCCAGGGACGGGGGAGCCTGGTGGGGTATGGTCTATGGGGTCACACAGAGTCGGACACGACTGACGAGACTTAGCAGCAGCAGAACCATTTTAAAAATTTTTATTGAATTTGTTACAACACTTCTGTTGTTTGGCCTGATTCTGTTCTGATTCTTTGGCCGTGAGGCATGTTGGATCCTAGCTCCCTGACCAGGGATTAAACCTGCACTCCCTGCCTAGGAAGGTGAAGTCTTAACCATTGGGCCACCTGGGAAGTCCCTCCTTTCTTCGTCTTTCAAAGTTTCTGGACTACATAAGAATAGTGGTTTGACTTGGTTTATATAACAAGGTGTATACAATATATACATCTTTTATCTTGTATGCAGTAGTTTTTGGTTTTTAAAACTAATCTATACTCAGTAAAAAAATTGGAATGCACATCAAAGCATAAAGACTAGGGAAAAAAAACAAACACTCACGATTATACAACTTGAAGCCCGCCACATTCACAAAAGCCGGCAGATTTCTCAGTGGTGTCTTGGGGGAGTAGTTTCCAAGCTTAACTTGGCAACCAGCCAGGTATCTGTTCCAGACTGTTTGACCTCCTGGGCTTCACTCCTCCTTTAATAGAAGTTTACTTAATCAACTCTGTCCTCCCCTTTCTGCCCTCCCATAGTGAAAAATTAAAGCCAGCTTCTGGAAGATTCTGGTAACTGATGAGGATGGGGGGTCATGAGCGTCCTGGCCCCTGGGGAGAGGCGGAGCAGTGGGCTCTGGCCGTGGTGAAGGAGGGGCACCTGGTGTGGACGTGGTTCATCTGGCAGTGGCTCAGAAGCCCTGGGTCCTGCCAGTGCTCGAGCTGTGGGCTCTCCACTCTCCCAGTGTCCCTGTGTTCACTGAGCTACCCAAAGCTTAAGTCCAAGCTCCACCCAGGGCAAGGAGGCCTCCTGCAGAAGCCAGGTTCCTCCTCGTCCTGCTCTACCTTGTTGGGGGATGTTTTTCATTGTTTCCTTCATTGCTTTGAATAGGAAGACATTCACGTGGTTCAGAATATGTCTGTGCCTTTTAGATAGCAATTCTCCCACCTGCCCTGAGACCTTCAGCCTCTTCTTACCCTCCCCTACTCACTGCAGGTAATCAGCTTGTTTAAAAAAAAATTTTTTATTGGTGTATAGTTGCTTTACAGTGTTGTGTTGATTTCTGCTGTACAGCAAAGTGAATCAGCCATATGTATACACATATCCCCTCTTTTTTGGATTTTTGTTCCATTTAGGTCACCACAGAGCACTGAGTAGAGTAACCTGTGCTATCCAGTTGAGTTCAGTTGCTCTGTCGTGTCTGACTCTTTGCGACCCCATGGACTGCAGTACACCAGGCTTCCCTGTCCTTCACCAAGGATGACTCTCAGCTGGAGAGTGTGTATGTGTGTGTGTGTGTACACTCCTGGAGCTTGCTCAAACTCATGTCCATCGAGTTGGTGATGCCATCCAACCATCTCATCCTCTGTCGTCCCCTTTTCCTCCTGCCTTCAGTCTTTCCCAGCATCAGGGTCTTTTCCAGTGAGTCAGTTCTTCGCATCAGGTGGCAAAGTGTTGCAGTTTCAGCTTCAGCATCAGTCCTTCCAATGAATATTCAGGACTGATTTCCTTTAGGATTGACTGGCTTGATCTTGCAGTCCGAGGGACTCTCAAGAGTCTCCTCCAACACCACAGTTCAAAAGCACTGTGCTGTATGGTAGGTTCTCATTCTCTGATTTATCCATAGTAGCGCATATATGTCAATCCCGGTTTCCCAGTTCTTCCCACCCTCTTGGTGTCCAGACATTTGTTCTCTGTCTGTGTCTCTATTTCTGCTTTGCTGGTAGGTTCATCTGCACCATTTTTCTATGTGATATTTTTCACTTTCTGACTTCACTCTGTGTGACAGCTTTTAGTTTTTGTGTGTATTCATTCAGAGTTTACTTAATGAATGTTAAATCAAATACAGATACATTCTTTAAAAAAATTTTTTTTAAATTGGAAGATAATTGGTTTACAATGTTGTGTTGGTTTCATCTGTATAACAGCAGTGAATCAGCTATGAGTATACACACATACCCTCTGTATATTCTGTATTTTCATTTTCCCCTTCTTGCAAACAAAAGGAGGCATTGTACACACATTTTCTATACCTTGCTGGGTTTATTTTTTCCCACCACTTAATATATCTTGGAGACTTTCAAAAATACCAGTGCATTGAAAGCTTCCTCATGCATTTTTATACCTTCAGAATCTTCCACTGTATATAAGGAGCATAATTTATTTAGCCCGTCCTCTTTTCAAGGATACTTGAGTTCTTTCCAATCTTTTGTTATTTTGAATAATGCTGTAATGAATAACTGCATATATATGTTATTTCTTAAGTATGGCTAAAGGATAAAGTCCCAGGAGTTACATAACTGGGTCAAAGGAGATAATTCAGTTGTTATTTTGATCTCTGTGCCCACATTCCTTCCACAGGGGCTTGTACCAATTTATCCTTCCACTGGGAGAGTCTGAGAATACTTGTTTCTCTTGGGGGATTATTACATACTGCTCACATGTTACTTTGGAGGGTTCTTCAGTTGTTTTACTTTGGATGTTGTCTTCCCAATTAGATGGCAAGTTTATTGAGAGCAAGGGCCAAGCATTTTATTGCTTTTGAATTGTCTGCATTTATAAATAATACAATATGGGACCCTAGGAGTACAATAAATTTGTTTCTAGTGTTATTTGGGAGAAGAAGCCAATTAAACCTTAATGATAAAAAGATTTCTATACTTGGTTAGAATTCAGCTGAACTCATTTCTCTCCCTAAAGTAATTATGAGGTCTTGTTTCAATAATTATGGAATAAATATTGAGATGAGGTGTTACAGCAGATTCACTTGCTGACACGTGGGCTTCTCTCCTGGCTCTGTGTCATTTTTTGTTTGTCGTTTTGTTTTTAATATTTATTTGGCTGTGTTGGGTCTTAGTTGTAGCCTGCAAACTGTTAGTTACAGCATGTGGGATCTGGTCCCCTGAGCAGGGATCAGATCCAGGCCCCCTGCACTGGGAGCATGGCGTCTTAACCACTGGACCACCAGGGAAGTCCCCGGAGTGTCTCTTGACCCGATTCAATCCAGTGGGGTCTTGGCATCAGCCAGTCTAATTGAGAGCCTGTCCCATCACTGCTTTTCCTCTCTGTGTGCCAGTGCCTGCCCCATGATAAGCAGGAGAACACAGAGCTGCTTTTGAACTTTGTGTATCTATTAAACTATAATGACACAAGGTAAACACTGGCTTCCCAGTGGTAAAGAATCTGCCTGCCAACGCAGGAGACCTGGGTTTGATCCCTGGGTTGGGAAGATCCCCTGCAGAAGGAAATGACAACCCACTCCAGTATTCTTGCCTGGGGAATCCTTTGCAGAGAGGAGCCTGGTGGTCTACAGTCCATAGGGTGACAAAGAGTAGGACACAACTGAGAGACTAAACAGCAAGCAGTGTAAACACTGTGCCATTGTAACTTCATCTCCCTACATCCTAGCGGCAAAAACGTGCTAATGGTCTTCTGTCCTCTCAGTCTTTACCATGCTGGATTCCCCGACACGTATGATCCTCTGCTGGTATCCGGTGGTCTTCCAGTTTTTTGCTTGCATAGCATCCAGAGGAATTTTGTGAGATTACATGCCCCTTCACACATTTACAGCCTATATCTAAAAGTTTATGACAGGTTTAAATAGCTTGTAAAGGATATATTTTAAAGTATATTGTCAGTATTGACTTTAAAAACATGATTGTTCAGTATACCTGTACACATGTGTATTTCTACATGTGATAAGCTTGTATACACACAAATATTTATCCATCATACTAAGAAAATATCCCTCTATTCCTTTTTTTTTTTTTGCTTTTTTCTCCAATTTTTAATTGGGCAAATTTTCCTCTCTTTATTTGCTTGGGATTTTTTTCTTTTACTTGCAATAAATCTGTCAATATAAAGTGTAGGATTTGATAATTTTTGGCTATTGTATGTAATTGCATAATCTCACCACAAAGTATATTCATGTTGATGCTTTATTATTGTATATATATCACATATGATGTATATTATATAAAGTGATCCCAGAACCCACTGGCAGATACCAAAATCCAAAGATGCTCAAATCCCTTATATAAAATGGTGTCATATTTGCATATAACCCATACATAGCCTCTCTTTAAATCACTTCTCGATTACTTATAATACCTAGTACAATGGAAGTACCATGCAAATAGCTTTAAATTCAATGTAAATGATATATAAAAAATATTTGCCAGTGTGCAGCAAATTTAAGTTTTGCTTTTTGGAACTTTCTGGAAACTTTTTTTTTCCTGTATTGTTTTTTCAGTTTGCAGTCGGTTGAATCCAACAGATTGAAACCTGAGCATGTGGAAGGCTGACTGTGTCTGTATATATCCGGATTTGTGCATATACATATGTCTGATGTGCATACTCAGAACTGTTACATGATTCTTCTAAATGTATTCAGAGGAGTCTGATAGTGTTTGATACCCACCATCATCCACTAGAACAATGCAGGAACACATGCTCTTTAACATCAGACCTTTTTATCATTCCTTTTTCCCCCTGAACTTGAATTTCCATTCCATTTCTCACAGAGACACATGCTCTTTAACATCCGACCTTTTTATCATTCCTTTTTCCCCCTGAACTTGAATTTCCATTCCATTTCTCACAGAGACTTTTCTTACATACATTTTTATGCTTGAAGTCCTTTACTGGTAGTCTTATTTATTAATAAGCAAAAATGTTAGTATTAACCCATTGATAGTAATATATTTTTGTTTCCTATAGCCTTACCTCCTATGACCATTGAATAATTTCTTCTGATGGAGCTGTCATTATAGTTTGGTAAAAATAACAATCTACTTCAAATGCTGCTGCTGCTGCTAAGTCGCTTCAGTCGTGTCCGATTCTGTGCGACCCCATAGACGGCAGCCCACCAGGCTCCCCTGTCCCTGGGATTCTCCAGGCAAGAACACTGGAGTGGGTTGCCATTTCCTTCTCCAATGCATGAAAGTGAAAAGTGAAAGTGAAGTCGCTCAGTCGTGTCCAACTCTTATCGACCTCATGGACCGCAGCTAGTAAATATAAAGTTACATTTTAGTGGAAATACATCCCTTAAATGACTGTGATGGGCTTTATATCACAGTTGTTGTTCAGTTGTTAAGTCGTATTCAACTCTTGGTGACCCATGGACTGCAGCACGCCAGGCTTCCCTGTCCTTCATTATCTCCTGGAGTTTGCTCAAACTTGTGTCCATTGAGTTGGTGATACCATCCAACCATCTCATCGTCTGCTGCCCACTTCTCCTCCTGCCCTCAATCTTTCCCAGCATCAGGGTCTTTTCTAATGAGTTGGCTCTTCTCATCAGGTGGCCAAAGTATTGGAGCTTCCGTATCTGTCCTTCTATTAGTATTCAGGGTTAATTTCCTTTAGGATTGACTGGTTTGATCTCTTTACAGTCCCAGGGACTCCTAAGAGTCTTCTCTAGCACCACAATTTGAAAGCATCAGTTCTTTGGCACTCAGCCTTCTTAATGGTCCAACTCTTAACCATACATGACTACTGGAAAAAACCATAGCTTTGACTATATGGACGTTTGTTGGTGAAGTGATGTCTCTGTTTGTTAATATACTGCCTAGGTTTGTCATAGCTTTTCTTCCAAGGAGCAAGCATCTTTTAATTTCATGACTGCAGTCACCGTCTGCAGTGATTTTGGAGACCAAGAAAATAAAGTCTGCCAGTATTGGGGGTTGGTAATTACTCTTTGCTAGAGTGAGTCAGGGGTCACCATCGATTTTATGTCTCAATGAAATTACTGAAGAATTTTGTTCATATAAAAATAGCTTGGGATGGAAAGCATTTCGTTACAGCACTCTCAGTTAATTCTTTTAACTCATTCTGAGTCCCAAATTCTATATGGATCTATCATCAAGAATTGTTTTTTTGAAACTTCCCTGGCAGTCCAGTGGTTAAGGCTCCAGATTTTGATGCAGGAGGCACAGGTTCGATTCTGGTCAGGGAACTAAGATCCCACATGCTACAGAGAATGACCCTGATGCTGGGAAAGATTGAGGGCAGGAGAGGTGGCAACTGAGGATGAGATGGTTGGATGGCATCAATGACTCAATGAACATGAGTTTGAGCAAACTCTGGGAGATAGTGAAGGACAGGAAAGCCTGGCATGCTGCAGTTCAAGTGGTTGCAAAGAGTTGGACATCACTTAGCATCTGAAAAACAAATGCCGCACATGGTAAATAAATAAATGAATATTTTTCATGTCCTGTCTGTCTGTGACTCTACAGGGTCCCCTTTGGTTCTGTTGAAACCTCCTGACTCACACAACCACATTTAATTTATCCTTATAGTTGTTCGCTGCTTGTGCACCGGCACTGGTTGTTCCCATCTTTCTTTCTGTTTGATGCCCAGGAAAACATGCCCTCATATGATTAGGATGGGTGAGAGGGGTCCTGGAGAACGAAAGAATTTGTTCATCACAGTCAGGGTCTCAGACAAATACACTGTTGAATTTATCTCGAATACCTGGAAATCGATTCTGTAAAACCACCGGCGCCTCCTGCCATGGAGAGCGAGTTTGCTTGCTCCCACTTGCAGCCCACTATTCCTGATGGTGACTGTATCCCGCCAAGCTCCTCTGTCCATGGGATTTTCCAGGCAAGAACATTGGAGTGGGTTGCCATGCCCTCCTCCAGGGAATCTTCCCGACTCAGGGATTGACACTGAGTCTCTTACATCTCTTGCATTGGCAGGCAGGTCCTTTGCCATTAGTGCCACCTGGGAAGCCCATTCTTTCTAGACTTAATTATTACTGTAATGATAATTAACTATTACTGTAATGGTGATATACTGAAGGACAGGGAAGCCTGGCGTGCTGCAGTCTGTGGGGTTGGAAAGAGTCCAACACAATTGAGTGACTGAACAACTGTAATGATCATTGCTCATTAAATGGAATCTAGGTCATTAACAGTATTAAATATTACTAAAAAGCAGATACATTACTTTGCCAACAAAGGTTCATCTAGTCAAAGCTGTTTTTTCCAGTAGTCATATATGGATGTGAGAGTTGGACTATAAAGAAAGCTGAGCGCTGAACAATTAATGCTTTTGAACTGTGGTGTTGGAGAAGACTCTTGAGAGTCCCTTGGACTGCAAGGAGATCCAACCAGTCCATCCTAAAGGACTAAAGGATTTTCCTAAAGGAAATCAGTCCTGAATATTCATTGGAAGGACTGATGCTAAAGCTGAAGCTCCAATATTTTGGCCACCTGATGTGAAGAACTGCCTCATTGGAAAAGACCCTGGGAAAGATTGAAGGCAGGAGGAGAAGGGGAACGACAGAGGATGAGAAGGTTGGATGGCATCACTGACTCGATGGACATGAGTTACTTGAGTAATCTTTGGGAGTTGATGATGGACAGGGAAGCCTGGAATGCTGCAGTCCATGGGGTCACAAGGAGTCGGACAGGACTGAGTGACTGAACTGAATTGACCATTACTATTAGTATTATTTTGACCCAGATTCAAATCATCTGAATCTTCTCAAGACAACTCCAACAGTATTCCCTACATCATGACTAATATCCATATCTCCCTGGGTCTGGCAGATTGGCAAATATCTCCTAAGTATGAGTAATGTATAGAGTAGCCTTGCCTGCTCTCAGAGAAGCCGAGTCTCTGAGGCTCTCTACGGTTAGCTCTTTTGCTCTGAATGGCGATTCAACCTTCACTACAGTAACTATAAGGCAAGCTAACTTGATTGCAATTATACAGTGCATCTGGGCACTGGGACATGCTTTTTTTATGACATAGTTGTTAAAGTAGTTACCTGCATCAGTACTTAAAGTAGAGTGGGTGTTAATATCATTGAGCTTGTCAGCTCTTGCCTTTTTTTTTTTTTTAAGATAATTTGATGTGGACCAATTTTGAAGTCTTTACTGAATTCATCACAAGGTTGCTTCTGTTCTGTGTTTTGGTTTTTTGGCCGGGAGACATATGGGATCCTAGCTCCCCCACCAGGGAGGGAACTGGCACCCCCTCTATTGGAAGGCCAAGTCTTAACCGCTGATCCACCAGGGAAGTCCCTGGTCTTCCCATGTCAGCAAATGCTTCTCTCTGCGTTACTTTTATTAATTGATATATCCTCCATTACCTCTTGACTTTAAAAAGTATATCTACAAGCTTTCAAGAGTTTGACAAGAGGCATGTGTGTTGCACAAAGTCAGGGGACAGTGGAGAGGAGAAAAGAGGAAACCTTGTCATTTTTGTAGAGAACATGGAGAAGAGTCAAGACAATGGACAGACGTGGAACAGGATCCTTGCAAATCATAGACTGTGTGGGCTGTCTCTGCTTCTGATATCACCTCTAACATTTTTTACTCTCGGATAATAACGGAGAAGATCCAACATTACAATAGGTTTTAAGTTTCCCTTCCAGTAAATCTCCACTCTGACATCTCTTCCCGGGCTGACAGCAAAACAGGGCTTAAATCACTGGTGAATCACAGGATCTGAATCACCTCTACCAAAATGTCAAGGTACAGACATCCTGTAAAGGGGGTTTGGTACTGGTTTCTAGTAGTGCTGATTTTTAATGGAGTATTGAATTAAAAAAAGAAGTGAGTTAGAAATTTTTGTCCTGTGCTGTGTGAGCTAGGAGTCTCCAGAGAAACAGGACCAGTGTGTGTGTGTGTTTATATATGAAGATATTTAGTATAAGGAATTGGCTCATGTGATTACAAAGGCTGAAAAGCCCTAAGATCTGCAATCAGAAAGCCAGAGACCCAGGAGAGCTGATGGTTTTATTCCAATCTGAGCCCAAAGACTCAGGAAAACTGACGGTATAAGTTCTAGTCCAAAAACTGGCAGGTTTGAGACTCAGAAAGAGCCAGTGTTTCAGTTTTGAGTGTGAAGGTGGGAAAAAGCCCGATGTCCCAGCTAAACAGTCAGGCAGAAAGAGTTCCCTCTGACTCAGCTGGTTTGTTCAGTTCAGGCCTTTGCCTGATTGGACAAGGTCTACCAGCATTAGAGACGGCAATCTGCTTTACTTAGTCTACCGATTCAAGTGTGACTCTCATTGAAAGAGACTGTCCCAGACACACCCAGAACCATGTGTGACAAATGTCTGGGCCCTGTGCATCCCCAGCCCCACCCTTTAGCCCAGTCAAAGCTGACACAAACTTAACCATCACAAATACTTCTTCCTCCACATTATTTGGTCTTTGGATAATCACTTCAACTTTTATGAAAAGAAAGAAGGAGAGAATAGGATGAGAGCAAATTCTTTTCCTGACAACCCCACAGCTCCTGCTTTAAACGTTGGTTGGATCCTTTACTCATTCACCTGATGTGAACACGTCAGTCACTGAGTTACGATAAAAGTACTAGCTACTCAGATTTTTCTTTCCACTGGCACCACTCTGAGGAGAAGGGAGCCCAGGAAAGGAGAGTTACAGAAGTGATTTCTTAATTTTGAAAAAATGTTTTCACCACACCACATGGCATATGGGACTTTAAAGTTCCCTGGCCAGGGTTTGAACCCGTACCTCCTGCATTGGCAGCATGGAATCTCAACCACTGGACTACCAGGGAAGTCCTGGGAGTGATTTCTTTATTGTAGGTATGTTCTGCCTTTGCCGCAGTTATTTTTCAGATAATAGATTGTGTATTAGAACCTTACTTATTAGAACACAAACCCAGTTTGTGTTTTCCCTTAAGTAGTATGGAGACACTGGAGGCTTCTAAGTGGGTCATCGTAATGAGTATTTGCTTTCCTTATGATACTTCTTGTTATTCAGTCATGTCTGACTTTTTGTGACCCCATGGACTGCAGCATGTCAGGCTTCCTTGTCCTTCACTATCTTCCAAAGTTTGCTCAGACTCATGTCCATTGAGTCAGTGATGCCATCCAACCATCTCATCGTCTGTTGCACCTTCTTCTCCTCCTGCCTTCAATCTTTCCTAGCATCAGGATCTTTTCCAATGAGTAGGTTCTTTGCATCAGATGGCCAATATTTTGGAGCTTCAGCATCAGTCCTCCCACTGAATGCTGCTGCTGCTGCTAAGTCACTTCAGCCGTGTCTGACTCCGTGGGACCCCATAGACGGCAGCCCACCAGGCTCCCCCATCCCTGGGATTCTCCAGGTAAGAACACTGGCGTGGGTTGCCATTTCCTTCTCCAATGCATGACAGTGAAAAGTGAAAGTGAAGTCGCTCAGTCGTGTCCGACTCGTAGCGACCCCATGGACTGCAGCCTACCAGGCCCCTCTGTCCATGGGATTTTCTAGGCAAGAGTACTGGAGTGGGGTACCATTGCCTTCTCTGCCTTCCACTGAATATTCAGAGTTTATTTCCTTTAGGATTGACTGGTTTGATCACCTTGCTGTCCAAGGGACTCGCAAGAGTCTTCTCCAGCACCACAGTTCAAAAGCATCAATTCTTTCTTATGATATAGTTTTTTTATTTATTTGTTTGTTTATTTTTGGCTGTGCTGGGTCTTCGTTGCTGCTCACGGGCTCTCTCTAGTTAGAGAGTAGGGGCTGCTCTTTGTTGCGGTGTATGGGCTTCTCATGCCATGGGTTCTCTTGTTGCAGAGCATAAGCTCTAGAGTCTGCAGGGTTCAGTACTTGTGGCATATGGGGTTAGTTGCCCTGAGACATGTGGAATCTTCCTGGACCAGGAATTGAACCCGTGTCCCCTGAACTGGCAGGTACATTCTTAACCACTGGACCACCAGGGAAGTTTTCTTAAGGCAGATCAAATTAGCTTCTCTTGGTGGTAATGATCATTGGATATAGCAGTTATATCAACCTGACTTTACCAGTTCTCAAAGTATGTTTTCTGGGTCAACAGCAGCAGCATCTGAGAATTTGTTAGAACTAGACAATCTCAGTCTCACCCCAGACCTACTGAATCAGAAACTCTAGAGGTGGAACTCAGAGATCTGCATTTTAACAAGCCTTCTCAGTAAATCTCAAGTTTGAGAACACCTGACCTAGTATATTTGCAGTTAAGTTGCTTGCTAATGATGTATGTAATCTTGAAATTGTGCCCAAAGCTAGAGAGGCAGCCAATGATAACTCCAGAGAACTGCAAAACTATCCAGATCACATTCTTCCTTTGAGCGGATATTTTCATCACCGTGCGGTAAATGTAAGGCTTGCTCAGTTTGGTCAGATGTCCTTTGATGTGTTTTCGTTGGTTGGAAGAAGGCAGGCTCGCCCACTAATGACGTGTGTCCTACCTCAGTGTCCTTTCATGGTGCATTAGAGAGGATCCGGGGTTCCTCTCTGAAAAGTCTGGGACAGGCAGACCTAGTTTGCTCAAGGGTTGAAACACAAGTTGTGCTTCCTGTGGCCCAAATGCGGAGAAACGCATGAGGGGGAAGAGACCTCTGCAGGCAAATTTCATACTGAAGTTCTGCCTCTTAGCATTTTCTTCCTCTGTAGGCTTACCAAGCTTCTGAAGATTAATGAAGCTCATTTAAAGTGGAACAGTGATTAAGCACCCTTATTGTTACTGTCAGCAACTGAGGGACTTACTGCTTCCCCAGCTCTGTTTCAAAGAAAAGTCTTTCAGGGCCTGCTGCTTACCTGGGTAGCAGCTACTGTGGAGAGAGTTATTTTCACATTTTTTCTTCTCAGAATTAAGTAGAAGGGGGAGAATTACTCAGGATGGAAAAATATGCTTGTTACTGGTAGTAATAACAATTTGATATTGATGTTCTTTAAAAACACGTGTAACATGTACAGCACAGGGAACTCTGCTCAATGTTATGTGGCAGCCTGGAAGGGAGAGGAGTCTGGGGGAGAATGGATACCTGTATATGTATGGCTGGGTCCCTTTGCTGTGTACCCGAAGCTATCGCAACATTGCTAATCAGCTATGTTAATCAGTACTCTAGTATAAATAAAAATCAGCTAATCAGTACTCTAGTATAAATAAAAAGTTAAAGTACACATAACAATTTTTCCTTGCAGATTCCAACTAGAAATTACTTCCAAACTGAATTAGGTGTTCCTGCATGTAACTCCCTAAGCTTCTCCCTTTCATAGAATTGAGTACAGTGTTCAGATTATCTGCCTACTTGCTAGTTTCCTTATTAGAGGAAAAATTCTAAGAGGGCAGAGGTGTTTTTTTTTTTTTTTTTTTAACCTTGCTCATTGTATCTGTGATACTCCTCACATCATATGTGTTCAGTGAATTTTTGTTTAGTGAATGAATTTTGTGATCCCCCTAGGTGTCACAGCCTATGAGTGGTGCTGACTATAGAGAGGCACATAAGGCAGCCTCCTGGCCATCAAGATATTACAGTCTTGGGACTTCTCTGGTGGCCCAGCAGTTAAGAATACACTTTGCAATGCAGGGGCCACAGGTTTGATCCCTGATAGTGGCACTAAGGGGCTTCCCAGATGGCACTAGTGGTAAAGAACCTGCCCACCAATGCAGGAGACATAAGAGTCACAGGTTCGATCCCTGGGTTGGGAAGATCCCCTAGAGGAGGGCATGGCAACCCACTCCAGTATTCTTGCTTGGAGAATCCCCATGGACAGAGGAGCCTGGGGGTCTACAGTCCATGGGGTTGCAAAGAGCCAGACACGACTTAGCATGCATGTGGGGGCGCTAAGATCCCACGTGCCCAGGACAGCTAAGCTTGTGTGTGGCAACTACTGAACCCTCGCGCCACAGCTGGAGACCTGTGGGCTGCAAACAAATAATAAATAGGTTTTTAAGATACTATAGTCTTGTAGAAAAGACAGACAAGAGTGGTTACTCCATAGGATAAGGAAGACTTCACAGAGGAACTGACATCTAGTGGGCTTTTGCAGGTTGAATAGAAGTTTGCCAGGAAGACAAGCTGAGGTGGGAAGGCATGAGGAAGGTGTCAGATTCAGGCACCAGGATGGGTCAGGATACACAGTTGTGAAGCTGCACGGGCCATTCCCAGGAGGTGATTCAGCGCTAGTGAAATACCAGTGGTGAATTTACAGAGGGGAGAATGGGTGGGAAATACACTCGATCGTGAGGCCAGTTAAGGGGCTTAGAAGTTAGAACCATGGGGATTCATTAAAGGGATTTAACCACGGAGGTCATGAGGTGGCTGCTGAAGGATGAACTGCTTAGGAAAGATGAGAGTTGACAGGGTCTGCCCCAGGGTGGTGGTGGAAACAGAACCGTCTGTAGACTAAAACTGACCAGAGGGAGGGGAGAGGAGAGTCGAAATGACCACTCTGGGGACAGAGCTACCCTACTGTCCAGATTTAAAAGAACTTGTTTTAATTTATTTGTTTGGTGCGCTGGGTCTTGGTCGTGGCACTCAGGTCCTTTAGTGGTGGCATGTGAGCTCTCAGTTGTGGCATGTGGGACCCAGTTCCCTGACCAGGGATCGAACCCAGGCCCCTGCATTGGGATGACCACCAGGGAAGTCCCTGTCCAGATTGTTCAAATCGATGCAGAGTGGGCATACGAGGAGACATTTGGCTCATTTTAAACATACTGAGTTAAGAAAACTGTGCACCATTTTGGCAGAAAAGTCCAGAAAGCCGCTGGACATTCTGGAGGCTTAGAGAAGAGGCCAGGGATGGGGTGATCCTCAAATTTACTCACACCTGTGTTTGAACAAATACATAACCAAATCAGCCTGTGAGTGGCTGAGGTCACATAGAGAAAGGATGACGCTCAAGAGAAAAAAAGACGCTAAGACAGAGCCTTGGGGAGTCAGACATGAAAGGGACAGAGAAAGGCAACCCAAGATGGTGAGGAAGTGGAGGTGCGGAGCACAGGCAATGTGCCAGGCTTGTGTGCTTGGTCATGTCCAACTCTCTGCGACCCCATGGACTGTAGCCCGCCAAGCTCCTCTATCCATGGAATTCCCCAGACAAGAATACTGGAGAGGGTTGCCGTTTCCTCCTCCAGCAATTCTTCCCAGCCCAGGGATCAAACCTGAGTCTCCTGTATCTCCTGCATTGCAGGCAGATTCTTTACCTGCTGAGCCATCAGGGAAGCAGTGCTTCAGAATCACCCATGGTGCATGTTGCAGCACAAATCTTGGGACCCCTCCACCCTGCCCCCCGCCCCACCCCCGCCACACACACACAGGGATTCTGATTCGGTAGGTCGGGGGTGGGTGTGAGAACTGCATGTCAGACGCTCTCCGATGCGGTGCTGATGTTGCAGGTCCACAGACCACCCTTTGGGTGGTGTTGGAACAGATTGTGAGGAGAAGGCAAAGGGCTGATGGTTGCGGGGTGGCTTGAGGTTCCTGGGGTCGTGAGGATGTGGGCATGATTGTAGGTGGAGGTGAAGGATGTAGCTGAGACAGGGAGAGGTGGAGAGGTTCGACACCCTGGAGAGAAAGGGGATGGTCAAGGAAAGAAATCCAAGGACGAGAGGAGAGGAACTGCCCTAAGAAGATGGAGGTGCCAGTGATCATGGTCCCAGGAAAAATATGAGTGGGCCGTCATGTCCTTCGTGACAGCCAAAGCCCCCTTGAGGAAGGGGATTTGCTTGTAGCTCCCCCCTCTTTTTTATCTCCCACCTTCTGCAGCTGCTGTTTACCTTCACCTCTCTGACTCTCCCACTGTGCCTAGGGCCCTTTGTCTCTCTGCCAACATCCTCCCAGCCCTGTCACTTCCGCATACAGATCCATAAAGAGATGACTTGCTACAGATGAATGCTCAGTAACGAATAGACTTTCTGAAACACAAGGCATTTCAAGGATAAAGGAAAATTTCAAAAAATGTTTGATCATTGTTGTTAAAATTGTGTCTCTACCACCTTCTTGCTAGACTGCCGTCAAGCTGTTTGAGAGCACCCCTGGGATGTCGGTCCTTGGCGTCGCAACCATAGCAAAGCACAAAACCCGGCTCTCTCCCCTCTGCTAACCAAAGCTCGCTTCCTTGTAGCCTTAGAGCCTGCAGCCAAACTAGAAAGGCTTCAAAAGTCACTTTGTATGATTTAAAAAAAACAGCCATTACCCTGACGATAGCTGTGAGCAGCTACATGCCGGTGTGTGTCACATTGTCTGAGTTCAAGACAACAAAAATTTATTGAAGGCTGGTCCTAGAACAAGCACCAGGAGAGGCGCCGAGACCCAAAGATTAGAGAAATACTGTTTGGGTTCTGAGAGGCCCTTCATGTCCCTCTTTTTTCTGAGTCCTGAACCAGGTGATAGAGGAAGCAGACTGAGATGAAAATATCACTTTCCTTGCTGCTAACGCTGGTCTGGAGGGTATAGCTTGGACCCGGGGGCAAAACGGGCATCTCATTTCTTCCTCCATGAACAGAACTCTCCCCGACACATAGGCTAAGCTATGGGAAAGCAAAGGAAACTGCCTTCTCACTACTGCATGAGCAGAGATGAAGGTATATGGCCTGTGGGACAGACATCTCCAAGAGGGAAACTCAGAAGGGGCCTGGGCAGTGTGTGTGTGTAGTGACCCTGTGTGTGTGTGGGCACTCAGTTGTGAGTGACCCCATGGACTGCAGCCCACCAGGCTCCTCTGTCCATGGGATCTCCCAGGCAAGAATACTGGACTGGGTTGCTATTTCCTCCCTCGGGATCTTCCCAACCCAGAGATCAAACCCAAGTCTCCTGCATTGCAGGCAGATTCTTTACTGTCTGAGCCACCAGGGGAGCCCTATACCTAGTCTTATTAATCATAGAAGTACTTTTTTCTTCCTGGAGGAGGAGGAAATAAGGGAAGTGGGCCGAGAGAAGAGTAGAAGTTGTCTTCTCAGCACTGTGGACAGAGAATATTTCCTATGTTTTTAAACAATGTTCAGTTTATTTTTTAAACAAATATTTATGTATTTTGGCTGTGCTGGGTCTTAATTGCGACTCACAGTGTCTTCATTGTGGCATGTGGGCTTCTTAGTTGCGACATGTGGGATAGTTTCCCGAGCAGGGGTCGAAGCTGGGCGCCCCCTGTATTGGAAATGCAGAGTCTTAGCCACTGGGCCACCAGGGAAGTCCCTATTCTAAGTTCTTGGTCAAAGAAGGCTAGAGAGATGGGAAGAGCATGGTTTCTCCATCACTCTCCAACTATATAATCTCTCTCTCTTTTATTTTTGAAATAACTTTATTTATTTTTGGCTGTACTGGGACTTCATTGCTGCACAGGCTTTTCTTTAGCTGTGGTGAGCAGGGGCTACTCTCTAGTTAGTGTGGCTTCTCATTGCAGTGGCGTCTCCTGTGGGATGTGGGCTCTAGGGCTCGTGGGCTTCAGTAGCTGTTGCAGCTCCCGGGCTCTGTCATTGTGGCACATGGGCGTAGTTGCTTTTCTGCTGTATTAGCAGGCAGATTCTTTACTACTGAGCCACCAGGGAAGGCAACCATAAGCTCTATTAGCCCTTGAGTTTTATAATCAGACCTCTGGCCAACTGAGGATGGGGCTGCCCTCCTGAGATACATGTCTTGGAAGTGAGAAGACAGAAGTGCCAGGGGTTATATTCCAAGCATCAGGGGCAATTGGTTCAACTTTCAGAATATCTTTCCCTTGTGTAATGCTTCTGTGTACCTGCCTGGAAGCCAGTGTGGGCTTTCCAGCTATGCCTGCAGAGGAGTCCATAAAGGGACAGAATGGAGTCATTGATCGGATTAACCCCAGCACTGTGCTTTGCTCCGAACCAAAGGCTTATTTTTCTATTCTAGTTCTCAGCTCAAGAATGTCCAGCCATGTTTTGCTGCGAGCCCAAAATTTAGCATCAGAATATTACAGTAAAACCATGCGAGCAACATAAAATTGCCTTGAATTAGAATACTCCTCCCATGATTAAATTCCAAAGGGAATTTAAGTTCCTACCTCAAGAAGCTTCAACAAATAATTACAACCCAGCCTGAGCACTGGCTTCCGCCATGGCTCAGTGGTAAAGAATCTGCCTGCAATACAGGAGATGCAAGAGATGCATGTTCATTCCCTGGGTCAGGAAGATCTCCTGGAGGAGGGCATGGCTCCCCACTCCAGTATTCTTGCTGGAGAATCCAGCAAGATTGGAGAATCCCCTGGACAGAGGAGCCTGTCAGGCTACAGTCCCTAGGGTTGCAAAGAGTTGGACACGACTAAAGCAACTGAGCACACACACTGAGCATTTTAGGTTAAAAATAAAAACACATCAACTTAGAGGAGGCAGGGTTGATTCTATCTGAGAGAGTGGGGAAAGTATTTCACATTAGTAATAGCTTTTAAAAAATATCTTATTATGAAAAAATTTCAAACATACAGAGATGCTGCAAGAATAGTAAGCATTCACTCAGGTTCACCATTATTAATATTTTGCTGTATTTGTTCTCTCTCTCTCTAGGTAAACACATACACACCTTTTTATTCCCCCAGTGGTGCTGGGAGGCATACAGTGATCTTCATTCCTGGACCAGGGATGGAACACGTGTCCCCTGCAGTGAAAGCATGGAGTTTTAACCGCTGGACCACCAGGGAAGCTCCCCTCAACATACACACACGCTATTATTTAATTTTGCTGAAACATCTTAAAGTTGCAGACATCATCATAGTTTGCCCCTAGATACCTCAGGATGTCTCTTTTAAGAACAAGGACCTTTTGGGACTTCCTTGGTGATTCAGTGCTTAAGACTCTGAGCTTTCAATGCAGAGAATGTGAGTTTGATCGCTGCTTGGGGAACACTAAGATCCCACATAGCTCATGGCATGGATTCACAACATATAATATTGTTTTAGTGCTATTATTATATGGTAAAGGGTCTTTTTTCTAATTTTATTGCTTGTTCAAAAAATGTATTTTATAGCACATTTTTTCCCAATGTATGAAGAGCATCTAACCCAGGGTTTCACATTACATTTACTTGTTATGTTTCTTTAGTCTCCTTTGATCTAGAACATTTCCTCAGCCTGCCCCTCCCTCCTTCCTTTTTTTTCCCCCATGATATTGACATTTTTAGAATATAGGTCAGTGTTCTGGTAAAATGTACCTCAGCATGGGTTTATTTGATTGTTACCTTGTGGTTAGATTGCCTCATACTTTCTTTTTCCCTTTGATATAATTTCAAACTTACATAAAAGTCAGAATTATACAGAGTTTTGCACCTTCTTTTTTGTAAGTTCCAAATGATTCTTCTCCAGATTCACCAACTTTTAACATTTTATCACATCTACACTTGTCTTACCATTTTCTCTTTCTCTTCCTCTCCCTGTATATGTATTTTTATGTGTGTGTTTATAGAGAGTAGTTAAAGAGTCTGAACCAGTTAAAATAGTATCACCCTGTTAGTAACAGATTTGAAATTTTTAATTTTTAAAAAAATACTTATTTATTTGGCTGTGGTGAGCCTGGTTGCAGCGCTTGGGGTCTTCACCGTGTCGTGCCCGAGCTTCCGTTGTACTGCACAGACTCTTTAGTTGCGGCTTGTGGATTCCAGGGATGGGGGCTCAGTAGTTGTGGCTCACTGGCTTAGTTGCTCCATGGTATGTGGATTCTAGTTCCCTGACCAGGGTTTGAACCTGTGTCCCTTGCATTACAAGGCAGATTCTTAACCACTGGACCACCAGGGAAGTCCCAATTTTTAAATTTTAAATTAAAATTGTGTATATTTAAGGTATACAACATGATCTGGTATACACGTACATAGTAAAATGGTTATACTAGTCAAGCTAATCAACATATTCATTTAATCACCCTGGAATTGTTAACCTTTTATTGTGGTGAAATCTAACCTCTTAGCAAATTTCCAGTATTCAGGCCAGTGTTGTTACCTGCAGCTATCATGCTGCACACTAGATCCCCAGACTTAGTCATCTTGCAACTTTGTACCCTCTGACTGATATCTCCTTGTTTCCCCCACCTCCACACCTCTGGAAACCACCATTTCACTCTCTGTTTCTCCGTATTTGATATCACTAGATTTCACATATAAGTGAGATCATACTTTTTTTTTAAATTTCTGCATCTGGCTTATTTCACTTAGCATAATGTCCTCTGTGTTCATCCATGTCACAGAAGTCAGGGA
Organism: Bos indicus x Bos taurus; assembly: GCF_003369695.1. NCBI lineage: Eukaryota > Metazoa > Chordata > Mammalia > Artiodactyla > Bovidae > Bos > Bos indicus x Bos taurus. The sequence continues at coordinate 9,882,871 of NC_040083.1, read as the reverse complement.
TTTTTTCTTCTTCTTTTTTAAAAAAGATTATTTATTTGGCTGTGCTGGGACTTAGTTGAAACACGCGGGATCTTTAGTTGTGGTATGTGGGATCCAGTTTCCTGACCAGGGAGCGAACCCAGGCCCCCTGCATTGGGAGTGCAGAGTCTTAGCCACTGGACCGCTAGGGAAGTCCTTCTTTTGAAGGCTGAATATAGTTCCATTGTGTGTATCCATCAGTGGATAATTAGGTTGTTTCCATATCTTGGCTATTGTGAGTAACAGTGTAGCAAACATGGGAGTACAGATTTCTCTTCAAGGTACTAACTGCATTTCCTTTGGGTATATACCCAGAATATGGTAGTTCTCTTTTTAATTTTTTAAAGAATCCCCATACTGTTTTCCATATGGCTGTATGACTTCACAGTCTCAACAATGGTCTGCTAAGTTTCTCTTTGTTCCACATCTTTGGCAACACTTTGTCTTTTTGATGGTAGCCATCCTAACAGGTGTGAAGTGACTTCTCATTGTGGTTTTGATATGCATTTCCCTGATGATTTGGAGAAGGCAATGGCACCCCACTCTAGTACTCTTGCCTGGAAAATCCCATAGACGGGGGAGCCTGGTGGGCTGCCGTCTATGGGGTTGCACGGAGTTGGACACGATTGAGCAACTTCACTTTCACTTTTCACTTTCATGCATTGGAGAAGGAAATGGCAACCCACTCCAGTGTTCTTGCCTGGAGAATCCCAGGGACGGGGGAGCCTGGTGGGCTGCCGTCTATGGGGTCGGATTAACGATGTTTGGCGCCTTTCTTGTACTTGTTGATGATTTGTCTTTGGAAAAATGTTCAGGTTTTTCCCCCATTTTTTATATGGGTGTTTTTTTTTTTTTTGTCACTGAGTTTGTAGGAGTTCTTTATATATTTTTTAATTTTAACCTTTATCAGATATATGGTTTGAAAATATTTTCTCCTAATCTATAGGTAGCTTTTTCAATGCATTGTCCTTTGCAGTGCAGAAGCTTTATAGCTTGTTTATTTTTGCTTTTGTTGCCTCAGTTTTTGTTGTCATGTAAGTGATAGCTTTTTGAAAAAATTCTTGAGGAGTGAAGAAGCTTTCCAGTTGGACGAAACAACTTGGGCGTGGGAAGGGAATTAAAACCAAAGGGATCAGCATGTCAGAAATGTAAGCCAGTGTGTGTATGATGTAGCTGGTGAAGAGTCAATATTTTAGAGTAACCAGGATGGGGGAGAAGTGACCAGGAAGGCAGCTGGGCTTTGTTCCATATGATAAAAAGAGATGTTGATGGTGTTAAAGCAAAGAGATGACAGGATCAGATTTAATTTCTAGAGAATTTAACTGCAGGGCAATTTGGAGGAGAAAGGGTAAAGCCGTGCAACAAAGTGGACATTGCATTAGACCAGACGGTGATGAAGGCCTGAGGAAGGGGATGTAGGGGGGAATGTTTGTTGAATTCCAATTATGTGCTGGCCATTTCTGCACATGGTAGCTCATTTAACTCTCACAAAACCCAGAGGTCAGAGAGGTTAAGTAACTTGGCCCAGAACAATCATTGTCAGCTTATGGTATGGTTAATATTTGAACTCAGGCTCATGTGACTCTAAAGCCCACTCTGAGCTACCACAGCATCATGAAGGATGGGGCAGGACTGATAGGATTCTGAGTATCAAGCTCTGATAGCCAGTTGGACACAGTGGGGAAGCAAGGGAGACAGGAAAGATAACTAGTTAATGTTAATAATGGAAATGGTTATAGGGAAGAAAAAGAATTGGAGTAGATAGAGAAAATGATGACTTTGTTAACAGGCTCTATGAATTTGATTTTGAAGCCTTGGTTTTTTCAACCCCCTGGGACAAGTTATCTAGAGAGTAGTTTGGCTCAAGAGCTCAGAAGAAAGGTCTAGGTTAGAAGCAGAGATGTGGCTACTGGAGTTTTGACTGCATTCACTCCGTGAGTGTTGAATGAGAGCAGAAGATGGTGGAGGGCAGGATCCCGGGCACATGAACACATATAGGGTGGTGGAGAAAGAAGAGCTAGTGAAAGAAAAGAGTGGTGGGAGAGCTAAAATTGGACCATTTCAAGAAAGTGGGAGAAGGCAATGGCACCCCACTCCAGTACTGTTGCCTGGAAAATCCCATGGATGGAGGAGCCTGGTAGGCTGCAGTCCATGGGGTCGCTAAGAGTCAGACACGACTGAGCGACTTCACTTTCACTTTCCACTTTCATGCATTGGAGAAGGAAATGGCAACCCACTCCAGTGTTCTTGCCTGGAGAATCCCAGGGACGGAGAAGCCTGGTAGGCTGCAGTCCATGGGGTCGCACAGTCGGACACGACTGAAGTGACTTAGCAGCAGCAGCAGCAGCAGCAGCAAGTGTCTAAGACTACCATGTATTCTGCAAAAGGATTCCAAAAGGAAAAGATTCATCGGGATTAATGACTAAGGAACTCATCGGTTACCTTTCTTCCCTGGTGGTCCAGTGGTTAAGAATCCACCTGCCAATGCAGGGGACATGGGTTGGATCCCTAGTTTGGGAAGATTCCACATGCAACAGGGCAACCTGCAAGCTGCAATTACTGAGCCTCCGGCCTAGAGCCCAGGATTCATAACTACTGAGCCTGTGTGCTGCAACTGCTGAAGCCCGTGCTCCCAACAAGAGAAGCAGCCATCGAGAAGCCCTCACCCTGCCACTAGAGAAAGCACACGCGTAGCAACAAAGACCCAGTGCAGCCAAAACTAAACGAGTTCTGGTGGATGATGATCGAGTTAACATTATGAGGGTTTACTATTTGCCAGGCGCTGGGCTAACAATTTATATTCATTATCCAGGATAATCCTTACCGTAGTCCTAAGAGGTAGGTACTATTTTATTCCCTTTTTCTGATGAGGCAATTATAGCTGAGAGAATGCAGAGAGGTTAAGTAATATGCCCAAAGTTATACCACCAGTGGGCTTCCTGGGTGGCACTAGTGGTAAAGAACCTGCCTGCCAATGCAGGAGACATAAGAGATGCAGGTTCGATTCCTGGGTTGGGAAGATCCCCTGGAGGAGTGCGTGGCAATCCACTCTAGTATTCTTGCCTGGAGAATCCCATAGACAGATGAATCTGGTGGGCTACAGTCCACAGGGTCGCAAAGGACAAGACTGAAGTGACTTAGCATGGATGCATACCACCAATAATAGAATAAGGATCCAAAATCTCAACATTTCTGAGTTCAAAGCCCGTGTTACAAGATGATGATGCTTTAGGCCCGAGTCCGTGTACAAGGAAAACCCCTGTGTAGAGGAAAATCCCTGTGGTGAGGATGATACTGACTTTATGTAGCAAAGAGAGAATAGTTGATGGAACCATGTCTAAAGGAAAGATATTACATCTTATTAAAAAAACAGAGTGCCTTTACTTTGGGACTTCTCTTTGTCAAAAGCCAGATATGTACCCAGATGTCAGCTGAAGTAGCATTCTCTTTTGAGATTTAAGTAAGATTGGCTTGTCTCCATTCTGTATCCACTGGGGAGTTCAGTGCCCACTCCAAGATCTCTGTTAATTCCTGGGAGGTGATCTTATGGTTTGTTTGGCTGTTGCATTTCTGCTTCCACTAAATTTTATTTATTTATTTCTCTTTGAACGTCATTGTGGCATGTGGAATCTAGTTCCCTGACCAGGGATGGAACCTGGAGCCCCCTGCTTTGGGATCAGGGAGTCTTAACCACAGGATAGGACCACCAGAAAAGTCCCAAATTCTTCATCTCACTTGTACCTCAGTTCCCATGTTCTTATTCCTTGGTTCCATGCTGACCCAGGTGTAGAACTCAGACCTACCCTGGATCTTTTTTTTTTCTTGGATTTTCCCCAAAATCACTCACACAAGGCATTTGTACATGTATCAGGTATTACTGAGGGCTTAGGGCATTTTATATCCTTAGCAACACAACAATGTAAAGCCCAATAATAGATATTTCTATTTTAAACATACTTGCAGTTTCCTGATCCCTGGAGCTCTCTCCCTAAGCTTGAACCTCCCACATTGTTGTTTGAGCCTCATCTCTCTTTACCGCCCCACCCACCCCATTTCATCTTCTCTTTGCTCTTTCAGTCCTCATGTTATTGGTCTCTCTCTTTTTTTCAAATGTAAATCTGTTTAGCTATCTCTTTGTTTCAGTTTTATTGTAAGGCTAGCTTTCCTCTTTCGTATTTCAGGTGTTCATATGAAGTACTTTCCTCAATTAGGCATTTTCTGCCCCTAAGAGGAGCCCTGGCATCAACTGCTGAAATATTAACTTTGCACCCCGGTGTTTATGTTGCTGTCGTTCAGCCTCCAAGTCATGTCTGACTCTTCGTGACACCGTGGACTGCAGCACGCCAGGGCACCCTGTCCCTCACCACCTCCTGGAGTTTGCCCAAGTTCATGTCCATTGAATCGGTGATGCCATCCACCAATATTTATCAGATCATATTTATAGATGGGTTTAAAAGTTGGAAGAGGGAATTTAGAAGAGATCCTGTCTGACCTGCCTTCTTAGTGCAGCAGGAAGCCCATCAGTCTCATAAAAGAGATTCTGTCTGTTGCTTCTGTTTTCTCTGTGAATAGAAGACATGCTCCTCTGCTGAGATAAGGATGGGCGTAGTTAGGATCTGACAGCCATGAAGAGGGATTCTGTCAATAGAAATTAACCAGATTTATAAAATATTATAAAATATTACATTTACATAGGACGATATTCCTTTAACTAAAGCCTGCAGACTTGTAAAACTGATTCCTTTGCTAGAGCTGGATTTTTCAGTTTACTGAGTACTCTGGTCAATATGAGAGAAGTAGAAAAAGCAACAGAGAAGGAAGAAGTCAATGTAAGCAAACTGAAGCCAGGATAATGGACATCATAGACCTCGCTAATCCTTTCTGTCTCCCAAGGTCCGTATGAATACACGTTAACTGTTGTGGCATTGCGCTGGGGCCAGAGACCTGTTCATCTTGCAGCCAAAAAAGGAGTTGCATGAGTTATTTATTGTTCCATAACATGATACCTCACACTTCGTCATTTAATACACAGCAATTTATTATATCTTACTGTCAGGGATTCAGCAGCTGCCTAGCTGGGCAGTTCTGGCTCAGGATCTTCCATGAGGCTGCACTCATCCAAAGGCTTGACTGGGGCTGGGGGGTCTGCTCCCAGTGCCACTCACCTGGCTGTGGGCAGGAAGCCTCAGTTCCCATCACAAGGACCTCTCTGTCGTGTGACTCGTGACATGGCAGCTGGCTTCTTGCAGAGGGAGGGATGGAAGAATGAGAGAGCAACCTCCTGGCAGCTGAACAGCCTTGTATGACTTAATCTCAGGAGTGACGTGCCATCACTTTTCCTGTGTTCTCTTGGCCATACAGACCACCCCTGGTAGCGTGTGGGAGGGGCCCACAAGGGTGTGAATACCGGGAGGCAGGGATCACTGAGGACGTACTGGAGGCCTGCTACCACAGGAGTCTTTCCACAAATGTTTTTAAGCGTGTCTGTGTGGGCTCATACTTAATTCATTTTTAAAACTGAGGTATAATTGCTTTACAGTGTTTTGTTTCTGCTGTACAACAAAGTGAATCAGCCATATGTGCACATACATGCCTCCTCCCTCTTGAACCTTCTTCCCGCCACCGTCCATCCCACCCCTCAGGTCATCACAGAGCGTGGAGCTGAGCTTCCTGTGCTCTGCAACAGCTTCCCACTGGCTGTCTGCTTTACACATGGTAGCTCTACGTATGTCGATGCCAATCTCCCAGGCCATTCCATCCCCTCCTCCCTCCCACTCCATGTCCACACATCCGTTCTCTACATCTGCGTCTCTATTCCTGCCCTGCAAATAGGTTCATCTCATGAAGGAGTATATTTAGTTAACTGACTTTTGGATTTACTGGACTAGTAAGATATAAAATAACTGGTAATGGTAGGGGGCAAAATAGGTATGTTTCAGTATTTTGTCACATGAGGAAGATAAAAAACTGCCATTTACCATTACTATAATTCCATAAAAATACCTTTTAACACAAAAAAAGGGAAAGGACATAATCACAAAGTGAAGGACAAATAAACTGTAAGAATAATAATAATTATTATTAGGTAATTAATTCAATAAAGTAAATTGAATAAACTTAGCTTTACTAAAAACTCAGTAACTTGCCTTTGCTTATCTCATTTAACTGTGGATTGATGAAAACTGCATTCTATTTACAAACTGTTAGTCAGAAACCACTGAGACACATAAAATGTCTTTAGAGATGACTATGAGAATCATGTAGAAACATATAGTCCATTCAAAGTAAGTGAAAACAGAAGAAATAGAAATGGTTAATACATAGAGATAGCAGTTTTATAAAATTGTGCTTATGAGCTGGAAGGAAGGCACAGAATTAGCAATTATTTAATTTACCAATTTTTGTGAGTTTTTTTGCTAATTCATGTTCCTACTGATATTTACTTATTATTTAAGTTAAATATGAAATATAAGGAAATATTGAGAATCTTTTCAACATAGTTAAATGTACATAAAAATAATACAAATGCATGTAGTATGTGAACTTTTAAAGGATTTTCATAATTAGCATATTTCACATGTGGTTAAAGTATTTTTGAATTATTTACATCACTTATGTCAGCCATCCTTTTTCTAAATAATCACCTCTTCACTTTATAAATAGGCTTTTTTTTATAACCTACATTAATGTAATGATGGGTTAGTACTTAAAGAACATCAAGTTTGTAACAAGAGGATGAAATATCGGACATACTCCGTTAGAGTTGAGTTTGGGTTTTAGTTTTGGCCTCCAGAATTGACGTATTTGTTGACATGTGGTCACACTTCCATCTGGTTCAATTTTTTGACCTGTGGTATAGCAGTTGCAAGGCTTCGGAGGCTTGGGTTGGGGAAGGGGTCAATGATTATTTTGTTCTGGGATTGACTGGGTCCACTCGCATCATGTTCTTACCATTTAGTGTGAGAATTCATATTTGGGAATATTTGAGAAAATAGTATTTCTCTTTAAAATCTTGTTGCAAACCTTCATGAATTGGTTTAAAATCTCCACATTTTTCTTTTGAAAATCTGCTTGGCAGAAACTACTGGGTTTTTTTTAATACCTAAATTCATATGTTATTTAAAAGTTAATATGTTTTTAAAGTTTTGAGCAAGATTACATTCAGAAATTGCACTTTCAATTTTGATTTTTCAGCCAGATTGTTCAAGTAAGAAGCTAATTGATTTTCTTTAAGTACTTCTAAGACACTTGGCTAATTTTCAGTTGGAATGCCTTGTTTACAGGAAGGATTTATAAGTGGAAGTAGTGAGCAGTTGATTTTTTGAATCTTTGTGTAGTGATAACTTTGGTATTAGGACCATCTTAGAGTCATGGAGCTGCCTACAGACATGACATTGGAACTCAGCCATCAGTGATTCAGCCTGACTTGTCTTTTTTTCTGCTTATAGATCTCATTACCTTAAGTTCTTCAACTAGGCATTCATGCCGTGCTGTGGCATGTTATGCTTAACTAGGCTCGTTTTCACTACTCATTGTCCTAATAGGGCATGTGTTAGGGGCCTGTATATTAGCCTTTGGGAACATCTGTAGCACTATTTGGAACTTTCAGGAGCAAGCTTAGGAAATTCTGATCGCATTTTGAGATACACTGAATGTTCAAAAGCTGTGCTGACAACATAAGCAGAGAGTAAAAACTCACAGGAGAGGGGGCTTCCCAGGTGGTCCAGTGGTTAAGACTCTGTGCTTCCAATGCATGGGGTGTGGGTTTGATCCCTGGTTGGGGAACTAAGACCCACTGTGGCCTCACAGCATGGTGAAAAAAAAGAAGAGAAAAAAAAAAAAAGGAAGAAGGGAACTTAAAGACAGATCTATTATATTTGAGGGACATGTGTGTGTGCTTAGTTGCTCAGTCATGTCTGACTCTTTGTGACCCCACTGACTGCAGCCTGCCAGGCTCCTCTCTCCATGGAATTTTCCAGGCAAGAATACTGGAGTGCATTGCCATTTCCTACTCCAATTTGAAGGACAGTAGCTGTTTTTTTTTTCCTTTGGCCATACAGCTTGTGGGATGTTCATTCCTGGACAAGAGATTGAACTCATGCCCCTTGCATTGGAAGTATGGAATCTTAACCATTGGACGGCTAGGAAAGTCTGGACAATAGCTGATTTTTAGAATGTTAATTGGTCATTACAAAGTACATGTCTTATGTAGATAACTAGTTTCATATCAGGCTAAGTTTCCTGATGTGAAACTAGTACAAAACTTTATTATATATTTAAAAAATTTTCATTGGAGTACAATTGATTTACAGTGTTGTGTTAGTTTCGGGCATACAGCAAAATGAATCAGTTATACATGTACTTGTATCCACTCTTTTTTTTAATCAATAGACTCTCTGCCCATATAGACTATTACAGAGTACTGAGTAGGGTTCCTTGTGCTATCCAGTAGGTTCTTATTAGCAAAACATTTTTCACAGCCACATGCAAGGTACTGAGGAAATGAATTAAATCCTCATTTTGATAATAATATGTGCTTTGTTTTGGAGCTCAGTTTAACTCAGTATTCTTACAACAAATTAGCCACAAACTGCTCAAACAATTCCTCCTTTTGCCAGATTATAAAACAAAAAACAAACAAACAAAAAAACCCAGCCTCCTTTAAAAGGTAACATCAAAGCAAGGACTTTTGGGTTGAGCTATTTAGCAGGCTAAAGAATGCCATCCATGGAGCCTCAGAAGATGACCTTTTGTCTTTCTGGCATTGATGGACCTTGGGACTCTAATCTAGAAATTGTCACGCATTGTTCTAAATATAAGCCACAAAACTGCTCAATCATATATATATATAGAAAAGATCTTGAGTGGTGGTTGTCAGCACTTTCTTCTAAAGTCAAAGCATTACAGAGAACAAGTTCTTATCTGACTTAAACTCACTGATAATTCCTGAATCATGCCATTTGAAGGTTGATGGGGATCACCAATGGCTTGGTTGTGATTTATCTAGAAGTCTTGCTGAGTGGATTGTGAGTCTGGCCATCATTGTGGGAAGTGACCACTGGCGTCTGCTTCCCTCTTAGGGAGTAACTTTAATCATTAATTTCCATAGGACTAAAATCCCCTTCTCCTGGGTATTAACATTTTGGGGAAACTAGGTAATCAGTGGGGACCTGCTGACAGAGCATTTTGCTGAAATTTTTAAACAATTTCCTGGTATAAGAACACAGTCTTACTTAGTATAATTTGTCACGTTATATGCATTTTATATTTCTCTGACACCTATAACTCAAACTGTAATTCCCTTGTGAAAAAAATAAGTGCTTACCATTCTTCTTCGGACAGCCAGTTTTTAAATCTTCTTTATCATTTCCCCATTTAAAACCAGATGCCTTAGTTAAATTGCAACATGCAATTCATGTTTACATTTTCAGCATTTCTCTCTCATTGCAATGCAGTTGATTTGTTAAGATTTCAGACTCCAGGATTAGACTGCTTGGATCCAAATCCTGCCAACACCACGGCTGTGTGATTTGGACAAGGGCTTCAGTTAGCTCATCTGAGAATGGGAATCATAATGGCACTGTGTAGGGTTGTTACAGGAACTAAATGAGATAATACATGCCACAAACAGAAACCTATTTAAACTAGTTTAAATAAGTAAGATTTCCTTTTTTGAAATCATAGGGCTACATGGGACTTCGCAGGTGGATCAGTGGTAAAGAATTCAAAGCAGGAGATGTGGATTTGATCCCTGGGTTGGGAAGATCCCCTGGAGACAGAAATGGCAACCCACTCCAGTATTCTTGCCTGGGAAATCTCATGGACAGAGAAACCTGGCGGGCCGCAGTCCATGGGGTCCAAAAGGGTCGGACATGACTGAGCGACTAAGCAGCAAGGCTACACGAGCAATCTGAGGGACACCCAGTGACAGGTGGGGCGCATGCGTACCAGAGCTGGTGCGTAAGCAGCCTCTGGGGCATCTCACTGCATCTCCCACAGGTTTGTTTTGCTTCCTTGTATCGTGTTGGCTCTTTTTTCTGCAGACCAGTTTTCTTGGTTTATCACCGTGCATATGTCCAGAAATTCTTTGCCCCAAATCTGTGCAGTTTATTGAATGAAGTACTTCATCACCTGATTCAGCTTCATGGGGTCAAGTTTCCAGGTCCAGTCAGCTGGGGCTGGAGGGGAGGTGGCTCTTCTGAAGATTGACGGATGGACAGGGTTTAGTGTCTCTGAGAAGGTGGTGGGGGTGGGCCCAGCCCAGCAATGATTGTCATCTCTAGCATAATCATAGTGACAATGTTCAAGGGTGACTAAAGCTTCTTGCCTTGATCATTACTTATTTTTTTTAAAACATTCAAAAGCAAAGGATAATATCCACATAGAAAAGGACACATATAATAATCATACAACTTGATGGATTTGGATAAACTGAACATACCTGTGGAACCACACCCAGCTCAAGAGATAGAACAAGCACCCACAGAGCCCTTTTTTTGCTCCCCTCCAGTCGCTACTCCTTTGGAGTAGATTAGTTTTGCCTGTTTTTTATACTTTCTATAAATGGGATCATAGCCTGTATATTTTCGTGTCCAGTTTCTCTTGCTTAACATTGAGACGTTCATCAATATTGTTGTGTATGTTTGCAAAGCATTCATGCTCATTGCTGTATTCCACGGTGTGAATCTGCTGTTTAGTCTGTCACTGCATATCTCTGTAGTTTATTTCTAGTGGTGCAGCCCTGGCTTTGTTGAACATGTACATGCTAGCACTGATCATTTTTACCACCAGAGGCTTATACAGGGTGTGGTGAATTATCGTCCATTACATGTAACTGGATTGATGATCTCTTACAGATGAATATTGTTATGCTTTCTCTCTGGTGATTACTCATCTTTTTAAGCTGTGACTTTCATGGTATGAGGGCAGGATCATGTTTTAGATATTTTGCATATATGAAAGAACTTTGCATACACTTTGATAAGTGCTCAGCTGTTTATTTTCTGATTTTTTAAAAAACCTTTTTTGTTTTATACTGGAGTATAGCTGATTAACAATGTTGTGATAGTTTCAGGTGTGCAGCAGAGTGCCTCAGCCATGTATATACATATATCCTTTCTCCCCAAACTCTTCTCCCATCCAGCTACCACATAACATAGGTATTTATTGATAGAATGAAAGAATGAACAAATGAATGAATGGTATATGCCTCCTTCTTTTCTGGGAACAAGTCCTATTTATAGGAGAAGCTCCATGTACTATATTTAGACAAGGCTGACCTGCTGCTTAGCCAAGGTTGATTGATCGAGGGGTGGACATGGGACCCAAGTGAGGCCAGTCATGTCTCTTCTGGAATTTAAAAGCTGGAACCAAAGAGAGTGGGCACTACTAAGTCCCTGTGACCATGCTCTGGAAAGCAGACTCATAGGCTCCTGCTGGTTGGTACCAAAGGCACACTCAATTCTGTTCTCTGACTCCTTGAAACGGATAAAAAGATCTACATATATGACTGTTAAATAGCAATGCAAAACTATTTTGATCAAGTTCCAAAGTGCAAAAATATACTGTAATAGGTATACAGTATGGACAGATCGGTGAAGACGAGCTTCATTGTGTGTCCTGTTGCCTTGGCTTTCTTGCTCGAGGGAGATCCTGTGAATGTAATTGTATTTCCTAAGTCAGAAATTGAAATGGTTAAGGCAGTAGTCCAGGAGAAGACTTGTGAGGACTTGAATCTGGGAATTAGGTGTGAGTAGAGATGGCAGACTGGTTCCAAATAGGAAAAGGAGTTCGTCAAGGCTGTATATTGTCACCCTGTTTATTTAACTTATATGCAGAGTACATCATGAGAAATGCTGGACTGGAAGAAACACAAACTGGAATCAAGATTGCCGGGAGAAATATCAATAACCTCAGGTATGCAGATGACACCACCCTTATGACAGAAAGTGAAGAGGAGCTCAAAAGCCTCTTGATGAAAGTGAAAGTGGAGAGTGAAAAAGTTGGCTTAAAGCTCAACATTCAGAAAACGAAGATCATGGCATCCGGTCCCACCACTTCATGGGAAATAGATGGGGAAACAGTGGAAACAGTATCAGACTTTATTGTTCTGGGCTCCAAAATCACTACAGATGGTGACTGCAGCCATGAAATTAAAAGACGCTTACTCCTTGGAAGGAAAGTTATGACCAGCCTAGATAGCATATTCAAAAGCAGAGACATTACTTTGCCAACAAAGGTTCGTCTAGTCAAGGCTATGGTTTTTCCTGTGGTCATGTATGGATGTGAGAGTTGGACTGTGAAGAAGGCTGAGCGCCGAAGAATTGATACTTTTGAACTGTGGTGTTGGAGAAGACTCTTGAGAGTCCCTTGGACTGCAAGGAGATCCAACCAGTCCATTCTGAAGGAGATCAGCCCTGGGATTTCTTTGGAAGGAATGATGCTGAAGCTGAAACTCCAGTACTTTGGCCACCTCATGCGAAGACTTGACTCATTGGAAAAGACTCTGATGCTGGGAGGGATTGGGGGCAGGAGGAGAAGGGGATGACAGAGGATGAGATGGCTGGATGGCATCACTGACTCGATGGACGTGAGTCTCAGTGAACTCGGGGAGTTGGTGATGGACGGGGAGGCCTGGGGTGCTGCGATTCATGGGGTCGCAAAGGGTCAGACAGGACTGAGCGACTGATCTGATCTGATCTGAGAGATGGTAGACCTCTTGCAGATCAAGGCTTTAAGCCTTGAAAATGGATTTCACATGCAGGTAAAGAGAGACGTTGAAGATGATGCCAGGGGAGTTCCCTGCTGGTCCAGTGGTTAGGACATGGTGCTTTTACTGATGTGCTGCTACTGCTGCTAAGTCACTTCAGTTGTGTCCGACTCTGTGCGACCCCATAGATGGCAGCCCATCAGCTCCCCCGTCCCTGGGATTCTCCAGGCAAGAACACTGGAGTGGGGTGCCATTGCCTTCTCTGATGTGAGCCAGGTTCAATCCCTGGTCGGGAAACTAAGATCCTGCAAGCCCCAAGGTGTAGCCAAAAAAAAAAAAAGATGCCAGGTTTTGAATTTCTATTTTAGGTAAGAATGAGTGCATGTGTGCATGCTAAGTTGCTTTAGTCATGTCCGAGTCTTTGGGAACCAATAAATAAGGGGATTTGAGGAGAGTACACAGGGAAGGGATAAAGATGAGTTCAGTGTGGGAGGCATAAAGTTTAAGGGCCTGGCGAGACAGCCAGATTGTTCTGGTCCAGAATGTTGACTCTGGAGCTGGGGAGAGTTGGGAGTCGCATCTGTGATCACTTGGTGCCTCACTCTATGATCTTGGGCACCTTCTTTATTTAGCCTCTTTTCTTTTTAAAGATTTTTTTGTTGTGGACCATTTTTAAAGTCTTGAATTTGTTACTTCTGTTTTATGTTTTGGTTTTTTGGCTGAGAGGCATGTGGGATCTTAGCTCTCTGACCAAGGATCGAACCCATACCCCCTGCATTGGCAAAATCCTAGCCACTGAACCACCAGGGGAGGCATGATTTAGCCTCTTTACATGTCAGTTCCCTATCAGTAAGCTGATTTCACCCTGCAAGGATTGAAATGAGACAGTGCTTACAAAGGGTTAAGCATATTGCCTGGCAATTAAGTATTCATGAAATAGGTATTCACAGGATGGTGATGGTATGGTGATGTCTCGAGTGCAGTTGGAAAACAGACTGGGATGATGCAGTGAGGGATCTGCTTCAAGGTGGAGATGATGCTCAGAAGAGACAGTGGGGAGGAAAAGAAAGGAGCCCAGGGACTTCCTTGGTGTTCCTGTGGTTAAGATTCTGAGCTTCCTTTGCAGGAAGCATGGGTTGGATCCCTAATTAGGGAATTTCCATATGCCCTATAGTGCCCCTCCCCGCTGCCCAAAAAAAGCCCAAGTCATAACTAGTTAGTGAGATGAACTGTGTGAAAGGAAGAAATAGTGGAAGAGGAGAGACTTGTGAGATCCACAGGAGGCGGATGCTCAGGAGCACCTGGGGCTCCGGGGATGTAGAGACTTCACCACATTTTGGTTGCATATCCTTTTTCTGCCTAAATCTTGAACTGTTGTTGGAATCAAGGAAGTCGACATTTGGGGCAGCAATGTGTTAAGTCACTTAGGTGGAGAAGTTGTCTGGGCTGAGTCCTCCGGGAAGAAGCTACCTGCAGGTCCTCGCTTGTCCACGGGCACACGAACCAGCACCTGGTGATGAACCAGCACCTGAGGACCTGGCCCTGGCTTCTGTTGCGCCTCCTACCACACTGCCAGGCTTCTGCCTGCTGCCACAGACCTCTGGAGGAGAGTCAAGATGAACTGTTAAAAAATAAAAGGACAACTTTAGGCTACTCATATTTGGGCAACAGTTTTCCCTATTTTTATTTCTTGCCATGCTTTTGACTTTTAAAGCATTTTGATGTTTGCTTCCTTGCCTGCAGCCTTCTTGAACAAAACTGGCAAAAGCTAGAAAGGGGTTGTTTTTGCACATATATGATGGTGGTGAGACTTTGAAGGTTTGAGTTTGTTCTTTGTAATAAAGGGAAAAGAAGAGAGAAGTGTGTGGTGAAGGATGAGGAAGGAGATGTCGGGAAAGAGAGAAGAAAAGGGGGATCAGAAAAAGGAGGGGCTGATGGGTATGGAGAGAGGAAGTGTGCTCTCTGGAAAACAGGTTGCTAGGTTTTTAAGTTTTGTTTTGCGTATGGAATCCTTGGCCCAAACGGTCCCCTATGGGAAACATCAATCTTCAGGGTTTTGTCCGGCCTCTGGGCTCCCCCAAGAAGGGTGTGTGATGAAACAGGGCTGCTGTGAGTGGTCTCAGGGGGTTGAGCTCCTCTAAGATACAGACCACCCAAGCACCCGGATCCCAGCCAGCAGCTTCTTCGGGTCCTGGAGTGTTTCAGGTTCCCTGGACTAGAAGCCCCGCCTTTTGGAAATTAGAAACATGTTTTTAAAAAGTTGAAGCAAATTTGATCTTAGCTCATATTGCAGTTATAGATTTTAAATAATGACTTAAACTCATTCTTGAGTGACCAATAATGATCAGGTCTATCTTTCAGGATTGGTGGAGTTCCTTCTTTTTCTTGGGGATAGTTTTGGTCACCGCCTCCTGTACAATGTTGTGAACCTCCAGCCACTCTGTCTTCCACATCCAGCGTCCTTCGCCCACTCCCACCATTTTTCTCCGAAAAGTCTTGTCTTGACTTTGCAAGTGTGAAGGTTGACAAGTCTCTTAAGAGTTGTAGGATGTGTGCACTTTTCCATTCCGAGAGGTTGGCTCTTAAGTATTTCAAACGGCTTCGCCTTTTCCTCCCGGTTGTGGCTGATCACGCCAACACGACTGGACTAAGCCATTGTTTCTGCAAAGCCCCGGGATTTTTCCCCTAGGCATTCTTGCTGTCCGGCCTTTTCTTTGCTGTTAAATATTCAGTGTTTCCCAACTCCAGACCTTTTGGAGACCGTCAGCTCATTGAAGAAGGCCTTTTCTGTGGGGACGGCTTTAGTTTTAGACCTGAAGTTCAATGGCTGAGGCTCTGGAGTCGGAACGCGTTCCAGGATCGGCGGAGAGCTTTCGCTCTGCACGCCCTGGAGAGGTTTTTCGGAGAGTTGGGGCACTGGTAGAAGGCGGGTCTGACGGCCGAGAGAGGCAGGCCCGCGCTTCTTCCCCACGGGCGGCTCCCACAATCCCCGGCGCCGCCGCTCGCGGACCCTGGCGAGCCCGGCTGAGGGGTCCGAGGCCTCCGAGGCTTTTCGGACGCAGTCTGCGGAGCCGCGGAAGCCCTCGCCCCGCCCCTCCTGCCCCCGCCCCTCCACCCCCCGGACCCCAGGCTCGAGAGCGCTGGGGTTCGGCCATTTCCGGCGCTGCGCACTTCGGCAAGTTCCGCCGGCACAGGTCGGAAATGGCTGCTCGCCAGCAGGGGGAGCGGAGGATCCGGCGCGGCCTGGAAGGCGGGCTGCAGGCGGAGAGTGCGGCTTTTGGGAACCCGAGTCTCGCGCAGGCGGCAGCGGCTCGCCGCTGAACTGGAAGCCGGTAGGACTCCTGGCGGCGGCGGGAGCCCTGAGCAGCCGGGGCGGCGGCCCGGAAGAGGCTCGTGGTAGGGACCCCGGGGCCGGCCGCGAGAGCCGGGCACCGGGCTGGACCGGGTCTGGCTGCTCTGGGGTCGCGGGAGCCGGGGGGGAGGCTGCTGCCCTGCGTGGCGGGGGCGTGCAGCCTCGGAGTAGGCCTTCCTAAACGTCTCGGGGGCCCGGGAAAGGACCTCCGGGGCCTTAGCCACCAGCGAGGAGGGTAACCGGTAACGGGCCCCACCCTGGGGGTACAGGGAGCTCTAAACGCGACCTCCCCACCCCCACACGCCCCCTAGAGCCCCGGTTACCTCGCACCCACCTCCACCCCTTTTTCTAAAGGCTCAGCCTCAGCCATGCAGCCACTTCTGCACCCGAAAGTCCTCCCCCATCCTTTGCCCCCCTGTGTTTGTCCAGCGGCTTCTGTAGAGCATCTTCGGTCCACGAAGGGGCATCCGGACCTCCCCCCCTCCCCTTCTGAGCGCGCACACACTTCCACATCTGCTTTCCGCTGCATTCAGACACGGCCGCCTGCAGCTGCTCTTCCTTGGCCTCTTTTCACCCGGCTCACCTCCTTTCACGAGGAGCCCGCAATCAGAATAGCCACTTCCTGCCCAAGGAAGGGTCCAGGTGCTGCTCTTTTGTGCATCTGGGGCTCTGGTACCCAGGCTCTATAGTGATGGGCCTAGCGCTGCTCAGGCGGGAGAGGGGCTGCGGAGAGCGCGTCTACACGACTGAAATCTTAGCCGAGTTATCCCAGCGCGCGGCACGGTGCAGTGTGAATCCGAAGCCCTTCGGAAACCCGGCAGGGCTGCCAGACTGCAGAGAGGCTGTTTCTCTTCTCGACCGCTTGAGCCATTGTTAATCGTGGTTCTCAAAAGACTTGACTTTGGTGGATTCTTATCCCCTCTTTTCTTTTCAAAAATTCGAAAGGGCTTCATCAAGCCCCAAGTTCCACTCCTTCGGAGGAGGAGCAGACACTTGTCCTTTTTTCCCATATGTGATTTACTTAAGAAGTCTCAAGTAGTTCACCCTCCAGTTTAGGTAGCTTCATTTTTTGAAGGCTGGGCTTCCCAAGTGTTTTGTTGTCGTTGTTGTTGTTGTTTTTCATCTGTGCTTTGTGGTCACACAGACTGCATTTCCCCCGGTTTCGCTCAGCCAATGTCTTGCGCTCTGGTTCAGTTATTCTAACTGTACTGAGCGGCTGGGATGGTAACCTGGGAGATCCTGATAGTCTTTTGAGTGGAGCTCAGCGTTCTCAGCAAATTTTAGCAGGGGGACTTTAAAAGAAACAAGACCCATCTTCTTAAATTCTTCCTTGGTTCATTAAAAATACCGTCTCCTGTGGGAATTTCCTGTGGGGAGCCTGAGGAGTCAGAAGTAATCAGAAGTATGAGGGAACCTAGTCTGAGTGCTTTCTGGAAGAGGGTTAGAATTGTAGATCTTCAGAACACTGAAAACATAGTTTATTTAATACTTGAAGATGTAGCCGCTGCTCTGGGGGACATATCTACTAGATAAATGATTGACCAGTTTGAGTCTTCAAGTTCCCACCTCTCCCTCTATCAAAGGGGAGAAAACTCTGGCATTTAATGTTCTGCATGTAGTTGGAATCTTTTTGTCATTAGGCTTCAGAGCTTTAACCTGTGAAGAGAAAAGGCTTCCTGCAAACAGGATAGAGAGAAATGAGTCAGGGGTAGAGTTAAGCCTGAGAGGAGGAGGTTGAATGGATGGCTTGAAGCCATGGGAAGAATGTTGTGGGGATTAGATAAGGAGCTGCCCTTTTCCTCAGGGCTTTAGGCTAGCTGTTGAGTGAAATCACTGAAGGGTGGTGCAGGAGTGGGGCCCAGGCTCAGTAAGCTGTGCCGAGTAGGAGGGTCCCTAACTGAGGCACTAACTGGAAAGGCTATCAGGATCTCCCAGGTTACCATCCCAGCCCCTCAGTACAGTTAGAATAACTGAACCAGAGCGCAGGACACTGGCTGAGCAAACCAGGGGTCATGCCCTCTGCATGCCCACAAGGCATAGATTTAAAAAAAACCAAAACAACATGGGAAGCCCAGCCTTCAAAATGAAGCTACCTAAACTGGAGGGAGAAATACTTAAGAATCTTCTTGCGTAAATCACATCTGGGACCTCACAGTGGTCCCCTGGAGGGAGGGTTGGAAATACTGCCTAAAGCAGGAGGAGATTCAGGTTATCAGGAGAAAAATGAAGGTTCCTTTGGATCATCTGTTGGTAGAGACGTGAATGTCTTTGCATATAATTACTTCAGAGTGAGGCAAGGAATATAAACCTTTCATAAAGCCGTAAACCCGTGCACTAATTTCTGCTGGATATTAAGTTTAGCTCAGAAAACTTCTGTTAACATATTTATCTCCACCCTGTTTTTCTTTCCCCTTAATTTTCGCAGCTATTTCTTTCGAAAACCTGTAATGATAGGGTAACTAAGAAGAAAGGATATTTCATGTATTTGTAGGTTCCTTGAAAATAGGGGCGCTCAGGCAGATGGAGTTCGAGAACTCAAGGGGAACGGGTAGACTCTCCAGTAAGCGTGATCTTTTCGTGCCTGACTGGTCCCATACTCCTTGTACACTTGGAGTTCTTCAGATCTCTTTGGTGATATTACTAGATGAAGAGAAGCGGTGTTAAACTTTTTATAATCCTGGGTGTATCAGAGGAATATGAAGACCTCACTTGGTGACATTTACCTCCTCTGCACTTAGGCTGTAATCTTCAGTCTAGGATTTTGCTCACATGCCCCCCAGATAACCCATAAAATAAGGGATGGAGCTGTGGGAAGATGAACTATGTCTCAGCATCCAGCCACCTTTGTGGTTTGTAACCCCGGAGTACTTTTACTGAAAAGTAGGCAAACTTCTTCTGTAAATGGCCAAATAGAGAGTTTAGGCTTTACAAGTGTTCAGCTTTGCCATTGTAGAGTGAAACAGACATATAGGACGTATATGCAGCGTGTGCCTGCAGCAGTACATACGTGCAGTCCATGAGTGAGTGATCAGGACTCGCTTCCAGTGTACCTCTATCTGCAGAACAGACACCTGGCTGTGGTTTGCCAGCTCTCCAAATTCGAGCATCACCCCTTCACACACACGTTATTGCTTTTGTATATACCTCTGTTTGACGGGGCCCAGTACCTTTTAGACTGACCAGTGAGTGATATTAATGATTAACCTCCTGGATGTTTGCTTTGTTGACTGTTGGTTTTCTTATTCTCTTATATTTGTGATCATTTTAACCCTCTTCCTCCAACCTCTTTTTAAAATGTTTTTTCGACAAAGATTTGCTACTGAGTGAGGAATAAAAAAATAATGAATTAGATTTGGAATATGCCCTTTGTCTGTATAGTAGGAGAGGGTCGACATACATAAATACATGGTGATGGTAGGTTACAGTAATGTCTTAAATTACTATAGCCCTTGTCGATCATGTCTTCATATATTGTTTCTCACATAGATTTTGATCTTTATAGTAACTGAGAGATAGGAGGCTAAGTGTTAGAATATTCCATTTTTTTAAAAAAATATTTTTTTGCCTGTGCTGGGTCTTCGTTGCCGCACAGGCTTTTCTCTAGTTACAGGGAGTGGGGGCTACTCTGTGTTGCAGTGTGAGCGCTTCTCGTTTGCGGAGGCTTCTCTTGTGGCAGAGCATGGGCTCTAGAGCCCGGGCTCAACTGCTCTGCGACATGTGGGATTTTCCTGGACCAGGATTAAACCTGTGACTCCTGCATTGGCAGGCGGATTCTCTGAGCCACTAGGGAAGATCCAGTATTCCTTTTTGTGAAGGGGAAGGAAGGTAGGAAAGAAAGCTGAGGCTTTGGGGGGTGGGGGATGGGCTTTTAGTTATTTGGTCAGAAGATGTACTAGAAGGCAGAATTACTGACCTGTGTCTTTTTGAATACTTACAGTGATGCGAACCCCCCTGGGCCGCCCATTCTAATTCGCAGACTAGTTTTTAGGAAGCTTGTCCTTACTGAGCTGCAGTTGGCCTCTCTGGGAGTGTCACCTTTTGGGGCTGTGTGGAGCAACTCTATTCCTTTTCCCTCTGGCAGTTCTTTAGATGCTGGAAGATAGCTGTCATGTTTCCCAGACATGAGTTGCAGATTGGTGTGTATGGATCAGAAGAAGCCTGTGCGTACGATTGGGCTGCCCATCTTACACCAAGTCTTACATTGGGTGCCAGTTCTTAGAAATGGGGAGATTTTACATGAAAATCTCTATTTCTGGTTTTCTTGAGAAAAAGAAGCTTCAGTGTTGTAAGAGTTCACATTTCTGATGATAGTAATCTCCTTTAGGGTCTACTTAGGTGGTGCTAGTGGTAAAGAACCCACCTGCCAATGCAGGAGATGCAAGAGATGCATGTTCAATCCCTGGGATGGAAAGATCCCCCGGAGGGAGGGTATGGCAACCCACTCCAGTATTGTTGCCTGGAGAATCCCATGGACAGAGGAGCCTGGTGGGCTGTGGTCCATAGAGTCCCAAAGGGTTGGATGTGACTGAAGCGAGTTAGCATGCAGTCTCCTTTAGATGCCAAATATCCTGTCCATTTTGCTAAAGTCTCTGCCTGCCAGCTTCACTCTTGTATTAACTTCACTCTCAAGGCCTCTGTGGTCCTTGAGATTACTGTCCTGTTTCCTGGGTCTTCTAGTCCACAGACTATTGATCTTCATTCCCTTCAGATGTTTCTTATTTGACAGTTTCAAATCCCCTGACCTATTTCTTAGTCCTCTGGTCTGCACTCACTTTGTTAATGTCCCTCTTAAAGTGTGGTACTCAGCGCAGCATACAGTTTTCAGTATACAGTGCCATCTAACAGAGTACAGGGTAGGGGGAACGCTTACTCTTTTGTTTCTGACACCATACTTTGTTTTAAAAAAAGACCAAAAAGAAAAAAATAGGTGATAATTTTTTCCCCTAATCAGTCTTATATATTAGTATATATATAATTTTTTTCTTGGGAGTATAGTTGCTTTACACTGTTGAGTTAGTTTCTGTTACACAACAGAGTGGACCAGCTGTATGTATACATACACTCCTCTTTTCTGGATTTCCTTCCCATTTAGGTCATGACAGCATTGAGTAGATTCACTGAAATGGTACTAATAGTCACTGAAATCACAGCTCTGTGTGTGCGTGCTGTTGTTAAACTAAATTATTTCCCTGTGGTTTTGAGATCCAAGTGCTCAACTCTGCCTTTATTGTCTTTAAATGTACTTAGATATTCCAGACTGATAAAATCTTTTTTTTTGTATCCTGGGTTTTTTCCACCCTTGACTTACTCTTCCCAGTGTGACTTCCTTTGTTTCTGAAGTGGAGCTGTAAATATAAAATAACATTGTGGCATATAATGGAGAAAATAGTTGATGAGGACCCTAAATTATTATCAACACAGTGGAAAATTAAGGGAGGTCTTAAAGCATTATGCTTGACATTTTGGAGGTGAAGCAAAAGGAGGTCTTGGGGATGGCCTTGCTACCCTGAGTTTGTATGTTGGTATTATTTCTCCCCCAGGGAACCAGTGTGTATGTGCTTTCTGTGTGCCAGGCAGTTGTAAGTCAGTGGGATCTCAGAATCTGAAAGGATCTTTGAGGTCATATAGTTGACCCTTTTTTTGGTGCTAGTGGTAAAGGACCTGCCTGTCAGTGCAGGAGATGGCAGGTGCAGGGGTTCCATCCCTGGGTCGTGAAGATCCCCTGGGGAAGGGCATGGCAACCCACTCCAGTATTCCTGCCTGCGGAATCCCATGGACAGAGGAGCCTGGTGGGATACAGTCCATGGGGTCACAGAGAGTCGGACACGACTGAAGCGACTGAGCATGCACACGCATGCAGTCCACCCCTTTACTTTGTGGGTTAAAAAAAGGTAAGCATTTGAGTCAAGAAGGACTGGAATTGTGAAGTTAGGGGTCCTGATGACTCTTAAAGATGGTTAGTTATAAAAGGATGACAAAATTGGAGTCTCAAGTTGAATTCAGCCATAAAGGTTGAATTCGGATGCCCGAGTCATAAAGCTGATTTAGGTCACGCTTAGCAAACTGCTGCATGAGTTTTCTGTCTTATTTAGGGAGGCCTGGAACCCTAATGATATGAATTGTATGCCTCCATGGCAGAAGGTGAAAATCCTATTTTCTTGAGAAATGGAAACTCTTGGAGAAATTAGTTTATGCTCTAGGCACTTGCACATCAAGTTAACTGTTCTGGAAAGATTCTTCAGCAAAATCCATCTGAAGATCTTATTAAAAAAACAAACCTGTTTTTACACCTCCTCCTCCCATACTGTGGAATCTGTATTTTTCATAGTTATATTGTGAACATTTTCCTGTTTGATTGAAACTGATTGAAAAGCTTATTAGTAATCAATGACATGGACTTACCATATGTAATGTTTAACCTTCCTCCTAATCTTGCACGTTTAATTTATAGCTTTTTCTGCTGACTACTTGGTAACTGCATGTTTACAGTACACATCTTTGCTCACGTAGAATGCATTCCTAAACAGTGGAGTTGCTGAGCCAGAGATGTGGCTGTCTTACGGCTCTTACGGATGGAGGCTTCGGTTTACATCCTACTGACAGCATCCGTGCGCCCGTCACTGTAGCCACCAGCAGAGCGCACAGATGGCCTGTACTTTATTATAGTAAGTGGTGCGCTTTGTGGGCATTCTTGAAATTAAATCTCGGTTCGCATTCACGACTCTGTCTTACAAATAACTTCTGGAAGTGGAATTGAAGAGTCAGTGAAGGCAGGTTTCAGGGCTTCTATTGCTTCAGGCCTAATTGTGTTCCAGAAAGGAGAGTTGGTACCTGCTCCCAGCACTGGGGGTGTGGGGATGTTTGCCTTGATCCTGGTTGGTGCCACATACTGTAATCTTACTGTCCTTTGCTGATTTATAGGTGGAAAATGTCACTGTGTCCTGTTTTAAGGATACATTTCCTTGATTTCTGGGATGATTAAATATTGAAAAATGTTAAGCCTTTGGGCCCCTTCTTTTTGTGTAGCTTCCTGTTTATTTCCTTTGGCTATTACGGTATTGCTTTGCTTCTATTAAAGTAATGCTGTGTTGTAAATGCCTCCCCCAGTCTCTTCACTGAATTGCAACTTAAAAAAATAAACAAATATTAGAAGCCTTTGATCCCTTTGTCATCAAGTTTGTTCAACTTTTCTTCCATGGATTCCATTTTTGCTTGGATTCCAGTACAAGTGGCTAAACTTACCTTGAAGTGAAATTTCATTTATGTTTTCCTGTTGTTCTTTTTGTAGTTTCGTTTATTACAGTTACCTCTCAGATTCATCTGGGACTTATTTGGGGTTTTGGTTTGTCATGCAGGAATTCAGCTTAATTTTTTTCTAAAAAGCTGATTGTCACATTATGGGAAAATCTAATGTGGTACACTTTAAAGTGACTGCAGCAAAATAGCATTCTCCTTAATTACGCAAGTCGTACATGCTTATTATAAGTGAATGAAGGCAGAATGAGTATTTTAGTAAACAAATCATGAACCCGTGGGTAGTGGGGTACAGGTCTGGCACCTGGGTTTGTATCTGGGCTCCTTACCTTCTTGTTGTATGGCCTTAAACAGGTTACCTGACTTTGGGACTCATACTTACTTTTCTTCAAAGTAAAGTAGAAAAGACAGGCCTATCCCCCAGATGGTTGACGTGAGGATGAGATGAGATGGTATGTGTAAAGTATGTATACTGGAGGGTGTTGTAAATATAAATACAGTTATAACAAGTGGTAGGTCTATAGTGATAACAAATGAAGACCCCCCCCCCACCCCCACCAGCCCTTGTCTTCCAGAAGTCTGTGCTGTAGTCTGTAGACTTTCTGCATGAATAATGTATATTGCTCTTTGGCCTCCTTGCTGCTGCTGCTGCTAAGTTGCTTCAGTCGTGTCCAACTCTGTCCGACCCCATAGATGACAGCCCACCAGGCTCCCCCTTCCTGGGATTCTCCAGGCAAGAACACTGGAGTGGGTTGCCATTTCCTTCTCCAATGCATGAAAGTGAAAAGTGAAAGTGAAGTCGCTCAATCAGGTCCAACTCTTAGCGACCCCATGGACTGCAGCCCACCAGGCCTCTCCATCCATGGGATTTTCCAGGCAAGAGTACTGGAGTGGGGTGCCACTGCCTTCTCTGTTGGCCTCCTTAGTTGTCTGTAATTACATGGATTCAGATGTCATCAGCCCGAATGAGGACTGTCATCAGTTCTTTGTTAGACCAGGACTTTCAAGTTTATGTGTGTGCTCTGCAATAAAGTCACCTGGAGCTTTGTCAAATGGCAGGAACTTGAGCCCCGTACTTGGGAATTCTGATTCAGTTACTGTTGGGCGGGCCTGGGTTTATCTTGTGAAAACATTCTGAGGTGATTTGTGCATCTTGATTTTGTATTACCCTAGTTAAAAAGTGACTTGTCAGACATGATTTTGATTTGTGGGATGTTATCAAACTGGTGGGAGGGGAAACAGTTAAAGGAATTGGCATAATTTTCCAATCCAGGACTTATCCTGGAGTTGAGACTTCTGGGCTGAGATTTATTACTGACTAAATGCAGCGATATTTGGCCTAGGTTAATGAAGAGTGTTAGTTTGTGTGTTGATACGCTATATGCAGTTGAGGAATGGAAGGAATGCTTCTTTTGTGCCTGCTGGGGGCCTTTGTGGAACATCTTTGGACTTAGAAATCTGCTCTTGAGCCCAGGGTTTACTTGTTTTTCCTTTTTTCAAAGCCCTATAATAAAGGCAGCTCATCTCCGTGGTTCTCTGTGGTTGTGTCATAATCCTGACTCGTAACTCAGTAAGTGTATCAGTGCACAACCAGTTTTTCTCACCTGATTTTGGTTTTTAATTGCCAACAGCTTTCTATTTCCCCTGTTTTACACCCAGGTCACATTTCTCCAGTAAATAAACTATGGTGGTTGTCCTGTGAAAAGCACACATTGCCCTCCTGTAACTTGTCAGTTGCCTACATTCAGTTTTCACAAGTCACTCTTTATCAGCAGTTAGCTTCCCTGAAAGTGCATTTTGTTATTTTGAACGATAGAAGAGAGAAGTCAGAATCTTAACAGTAGTGCTAGTATCAGGAAATTTGTTTTAGTTTAATTCGTTTAGCATTCAGGGTGAATTTAAAATGTAAAATTCAGACTACTAACTAGGTTGTCTTCCCGGAACAGGCTGTTTGTCAGGCCTGTGCATAGCAGGAAATCAGGAAATGATGTTGTTTGGTGTCGCTACAGAATTAAAAAAATCTTTGAGATACTGCTTTCAACAACCTTATTGAAATGACTTTTGTGCAGAGCTATCTCTGTCTAGTTTGAGGGGCCTGTGGCCAGGGCAGTACTAGCAGCAGTGTGCACCTGGGTCGTGATAGGGCTCTGCCTGCTTGATGGGCCCGTGGACTAATTGCTGCACGCACAGGCACACAGGTAGGTCATTCACTCTGAGCACGTTGTTTTCCTGTTTTGTCAGCAGAGAAATGAGTATGAATATAGGGTTGACTTTAGGTTTGGAATAGCATTACCGTGGGTGTTAACTATGCTGTCATTACCCGTGTACAGTGGAGCTGCAGTCATCTGGGTAATTAAAAATAATGTATGCACGCTGTGCCTGTGCTCTCTTTTCCCTGAATTAATGTCACAGGCAGTTTATCTTAAATGGTTAAGACATTAGTGAGTGTGGGCCTTAGAGTAACTCTGCTTTGAGTCCAAGTTTTACTCAGTATGGATGCCCCTGGGCAAATTTCCTAACTTCGGTGCTTTGGTTTCCTCGTGTACATAGTGGGAATGCTGGTCGTACGTACGTACTTGATAAGATTGTCATGAAGATTACGTTTGTGAAGGAATACAACAGACGTTCAATAGATGTTCGCTGTCGCCACAGTTATTTAATAGATTAAAGGCAGCTGAAGGTTTCATTTGGGGACATCTGGAAGAGCGTCTCGCTTCTGGCCCCAGTCTCCCTCCACGCGTTTCAGATATATGCATAACTGCAGCCCAAGTGGAACCAGCTGTTTACTCCCTGCGTCTCTCCCTTCTGTTTTTTTTTCTTTTTGTCTCTCTTCATTGAGTGTTTTACTTTAGCTCAGTTTAGTGTTTTTTTTTTTTTTTCTTAAATGAAGAAAATTATACAACTTTGTTGAAAGACATTAAAGAAGACCTAAATGAACAGAGAGATATGCCAGGTCCATGATAGGAAGTTTCAATATCAGAGTATTTTAGTTGTAAAAGAAGAGAAGTCGAGTCAGTAGGATGGTTGTACTATCAACAGACTCTTGAAAGCAGGGTCCTTATCGCTGGTAATGTTCCCACTGAGACGGAAGGAGTGTTAGAGGAGAAGGCGCTCAAAGAGGAGGTGATGGTAGAGTGGCAGGTATGTTAAGGTGTAGGAGGGAGGAGGTGAAAGCACCAGACAAGCACACGTGGCATTCTGACTGAGAACTCTAAGCCCCAGCTAACTCCTCAGCAGATGTCCTGGACCTTTGACTTGAGTTACTTACCATTTCAGCTTCCAGGAATGTAACTAGTTTCAAGCCTTCCAGTGAATGGCTAACAGATGAAGAATTTCCATTTATCAGCAAAAATATTTTGGTTAAGAAAGGAGTAAAAAAGTTACGGCATCGGCAATGATCTGAATGGTAAATGTCTGTACGTGATGTTTTGAACTTTTCCCTCCTTACTGGGAGAAGACACTAACGGAACCTCCTTATACTCCGAGATGTACCCTTGCTGCCATTGCAACATTGAGGGGTAGATGTCTGTGTTGCTGACCACTGGAGAAGGAGGTCAAGATTAGAGAGGTAACTTTCATAGTCATCCTGTCAGGGGGTGCTGATTGAAGCTGTTGGCAAACTCCAGTAAATAAAGATAGGGAAAGAGAGAAGAGGACAAGGGATAAACCCCCGAGGACAGACTGCACTTAAGGAGTGGTGAAAGGTTCCGGAGGATGAGCTGCTGAGGTGGAGGACCAGAGAACGGATGAGTAAATTATGGAGAATACACAGTAACTTAATATGAGACATTGGGGCAGGGATGAGGATGGCAAAACTGTTTGATAGGAGAAATAAAGGTGTGGCTAAATGGAGAGAATGAATATTCCTGCTTCCGGATAAGATCAACAATGTTAAAATAACACTTCTCTACCTAAGAGCGATGTACTAATCATTTAATTCTTTTTATATATTACTGAATTCTGTTCACTATTATTTAGTATTTTTGTCTTATATTGATGAGAGAGATGTATCTGTCATTTTCTTTTTTTGGTGCTTTCTTTGGTTTGGGTATCAGGGCTGGTAAGATGGACTGGGAGGTGTCCCCCCAGTCTGGAAGAGAGTGTATGTAATAGATCATTATGTTGGGTTGGCCAATAAGATGCAGTGGAAAAACCTGAAGGAACTTTTTGGCCAACCCAGTACTTTAAACACTTGGTAGGAATTCTCCAGTGGAAGCATTCGGGGCTGGACATTTCTTTTGGGGGATGTTTCTGTTGTAATTTTAAAATTACAAAGTCAGTTTGTTTCATAGTTGGAGGACTGTTTCCTATCGGGTGAGTGTGGCCGTTTGTGTTTCTCGAGGCATTGGCCCCTTGTCTGAGTCGTCAAACTCAGGTGTGTTGAGTTGTTCCTAGTCTTCCTTTATTAGCCTTTTGATGCCTGCAGGACTTGTGTGATATCCTGTTTCATTCCCATTGTTGGTGATTTGTATCTCTTCCTTCTTTGTCAGTCTTGAGCAGGTTTGTCAGAATTGTTGAGGAACCTCTTCGTTTTATTGAGTTTTGTCTTTATGTTTTTGATTTCATTGATTTATCCTCTTTATTATTCCTTTCCTTCTGCTTACTTTATTTTGTTCTTGTAGGTTCTTGAAATAGGAGTTTAGGTTATTGATCTGAAATGTTCCCTCTTTTCTAACATAAGTATCCATCTATCTATAATCTTATTTCATCCCCACAATAACCCTGGAGGTACGTAGGGATTTTCAGTATCACTGTAAGAAGGAAATTATGTAATATTCTTAAAATTTCAAAGCTTAGTTCTGAACCAGAGATTCTGGCTGCAAGTCCAGATGGCCTGCAAGCCTCCTCCCAGCTGTGAAAGTCTCTCTTTATTTTCAGTGTTTCATTTCCCTTGAATCAAGACTCCATAGGCTCTAAATCTCAAACTTGTTTGAAAATGAAAATGTAAACTAAGACTTTCAACTAGTATAATTATTTATTGAGCAGTGACCTGGCACCCAGAACTATGTGGTATTTTGTAGAGGAGTTTCAAAAGTGGCGAGAAAAATAGTTTCTGCATCCAGCTGGAGAGAAACAAATTGCTTAGATGAAACTAAGGAACAGTTGAAGTTCGTCAGGAGAGTGATACAGACAACCGACTGTTGTGGTTAGAAAAACACTTTCAGAGGTAGAAAATTTGGCAAAGCAGGTGAACCGATAGCGAATGAAATGAGAAGCACAGATACTTAATGAGCTCAAATTGTTTGACCTCTAGTTATAAAGGGTAAATCAAAACTGTAGAATGACATTTTATCAAACTTTTTTTTTTTTAATAGCATTCAGTTGGATTTGTTCGGTTAATTAATGCTTAACTGCAGCAACAGACTCAGAAATCTTAGTGGCCTGAGATAACCAAAGTTTCTCACTCTTCCCCATTCAAGTGACTCTCTGCAGTGGTGACCCAGAGGGCTGGGTTGCTTTTAATCTCGCCACTCCATAGTTTTAGAGTTTTTTCCTTTCATTCTCTCAAGTAGTTGGGGGAAGAAGAATCCATCCCTGTTCTTAAGAGCCTTGTATGGGAAATGATACCCTGCTTCTTCTCATGTTCCCTCTGGCAGGAACTAGTCTTCCGATTCCAGCCAAACTGTAAGGCAGAGAGGGGAATGGAGGAGAGCAGATCCATACTGGTGGAGTAAAAACCGTCTCTGTCACACTGTGACTGGTCAGCTCTTGGGCAACAGATGCCCTCTGTGTTGTTGGTGGGAGGATAAATGGCCATCTTTTTAGTCGACAGTAATTTTTAAAATAAGATATTCTTGCACTGACCCATGTTAAATTTTTTTTTTCTTTCCTGAGGAGATACCCGTGGATGTGTATCCACGGTGGATGTGTGCAAAGATAGCTACAAGAATAGTTGTTAGAGCTTTGATTATGATGAAAAATTGAAAACAAATGTCTAACAAAAGAGGATTGGTTAAACAAATTATGATGTTTCTGTCTTCAGTTATTGACCATCATATGGTATAGCATGTAATGATGTGGGTCATTGGGAAACATCAGATTACAGAAAGGAACATATGTCTCATTTTTGTAAGCATGTTTATTCATGTGTATAGTAAAGACTGGAGGAGGTCTCTGGTTTTGGCAAAATAGCAGACTAGATTAATATAAACTCCTTGCTACACAATGCATATTTTGCTTTCAGGAAAGAAATTCTCATTAAAATTAAAAAAGTGGAATGGGGGCAGGAGAGGTTGGGGATTTAAAAAGCATCTGATGAACAGTCTGATGCTATCGTCTCTTAAGGTATTTGCCAGTTTTGGTAACTTGCAGTTTAGTTCCCACAGAAATAAGAGAAAGAGCCTTGTGCCTGTGAATGTCAGACTGAGACACCAGATGAGAGTATGGATCTTCAAAAGGTTGAACATTCACTAAAGGAATGGGTAGACTAGAAAAAGATAAAGTCTCTGTTAGCAAGATCCAGAACTGGTTGGGGAAGGGAATATTCACTGAGAACTCAGAACCATTTTCCCTTCATATGAGTTTTGTGTTCAAATTTACATTTACTTGTGGCTTCTGGGAGACTCTCCAGACTGAGAGATCGACATAAAAAGCAGTCCAAAGCTGATGATAATAGAATCAGCAGACAGAAGAGACTCAGCACATGAAGGGCAGGAACAGAAAACGTGAGAAAGAGTAGGTGCTATCATAAAAAGAAGGCAGGTTTTAAAGAAGAAGCCAACAGAATTTCTGGAAATGTAAAAGAGTCATTGAAATCAAAACCCAGTGGTTTGGGTAAACAACCCCTTAGACACAAGAGAGAGAATTAATGAGTTAGACCAAAAGTTGGCCAACTGTGGCCTGTGGGCTAAATCTCGGTTGTGGTTTCTTTTGGATGGTAAGAATGGTTTTTTATATTTTTAAAGGATACAAAAAAGAGACAAATGAAAATATTCTACTTAAACTGGATGTGGCTCCCAAAGCCTAGTATGTTTACTCTCTGGCTCTTTACTAAAAACATCTCCTGACCCTTCAACTGGGTAGATAACGAGGGCATTTCCAGATGGTAGCACAAAGGGTAAAAGAATACAGAGGAAAGGTTTAAAGACATGGAGAATGGAATGAGGAAGTCTGACATATGTCATACCTTCAAAAAGGAGAGAATGAATGACAGGTCCTATACAAAGAGTTAATGACTAAACAAACAAACAGATAATGATTGAACATTTTCTAGAATAATGAAAGACACGCATCTTAAGAACCAGAAAGTTAGAGTGCTGAGCATCCCACTCACCTCCCGCTCCTGCCCCCTGCTCCAGATTCCACATGTAGACATAGAAGAACTCCAAAGCTGAAGAGATCTTAAATATAGCCAGCATGAAGAGTCAGGTTATCCACAAGGTACAATAGTTAGACCGACATCTCACTTCTCAGCAACAGTAATAGAATCCAGAGGATTCTTCCGTTGGTGGAAAGGAATTATTACTCTAGACTGGTGCATGCAGTTGGATCATTATTTAGGATTTAGGGTGAAATAAAGTGTTTCACATAAAATTTACCACCAACAGACTCTGACTGGAGGAACTACTTTAGGAAAAAAGAAATAATCAGAGGGAAGGAATGAAATGTAGAAAGGAGTAGAGCTCTGAGTAAGGAGCTTGGTAACTATGTGGGTCAATCTAAATAAGTACGAATTGCATTTATGATAGTAAGGCTAATGTTGAGTGGGTAGAAACATGGTGGAGCTAAAATATCAGTCAGTATTGATGTAAAAGTCAAGAGAGGTCATCATAGGTAAAGTTGTTTAGTCGCTAAGTCGTGTCCGACTCTTTGCGACCCCATGGACTATAGCCCGTCAGACTCCCTTGTCCATGGGATTTCCCAGGCAAGAATACTGGAGTGGGTTGCCATTTCCTTCTCCAGGGGATCTTCCCGACCTAGAGATCGAACTCAATGCGTCCTGCTTGGCAGATGGATTCTTTACCTCTGAGCCACCAGGGAAGCTCCAGTCATAGGTAAAGATCTTTTATTAATTGAGAAGAGGGACAGAATACTAGAGATAATGTTAAACTTTCAATTAATGTCATAAATTGAATATATAACTTCCAGACTGGTTCAGTTTAGTTCAGTCGCGTCCGACTCTTTGTGACCCCATGAATTGCAGCACGCCAGGCCTCCCTGTCCATCACAACTCCTGGAGTTCACTCAGACTCACGTCCATCTATTGGTGATGCCATCCAGCCATCTCATCCTCTGTCATCCCCTTCTCCTCCTGCCCCCAATCTCTCCCAGCATCAGAGTCTTTTCCAATGAGTCAACTCTTCGCATGAGGTGGCCAAAGTATTGGAGTTTCAGCTTTAGCATCAGTCCTTCCAAAGAACACCCAGGACTGATCTCCTTCAGAATGGACTGGTTGGATCTCCTTGCAGTCCAAGGGACTCTCAGGAGTCTTCTCCCAACACCACAGTTCAAAAGCATCAATTCTTCGGTGCTCAGCTTTCTTCATAGTCCAACTCTCACAGCCGTACATGACTACTGGAAAAACCATAGCCTTGACTAGACGGACCTTTGTTGGCAAAGTAATGTGGTAGAGGGTTTAAAAAACATAACAAACTTATCAACTAAAAGTCAGGAAAGAGATGGGAAATAGACAAAAGTGATAAGTAACCCCTCTTCAAAAAAGACTGTTAGTAAATCTTAATGTATCACAAAAGTGTAAGTAGATCAAACACTAGTTTAAAGTCAAAGGTTGTTAAATTAGAGTTCTATTAAAAGAATGAAATCTTGTTCTCAAGTGTTTCTAAGGGGCACCTAAATATAAGGAAAGACAAGGAAAGTTTGCTGGGAAAAGAATGGAAAAAGTTAAGCTAGGCAAATATTAGCTGAGAGCTGACTGTCCGACCAAGTGGCAGGCAGTGCCCAAATATCCATCGAGAGTTCAGTGGATAAACAAAGTGGCGGGATGTGCCTACCATGGAATATTATTCAGTCAAAAAGAAGGATGAAGTTCTGTGCTGCAACACAGATGAACATTGAAACATGCTAAGTGAAATAAGTGAGTTCCATAAGGACAGATATTGTATGGTATTCCTTATGAATATTTAGAAAAGGCAAGTTCGTAGAGACAGTAGAGATTACCAGGGGCTGGGATTGATTATATTCTTTGCAGCCAAAGATGGAGAAGCTCTATACAGTCAGCAAAAACAAGACTGGGAGCTGACTGTGGCTCAGATCATGAACTCCTTATTGCCAAATTCAGACTTAAATTGAAGAAAGGGGGGGAAAACCAGTAGACCACGCAGGTATGACCTGAATCAAATCCCTTATGCTTATATAGTGGAAGTGACAAATAGATTCAAGGGATTAGATCTGATAGAGTGCCTGAAGAACTATGGACGGAGGTTCATGACATTGTATAGGAGGCATGATCAAGATCATCCCCAAGAAAAAGAAATGCAAAAAGGCAAAATGGTTGTTTGAGGAGGCCTTACAAATAGCTGTGAAAAGAAGGGAAGCAAAAAGCAAAGGAGAAAAGGAAAGATATAGCCATTTGAATGCAGAGTTCCCAAGAATAGCAAGGAGAGATAAGAAAGCCTTCCTCAGTGATCAAAGCAAAGAAATAGAGGAAAACAATAGAATGGGAAAGACTAGAGATCTCTTCAAGAAAATTAGAGATACCAGGGGAACATTTTATGCAAAGATGGGCACAATAAAGGACAGAAATGGTCTGGATCTAACAGAAGCAGAAGATATTAAGAAGGTGTGGCAAGAATACACAGAACTATACAAAAAAGAACTTCACAACTCAGTTAATCATGGTGGTGTGATCACTTACCTAAAGCCAGACATTCTGAAATGCGAAGTCAAATGGGCCTTAGGAAGCATCACTACGAACAAAGCTAGTGGGGGTGATGGAATTCCAGTTGAGCTATTTCAAATCCTAAAAGATGATGCTGTGAAAGTGCTGTACTCAATATGCCAGCAAATTTGGAAAACTCAGCAGTGGCCACAGGACTGGAAAAAGTCAGTTTTCCTTCCAATCCCAAAGAAAGGCAATGCCAAAGGATGCTAAAACTACCACACAATTGCACTCATCTCACACGCTAGTAAAGTGATGCTTAAAATTCTCCAAGCCAGGCTTCAGCAATATGTGAACCGTGAACTTCCTGATGTTCAAGCTGATTTTAGAAAAGGTAGAGGAACCAGAGATCAAATTGCCAACATCCGCTGGGTCGTGGAAAAAGCAAGAGAGTTCCAGAAAAGCATCTATTTCTGCTTTATTGACTATGCCAAAGCCCTTGACTGTGTGGATCACAATAACTGTGGAAAATTCTGAAAGAGATGGGAATACCAGACCACCTGACCTGCCTCCTAAGAAATCTGTATGCAGGTCAGGAAGCAACAGTTAGAACTGGACATGGAACAACAGACTGGTTCCAAATAGGAAAAGGAGTATGTCAAGGCTGTATATTGTCACCCTGCTTATTTAACTTATATGCAGAGTACATCATGAGAAACGCTGGACTGGAAGAAGCACAAGCTGGAATCAAGATTGCTGGGAGAAATATCAGTAACCTCAGATATGCAGATGACACCACAGTTACGGCAGAAAGTGAAGAAAAACTATCAAGAGCCTCTTGATAAAAGTGAAAGAGGAGAGTGAAAAAGTTGGCTTAAAACTCAACATTCAGAAAACTACGATCATGGCATCTGGTCCCATCACTTCATGGCAAATAGATGGGGAGGCAGTGAAAACAGTGACAGACTTTATTTTGGGGGGCTCCAAAATCACTGCAGATGGTGACTGCAGCCATGAAATCAAAAGACGCTTGCTCCTTGGAAGAAAAGTTATGACCAACCTAGATAGCATATTAAAAAGCAGAGACATTACTTTGCCAACAAAGGTCCATCTAGTCAAAACTATGGTTTTTCCAGTGGTCATATATGGATGTGAGAGTTGGACTATAAAGAAAGCTGAGCGCCGAAGAATTGATGCTTTTGAACTGTGGTGTTGGAGAAGACTCTTGAGAGTCCCTTGGAGTGCAAGGAGATCCAACCAGTCCATCCTAAGGGAGATCAGTCCTGAGTGTTCATTGGAAGGACTGATGTTGTATCTGAAACTCTAATACTTTGGCCACCTGATGTGAAGAACTGCCTCATTGGAAAAGACCCTCATGCTGGGACGGACTGGGGGCAGGAGGAGAAGGGGACAACAGAGGATGAGATGGTTGGATGGCATCACCGACTCAATGGACATGAGTTTGAGTAAACTCCAAGAGTTGGTGAGGGACAGGGAGACCTGGTGTGCTACAGTCTGTAGGGTCACAAAGAGTCAGGATGGAGTGACTGAACTGAACTGAACGGGGAACAGGGAGGTGAGTTACCGCCTCCTGGTTACAGAGTTCTGCTTGAGGTGATGGAAAACTTTTGGAAATGGTAATGATGGTTGTACAACATTTTGACTGTAATTAATGCTACAAGCTATACTCTTTAAAAATAATTAAGATGGCAGTTTTATGTTGTATATGTTTTATCACAACAATGAAATTTTTTTTACAAAAGCTGAGTGACTGATACTAATATCAGCCAGAGTAAACTTTAAGGCAAAAAGTATTTCTAGGGATAATGAGAATCTCTAATTATATTCCTTCTAACTGACAGAAAATATGCCATCTCTTGGGAAAATTGTATTTACTACTGTATTTATAGTACTTTTAAACAATGTCTAGAACACAGTAAAAAAAATCTTAAGATTGCAAAGAAACAGGTAAACAGGATGTACAATCAAGAGAAAAATAGTAGAATAAAGTCTACAGGTGTGCCAGACAGTAAAATTAGGTAAGGAATTTTACTCTTATAAATATGCTAAAGAAAATAGAATAAGAGATGCAAGAATTTCAATAGAGAAATGGAATCTCTAACAAGGGACTTAATGGACATTCCAGAACTGAAATGTATAATGCCTGAAATTAAGAATTTATTGGGTGGAATTAACCTTTAACTAGATACAGCAGAAGAAAGATGTGGTAAACTCAAAATCAGATCAGTTGAAATTATTCAAGCTAAAGCTTTATTAGATGAAAAGAATACTGAGTATTGCAGAGTAACTGAATCGTTACTCTGATTCAGAGTAATGCACAGGATAAATTGATGGGGAATTGAGATTAGGCATAATGGTTTGTTATGGTCCAGTATTAGGGTGAAGACAGTAGAATAAAAGGAAGGGATAAATGCACACATTGTAAATTATTATTATAAATATATTGTTACTATAATTATTATAAAAAAGAATGGATATAGTTTGGCAGATCTAAAAATAACTCCAGGACTTGTAGCCAATAATAGACTACAAAATTGAGGTTCTGTGCAGGGTGATTCTTACTATCTAATTTTTATAACAATCCTGAACATGAGTTTTTTACTTATGAAAAAACTGCAGCTCATCATGGTTAAGTGACCATCTAAGAGCTTGCTAAGCTGTGATTTGATCCAGGTCTGGCCAGGAGGTCTGTACTCTTTCCTGTATATCACATTGTTTCTAGTTTGTAAAAGGGGAAGAATGTAGTATCTTGGGCAGATTTTAAAGTTTTTGGAAAGAGGGAATATTTGGAATCACTAAGTGGCTATGCTGTGTCCTAGAGGAGGTAGCCGCTAAATTGTGTCTGACTCTTTGCGACCCCTTGAACTGCAGCACGTCAGACTTCCCTGTCCTTCACTATCTCCCAGAGTTTGCTCAGATTCATGTCCATTGAGTCAGTGATGTCATCCAACCATCTCATTCTCTTGTCACCTCCTTTGGGAGCTGGAAATGCTGGTCTGCTAGTGCAGAGCAGAAAGGCTAGGGTGGGAGTAGTAGCTTTGGGGGTTGAAGCCATCTGAATGGATGGATTCATTATCAGATTATGTCAGAAGCCTTGGGGAGCACTTTTTGTATGAGGTAGGAGCGCCAGTGGGTGCCAGCAAAGCAGAAAGGGACGAGTCAGGGAGACAGGTGGAATACCAGAGAGTGCAGTGTCACGGGCAACCAAGGGAAAGTTGAGAATTTGTAGAATGGGAAGTAATTGGTGATATAATTCATTTATTTAACAGATGTTTACAGAGAAGCTAACCATGTGCCTGGCACTGTGCTGAGACCTGGTGATACGGCAGTGGTCCAGGCAGACAAGGTTCCTACCCCCAACAGTGAGGTTTTGTTGGGAAAGATAGGTAATAAAAAGTCAGGAAAGAGATATTATGAAGGAGATCAGTAGGTCAGTGCCAGAAAGTGT
The DNA here is from genome assembly GCF_003369695.1 of Bos indicus x Bos taurus. NCBI lineage: Eukaryota > Metazoa > Chordata > Mammalia > Artiodactyla > Bovidae > Bos > Bos indicus x Bos taurus. Next base: position 9,846,291 of record NC_040083.1, on the reverse strand, counting down.
CAGGGGCTAAGAAAGGCTGCTTGAAACGGGAATATCAAGAAGTGAAAATCTGAAGGGTGAGGAGTCAGCCAGAGGGGAGCCTGGGGAAGAGCATTTGAGATGGAAAGATCAGCAGGTAGAAGGCCTCTGAAGCAGTTGAGAGCTTGGGCAGTTGAGGAATTGAAAGGTGGCCAGTGCAGCTGAAGCTAAGCAAGCACGTGCGGCAGGGATGTCCTGTGGGAGAGAGAGTAGCTTGGTGGTCACGAGCTAGGGCTTCCCTTGTGGCTCAGCTGGTAAAGAATCAGCCTGCAATGTGGGAGACCTGGCTTTGATCCCTGGGTTGGGAAGATCCCCTGGAGAAGGGAAAGGCTACCCATTCCAGTGTTCTGGCCTGGAGAATTCCATGGACTGTATAGTCCATGGGTTTGCAAAGAGTCGGACACGACTGAGCGACTTTCAGGAGCTAGTTATGAAGGACCTGGCAGTGCAGTGGGAGAGCGCTGAACGTTTTTAAGGGACGGAGAGCCATGGTTGAACTCAAAGTTTAAAATGATGCTTCTGGTTGCTGCGTGTAGAAGGCATCGTAGGGCGCAGGCTGACAAGTTGGGCGTTCAGTGCAGTGGCAGATGACAGAATCAGTGAGGCGCGTGTATTGCATGTGGAGTTACATGGATAAGGAGACTGCTCCTTATCAGTGTTTCATGTGACTTATTTCTAGATCCTAGTACCTTCATTATCATGCTCCAGAGAATGGCAGAAGAGATTCTAAGTGTTTTTGTTTTTCTTTTGTGCTTGAAATGATGGATTTAGCTGTTTGGGAAAGAAAGTTCATGCTTCAGAGCACTGATGACACTTTTGCCTAATTCCAGTAAAAGATGGAACTTGATGGGGATAGAAATTTTAGAGTCAATGTTGAATTACTGGTTTCCATCAGGGCACTTGTTTCTTTTTCCAGTTCTGTTCACTGTAAGTTGGTGGTGCTAGCAATATGAGATTGTGTAGTCAGTCTCCAGGTGACTTTTTAAAGACATCTTGTTTAGACTCTGTATAGTTTGTTTTTGAGTTTTTAATATGAAAAATGTTAAACACATGTAAAAGCAGGCCTGAGTTTCTCCCCATCATTCAGTGTCAACAGCAGTCTGGTCATGACTCATCTTGTTTCACTGATACCCCAGAGTTCTTACCACCACGCTTGTCCTATTTATTTTTAAGCAAATTCCAGATAAATCGTCGGTAAATATCTCAGTATATACTTCTAAAAGGTAAGGACTTTTCTACATTTTAGTGCTTTGGTTTATTCCCTCTTGGAGCACATAAACAGGTAACCATATAGCTGGATGGTTTGCCTTTGAGAGTGCCAAATTATGCTTATTGTCCAAGTGTATTTATTGATAGGACCGCTTTTCACTTAAAATACTGTCTCCATTTGAACAATAAATTCTGTGATTGCCTTGTATACATGAGAAGCCTTTTCACAGTGGACAGTTAATAAATTCTTCAGTATTGAGTATTTCCCTAATAGCTTGTCGCTTCTCTGTCTTCAATCAGGAGAGAAGCCCCGGAGGTGACTGTTTCAGGAGATGACGCACCGAAGCGCAGTGCTGCGTGAGCCAGAGAGGAGGGGCCTGAGCCACAGGGTGAGAGGGGGTGGAGCGGCCGAGTCGCCCGGATTTTGCCACTTGTTTTCCTCCACCCCATCCTTTCTTTGTTAGGATTTGCTCATAAATGCAGAGCACATTTTTTTATTTTGAAAACAAAAAAGGATATTTTTAACATTTGAATTAAAAGGATAATGCTTTAATATTGACCTACATGGATATTTGGTAAGCTGCTAAACTAAATTACCCAAGTTTAGGTTTTTTTCCATGATTGATTACTATTTGGGTTTTGTTGTCCTTATCTCATGGTCTGCTTACTCAAACCTCTTAGTAACATTGTCATCACTTTCTATTTTTATCTAAAAGGAGAGATGACTCTATCAAACATTTAATAGTTACACATGGTTAGCAAAGGTGGAAGCTAGAGAGACTGACTGAGCATCCATAAAGTGAAAGTGAAGTCCCTCAGTCGTGTCCAACTCTTTGCGACCCCATGGACTGTAGCCTACCAGGCTCTTCCGTCCATGGGATTTTCCAGGCAAGAGCGCTGGAGTGGATTGCCATTTCCTTCTCCAGGGGATCTTCCCGACCCAGGAATGGAACCCGGGTCTCCGGCACTGCAGGCAGATGCTTTTACCGTCTGAGCCAAATGCTGGCCATAAATTACCTCTCATTTTACACTGTCTTGGGGTAGTTTCCTTGCTGTTTGTCTGTGTGTTTTTTAGGCTAAAAGTAGTTCCCTGAGGTCAAAGATTATTTTACATCCTAGCTTCTCCCACGGTTATACTTAGCATGTCTTAGACATGAAGGAGTATGATGAATACTCTTTGGAGGAAATGAATGAAGGAAGTTGGAGGTATTTTTGGCATGAAGTGAAGTCTCTTAGTTGTGTCCGACTCTTTGTGACCCTATGGACTGTAACCTATCAGGTTACTCTGACCATAGGATTTTCCAGGCAAGAATGCTGGAGTGGGTTGCCATTTCCTTCTCCAGGGGGATCTTCCTGACCCAGGGATCAAACCCAGGTCTCCTGCATTGCAGGCAGACGCTTTACCATCTGAGACACAAAAGAAGCCCTTTTTTTTTTTTACTTCTAGATGTACTGAAATTGAGGAGAAAGCAAGTGCAAAAGTTTTATAACTTGTGATAGTAAAGTTTGGTAAGAGAAAAGGACTGGGAATGCTGGTTCAAGATTTATTAACCTAAAGTATCCTCCTTTATTTTCATAGCAACACAATGTATTGTTATCTCCACACATTTATCTTTGTTTTGGGAGATTAGAAACCTGAGGCCTAAAGTCTCACAGCAAATCTCTGTAAAAGATAAGAAATAATATCCCCATTTCTAAGTACAGTGTTCTTTCTGAAAGACCAAGTTACTATTTATATAGAAGATAAATGAGAAGCAAGCTGGGAAATACATTTTTGTCTCTGGATTACTGCACCCACTGCTGGTGAAGATCCAGAGAGTTCTCTTCAGCTCTTTTCCACCACTTTGAATATAATAAATGGAGCTCCTCACAGAGGTGTTGTTTTTTTTTTTTTTTTTGGCTTTTCCCCAATACTTAAAGAGGCAATTTTCCTGTCAGTAATGAACATAGATAGGAGGGTGTTTCTCTGTCTCACCACGATGCCTAAGTCTCAAATAACAAATTGTTATGAACATTTTTGCCCTTTGTTGAATGTAGCTGCTAATCATTTTATACGGCTCTAATTGGAAGAAAGTGGGTGTGTCTGAAACTGCTTTTGGACACTTACCTAATCCATCTCTTACTATTAATAACTCCAAGTACAATATCCATGCCAAAAAATAAAACCTGTATTGGATTTAAAATATTCTTCGAGGCACACACCAGTGATCCAATCCATTGTTCCGTCTTACAAGATTTAGGCATTTTCCAAAAAGTTTCAGAAGTGGGGAAGCAAGATTGTTGAGCATAAGGTCATCAAGACTGACACACTTCTCTTTCTTTTGCAGGCCTGAATATTGGCAGTGACACTTAAGAGGCTGGCATTTATTTCTGTTCTAACCAGCTACCTTATAACTGTGAAAAGTAACTATGCATATGTGTTGGTCAGCGAAACCAAGGAACAAGAGCTATGGCGGTTGAGGAGGTCTGTCTGATTCCGGGGTGCTTTTCCCTGGCTCCACCATCAGGGACCTTCGCCCTCCCACCTCAACAACCATGTGGTACCCTCTGGCTTTTGATAGAGATTAAGGACATGTTCTTTGGCCTACAGCTAGAACTCAGAATCTGCTGGAGTAGGGTCAGAGACCATTTCAGTCACAGCTGAGGAAGATGAAATTTCCATTCTACTTGGTGCCTTGTCCAGGGAGCACACTAACTCTTGGGAAAGCGTGTTGAGTGAGAAGAGGCTGAGCCTGGCCCACTAGAAACCCGTGGTTATGGCGAGTGAGCCAACGTGACCAGCGGAGGCAAGAGCCGCAGAGGGACTCATGACGGGCTATACCATGTTGCGGAATGGGGGCGCGGGGAACGGAGGTCAAACCTGCATGCTGCGCTGGTCCAACCGCATTCGGCTCACGTGGCTCAGCTTCACGCTGTTCATCATCCTTGTGTTCTTTCCTCTCATCGCTCACTATTATCTCACCACCCTCGACGAGGCAGACGAGGCGGGCAAGCGCATCTTCGGCCCGCGGGCCGGCAGCGAACTCTGCGAGGTGAAGCACGTGTTGGACCTGTGCCGCATCCGCGAGTCCGTGAGCGAGGAGCTCCTGCAGCTGGAAGCCAAGCGGCAGGAGCTGAACAGTGAAATCGCCAAGCTGAACCTGAAGATTGAGGCCTGCAAGAAGAGCATCGAGAATGCCAAGCAGGACCTGCTTCAGCTCAAGAACGTCATCAGCCAGACAGAGCATTCCTACAAGGAGCTGATGGCGCAGAACCAGCCCAAGCTCTCCCTGCCTATCCGCCTGCTCCCGGAGAAGGACGATGCCGGCCTCCCGCCCCCCAAGGCCCAGCGGGGCTGCCGGCTGCACAATTGCTTCGATTATTCCCGGTGCCCTCTGACCTCTGGTTTCCCCGTCTATGTTTATGACAGTGACCAGTTCGCCTTTGGCAGCTACCTGGATCCCTTGGTCAAGCAGGCTTTCCAGGCCACGGCCCGAGCCAACGTTTATGTCACCGACAATGCAGACATAGCCTGCCTTTATGTGATCCTAGTAGGGGAGATGCAGGAGCCCGCCGTGCTGCGGCCCGCCGACCTGGAGAAGCAGCTGTTGTCCCTCCCGCACTGGCGGACGGACGGCCACAACCACGTCATCATCAGCCTGTCTCGGAAGTCGGACACCCAGAACTTACTGTACAACGTCAGCACCGGCCGGGCCATGGTGGCCCAGTCCACCTTCTATGCGGCCCAGTACCGGCCTGGCTTTGACTTGGTGGTGTCGCCCCTAGTCCACGCCATGTCGGAGCCCAACTTCATGGAAATCCCACCACAGGTGCCGGTGAAGCGGAAATACCTCTTCACCTTCCAGGGCGAGAAGATAGAGTCGCTGAGATCCAGCCTTCAGGAGGCCCGCTCCTTTGAGGAGGAGATGGAGGGGGACCCCCCGGCCGACTACGACGATCGGATCATCGCCACCCTCAAGGCCGTCCAAGACAGCAAGCTCGATCAGGTCCTGGTGGAATTCACCTGTAAGAGCCAGCCGAGAGCCAGCCTGCCGACTGAGTGGGCGCTGTGCGGCGAGCGGGAGGACCGCCTGGAGCTCCTGAAGCTCTCCACCTTTGCCCTCATCATCACGCCGGGGGACCCGCGCCTGCTTGTGTCCTCAGGGTGTGCTACCCGGCTCTTCGAGGCCCTGGAGGTTGGGGCTGTCCCGGTGGTGCTGGGGGAGCACGTGCAGCTCCCCTACCAGGATGTGCTGCAGTGGAGCGAGGCGGCGCTGGTGGTGCCCAAGCCGCGGGTCACTGAGGTCCACTTCCTGCTGCGGAGCCTCTCGGACAGCGACCTGCTGGCCATGCGGCGCCAGGGCCGCTTCCTCTGGGAGACCTACTTCTCCACCACGGACAGTATCTTCAGCACCGTGCTGGCCGTGATCCGGACGCGCATCCAGATCCCAGCGGCTCCCATCCGGGAGGAGGCCGCGGCCGAGATCCCGCACCGCTCGGGCAAGGCGGCCGGCACCGACCCCAACATGGCGGACACCGGGGACCTGGACCTGGGCCCGGTGGAGACCGAGCCGCCCTACGCCTCGCCCAAGTACCTCCGCAACTTCACCCTCACCGTCACCGACCTCTACCGCAGCTGGAACTCCGCCCCGGGGCCTTTCCATCTCTTCCCCCACACGCCCTTTGACCCCGTGCTGCCCTCGGAGGCCAAGTTCCTGGGCTCAGGGACCGGATTCCGGCCTATTGGTGGCGGGGCCGGGGGCTCCGGCAAGGAGTTTCAGGCTGCGCTGGGCGGCAACGTCCCTCGGGAGCAGTTCACGGTGGTAATGTTGACTTACGAGCGGGAGGAGGTGCTCATGAACTCCTTAGAGAGGCTGAACGGCCTCCCTTACCTGAACAAGGTCGTGGTGGTGTGGAATTCTCCCAAGCTGCCGTCAGAGGACCTGGTGTGGCCTGACATTGGGGTCCCCATCATGGTAATGATAGAGCCACGAGCGGTTTCTTTACCGCGCCAGAGGCTAGTTCATTCTTGATGCTCTCTTTCCTGTAAAGATGCTGTGTGTGTTTTTTTTTAACCTATTCAGATTCTTACCCTTGCTTCTGTTTGAGTTCTTTCAGGTCTTGCCAGTTCTCTGCTGCTCACTTCCAAAGGCCCCTAAGACGTTCCCATAGGGAGACTGATACTGGCCCTGTGAAGGTTTACAAAACCCTGTCATTGACCTCGTAGACATCTTCTCTGTCCTTACGAAGGGGCTGACGATGAGAATGATGATGAAAAGCTGACGTTTATTTACGAAGCACTCATAATTTTAGAGTTTATAGAGCTTACAGTAACAGTTATGGGCTAGTATGATTTCTTAACTGAGGCTTAGACATGTTAAGTATTTTGCCCAGGGTCACGATTAGCATTTGTGGAGGAGCTGAGCTTTTAGTGTGCCTGATTCCAGGAGCTGTGGTTTTAATCATCTCCCAAAGGGTTTAGGAAGGAGACCTGTTCCATTTCACAGGATTGTCTTCCTCTGGGAGACTGGTGTCAGGGTTTGGTATTTTGGGAGTTGGAGACCTTGGACCTTTTCTGTAGTTTCATTCTCATAAAACTCTTCTCTGTTATGGTTAGGATGATGTATTCTACAGGAAAAGTAATAGCCAAATATGCAGGATAGAGCTTTAGTTCTGAGTACTTTGTTTATCCACCTTCTGTTGTAAGTTTGTCCATCTAGAAGGAGATTACCCATTTCTCTTACATGTGAGGCCTAAGAACAGATCTCAAGCCACATGGCAACACTTTACCATGCAGCACAGGTACTTTCCAGAAAAGGCAGCAAAGAGGGGCCAAAGTCTGATAAGCCATCACTGCTCGACGCTTGCTTAAGAAAATTAGTCGTTTTTAGCAAGAATTTGCCTTGAAAGGGAACGTTTAGGCTAGACCAGTTTTTAAAATATTTATTTCATTGAGGAGCTAATTCACATGAAATATTTTCTAATCAGCATTATGGTAAATGGGAAAGTATGAGTTTTGGCACAGTAGAGACCTAGGATTAAATAGTCATTTTGTGATCTTTGATAAGTTAATTAACTCCTTTGACTTCAGGATTAAAGAGGGATCTAAGATAATACAGGGCTTCCCTGATAGCTCATTGGTAAAGAATCCGCCTGCAGTGTCGGAGACCTGGGTTCGATCCCTGGGTTCGGAAGATCCCCCGGAGAAGGGAAAGGCTACCCATGCATTCTGGCCTGGAGAATTCCATGGGCTGTATAGTCCATGACGTCTCAAAGAGTCTGACATGACTGAGCCACTTTTTCTTTCACTGAGATAATACAAGTAGTCAGTTAAGTCGCTCAGTCATGTCAGACTTTTTGTGACCCCATGGACTGCAGCACACCAGGCCTCCCTGTCGCTCACCAACTCCTGGAGTTTCCTCAAACTCATGTCCATTGAGTCGGTGATGCCACCCAACCATCTCATCCTCTGTCGTCCTGTTCTCCTCCCGCCTTCAATCCTTCCCAGCATCAGGGTCTTTTCCACTGAGGCAGTTCTTCACATCAGGTGGCCAAAGTATTGGAGGTTCGGCTTTAGCATCAGTCCTTCCAATGAATATTCAGGACCGATTTCCTTTAGGAGGGACTTGTTGGATCTCTTTGCAGTCCAAGGGACTCTCAGGAGTCTTCTCCAACACCACAGTTCAAGAGCATCAATTCTTTGGCGTTCCACTTTCTTTATAGTCCAACTATCACATCCATACATGACTACTGGAAAAACCATAGCTTTGACTAGATGGACCTTTGTTGGCAAAGTAATGTCTCTGCTTTTTAATATACTGGAAAAGTGCCCAATAATTATTTGATTCCTATTTATTCCTTCATGTCAAAGGAGATGGAAGTCAGCATGGATGTTCTGCTTATGTTAAGGACTCACTTCACTGATAAACCTCCTTGTACCCATGACTTAATTTCCCTTGTGTCTTAACTGTTACTACCTTTCTTCTCTTGTACAAATCTTTGTTTTCTTTTTTTTTTTTTACAAATGCCGCTACTTTCTTCCTACTGCTGCTAATCTTTTCTTGTATTTTATTTAATTGAATTTATAATCAGAGACTCTTCAAAGACTGTAGGGTGCTGCAAACTTTTGACCCCAGAATTTATTTTGTATATTAAGAAAGCTTTGTAGACAGGGAGATTTCTCTCTAGACTTCTTCCCAAATACGTTTCACTTTTTTTCTTTCCTAGTTACAACTTTTTGAATGTCATCAAAATTAAAAAAAAAAAAAAATCGTTCTGTGAAAGGTCGATGCTCCTCATTAGCAAAGCAGCCTGTGTTTTCCATTTTGCTGAGTTTTCTGTAAATTTGTTAGGGACGTGGAGAAGCTGATGCCGCCACGGTTAACAGTGTCTGAAGTGCAGCAGAGTGCTTGCCACAATGAGTCCTTCCTTTTAACTCTGGTGGGAGATAAATCGTTCTCTTTGATTACTGAGCCACTCATTGCAGCAATACCATGCTTAGTCAGAAAGGGCCAGAAACTCTCCAGGCTGGGGGCAGCTCTGAATAGCTTGTCCGTATTAGTAGTACACATTTTTTTTTTTTTTGTCTTTCTCCCTAGTTCCTGTGAAAAAAGAAGAAACTCTTCAAGCTGGAAAATTTCACCCCATTCTCTAAATATTTGGACTGCTTTCTATTCAGTATGTAGGAGAGGCAGGGTTTTGGGCAGCAGTTGAGCTGCCGCCCTCTGGGGCACAGAGCTGTCACGGTGGGCTGAGAGGGAGGGTGGCCCTCCGCGGTGGGAAGTGGTAGTGTTAGGAGCCGTCTGAGAGTGGGTTTTCCGACGAGGATGCAGACGTGACCTCTTTGTTCATTTTGTTACAGTTAACAGTAGATCTCTATAAGATGACCGGGCAGTCTTTCAGGTTCCATTCCTTCAGGGAAGATGATTTGAGCTAAAAGAAGCAACCCAGGAGCCTACCTGCCACTTCAGAAAATGTTGGGCAGTCTGTGGGTGTCTTCTGCTCAGGGTGCCATCATAGCAGCGGGCACAAATGCTGTCTGTCTGTGGGCTGTGAAGTCTGTTGAGCCCTCGGTGTTCAAGTAGAGAGTAGGGTTGTCTCAGGCGTACCTACTGGGGCCTGTGGTGAAATCCCTCTCTCTTTTCCATTACTTACCAAGCAAGGGGGAAGCTACTCTGGGTCTGGCAGAGAGTAAGTGTGATTTTCACTGCCACCCTCCTGCCCAGCATGCTTTATGTAAAGAGAGTTTCAGTTGAGATCAGGTAGGGCCTGTTCGAATTGACAGTGCTGCCCACAGGGAGGTGGGGTCTCTCACCGGGATGGTAGGGATGGCTGCACCAGAGGTATCTTTCTGTCTCTTACTTGTTTGTGAGCAGTTGAATCGGGTTCCTTAGCTCCTTGAGTGGAATGTCATGAATGTTTAATGGAAGTCAAATGGAGGGTGGCGTTGGGCCAGGGGATTTGAAGGCCTGCCTTTTGAAAAGCTCCCTTCTAGGGGGGAAGTCAGCACTTTCATGCATCTTAAAGATTTTCCACTGTTTCCTGGCTGCCGTTGTTTGTAGTGATAGTCAGTGATTTCTCAAATATTTATTTCCCCATAGGTAGTGTGTTATTTTTCTCTGGCCACTTTGAAGACTTTTTCTATACACGTGGTTTCCAGCAGTTTGACTGTGATGCGCCTCTGCGTGGTTTTCTTTGATCTGTGTTCTGATTGGGCTTCACTTAGTCTCTTAAGGGCTTATCCCAGGTGGCTTAGTGATAAAGAACCCGCCTGCCAGTGCAGGAGATGTGGGTTCAATGCCTGGGTGGGGAAGATCCCCTGGAGAAGGAAATGGCAACTCACTCCAGTATTCTTGTCTGGGAAATCTCATGAACAGATGAGCCTGGTGGGCTACAGTCCATGGAGTCACAAAGAGTGGGACAACACTTAGCAACTAAACAACAAGGCTCTTAAATCTAGTAATTTATGTATTTTAAAATTATATTTGGGGAATTTTTTATTCAATATTTAATCAGGTATTTTTTTCCTCTTTGGGGACTTCATTCTGTGTATACTAGGCATTAAAAAATATATTTTACAATTTTATTTGTCCATTATACTATACTAGGCATTTTGATACTGTCTTGCAGTTTTCGGCAGTTCTGTTCATTGTTTAAAAATCATTTTTTATCTTTGATAATTTCTGTTGATATGTTGTCACATTTGCTGACTTTGGTGTCTACACTGTTCTTCATTGAGTCAGTTTTATATTTCAGATACTGTGTTTTCCAGTTTAAGAATTTCCACGTTTTTAAAAATAATAGTTTCTGTTTCTCTCCTGAGATTTCCTGTTTCGTTTTTTCCCATTCTGAATACACCTCGTTTAAAAATGTATTTTATTTATTTGGCTGCATTGAGTCTTCGTTGCAGCACGTGGAGTCTTCATTGGTTCACGTGGGATCTTTCATTGCTGTGCATGGACTCACTAGTTGTGGCACAGGGGCTCTGGAGCGTGAGGGCTCAGTAGTTAAGCACATGGGCTTTCTTGCTCCTTGCCGTGTGGAATCTTAGTTCTCTGATCAGGGATCAAACCCACGTCCCTTGCATTGGAAGGCAGATTCTTAACCGCTGGACCACCTAGGAAGTCCCTACTTCACTTCAATGAGTGCAGTTATGTTAGCTGCTTTAACCTCTTGGTCTGCTAATTCCAGCATATGGGTTGAGTATTCATTGTAATTGGGGGTCATATTCTTCTGGTTAGTCTGGGTCTTTGTACAGCAAACAGTTTTGTATTAAATTGTGAATGTCGCGAAGACTGTGGATTTTGTTTTATTTCTCTGAAAAGTGTTGAGCTTTTAGTTTTAGCGGGAAGTTAATTTGGTTGGACAGCAAGTTCTCTTGGGTGGCAACACAAATGTTAGTTCAGCCTTTTTATCTGTAGCTGGTCTGCTTGTGAACAGCAGAAAGAATGCATGGTTCTGGGGTGACCTGGAGACTGGGAGCTTTATACACAGAACTTGGAGCTCTCCTGTCTGGTTCTCTCTCTGCTGCAACTCCTTTCTTCCAGGGGTGGTGGTTGCCCCAGGCTCTTTCCTCTTATTCCTCAGGCCAGAACAGCTGGGTGCTGTATGCAAGTTTAAGCTAACCTTGGTACCAGCTCTGGTCTACCCTCAAGGGGAAAGCGGCGGTGATTCTCCCCATGTCAGTAATTCCTTCCTAAATTTTGGCTCCCCTTCGTAATGTGTCGCCTTCTGCTCAGTCTGGTGTCTTTAGGTAATGCTCTTTTGGTATTTTTGTCCAGAGTTAATGTTGCCGTCAGTAGGAGGCTGCGTCTGGGTGGGCAGGAGCCTCCAGCTGGTCTCTGATACACAGCCCCACCCAAAATATTGGTTCAGGTTACTGGTTTATTCTGACCAATTAACACATCTTTTTCACTCTGCTTTACATTTTGGAAAATAGTATATAGGGTGGCCTTGTTGGAGCATCCTGTGGAAACAAGAACATCAAACTCGGTCCTTTTGCAGTTTTACAAAGGGGACTTTGCTGTTCACCGTGTAGTCTTGCCCACTCAAAACACTGTCCATCTCTAGGCTGTGAACTCGCTTGTTTGTAGGTCCCTGACAGCTGAGGCCCTCAATCCTTAATTTTTAGTTCTGTTCTCTATAAAGGGTACAGCTCCTTTAAATAGGGTGCCTAGGAGGACTTTTTTGAAGAGGTGACATTTGAGCAGAAGCCTGAGGGAAGTGGGAGAATGGACCATGTAAATTCTGGGGGGATGTACAGAGAACAGGAAGTGCAGGAAGCTTGTTGTGCTCAGGCCATGGCAGGGGGACCCTGTGTACCCTGGGTGGAATGATCCAGAGTAGAGCTTGAGAGGAGGTTGGAGGAGACAGAGGCGGCACATGTAGGCCATGGTGAGGACTGAAGGTTTTATATTCTCAGTGTGTGAGGGTGCAAGGGGAGGGTTTTGAGCAGAGAGAAATATGATACTGTGGGATGATGGGGGAAAGAGCAGACAGAGTTGAAAGGCTATTGCAGGAGCCCAGGTGAGGGGTGCTGGCGGCCTGGATGGGGCAGTCATGGTGGAGATGGTGATTCAGAGAGAAGTGTATCATACTGCTGTGGGAGTCTCCAGGGTCTCTGGAGATGAGGCCAGAACGCGCTGTGTTGCCCAAGAGAAGATTGTGGAGATATGAGGTGGTTTTTCAGCCCTTTTCCCCTCTCTCCCAGTCCTTGATACTAGAATTGAACAAGGCAGGTTCTGTCTGGGGAACTTAATGTCATGCCAGGGTGGTTATTTTAGTCCTGTTGCCCCAGGAGTCTGCTGAGGAAGGTTGGAGGAGAAACCGGCTGTGTTGTTAACTCAAGAGTCGTTACAGTTCAGGCTTGGGCCTCTGCCAGCTGGGCCGTTAAAGGCTTCATTTCTTGCTGGCTAGCCCGCCAGGCTCCTCTGTCCATGGGGTTTTTCCCAGCAAGAATACTGGAGTGGGTTGCCGTTTCCTCCTCCTGGGAATCTTCCTGACCTGGGGTTGAATCTGTGTCTCCTGCATTGCTGGCTGATTCTTTACCACTGAGCCACTGGGGAGGCCCTCAGATACTGAGTTATTTGCTACTAATTCGGAAAAGACTTATCATGATAGCTAATTAAATACTTACTAAGTGAATTGATACTTGGCTAATTAACGTGAATTTTCGGATTCTACCTGGGTTTAGAAACCAAATGGTTAGTTAACATATTGGCAGAAAGGATTCTATTTAAGTAGTAGTTCTTTTATCATTCATAAAGTCCAGAATTCCTCAGAACCCAGGTTGAATGTTAACTGAGGATACTGATTGTTTTCTGTATGTTTTGTACGACATGTACAGCTCATGCATTTGCATACACTGGGGGTCTAGGTTCTGCCTGTTGCCCTATTCTTTTGTGGTGAGAAGAGGGGCGCCTTCATGAATGAAGGTGAACAGAGGACTAGGGGCCATCATCTGAGTACTGTATGTGAAACAGGAAAAAGAGTGTTAGTGAGCACTGCTCCTGACCTTGACTGTTGTAGGTTGATGGATTTTTTTTTTTTTTGCTCTAGAAAACTAGATTAGATACTAAGAGGTTTCAGTATAATCAGTGTTTATAGTTGACATATAAACTTTTCAAGTCTTTATTCCATATTCTGAAAATATGGATGGGACTGGACTAAGTTAGGTCCTATTTCCTGTTTGTTTATTCATTTGTAAAGCACTTGTTGAACACCTTCTGTATGGCAGGCACTGTGCTCTGTACATTCTGGTCAGTGTCATACCGGTAGTTAAATCAATAGCTTGAAGGTCAGTCTTCATGCTCACAAGTCACTAAGCTGTAGTCATAAGGCATGAAAAAAATAGCCAATGTTGAGGGAGCGAGGAGGAGCATTGTTTTAATTTGAAAGAAAACAACATCAACAGAAGTGAGAATATTTCCTAATCATGACATCTTCTGGTTGACTCATTTCTTTCACGTTTGATCTGCCCTTTGTCAGATCCTTAGAGGCCCATGCTGTTCTGCATGTTTGCGTTACAGATATTTAAATCTCTTTGTCCTTCTGATTTTGGTGCCAGAATGGATAATGGTTGATTCGCTGAGCTTTTGTCTAGCCATTAAGCACTACAGCTCTGAAGCAAAACTGGTAGAAGAAAGCTTTTCCTAAAAGAAAATTTTAATTTATTTATGTGGCCGCGCTGGGTCTCAGGTGTGCCATGTGGGACCGTAAGTTGCGGCATATGGGGTCTGGGATTGAACCCAGGCCCCCTGCATTGGGAGCTTGAAGTCTTGGCCACTGGACCACCAGGGAAGTCCCAAAGAAAGCTTTTACTTCGCCCACCCTTCCCTCACCCTTTGCTTTTAGTTTGTATTTGCGAACTTTGTACAGGCAGAAATCCTTTTGGTTATGAGAAAGAGGTGACGTGCTTACATTACGAATTACACGTATTCAGAGTTGGCTTTGCTCTCTCCTGGTGGTTGATTCTGAAAATGGCGCAGTGACATTTGGGCTGGATAGTTCTGTGTTGTGGGGAGCAGCCCTGTGCAGTGTGGGATTGCAGCATCCCTGGCCTCTGCCTACTAAGTGCAAGCAACCCGCTGGCCACCCAGTGGTGACAACCAAAGATGTGCACAGACATTGTCAAGTGTCCCCTGGGGGTCACAATCACTCCTAGCTGAGAATCCTTAAAGCAGACCTGCTGACCGGAGTTTTTCGTGGGTTAACCACAAGTGGGCTGCAGCCATACTTGACTCTGTGTTTCTCTGAATCCTGGAAAGCTGCTCTTTTATTCCGATTCAGTTCCCTTACCCTGAAGATCTTGCTGTCGTCCAGCCCCGAGGAGTAATGCCAGGATGAGCTGAGACAGAACATGTGCTATATTCCTGAATCCAGAGGACTTGTTCTTAATGGACATGCCTCTTAATGAACTTTGATAAACTTGCTAAAAAACTGAATGTGAAATCTAGGCCAACACACACTTGATATGAGACCTTCCGCTCCGTCTCGGTTTTCCACAGGACAGGCAGGTCCTCTTGATTCGATTCACTTTGTAATGAGACCAAAAGTCTGGCTGTGTTCTAGGTATCAGAGCATGATGGTGTTAGTTTTTATTGTTGTTTCTGAATTTTAGATGAAGGAGTTGACTGTAGCGTTGTCAAGTGTGGCTGGTAAGTAGCTCCCGTTTTTCGCACAACATGGTGCTGTGCTGACTCCGCGCAGAGGCTGCCTACTCAGGTTCATGCATGTAGTAAGTGGTAGAATTGAAATCTGAACTCAGGTCTTTCTGCTTGACTCCAAAGCCATGCTTTCCCCTCTGTCCCAGCGCCTCTCAAAGTGCTGCGTGCCTAGGACTCACTCTGGAGATATTAAAACGCAGGTCCTGGCTAGGTAGGTTTAGGACGGCTGGCAATTCTGCCTTTCTAATGGAGTCCCGGGTGACGCCCATGTTGCTGACTTTGGGATCACACTTTGAGTACTAGAGCTCTGTGCTGTGTTCCTGGATTTTTTTTGCTTTTCCTTTTCTTTTTGGTTCTGCTGAGTCTTTGTTGCTGCTTGTGGGCTTTCTATAGTTACAGTGAGTGGGGGCTACTCTTCCTTGCAATGTGAGAGCTTCTCATGGAGGCTTATCTTGTAGAGCACAGACCCCAGGGGCACGGGCTTCACTAGTTGCGGCTTGCAGGCTCTAGAACGCAGGCTCAGCCGTTGTAGCGTATGGGCTTAGTTGCTCTGTGGCACGTGGGGTCTTCCCAGACAAGACCGGGTCAAACCCACGTTCCCTGCGTCGGCAGGTGGATTCTTATCTACTGCGCCACCAGGGAAGCCCCTGAATTGTTAATTGTGGTATAGATAATCCTCTTGGTGAGTGACCCACAAAATTGGTAACCTACAATTGAGCATTCAGTAACCGGATGTTTTACTGAATGTTTTCTTCGTTTTAAGCGATGTGTATTCCCTGGTAGGGTTGAGGGAAAGCTCTGTCCACTGAACAGGCAGCATTGCCGTTCTGTGTTGAGTGAATGCTGGGTGCGCTTGGAAAGTAACAGGAAAGATCCCAGGGTAGTTTGTGGGGGCAGGCGTTATAGTGCGCAACTGCCGAGGTCCACTGACCTAGGGTGGACGTTATTTTACATTTCCACATGTCTGAAATTGGGTGTGTGTCTTAAGCCACAGATGGCATTTTACCGGCACTGGATGCTGGCAGTTGACTTCTGCTACCGTGACCGGCGTCCTACTCCCTGGGGGTTGAGCTGGGCAACCCACACAGCGAGCAGCTGGCCGCCTCCCCTGCGCGTCCCTCTCTCTTTCCTGACCCGGCCTTCAGTGCCTTTGTTCTGTCACTGCTGAACCCAAGCTTGGGAGGTCCAGGCCAGAAGCGCGGAGATTTTTTCTTGTTCAAAAGTGCTGCAGGGCAAGATGGATTTCTGTGTCTTTTGCTTTGCCCCTGATGTCTGCTGTTGGTAGCAGCAAATCTGTTACCAATTTCCCCTTGTTGTTACTTGGTAGGGACTCCTCCAGGACTGAGTCGAAATTTTAAAAAGCTCTTACTAGAGTAAACATTCTAAATGGTGAACTATTTTTTCGTATTTTTCTTATTTGGCGGCATTTTTATTTCTTGATAGTACACAAATTAATAATGCATTTTTCATGGGGCCTATAGCTAGATGAGACTTACAGGTTTAACCTAAGTTTCCCAGAAGAAGAGTGATTTGGAGTAGGGAGGCGTGAGTTAGGAGTCTAGCTCTGTGAGGGGCCTGTTGTCCACGTGCAAAGTAAAAGTTGACTGAATGATCTCCAAGGCCCTTCTGGCTCTGAACTAATTGGATTCTAAGTGTGCTGGAATGAATGAATTGAAATGTGAGGTCTCTGCTTTAAGAACATAGAAGAAGTGATTATTAGTACTTTTGACAAGATTGGTGAGCAAGGAGACATCTGAGCCGGGGGTTCAGGGGGAGAATAGTTGTGGTGGAGGAATAGGAGAGAGAGAGGATTTTAAGCTGAAGAGACGGTGCTCACAAGGTCCTGGGAGAACCTTTAAAACCATTCACACGGACTTCCCCGGTGGTCCAGTGGCTGAGATTCTGTGCTCCCAGTGCAGGGGCCATGGGTTCAGTTCCTGGTCGGGGAACTGAGATCCCACGTGCTGCGCGATGTGACCAACCAATGAACAAAAACACTCAGCTTTTAGACCCTGGATAAAATTATATTCATCACGTCATGTAGAGGTGAGCCTCAGTACAGGTGTCCCATTGCAAGAAGGATGTCCCTTCCCAACTGTCTAAAAAGATGATTACTCAAGACGTTCTCTTTGTTTCTGGCTTTTGAGAATAAAATGATTCCTCACTAGTTAGTCAATACTTAATGGGTATAGAAACCATAAAATTAAAGGAGCTATCAGAGTACTCGAGTCTGTCCATCCTTGTTTGAGTTTCAGAGTCAAAGTGAATACTAAAGCTACCACCCAGTAGTAGCTACTATCTGAGGCACACTTGAAAGAAAAAAAGTGAAAGTGAAGTCTCTCGGTCGTATCTGACTCTTTGTGACCCCATGAACCGTAGCCCACCAAGCTCCTCTGTCCATGGGATTTTCCAGGCAAGAATACTGGAGTGGGTTGCCATTTCCTTCTCCAGGAGATCTTCCCTACCCAGGGATTGAACCTGGGTCTCCTGCATTGTAGACAGACGTATTATTGTCTCAGCCACCAGGGAAGTCCACTAGGGAAGCCTCCCAGGGAGGCACATTTAAATAATTTTAAAAGTTATAATGCAGTTCTTACGATCGAGCACTGCATCTTTGTTTCGGGAAGAAATAACAGCTTTGCATATGTCAGTCACTTGGGATAAGATTCTTTGAATTCGGAATTTCTTTGGGCACAGAAGCTCTTAGTTTTACTGAGTCAGGTGCCCCTTGAGAGAAAAAGCTCTTGTAAGTGTAGTCGGTGTTGCAGGTAGCAGTTGCAGAAGCAGAGTAATTAACCTCAACTGGACGGGCTCGCTTTAGTTGTTTCAGATGGAAAAGAAAGGCCTTTAAATCGGGACTCAGAAAGGACACAGACTCCAGGGAGTTCTGAGTTGGGTTTCCAGGGGATTCCGGAGCTGAGGATCGTAACCTCAGTTCTGCTCTGCCGCTTTGTGTTCTCTTGGGAAAGTTATTGTTAATATCCCTAAACCGTGTCTGTTGCATACTTAAAATAATCCTCAGCTTTAGCTTGTTTCCCAGGAAAATTAGTTAGCAAATGAATAAAGCTTCCAATGGGAAATCTTTATAAATTTGCCGAATTATAAAGTAGTTTTTGTTCCTGTAAGACATGTGCTCGATTGTACAGTTTGGCTTTGTTGTTGTTATTCAATCTCTAAATTGTGGGCAACTCTTTGGGACCCCGTGAACCATAGCACGCCAGGCTCCGTCTCTTCAGTATCTCTCAGAGTTTGCTCAAATTCGTGTTAACTGAATCAGTGATGCTGTATCCAGCCATCTCATCCTCTGTTGCCCCCTTCTCCTCCTGCCTTCAACCTTTCCAGCATCAGGATCTTTTCCAATGAGTCGGTTCTTCACATCAGGTGGCCAAAGGATTGGACCTTCAGCATCAGTCCTTCCAATGAATATTGGAACAAGAGGCTCTTTAGTTCTTCTTCACTTCTGCATATTTAGCTACAATCTCCTTTGACCTAAAGACAGCCCTCTTTTGCATTCTGCATTACAGCATTGATCATCAGTGTTTTCCCTTTCTCTTTACAGGTGGTTCGTACTGAGAAGAACAGTCTGAACAACCGATTCCTGCCGTGGAATGAAATCGAGACAGAGGCCATCCTGTCTATTGATGATGACGCTCACCTCCGCCATGATGAAATCATGTTTGGGTTTCGGTGAGGAGCTGATTTTTAATCAAGAAACGCTTTTGTTGGCAAGTGACAGGAAACTAACTCAAAGGCTGGATGAGGCAGCCAAATGAGTTTCGTAGCTGGTAGTAACTGAGACATCTTGTGTGCTAAGTCGCTTCAGCTGTGTCTGACTCTGTGCCACCCCAGGGACCATAGCCCACCAGGCTCCTCTGTCCATGGGATTGTCCAGGCAAGAATAGTGGAGTGGGTTGCCATGCCCTTCTCCAGGGGATCTTCTCGACCTAGGGATTGAACCCTCATCTCTTACGTATCCTGCATTGGCAGGAGGGTTCTTTACCACTAGCGCCACCTGGGAAGCCCCAGGACCTAAATATCTCACTTTGAAGGAACAGTACAGATAAGAGAACAGAGTAGATCAGGGCCACTCAGAGTGTCCAGTCCTGGCACTGACTCATGGACAGTTTATTTCCTGTCCAAAGTGAGGTAAGTACAGAAATTGAGGGTAGACATTTAGAAGCCTTTAAATAACTTGACATTTACCATGACATCCAAGTGTGAACGCTTTTCTTGTAATTCATTTTTGAGTAACATCTATTGAGTATAATTCATACGTCCTACAGTTCACTCATTTAAGGGTCGCATTCAGTGGCTTCTAGTGTATTTACAAGGTTGTGCAACTGTCACCGTAATCTGCTTTAGAAATCTTCATCGCCATCAGAAGAAAGCTTGTACCCATTAGCAGTCATTCTCTGTTTTTCTCCGACTCCTCTAAAGCATTGGCAGCCATTGATGTACTTAGTTTCTCTGTAAGTTTATCTGTTACAGACGTCCCATATACATGGTACCGTGTAACATGTGCTCCTTGGTAACTGGTTTCTTTCACTTAACGGTGCTTTCGGCGTTCGTCTGTCTAGTGGCATCTGTCAGCACTTCATTCTGTACGGACGTGCACCTTTTGTTGACTCCCAGGCGGCTCAGTGGTAGAGAATGTGCTTGCCAATGCGGGAGACGTGGATTCGACCCCTGGGTTAAAGTTCCCTGGAGAAAGAAATAGGAACCCACTCCAGTATTCTTGCCTGGGAAATCCCATGGACACAGGAGCTGGCAGGCTGCGTCCGTGGGGTCGCAGAGAGTTGGACACGACGGAGCACGCACGCACACATTTTATTTGTCCATTTTTGGACACTTGGGCCATTTCTGCTTCTTTGCTATTGTGAATGCTGCTATGAACATTAATGTACATGCTTTTTTATATGACTATTTATAGATACATACTTGGTTTAACATTTTGAAGAACTCCCAGCCTGTTTTCCAGAGTAGCTGCACCATTTTATATTGTGCCAGCAGCGAATGAGGGTTCTGATTTCTCTGTGTCTTTGTCGACACTTGATCTTTTCTGTAATTATAGCCCTCCTACTGGGTGCAAAGTGGTATTTCAGTGTAGTTTTGATTTGCATTTCCCTAATGACTTAGGATATTGCTCATCTTTTCATGTGTTTAGGAATAAACTTATATATCTTCTTTGAAGAGATGTCTATTTAGATACTTTGCTGTTTGTTATTTGGGTTGTCTGTTTTGTTTTTTTTTAAACTGTAAACTTTTTGTTTTGTAGTGGGAAATAGCCAGTTAACATTGTGGTAGTTTCAGGTGAACAGCAGAGGGACTCAGCCATGTATCTATGTGTATCCATTCTTCCGGAGAAGGCAGTGGCACCCCGCTCCAGTACTCTTGCCTGGAAAATCCCATGGACCGAGGAGCCTGGTTAGGCTGCAGTCCATGGTATCGCTAGAGTCAGACACGACTGAGCAACTTCACTTTCACTTTTCACTTTCATGCATTGGAGAAGGAAATGGCAACCCACTCCAGTGTTCTTGCCTGGAGAATCCCAGGGACGGGGGAGCCTGGTGGGCTGCCGTCTATGGGGTCGTACAGAGTTGGACACGACTGAAGCGACTTAGCAATCCATTCTTCCCCAGACCACCCCCTCCCCCCGCCCCCCCGCAATCCAGGCTAGCACATAACATCGAGCAGAGGTCCCTGCTATACAGTAGGTCTTTGTTGGGTTTCTGTTTTAAATATAGCAGTGTGTACATGACTGGTTTGTCTTTTTATTTTCGAGTTGTCAGAGTTCTTTGTATATTCTAGGTACAAGTCCCTTATCAGGGATAATGATCTGTAATTTTTTCCTCTTATGCTGTGGGTTGTCTTTTCACATTCTTGATGGTGTCCTTCAAAGCACAAAACTTTTCGTTTTAATGAAGTCCAGTTTGTCTAGGTTTCCATTGGTTACTTGTCCTTTCGGTGTTATATTTAAGAAAACATGCAATTCATTTTTATTGTGTTTTTACAAAAGCATGACCAAGCCCGGGGAAAATTACTTCTTTGCCACATAGTTTGAGAAACACTGGAGTAGATATCTTTGGGGATCTCATTCAAACGAAGTATAGATTCCAGGACAAAAACTCTTTTCTCTGTGCTTTTGTTTCGGGCCCTGAGAGCCTGGCCGACCCCTAGCTTCCGGGCTTCAGCTTAGGTGGTAAGTGCAGACGCTTGGATGGAAGCGCAGCAGCTTTACTGCTCTATTTTCTTAGGTCCGTGTGTAGTCACCTGGCACATTTCTGACAAAGTGGAACATCTGCTCTTCCTCCCCCTCAGCCAGCCTCTCATTTCCTCTGACCTCCTCCTACCACTATGTTATTGAGGCGAGAATCTGTTGTTAGCAGTTGTGAAAATCCCACTGGATTTCACATTACCATAATAATAAGTAAGCAGCTCTCTTGCCTTGATTTTATGAAGGGAAAAAAAGCCATGTGATGATAGCAGAGATGGGCCTTTGCCATCACAGTTGTTGTTATCGATGGTGACGGGAGGGACGGGAAGGTGGGGTGTTTCCGATACAGCGTGATGTACTTAAGAGTCTGCTGAGGGACTGGAGGCTGTGGACAGAGTCATGGGGTGTTAACAGGAGAATTGCCGATCAGCGCTAGATCCCAAGAATGATTAGATAAGCAGTCCTGCTTTGATGAGTTTGAAGCTTATTAAGATAACTGGTGTTTGTTATCTTCTGTAGAATGTTCTTGATTTAGAAAGATTTTTGATCTTTTCCATTTGTCACCAGATTTCCAAGTGGTGAGAGAATAATGGAAGCCTTATAACTGATGGTATTGAGCATCTTTTCATGTGGTCAGTGACCATCTGTTTATCTTCTTTGGAGAAATGTCTGCTTAGATCCTTTGCCTTTTTATTATCAAGTGGTTAAGAGTCTCTTACCATCATTAGAAATTTGAGGTTTAGTCTCTGGTTATAAGACAAGTGAATTATCTCTGACTCTACTTCCAAATCTTCTATTACCCTGAGTATTCTCTCATTTATTTGGGCATCCTTTGATCTAAAAACTTTGCTTTCGAATTAGAGTTTTCATCTTTTCCCTATGTATGCCTAGGAATGGGATTGCTGGATTACATGATAACTCTGTTCTTAGTTTTTTAAGGAACCGCCATACTGTTCTCCGTAGTGGCTGTACCAGTTTACGTTTCCACCATGAGTGTAGGAGGGTTCCCTTTTCGAAAGGATACACGCATTCTGACGTTCACTGCAGCACTGTTTACAGTAGTTGAGACATGAAAGCCACCTAAATGTTGAAATCAGCAGATGACTGGATAAAGAAGATGTGGCATATAGATACCGTGGAATATTTTTCAACCATAAAAAGAATGAAATAATGCCATTTACAGCAACATGGATGGACCTAGAGGTTATCAGACTAATGAAGTCAGTTAGAGAAAGTCAGATACCATATAGTATCACTCACATGTGGGATCAAAACAATGATGCAGGTGAGCTTATTTACCAAACAGAAACAGACCGAGACACAGGACGCAAGTGTGATGGTTCCAAAGGGGGAACGGGGAGGGGGGCTAAATCTAGGAATTTGGACGTAAAAGATACACACTACTATACATGTGTCATTTCGCAGAGCTGTACACGGCTGAGCGACTAACATGCACATGTATATAAAATAGATAACAAGGACCTGCTGTGCAGCACAGGGAGCTCTATTCAATATCTTGTAATAACCTTTAATGGAAAAGAGTCTGAAAAATAATATATATAACTTAGTCAATTTGCTGTGCACCTAAAAATTGTAAATCAGCTGTACTTTGATTTAGAATCAGTAAATAAATACATCCATAGAAACTGTCCCTCTGGCAAAAGATAATGTGGATCTTGGCCGACTTCAGCTTATGTAGCAAAGAAGGAAATAGTATGTTTTTAAGTGATGGATAAGAGACCCAAGAGAACTGAAAACATGTATCTGTACAAAAACAGTCCCTGACTGTTCATAGCAGCATTATTTATAAGAGTCAGTAAGTATAACATGATTCAGCTTATATGAGGCACTCACAGTAGTCAGGTTCATAGAGACGAAGTAGAATGGCGGGTGCCTGGGACTAAAGGAAGGCAAGAATGCCAAATGTTTAATGGGTCAGGTTTTAGATTGGAAAGCTGGAAACATTCTGGAGATAAATGATTGTGATGATCATTTAACAGTGGGAATATACTTCATGCCATTGAACTATATACTTGAAAATAATTAAAATGGTAAATTTTGTGTCATGTGTGTTTTGCCACACACCAAAGAAAAATCAGTTGTCAAAAAAGCTAAAACAAGAGAAGTATAATCAGAATGTCCATCAGCTGATGAATGGATAAACAAACATATATCCATACAGTGGAATATTACTTGGCAACAGAAAGGAATGAAGTGCTGACACGTGCTGCAACATGAAAACAGGCTAAGTGAAACAAGCCAGTCACTAAAGGTCACGTACTGTGTGAGTCCGTTTGTGTGAAATGTCTGCAACAAGCAGAGCCATGGAGACAGAAGGTAGATTAGTGGTTGCCGTGGGAGACTGGGGTTGGGGGTGAATGGGAAATGACTGCTAAACTGCTAGTGGCTATGGAGTTTCTTTTCATTAATAGGTTATGAAAATATTCTGAAGTGGTGATGGTTGCATATATTACATACTAAACCCCAGCAAGTCATAAACTTTTAAACAAGTGAGCCTTCTATGTGATTTATATCTCAATAAACTTTATTTTTAAAAAGAGCAAAAGTGTAAGCTTTGCAGTGAGGGATCATGGACTGGAAGGTAGGTTTCTGTTCCTGGAGGCATTTGAAGGGATCAGTATTTTTAGGAGTATTGATATAGCCTTCGGATATGCTGTTGGTATTTATTAACAATCCTTATATTCTGTAACTGTCAAAATATATTATTAAAATATAGCTTTTTAGGTGAGTGTTTGGAAGTCTGTGTTCGGAGATAAATGAGGATAGAGTTTGGGTGGGATGTGGCAGGACGCCCATCTAGACGGCTGCTATGTTGATATAAGTTGTAATTTCTCATCTTCTGGGCTAGACTGTGTGTATGTGTGTGTCTGTGTATGCATCGTCAGTCGTGTCCAACTCTTTGTGACCCCATGGACTGTAGCCTGCCAGGCTCCTCTGCCCTGGGATCTCAGGCAAGAACCCTGGAGTGGGTAGCCATTTCCTTCTCCAGGCGTCTTCCCAGCCTAGATATTGGACCCTCGTCTCCCGCATCTCCTGCGTTGACAGGTGGGTTCCTTACTGCTGGACCGCCTGGAAAGCCCATTGGACTAGGTTAGTTGCTTTCAAACTTAACAGGAGAGGGACTCTTGAAATGAAATCTTGTGTGCTTTAGGAGCTGAGGTTTCATGGGTGATGAGGGACTTTGTTAGGCAGTTTGAATTTCTGTTGGAGTGAGGTGGAGGGAGGCGGTGGTGGATCCTTTTTTATGGTACACCTGAAGCACTTATGCAGGACTGTGGATTTCAGCCTATGAAACGGATTTTGTTTGTTGTACCTTACCTAGAGGTAAAGTAAATTTGGAGATGTTAGAAAAGTTTATCCTGGAAACATTCCCAGCTTATTTCTTACATTTATGAAGCCTTTCATTTGTAGGGTTCTGTAGACCACTGCTTTTCATGGTACAGATTTCCACCTCAGCTCTGCTCCAATCAGAATTTTAGACTGTTGCACCTAACTCCAGGCAGCAGTCTCCTGTGGTTAGATCGGGGTCACTCAGTAAAAGAGGAGTTAAGTATACAATGTACATAGATTATGTACAAGTCCTACCATACTAGTATGTTACGATCTTTAAAAGTAAAGCTTAAGAAATTAAATAATATTAAAAAGAAATAGATATAAAAATTACCTTCTTTCTGCTTCTTAGCAGATTATTGTACTTACCCCATCCTGGAAACCTTTAACTGCCTTAGACTCCTTAGAGCCTTTCCGTGTTTCTCCAGCTTGTTCTGTATGCAAGGGCTGGAGAGATGCTGGCCCCCAGCATCAATAAGTTAGAGGATTGATAGGCAGGTGCTTATTAAGGAAACTGTGGGTGATACTTTGTTTTTATTCTGTTTGGTTTGTGATTGATTTGGTATATAAAATTAAAAAGAAAAAAGTAACAGCTCAAAAAGAGAGATCCTGCAAAATAGAGGCAATGATTTTACACATTTCTGATAACCTTAGAGCTTGGTACTCAGGTGTGTGCATATGCTTGTGTTTTATGAGGGTGTGGAGAGAAGCACGGGACCGCATTGTGGGTTTCCCTGGCCGTTACCATGCGTGGGACATCCCTCATCAGTCCTGGCTGTACAACTCCAACTACTCCTGTGAGCTGTCCATGGTGCTGACAGGTGCTGCCTTCTTCCACAAGGTAAGAAAGGGCTGGTAGGATTGGCATGACTTGGTCAGAGTTGAGCTTTTGTGTGGCAGTGAAATGCTGCTTTAAATAAAGATAACTCTCCTAATGCTTCTTACATATCCCTTGCTTGCTAGATTTACACTACTTCTATCTTTAAAGACAGTGATCAAGATGATTATAGCAACTCTAGAATGAAGTCAGGATGGGAAGGCTGCTGCATTGGCCATTAGAAAATCAGTTTATCTTCCTGAGCATTGGCTCTCCCTCAGTAAAACTGAGAGCACTGGGGCAAAACATTTTCCAGTTTCCCCACAGCCATTCTGGACATGGCCTGGCCAACAAAAGGCTGAATGTAGCCCTCTCCTGATTCAACCACCTCTGTCCCAGGCCCCACCACAAGCTTCTGTCCATTCAGGCTCTGCAAGTTCTGTTTGATTCCTTAGAGCTTTTAATTTTCACGTTGCTTCACGCCCTGATTTCTGTTGAGTATTTAGGATGCAGACCCGTCCAGTCATTACTCCTCTCTTGTACTGTTGTTGCTAAACTGTTCTGTTTTCTTGCTCCTGACTAATCTTCTCTCTCCATTTCATCTGTTCTGTAAAATAGCCCCTGGGCACATGTGGCTGCTGAGCACTTGAAACGTGACTGGTCAGTGCTGAGATGTGCTCTCAGTGTACAGTATTGTACGTACCAGACTTTGAAAACTTAGCATGAAAGAAAGAGTGTAGACTATCTCTTTACTAGTTTTTTATATTGATTGTATGTTGGGTGAGTAAGTGTTAGTTTCTCAGTTATGTCTGACTCTTTGCCATCCCATGGACTGTAGCCTGGCAGGCTCCTCTGTCCAAGGAATTCTCCAGGCAAGAATACTGGAGTGGGTATCCTTCTCTAGGGGATCTTTCCAACCCAGGGATCGAACCCATTTCTCCTGCATTGCAGGCAGATTCTTTACCATCTGAGCCAATAGGGAATGATTGTATGTGCTGCTGCTGCTAAGTCACTTCAGTTGTGTCCGACTCTGTGCGACCCCATAGATGGCAGCCCACGAGGCTCCCCCGTCCCTGGGATTCTCCAGGCAAGAACACTGGAGTGATTGTATGTGCAATTATTTTATAAAGTGCAATTATTTTGGATACACTGGTTTAAATTAAAATATGTTACTAATTAATTTTACTGTTTCTCTTTATTTCTTAAAACTGTGGCCACTAGAAAATTAAAAATGACAGATGGGACTGCTCCATACCTTCCCTCCCAGGTCCTCTCTTTAGGCTGTGAAGAGCCCCTGTTCTGGGATGGCCAAACTGCCTGTACCCCCACTTCACAGAAAACCTCCTCTGTCTCCTTGATCTGGTTGAAACCTGACTTTTCTCTGAGGACAGTGCTTCCCCTTCAGCCTATTCCTTCCTTCCAGGGACCGTGATTGAGACTATTCATTTCCCCACACTTGTACCCTGGAGCCAGGTAGAGAGAACCATTCCACTGCTCACTGGTGACTCTTCTTGACAATTGCTTCTCACTTGTCATGTGAAATCACATTTGAGACTCGTTGTATCTGTCTTGTTGCTCCAACTACCAACCTCCTAAGTCATCCGTTCATGGTCAGCAAAGATGTTACCACCTGGCCTGTCATCCTGATCTCCACTCCGTGCTCTCCTGACCAACCCAGCCAGGACCCTATCTCCCTATAATTATTGAAGTATTATACTTCTAGTGGCTCAAATGGTAAAGTGTCTGCCTACAATGCGGGAGACCTGGGTTCAGTCCCTGGGTCAGGAAGATCCCCTGGAGAAGGAAATGGCACCCCACTCCAGTACTCTTGCCTGGAGAATCCCACGGACGGAGGAGCCCAGTAGGCCACAGTCCATGGGGTCGCAAAGTCGGACACGACTAAGCGACTCCACTTCTTCACAGGGTTCTACTTCTATCTAGCGCTTTTCTTTTTTTTAAATTTGGTTCTTATTTTACTCTGGAGTGTGGTTGATTTCCAGTGTTGTGTTTCAGGTGTGCAGCAGAGTGATTCAGTTGCACATGTTACACACGTAGCTGTTCTTTTTCAGAGCCTTTTCCCATAAAGGTTATTACAGAATATCGAGTAGAGTCGCCTCTGCTCTCAGTAGGTGCTTGTTGGTGATCTAGTTTATGTATAATTGCCGAGTGCTCTTCTTATTTTGTGTTGTCCTTGTGTCCTCTCAAGCTCTTGTGGCTTTTCTCAGCATCCATAAGCTGGTGATACCCAGCCTTGCCTTTCCCCGAGAGCTTCACTTGTAAATTTATTTTCAGGACATTCCTGTATTTCTCCTAGTACTTCAAACTGAACTTTTCCCCCCAAAGTTTCCTTGTTTGCCCTTTGGAAGAAACTAAGTTGGCCTTCCCTAGTCTAGAGCAATCAAGTTATTTTTTCTTTTTACTGTAAGTGCCTATCAGTAAAAACTTTTGGTACCTCACAAATGTATGTATGTATAAATTATAGTATGTGTACTATACTACCATACTTACAGAAATTTTTATATGGTTGAGATAAGATGAAACACTTTCAAAATAATAGTCTCACTAAATTCTTAAATTTTAGTGAGAGCAATGACTGAACATGCCTTTTTATTTTTGAAAATCTTGATTTGACACTTTGTATACTGGCAGGTCAGTGTTCTGTTTCTAAATTGGTCTGTTTCTAAATTAAGCACATTTCTGATACTTTGTTTTAATCACTGTCCCTGGAAGAAATACCTTATTGCCCTGCTTCCAAAGTCCTGATGCTTATCTACCAATTTGGTAGTATTTTGTTGAAATTGTTGAATTTTCATCTTCTATGGCACCAATTTTTTTAAGCAAACTAATGAGCAGAAATTGCATTTTATATTTTAGAGTAGGTTCTAAATTCACTGAAACATTAAGAAGATTTTTAAACAGATTACAAAGTTTCTCTGTGTTTTAAAAATTATTTTTGGCATAAAGATAATATAACAGTGGAAATACTTCTAAATATTTGTTTTCATAATGCTTTCACCATATGCTTTTAAGTCAGTTCTTTTTTCGTATAATGTCATGTTTCCCTTGATAAAGATATGGATTTTTAATTAATAAATATTCTTATTAGCATGCTAATGATAGGCAGTGGCCAGTTAAAGGGTCAATCTTTCTTTTCGTAAAAGAAAGATGTATAATTCATCTTTTAAGTTCACCATCTCTTAAGTATTTTGTCACAAGATAACCAGCAAACCACTGTTGGGTACAAAAATTTTATGGTTGTTTTGCTGTATAGATTCTACCATTTAAGGTAAAAAGATACCTAAGTCAGTTTTATTGGACACCTCACCTGTTCATTCATCATCAGCATATTGCACCAGATCTCGCTTACCATTTGTGGTGTTTTATGGCATTTATTCACTTCTGTGGTGCAAATATTCTTGCCATGACTGAGTTCAGGTTAACAACATGAGTCACTGAGCGTGGCTGTTGGAAGAGATGAGCAGTTACATGCCAGTTTCGTAGTATTTTCACCAGACAGTTACAATAGGCACGAGCAGCCTCAAGATGACAGTAAATGTGGGACTTCCCTGGGGGTCCAGCGTTTAGGACTGCACTTCCACTGCAGGGGATCGAGGGTTCGATCCTTTGTTGGGGAACTAGGATCTTGCATGCCTTGCAGCGCAACCAAAAAGTTAAAAAAAAAAAAAAAGATGATAAATGTAATAAATAGTTATAATTGTGTTAACTAGTTAAATAAGTGATGAGCTTTAGGTATTTATTGGCTTTTAATATAATGTATTTAGTTTTCAGTTGTCATTTAGTCGCTAAGGCGTGTCTGACTCTATGACCTCATGGACTGTAGCCCGCCAGGCTCCTCCGTCCATGGGATTCTCCAGGCAAGAATACTGGAGTGGGTTGCTATTTCCTTCTCCAGGTGATCTTCCCAACCCAGGGGTAGAATCCGCGTCTTCTGCATTGGCAGGCAGATTCTTTACTGCTGAACCACCAGGGAATTAAAGTATGTGTAATTCTATTTTTAATAATGGCTGTTTTTCATAACAAGGTCACAAAATTCCTAAAATCCCTGAAAGTTCAGCAGTCGACATTCATTGGTAGGTGTGAGCCAGTGCACACCTGTGGACCTTGTGGGACATGTTAAGAACTTAGGCTTAATCTGAGTGAGATGAGAAGCCATTGAGGGGTTTGGAGTAAAGGAGGCCCATGTTTTAATACGATTGCTCTGCTGTGCTGAGGATGGACTGATGGGAGCAAGAAGGCAGCAGGGAGGCCGATCAGGAGGCTGTGAACAGTGTGGGCCAGGGATGAGGGTGGCTTCAGGCAGGGCTAGCCTGTGCCCAGACTGAGAAGTGAGGCCCTGCGGGATCTGCCATCTCATTACTCAGTGACTTACTGAGGTCTGAGAAGATAACCGGACTTTCCTCCTCGCTTACCCTTGCTTTGTCAGAGAGAACATTGTTCAGCTGAACGAGTATCCAACCGAATTTGATAGATGTTTATGTTGTTGCAGAATCACTGTGGTAC
Organism: Bos indicus x Bos taurus; assembly: GCF_003369695.1. Taxonomy (NCBI): domain Eukaryota; kingdom Metazoa; phylum Chordata; class Mammalia; order Artiodactyla; family Bovidae; genus Bos; species Bos indicus x Bos taurus. The sequence continues at coordinate 9,816,518 of NC_040083.1, read as the reverse complement.
CAAGCATGAAGGTTTGATTCTCAAAGAGGGTGATAATGGCAGTTTGGATGGGCTGATTCTTCAGTGTGGAGGATCTGCCTTGCAGGTGTTCAGCATCCCTGGACCCACCTCCCTAAATGCCAGTGGTGCTTCCTGGAGATTGCCACCCCCAACCTCCCCCACAACATGCTTCCTAGCAGCCCTGCATGTATTTTCACTGAAAGGCAAAGAACTGTGGCCTCTAACACAGTATGTGCTTCTGTTTCTGCCCCGGCAGTATTATGCCTACCTGTATTCTTACGTGATGCCCCAGGCCATCCGAGATATGGTGGATGAATACATCAACTGTGAGGACATCGCCATGAACTTCCTCGTCTCCCACATCACTCGGAAACCCCCCATCAAGGTAGGGCCCCGCCGTGTACGGGACTGGGGGTGCGTGTGTACTCAGCTCACTTACTTTGTAATCGTGCAGTGCATAACTCAGTGTACTTCAGAGTTCTCGTCTGTGAAACGGGATGATGAGGCCACCAGCCAAATAGGATCACTTCAGGGTTTAATGAGGGCCTTCACTTCCTAAGGTGTAAATGGATAGAAATCAGTGATTGGAATTTGAATGGGGAAATGTTACATCTTTAATTTTCACTGATCTTGAATTGGAATTTATCCTTTTTATCAGTTATAAAACAGGCTGTAATTCATAAGAGGATTGGTGGTAACTGATTTTTCACCGGAACTCACAGATACTTTCCTATCACGTTATGTTTATTGTGAAGTATTGTTAACTTTCCTCACTTCTTTGAAATTATGGCAGTTACTAACTTTTCCCTGGATTGTGTTACCTCTAAAAGAGTACATGTATTTCTGTGTTTCGGTATTACCTGTTTCCTTTGTTGTTGTTCAGTCCTTAAGTCGTGTCTGACTCTTTGCAACCCCATGGACTGCAGCACACCAAGCTTCTCTGTTCTCCACCGTCTCCCAGAGTTTGCTCAGATTCATGAGAAGGCAATGGCACCCCACTCCAGTACTCTTGCCTGGAAAATCCCATGGGCGGAGGAGCCTGGTGGGCTGCAGTCCATGGGGTCACAAAGAGTAGGACACGACTGAGTGACTTCACTTTCACTTTTCACTTTCATGCATTGGAGAAGGAAATGGCAACCCACTCCAGTGTTCTTGCCTGGAGAATCCCAGGGACGGGGGAGCCTGGTGGGCTGCCGTCTATGGGGTCGCACAGAGTTGGACACGACTGAAGCGACTTAGCAGCAGCAGCAGCAGCATGTCCATTGAGTCAGTGATGCTATCTAACCATCTCATCCTCTGCCATTTCCTTTGTAATTTCTTATATTGTACATGTCTAAAAGCATTTTAAGGAGGGTCCACAGGCTTCCCCAGACTACCAAACCAGAATGGGAGGTGGTGTGTCCTTGGCACCCAAAATATAAGAATTTCTGTGTGTAAAACTCTAAGAATAGTGCCTGGCACATAAGTTCTTCATAAGGTATTTATACAAAACAAAAGTACCCCCTAAATTGTAGAAATTTGAGTGCTTTCTCTGTCTTTGAGTTGGTGAGTAGATTTGACCAGACTATTAGCAGTTTCATACTTGGTGCACAGGAAGACCAGTCCCATCACTGTCTGTCATTATTGTGGATTCAGACAAGTGGAAGCGCTCCTGGTGAGGGCTACGGTCAAGGCCTTGTAGCAGTTAATACTAGAGCGTCTGTCAGTTCCGATTACTAGTGTTTGTGACCGTGCTCTGTCAGTGTCTTATGTTACGGATTCACACCTGATGTCCTCATATTATTATCATCAACAAGTCGTATTATTTAATTTTGTAAAATACTTTTAACTTCATGGATATCATTAGGGCCATGAGTAAATAATAATTTGGTGTATATTTCATTCTTCTTCTTGTACATTTTGAATGTAAGTTCTAGACTAAGTAGCCACTAGGCTGAACAAATAATGATGGTCAAACTGTATCTTTAGTTTCAAGCAAGAGTGGTAACTAGAGAACACTGATTCCAGCAACAAAGCAAAACAGACAAGTAGAGAAGCCCCTGGGGCTTTATGCTTTCATTCATACCTATTCCAGCCTTTTGCCAAGTGTGGCTCAGGGTCATAACTTAACTCCTGGTTACCCCATAGTTTCTCAGATTCTTTAGCCTTCTGCTAAAGCCTTGTAAGAGAAGAATAATTAGCAGAATAATGCACCAAATTGTGTGTTTTTTTTTTAAACTCTGAATGATGATAGTATTTTTATATAAAATGACATGTTTTCCAGTTACAGTGGTAGATCTGATAGTAAATGATAAAAAAAAGCATACTTCTTTGTGAATTCTAAGGAAGGGAGGCAAAGGTCTTATAAAGAAATTAACGATGGGTGCACTTTTCTGGTCCTTATTTATCCTTTCTTGTGTAGCCAGGGACTGGACTCGAGCGAGATGTTTACTTTCTAATTATAACTCCCTATTAGATCATAAGACATTATTCATGAAAATTTAAAGTATCTGAGTGATTAGGTACCTAATAATACCATCAGTCACATTAAGCACTCACAGACGGGGTGCATTTTTCATCCTCATGGAAGCATGTTTGTTCTGTTATTAGGCCAGTGTTTCATTGGTTAAACGTCTCTCCAGTGTAGAGAGTGAGGTGGAAATAATTTGTTTATGGTATACATGATTCTTTGGCTACCTGGTGTGAAGATCCGATTCAGTGGAAAGACCCTGATGCTGACAAAGATTGAAGGCAAAAAGAGAAGGGGGCTGCAGAGGATGAGATGGTTAGATAGCGTTACTGACTCAGTGGACATAAATCTGAGCAAACTCGGGGGGATAGTGAAGGACGGGGGAGCGTGGCATCGCAGAAGGTCAGACATGACTTACCGACTGAACAACAAAAGTGAAAACTGGAAAAATTAGAATGACTTTTTAAAGTCAGAGGCCCAGTAAGTTGAGCCTGTCTTCAAATTCTGAGTCCAGTTGTTTACTTCATATTATAGAACCAGTTTGAACTCAGTATTTTCATTAATTTACCTAATTTTATCCGGTATATATACTATTTTATATTGTAAAGTAGTAATTTTTTTTTTGCTTTAAATACTTCAAATTTTCACTGTCCCCTCCCTTGTTACAATTAGGAAAGCATGACTGTTTTAGGTGATAGCTATATTCTTTCAATAATGTTAATATCTTGACAATATTGAGTAAATAAACCACACAGGGTTAATTTCATCTTGTTCCTTTGAATAATGTCCTATTATTTTTTTGAAGAGGAGAGATCTAGAATGTAAATAGACTTCATTCAGAAAAAAGGATGAAAAACTCATAAAGCATTGAGAAGACAGGTGGAGATGGCTTATGGGATAAGGAAGTAGAGAGACAATACATAAGTAAGTGTCTTAATATTAATGCTGAGTAACTTCTCAACATCTATTCAAGATTTTCCTTACCATTACTAAGCAGAACTTTACTTAGATTAAATTACTTGAAATATTCCTGTGTAAAATATAATCCATGATGTTGCTTTAGTAAGTGTTCAAACTTCACTTTATACAATTTACTTTACTCTGCTTAATGTTTTATTATGTTACACACACACACACAGTTGTTTGGTTGCTCGGTCACGTCCAGCTCTTTGTGGCCCATGAGCCCAGCACACTAGGCCTCTCTGTCCATTACTGTCTTCCTGCGTTTCCTCAAACTCATGTCCCCTGAGTCAGTGATGCCATCTGACCGTCTCACCCTCTGTTGCCCCCTTCTCCTCTGGCCCTCAGTTTTTTCCCCCCTCTCTCTCTGTGTATATTATGTAGCCACTGGACCACCAGGGAAGTTCCTATATATACATTTTTTTTTTTAAATAAATGTATTGGGGTTGCAATCACAACATTTTTTTAGTAGTGGGTTACATGATTAAAAACATTTGGAAACCACTGCTTCAGTGAAAATACCTTTGTAAAAGGAGCATATATAAGGAGAAAATGCCGTATAAAAGCAGTATAAATACCTTTTTGTGCCAGAGTGGAGTCACTTGCAGGTTAAGAGACTTTTCCCCCTGAGGTTGAGTGCTGGCGTCTGAGATGAGGTACAGGGAGAACAGAGTAGAATACTGGACACGGATGTGGTTTGATTACAGCCTGCCTTCTCTAGGCCCTGACATCCATCTCCTGCTGCAGTCGAAGCTGATGGGGAGGGTAGTAAGTGACACACTGTTGTCTGTAAACTGGAAGATGTCTAGAGAACTGCCGGCGGGTGAGAGGGTGGCGGAAGGGGATGGTGGAGTCCTGTGGAGGGACCTCTGGGGGTCATGACTTCTTCAGAGTTTTATCTCTGGTGTGAGTGTCCCTTGGCGCCCTGGCCTGTGGTTATGATCACTCCTCAGTTTCAACTCTAGCAACTGGACTTCTGATGGCTGATACTGGCTGTGGGTGGTAAGTATTCTTCAGCTGGAATTAACAGGATGGGCCATCCAATTTTAATTGTTTTCTCAGTTTATCGTAGTAATAATAATTTTAAAATTATTCAGGAAAAAAATATATTCAGAAAGAAAATAGAACATGCAGATTTAAAAAACCTAAATAGAACTACTGGAAATGAAAATTATAGTTATTAAAATGACAGTCTTTGTGAATGGGATAAAATGATAAGACAGCTGAAGAGAAAGTTAATGATCTAGTAGATGATGCGTGAATAATGTGAATACATTTCTGAGAAGGTATTATGGAGATATAAAGAGATGGAAAATAAGAAAGATGAAGAGATGTGAAGGCTGTAAAATCTAACACAGTGCCAGAAAGGGAAGACTAGAGAGATGGGAGGGGCAGTCCTGAAAATACAATATGAGAATTTCCAGAATTTATTGACTGCATGGGGCCTTCTCTGGTGGTTCCTGCAGTGTGTTAGACTGGAATTCGATACCTGGGCCGGGGAAATCCCCTGGAGAAGGGAATGGCAACCCACTACACTGTTCTTGTCTGGAGAATCCTATGGACAGAGGAGCCTGGTGGGCTACAGTCCACGGGGTCACAAAGAGTTGGACGCAACTAAGCAAAACACGCAACACTGACTGCATGAATACTATAGCAAATATTACACTTAATTGTGAAAGTCTAGAAGGTCCCTGTTGAAGTCAGTAGTAAGATAAGGTTTGGTTCAGTTCAGTCGCTCAGTTGTGTCTGACTCTTTGTGACCCCATGAATCGCAGCACGCTGGGCCTCCCTGTCCATCACCAACTTCTGGAGTTCACTCAAACTCATGTCCATCAAGTCAGTGATGCCATCCAGCCATCTCATCCTCTGTCGTCCCCTTCTCCTCCTGCCCCCAATCCCTCCCAGCATCAGAGTCTTTTCCAGTGAGTCAACTCTTCGCATGAGGTGGCAAAAGTACTGGAGTTTCAGCTTTAGCATCAGTCCTTCCAATGAATACCCAGGACTCATCTCCTTTAGGATGGACTGGTTGGATCTCCTTGCAGTCCAAGGGACTCTCAAGAGTCTTCTCCAGCACCACAGTTCAAAAGTATCAATTCTTCGGTGCTCAGCTTTCTTCACAGTCCAACTCTCACATCCATACATGACCACTGGAAAAACCATAGCCTTGACTAGACAGACCTTTGTTGGCAAAGTAATGTCTTTGCCTTTTAATATGCTGTCTAGGTTGGTCATAACTTTCCTTCCAAGGACTAAGTGTCTTTCAATTTCATGGCTGCAGTCACCATCTGCAGTGATTTTGGAGCCCCCAAAAATAAAGTCTGTCATTGTTTCCACTGTTTCCCCATCTATTTCCCATGAAGTGATGGGACCGGATGCCATGATCTTCATTTTCTGAATGTTGAGCTTTAAGCCAACTTTTTCACTCTCCTCTTTCACTTTCATCAAGAGGTTTTTTAATTCCTCTTCACTTTCTGCCATAAGGGCGGTGTCATCTGCATATCTGAGGTTATTGATATTTCTCCTGGCAATCTTGATTCCAGCTTGTGCTTCTTCCAGCCCAGAGTTTCTCATGATGTACTCTGCATATAAGTTAAATAAGCAGGGTGACAGTATACAGCCTTGACGTACTCCTTTTCCTATTTGGAACCAGTCTGTTGTTCCATGTCCAGTTCTAACTGTTGCTTCCTGACCTGCATACAGGTTTCTCAAGGTTACCCAGTAAATAAATGGAAGTAGAGACCACATCCACATTCACATGGTCAGGATAGCAGTTCTCCCCAGGTGTAAAATGTCGGTGTAACTCTAATCAAAATCCTGTTAGGTGGCAATAAAATTAACCACCACACCATCAAAAAAACCCCTAAATTCTAGTAGAATACTTTATTTGGTTTAATTTGGCTTGGAGTGAAACTTGACAAAGAGATCCTCAGATTTGTGTTGAAAGGCAAAGAGCCAGGATAGCTAAGGCACTAGTGAGGAAGAGGGCAGCTGACCCTGTCAGAAAGCATGGCTCGGTATTAAAGTACATAATCAGGACAGATGCCTGTGATCTTGGCACAGAAACTGACAAAGTCAGTGCTACAGGGCAGAATGCAGACACAGGCCCATGCCTGCATGGAAGCTTGACATATGATAAAGGTGGCATCTTGGGAATAACACTTTCTGTATGGAACAGAAGTACATGTCATACCATACACAAAGGAAATTCCAGATGGCGTAATAAACCAAGTGTTAACAGCAAACTTTAAAACTTCTAACAAAAAATACAGAAGTATTTTTGTGATATAGACAGAAACAAAAAGTACAAAATCTGAAGGAGAAGATTGATTTGTTGGAATGTATTAAAGTTCAAAGCTTTGTTCAAAAAACTGTATATCTAGATGTGACGTTTGCAGTCCTGGTACATGACAAAGAATTGATACCCAGATAAAGGATTTCCAAAGGAGAAGACTACTCAGTTGATTCATTAAGTATGTAAGAAAGTAGTTCAGTGTAGTAGAAACCTAGATGATTAATGAACATGTGGAAGGGTGCCGATCTTCTGTAATAATCAGGGAAGTGGAAGTTAAAACAGTGTGATATAGTTTATACCATCAAGTGGGCAGAAATGAAAGTGTGATGGTACCAGATGGCTATAAGGATGTGTAGAAATTGCAGATGTTGATCAGGGCTGGTGGGTGTACATTGGGACATTTATTTTGAAGAAAGTTTGGTTTTGTCAAGTATAACTGAAGGTCATGTTCCCCATGGCATTGCAGGAGAGGAAAGGAGGGAGGGAGTGGTGGCATACGGATTAACTCTTCGTAATATTCTGTTTCTTTTGCAAAAAAAAAAAAAAAGAAAAATATATGTGTAGCCTAAAACAAATAGGACAAAGTGTCAGTATTTGACAAACCTGGTGAGTTTGCTTGTTTGTTGTCTTCTTCCCCCCTTTAAGCATAACATTTCATTCATATGTTTTAACCGATAGTAATGTATGTTTCATACACACATAGCCATATTTGATTCTTTTTGGAGATACTTATTTATTTGGCTGTGTTGGATCTTGGTTGTGGCATGTGGGATCTAGTTCCCTGACCAGGGATGGAACCTGGGAGTGCATTGGGAGAGCTGAGTCAACAAATACCCGTGCAATAAAAATGATAACTAAAAATGAGAAAGTTTAACATTCTCACTACCAGCTCCTTGTATATGTATCTTGGTAATCCCGGCCTGCTGCTTCCCTCCATTGATAACTGCTACCCTGAGTTTAGTTTTAAAATTCCCCTTCCCCTCCTCTCTTAAAAAGAAAAGCGTTTTTACCGATGTATATTCATTTCTAGGGCTTTCCTTGTGGTTCAGATGGTAAAGAATCCGCCTGTAATGTGGGAGACCTGGGTTTGATCCCTGAGTTGGGAAGATCCTTTGGAGAAGGGATAGGCTGCCCATTCCAGTATTCTTGGGCTTCCCTTGTGGCTCAGCTGGTAAAGAATCTGCCCGCAATATGGGAGACCTGGGTTTGATCCCTGAGTTGGGAAGATCCCCTGGAGAAGGGATAGACTGCCCACTGCAGGATTCTGGCCTGGAGAATTCCATAGACTGTATTGAATAGTCCATGGGGTCGCAAAGAGCCCGACACGACTGAGCGATTTTCACTCACTCATTCATCTCTAAGTGATTGGCGTCTTTAAATTTTATGTAAATGAAATCAGACTATATGTGTTCCTCTGCATTTAGGTTTTTAAGAAGTCAGTCTGTGAGCTCAGTCAGTGTTGATGCTTGTGACTGTAGTTTATTTTCATTGCCCCAGAGTCTTAAATAGGCTCTCCCCCATACCCTTCTAAAAGTTTTAGGTTTTGCCTTGTTGTATTTAAATCACTAACCCTTGTTGAAGTGATTTTTGTGTATAATGTGGGCTAGGGCCCCAATTTCTTTTTTTTGTCTCCTAAGCAGCATTCATTGCACACTCAGTTCACCCATGCCCAGTGGCGTGCAGTGCTGGAAGGTCACTCAGCACACGTCTGTGTGCACGTGGGTCTATTCACGTGTTCTTTACTCTGGCCTGCTGGTCCAGTTTGTTCACGTGCCAAATTCACATGAATTGTCATAGCTTTAGAATTAGTTTTTGTATTTGCTAAGACAGGTCCCCTCTAACGTAATCTTGTACTTCAGGAGTGTCTTGCCTTGCATGCGCCCTCCTGCAGGGATCTATCCAGAAGGGCAGAGTGTGCGCTGGGCCCCAGGAGGCAGGTGGCTCAGCTCAGAGCAGGAAGGAGAGCTCAGCTGCGGGAATGATAGCTTTTTTCTGTTCCAGGATCAGTTTTCAACTTTAAATAAATGGAATCATACAGTTATCTCTTTCCACGTCTCTCAGTCTTTTTTTTTTTTTTTTTAAATAATGTTATTTATTTATTTATTTATGGCTGTGCTGGGTCTTCGATGTCGCTCAGGCTTTTCTCTAGTTGCGGTGCCCGGGCTTCTCACTGTGGTGGCTTCTCTTGTTGCGGAACACGGGCTCAGGGCTGCGGGCTTCAGCAGTTGTGGCTCCCCGCCTCTAGAGCGCAGTCCAGTGCTTGTGGCGCGTGGGCTTCGTTGCTCTGAGGCCTGTGGGATCTGCCACATCAGGGATTGAACCTGTGTCTCCTGCATTGGCAGGCGGATTCTTTACCACCGAGCCACCAGGTAAGCCCTCCATGTCTTTTCATCTTGCTTTCATATTTCTTTAAAGCTTTTTTCCAGTATTTTCCATTCTGGGAATACTTTTTATCACTGATTTTCTCTTCACCCATCCACTGAGTATCTGATTTAATTCAGTATACTTTTTTTTCTTCCCAGTTTTATTGAGATGTAATTGACATGCAACTTACTGATTTGCCTTACAAACCATCACGAGATGATGATCACAATAAGTTTATGTACTTTCCGTTTCTGTTGTTCTGTTTGGTTCTTTTTCCTTTTCTTTTTTGATTGCGCCACGCAGCATGTGGGATCTTGGTTCCCTCCCCAGGGATTGAACCCGCACTGCCTGCGTTGGAGGCGTGGTGTTGACCACCGCCTCACCAGGGGCCTCCTCATCTGGCTCCTTTTCATGTCCGCATGGGCTTTTTCTGATAGCCCCTGTTTCTTCCATCAGACCTTGGGTAATCTTCCAACATCTCACTGTGCACCTGAGGCCCGTTTGCCGTTCCTGTCTCTCAGAGTCCTGCTGCTGGGCAGCGTTTCTTCTGTTGTTTCTTTCTGCATATTCTCCTCCATGTGACCCATCCCTGTTGTGCGATTTTTGACTGTGAGGTCATACTCTTTGGATGCTACTGACTGCCCTGCTTTGAGGCCTGGATCTGAGAGGGCTTGCACTTGTTTCTCTCACGTGCCTGGGCTCACCCCCTACTTAAGACCTGTTCACGCTAAACTAGCATATTGGGACACACAGGTGACATAAGTTGTAGCCTCAGCTATGTGAGGCCGGCTTGAGGTTATAGTTTCTCAGAGGGGATTTTCCTCCTCCTCTTGGAGCTCAGACTCAGAAGGAAGCGGTGCTTCACCACCTTGCTCTGTGGGGCCGCCTCCCACCCACGTGGCCTTCCGCTTGTTTCTGTGGCTTCAGCATGTTTCTGATCTGATTTGATGACAGTGGCTGCCCCAGCTTCCGGAAGACTGGAGCTCCTGGCTGTTTCTCCGGATTCAAGCCTTCTCACTCCTTTGACTTCTGAGGATTTCATTTCTTTCCTTACAAGCTCAGCCAGTATGTTTAAAGAGGTGGTTTCTATATTTCGTCCTGCCTTTTCGGGCATTCTCTGCTGAGGGGCTTAGATTGTCGGGGCTGCTGTGTTGCCGACGGTGAAGCTGTTGTGTTACTCTGCGTACATTCCTGATTGCTGGAAATTCATCATCATAATAACCTGTAAACTATAATATGATCACTTTCCCTTGTCTTTAAATATGACTTTCTTAAACTTCTTTTTAATGGATGTGCAGTATTTTATAATTATTTAACTAGTCCCCCTTTGATGGGTAGTTTTCCAGTATTTTCCTGTTCTTTTTAATGGATGTGCAGTATTTTATAATTAACTAGTCCCCCTTTGATGGGTAGTTTTCCAGTATTTTCCTGTTAAAAACATGAATGAAATGAACAGCTTTGTACCTACAACCTCTGGCTGTGCACCCAGGAGAAATACTAGAAGTAGAGTCGCTGAGGCTTCAAGGCTTTCAGTATCTGTTGAATATGGACCATTTGGAAGGCACGTCCTTACCAACAGTGTAGCTGTCGAATATGTCCCTGTGAGGAAGAGGACTCTGTGAGTGAGCGTGGGCATCGGGCTGTGTGTCGTCGCCATGGAAACGGAGGCCTCCTAGACTGAGCTGCGGGGCCTCTGTCAATGTTAGCACCGTGGTTCTCACCCTCTGCCCTTTCTTCCCGGCTCCCAGGTGACCTCACGGTGGACTTTCCGATGCCCGGGCTGCCCTCAGGCTCTGTCACACGACGATTCCCACTTCCACGAGCGGCACAAGTGTATCAACTTCTTTGTCAAGGTGTACGGCTACATGCCCCTGCTGTACACGCAGTTCCGCGTGGACTCTGTGCTCTTCAAGACCCGCCTGCCCCACGACAAGACCAAGTGCTTCAAGTTCATCTAGGGGCCTTGCACGGCAGGGCGAGGACGAGCAGAGCGGGGCAGGCGGCTCGGGGGCCCTGGACACTGAAGGGCCTCAGGAACGCCCACCATGGTCGGGCCAGGCCCTCTGCTGGGAGAGGCGCAGGGGGGCGGGAGGGGCGGGCTGCCTTGCTCCTGAAGTGGGCGGCACCGGGCCCGGAAGCCTGGTCCCAGGCCACCAGGGCTCCCTAAACAGGGCACTGACGATAGCTTACACTGAGGACCATGGGGACTCTGGGGAGTCACTCACACAGCTCACGAGCCCAGCACAGCTGGCTTGTGGTTTTTTAATTCACTAACAACTATTATTATTATTTAAAGAGTTTCAGATTTGCCGTTCAAGGTTTATTTATATATATGTGTGTGTATATATACACATATGTGTGTGTGTGTATATGTGGGTGTATATGGATATATGCACACACACTCACAGACATATACATATGTATGTATTCGAGGGGGAGCTTGGCGTTTCTGCCCATCTCACAAAGTGAGGGTCCCACCGTGGTGGTCTGTATTTTGGTGGAGAAGGATCCTGGCCTTCCTGTATCTGGCTCGTCCTTAAAGATGGTCTCTGTCCTCCCCAGGGGCCCCTGTGTGCAGAAACAAGAAAGGGCTGGCGTGGCCCCGGGGGGGTCTTGCCTGAGTTCAGACCTGTGGGTTGGCTCCTTCCCCGCTTCCTGTTGCCAGCAGCGCTCTGTGGCTCGAGTTGTCCTGCACTCGAGTTCTCGGTGGGATGGAGGGCCTGTGTATTTGGGGCAGCTGAGTTTCCCTGCCTGGGACAGGTGGGTCGAGGACTCCCTGCTGGCTGTGCTGTCTGTGTACTTGACCTGGCTCTCCTTTCCCCGCTGTCTGAGAGTGAAGACAGGAAGGACCGAGACCTGCAGACAGACCCCCAAATGGTTCATTTTGTTTGACCCTCCTTTTAAGGACCTGTTGTGCTTTGGCTGCAGACTTTCCTGAAGGTTCTCTCACGTACAGAGCAGATGCCTGGCGGCTACACTTCAGGGGGGTCTGAGTGGTTGGTTGCAGGTCGGCCGACTCTCTCCGGCTCAGAGCAAGTGAGCACAGCACCCTTTGATCCCCACCCGGCTGGCCGGGAGCCACAGCAAGGCACCTGCCTTGGGATGATACCTGGGTGAAATTCACCTTCCCCACCCCATCTGGACCCGCATCCTATAGTCCTAGATCCCTCAGGCCGGGTGGGTGTCAGGCCCTCCCCGGGGTTGGTTTGGTCTATGTCAGAATGATGGGAGGATAGGATTTGTTGGGTTAAGCTCAAATCCAGCCTGAAATTGAACAGGTGTTCATATCCCATATTACCACTTGCCCCTGTGGGTTTCAGTCTCTATTTTCCTGGGCTGAAATAGAAGGAAGGTTTTTTTTTCTGGAGGTGGCAGCAGTAGGGGAACTGAAGAGAGTGGTGTCACTGGCGTTGGCTGGGATGTAGCACGTGACCGCTGCCGCTATTTCTGGACACCCCGTTCCTCTGGTGAGGCTGAGTCGAGGAGGTTCCCCTCAGTGACTGAACACAAGCTCGGGCCTGTCCTGGGCACGCACATGCCTTAAGCCAGCTCCCTCCTCCCCGGACCTCCACCTCCCATGCACCTATTTCCAGGGGGCACATCCATCTCTGACCTGCCTGCCCACCAGAGGGTCCTCTTCAGGTGTCACCTGAAGCCAGCTCTGTCCTGGAGGGAGCACCCTGGAGGGCTGAGGGACCTGCCCTGTTTGGGGGGCAGGACCGGGCTGTGTCTTCCTGACGTCCCTGCTGGCATCTCCCTGTGTCTCCCCTGCTGAGGCTGCTTCCTAGGAAATGGGCTCTGCTGCTCGGCAGCCCAGGGAAGGGGTCCAGACCCCCGCCTCCTGACTTTCTAATTACTCCTCCTTTGACCCTGGACTTGATTCTTTTTAGCAGTAGCCTTCTTCCCTTTGGGAAGCCAAAGAGTGTGTTGTTTTGAGCTATAAATGTGGCTGCTATTTTTATCTTGTCTCTTTTAATGTGAGGAACCCCTGGACTGCCTCTGAGCACGGGGTCCCTGGTGAGAAAGTAGCCGTGTCAGGACCCGCCGAAGTGGAGCCAGGGCACGGGGTCCTGAGTGTCAGGGACAGATCCGGAGCAGCTGGTGCTCTGAGGTGGTGGGTGACATCACAGGGCACTGAAGGGTGGTGGGGGGAGGTGATGTTGGAGCAGACGATGGGGCTCTGTTGGACCTGAGCGTGACTGACTTGGAGGAGCCGGGACTGCAGGCTCTGGTGGACACGGGCCGCGTCTGTAAAGGACACTCCTCACGGCGAGAGGCGGGGGCAGGGCTCTCGGGGGCCTGGTCCGGTCTCCCAGAGAACAGCCATCACATTTTGCAAGATGGGTTAGGGGGCCGCCCAGATCCAGGCTTCCAGTGCCTTTGACGCCTGTTGTTTACCTTGGGGAGTCCAGAGTCGTCTGCGCCACCTGGCTGACTCCTGGAGCCTGGCACAGCCCTGCAGACACACGAGACGTCGTCAGCTGTTCCGTGAACACCCACTGCCGTCTGCGCTCCCAGAGCCCAGCGCATCCTTGCTCCCCAGTGGGCCAGTCTGCTCTCTCCCGAGAGACACCCACCTGAGGGGAGGCACCCACCAGACTTGCGCCGTGGGCCTCCGCCTGTGTGCGCCGCTCCAGCAGGGCCCGGGCACCGTGCCCCAAGGAAGAGTCCCTCCGGAGCGGCCTGCCTGTGTGAATGTGGGCGCTCCTCTCTGCAGCGCTTGTGTTCTGGAGGGGCAAGCTCTACTAATACCCACGCCATGTCCATCCACCCCACCCCTTTTCCAGTCATGAGCACAATGGTCTTACGTTGGGTTTTTGTAAAAAAAATAAAAAATAGAAAATGGAGACTACAAGCAGCTTGGAGGTCTTTTATGATTTTTCTCTGCAGGACGGAGGAGTGGCCGGAGGACAGGCGCCTCCTGGTTCCAGGAACCCCCCACCCCCCACCCACTGTGCACGGCCTGTGGCCCCTTCTTCCTGCACGGCTGTGCTTGCCTCGGGCCTGGAGTGGCCTGCGTGCCTGAGCCCAGGTGATGCTGTTGGGGGCATGGGCAGCCTTGCGCATATCTAGTGTCCGTTTCCAGGATGGGTCACTAGATTAGATCTAGAGGAACTTAGGTGTCACTGATCTGGTTTGAGTGCAGACATGGGATGGCACGGGGCACATGTTTCCCACCTCTCTCACGGTGACTTTTAAGTGTGTGTGGCGTGGTGCTAGGGAGCTCCCTGTGTGTTCCCTGGCCCAGAGCAGGGGGCTGGTTTATAATGGCCCCGTCAGGGGTCACGAAAAGCACGTGCATCTAGCTGGTGCTTAACTGGCTGCCTGTGGTCCCAGGCTTCTGCTCAGCCACGGGATCAGAGCCATCCTCAGGGAGAGAACACTGAGTCAGACTTGGAGATGGATGGAGACAGGAAGGAGGATGGGAAGCCAGGGAGAAGCTGAGTTGGGGTGCTCCTCTCTGGGTTCGGCAGTTGCGAGTTTGGACACGGACTTGGGCAAACTTTGGGAGATGGTGAGGGGAAGAGAAGCCTGGTGTGCTGTAGTCCATGGGGTCGCGAAGAGTTGGGCATGACTGGAAGACTGAACAGCAATGAGAACCCTAAGAATGCCTGGGACGGGAAGCCCAGCATTACTCGGAAAGGAAGGTTGACAACTGATGAGGTAGGTTTGTGGCAGGTGAGGGGGAGGATGATGTCGTATCAGGTGGGGATGCCTGCCTAGGTCTGGAGTGGTGGCTGCCAGGGTGCTGTTCTTCCAGCCAGCCATCTCCTTGTTATAACTTGTCCCAGGACCAGGGAAGCTTGAGGAAGTTGCACCAGGCTGTGGAAATGGGGGTCTCACTAGATGCAGAGGTGACACGTCTAACTTGGGTTCTGTTCCCAAGTTACTTAGTTCTGGCTTGGACCTAACAAGGTAAACCAAAGTGGTCAATGTTAGTGGTTGATATTATTGTCATTGAAATAGAAGATTCCACAATATTTGCAAAACTGTGGTTAAGAAAGTGTGTTTAAGGATGCTGGATTCAAATCCTGGGTCACCCATTAAACTGTGGTGGGAAACATGTTATATTTTAAACTTCTCATCTATAAAATGGTAAGACTTGTGCCCACATCTTGAAGACATGTTGAAAATGAACGTTTATGTGACGAGTCCACTCTGGCATACAAGAGAAGTGGACTATTGGGGTAACATACCGGAAGGTTCTCAGTGGCTGTTTCTCCACTTGTTTTTTAAAAAGCTTACTTAAGTTGGAGGGTAATTACAGTGTTGTGGTGGTTTTTGCCTTACGTGAATATGAATTGGCCGTAGGCATGTGTGTGTCCCCCCATCCTGAGCCTCCCACGCCCCACCCTCCCCCGCCCATCCCCCCGGGTCGCCACAGAGCCCTGGCATACGTCAGACTTTGCTTGGTTATCTGTTTACTCGTGGTGATATATATGTTTCAGTGCTGTTCTCTCAAATCACCCCACCCTCTCCTCCACCGTGTCCAGAAGTCTGTTCTTTATGTCTCCTTTGCTGCTCTGCGCGTAGGGTCATCAGTACCATCTTTCAAGATGCCCTATATATGCGTTAATGTATGGTATTTATCTTTGTCTTTCTGACTTCCCTCTGTATAATAGGCTCTAGGTTTATCCGCCTCGTTAGAACTGACTCACGTGTGTTCCTTTTTATATCTGAGTGTTATTTCAGTGTGTGTATGTGCCACAACATCCTTATCCACTCATCTGCGGGTGGGCATCCAGCAGTTGTCAGTAGTGCTGCAGGAAACGCTGGGGTCCATGTGTCTTTTTCAGTTCTGGTCTCCTCAGGGTATATGCCCAGTAGTGGGATTGCTGGGTGGTGTGGTAGTTTTATTCCTAGTTTTTAAGGGAATCTCCACACTGTTCTCCATAGTGGTTTTATCAGTGCTTGCATTTCCATCAACAGTGCAAGAGGTTCCCTTTTCTCCACGCAGTCTCCAGCATTTATCGTTTGCAGGCCGTTTTGATGATGGCCATTCTGACCGGTGTGTGATGATACCTTTTTGTGGTTTTGATTTGCATTTCCACTTGTTTTAATGCCAGCTCATTCAGGTCTCAGCTGAAGCACTGTCTTCAAGAAACCCACCCTGCTCAGAAGTTGCTGCTTACCCACCCTCGCCACTGTCTCCTGTTGTGGGGGCTGCCCTGGCACTGTCATAGGTGTGCTCCCCACACCAGGTTGTGAGCCTCCGCAGAGCAGAGCACTGGAGCGCATTGCCACATATGTGTTTTGTAGATATTGCCCCAGTTTGGAGGTTGCTTATCCATTTTATGGTATCTTCTGATGAGCAGAAGCTTTTTTGCTGAGATCTAATTTATAACTTTTTTTTTCTTTTTTGTTGCTTTCTGTGACTTGAGAGCCCTGTGCCTAACCCAAATCAAGAAGGTATTCTTTTAATTTTTCCACTAAAAGCTGTACAGTCCAGGCTCCATCTCAGGTTAATACTTGTGTATGGTGTGTGGTAGTGGTCGAGGTTCTATTTTTTTTTTTTTTTGGGCTGTCTAGCTGTTCCAGCTCCACTTGTTAAAAAAGAATTTCCTTTCTCCATTCAATTGATTGGGGCCTTTCTTGACAACATAATGACTGTCTGAGCTCTCTCTTCTGTTACTGATTTGTTGCTAATACCAGGCTGTCTGGATAAATGTAGTTTTTTTGTTTGTCTTGAAACAAAAGTAGCATAAATTCTCTAACTTGCTTATCTTTCTTAGAATTGCTTTGAGTGTTTATAGTTACATTGTATTTCTATAAATTTTAGAATTAGTTTGTCAAATTTTTTCTAACCTGCTGGAATTAAATTTTTAAAAAATTCTTATAAAATACATAGAACTTAAAATGATTTCAGCCACTTTTATTTTTTAATTGAAGTATAGTTGATTTACCATGTTAATTTCTGCTGTACAGCAAAGGGACTCAATTATACATATATATATATTTTAAATATTTTTTGATTATGGTTTATCACAGGATACTAAATGTAGTTCCTGTGCTGTGCAGTAGGATCTTGTTTATCTCTTCCATATGTAATAGCTTACATCTGCTAACCTCCCACGCTATCTCTCCCCTAAACCTCTCCCCTCTGACAACCATATCTTCTGTTTCTATTTCATAGATAGGTTCATTGTGTCATAATTTAGGTTCCACATATAAGTGATATGTGGTATTTCTCTCTCACTCTGACTGCATGCAGCGTGTATGATAATCTCTGGTTGCATCCGTGTTGCTGCCAATGGCATTATTTTTCTGGCTCAGTAGTATTCCCCTGTATATATGCACTGCATCGTCATCCATCCGTCGGCCAGTAGGCGTTTAGGCTGTCTCCATGTCTTGGCTGTTGTGAGCGGCGCTGCTCTGGACATACAGGTGCCTGTATCTTTTGGATTAGAGTTTTGTCTGGGCATTTGCCCAGGCGTGGGATTGACGGTGATGAGAATTCTTTGCCTATCATCTCTTCTAGGAGTTTTATGTGTCGCATCTTATGTTTAAGTCTTCAGACCCTCATCCTGAATTTATTTTTGTGTATGGTAAGAGGATGTGTTCTAACTTCAACTCACATGTGGCATTTTAGCCACTTTTAAGTATACAGTATAATGGCAGTAAGAACATTCACGATGTATAACCATCACCACCAGCTATTTCTAGCACTTTGTCTTCCTGGGTAGAAAGGCTGTGCCCATTAAGCTGGAACTCTCCATTTCCCCTTCCTTCCAGCCCCTGACACAGCCTCCGTTATTTTTCTATGAATTTGTCTATTCTGGACAAACATATAAATGGAGTCATAGAGTATTACAGCTTTTTTGGTCTGGCTTTTTAAATATAGCATGTTTCAAGGTTCATCTATCTTACAGCATGTATCAGAATTTCATTCTTTTTTATGGTTGGACAGTGGTTTCTTGTTTGTGTACAAACAATTGCAGCATGAAATACTGGTTATCCATTCACCTGTTGATGGATACTTGGGTTACTTCCATGTTTTGGCCGTTGTAAATACTGTGATGAACATGGATGTACAAATTTCTTTTGTGTAGATACCAATGAGTGGAATTGTTGGATCATATGGGAACTCAATATTTAACTTTCTGAGGAATGGCCAAACTGTTTTCCCACAGCTGCTGTTCCATTTAATACTCCCACCAGCCACACACAAGGGTTCAGTGTCTTCACATCCTTGCCATTACTTGCTTTATAATTAATAATTTTAAAATCATAGCCATCCTAGTAGATAGATGTGGAGTGCACCTCACCCAGGGTCTGATGGACATTTGCCTAACGACTAACCATGGGCAGTCCCTTTTCATGTACTTATTGGCCATTTGCATTTATTATTCAGAGAAATGACTATTCAAGTCCTTTGCCCATTGGAAAGATATCGGTTGGGGACTTCCCTGGTTAAGCCTTTGCCTTCCAAGGCAGGGGATTCGATCCCTCGTTGGGGAGCTAAGATCCAACATGCCATGGTCAAAATAACCAAAACAAACAAATGAAAAAAGAGGCAATACTGTAACAATAAAGATTTAAAAAATGGTCCACATAAAAATTTTTTTAAAAAGCTTTTTAAAACTGGGTTGTTTATTGTTGCTGTTATGGGATTTTGATGAGATTATATTGAATCTGTAGACCAGTGGGTAGAATTGAAATATAATAATACTGAGTCTCTAATCCATAAGCATGCTGTTCTCTCTTCATGTATTCAGATCTTCCCTAATTTCTATCATCAAAAAATTTGAGGCTTTTTATGTAGAGATCTTACACATCTTTTCAAAAGTTTATTCCTAAGTACCTCTTTTCACACTATTATGAGTGGAACTGCTGATTTTTAAAAAGTTCTTTTTCTAATTACTTATTATATTACTAATTCTAGTAGTTGTTGGGATTTTTTAATTGTTTGGAGGATAATTACAATATTGTGATGGTTTTTGTGATACCTCAGCATGCATTGGCCACAGGTATACATGTGTTCCCCCCCCCCGCCCCGCCCCTCCCCGTCCTGAATGCCCCTCCCGCCTCATCCTATCCCTCTGGGTTGTCCCAGAGCGCTGGCTTTGCTGCCCTGCTTCATGCACTGAAGATTTTCTGTGTAAGTAGTCTTTTGCTCATAGTCCTGGAAATCTGCCCCTGTATCCTTAGGAGAAGTCTGGGAGGAACCTGTACCTGGTCTGTTCTTCTGGTGAGCTAAGTCCTCAGAGACAAGCAATGCACAGGATATAACAGGTGTTAATAAATGCTCAGAGGGGTAGAAGGGCCCACAGACGACTGGAAAAGGCTTTGTAACATCAAAGTTCTTTATTTTGAAAGTATTGTGAACATTGTAATCTAGTTAAAAATTTATGTAATCTTAGGAAACCTTTAGTTGATGATGTGTTTGGTAAACCCAAATTACAGTATGTGAATTACAGTTACTTTTCATTTGTGACTGATTTCATAGTTGTATGCCACGGAGACATAAACTGCCTTAGAAAATATTGCCATGGTTTATTGTAGAGAAGTGTAAAAGATAAATTCTGCTAGCATAAGAGTGATCATGCACAGGACTTATCTCTTCCCCCCACTCCCAGTGGCTTCAAATAATAATATAAGAGAAAGAAGAAATATTCTTCATGCTTAATGGTAAGATGTGTGCAAAACACCTCTCAATGATGTGTGGTTCTATGACTCAAAAAATGCTTAAGTGTAATACATGTAAGTCCCCCCTGTTTTATTGAGATGTTATTGATATATAGCATATGTAAGCTGAGGGTGTACAACATGATTTGATACACATATTACACTGAGAAATGATTACCACAATAAGGTTAACTCTGTCCTGTCACATAATTGCCACTTCTGTGGTAATAACTTTTAAGATCTACTCTCAGCAGCTTTCAAGTATGTCCTATGGCATCGTTAATTATAGTCACAATGCTGTCCCTTAGATCCCTACAACTTAGCCATCTTCTAGCTGGACATTTGTATCTGGCCCTTGACAACCACCACTCCTCATCTTTGAGATTCTCCATGAGTGAGGCATACAGTGCTGGCATTTCTCTGACTCATTTCATTTCACCCTTAAGGTCCATCCATGTTGTTGTCAAAGGCAGGAATTCCTTCTTTTTAATGGCTGAATATTGTGCATTGTGTATGTCCCACATTTTAAAAAATCCTTTATCAAGGGAAACTTCAGTTTTCGTGTCGTGGCTATTTTGAATAATGCTACGGTGAACATGGGGATGCAGCAATCTCTTCAGGGTAACTTTTCATTCCCTTGGGGTATATGCCCAGGATTGGGGTTGCTGCATCATATGGCAGTTCTACTTTTAACTTTCTGAGGAACAGCAATGCTCTTTTCCATAGTGACTGCACCAATTGACACCCCCACCGGTAGTGCACGAGGGTTCCCTTTTCTCCACATCCTTGACAAGACTTGGTATTTCTCATCTCTTGGTAGTAGCCATGCTGACCCGTGTGAAATGGTGCCTCATTGAGTTTTGATTTCCATTTCCCTAATGGCTCATCGTGTTGAGCACCTTTTTGTGCGCCTGCTGGCCATCCCTATGTCTTCGGAAAAATGTACATTCAAGTCTTGTGCCCATTTTTAAGTGAGGTGGTTTTCTGCAATCGATTTCTATGAGCTCCTTATATATTTTAGCTATTAACCTCAATCAGATAGTTTGCAAATATCTTCTCCCATGTGATCACCTTTTCACTTTGTTGGGTCCCTCTGCCATGCACAGAGTTCCTTCTAGTTTGCTACTAGTCCCAGTTGTTGATTTCTCCCTGTTGCTTGTTTTTGGTGTCATTGCCAAAAATTGTTGCCAAGACCAGTGTCGAGCTTTCCCCGTTTTCTTCTAACACGTTTACAGTTTGGGTCTTACGTGTAAGTCTTTATTCTTTCAAGTTAATTTTTATGAGTGGTATAAGGGGGAGGGGGACCAATTCATTCTTCTGTGCATGGTTATCTGATTTTCCCAATGCCATTTACTGAAAAGACTGTTCCTTCCCCACTGAGTCTTATGGACTCCCCTGTCGGATATTAGTTGACTGTATGTGTATGTGTGCATTTATTTCTGGGCTCTCAATTTTGTTTCACTGGCCCATGTGTCTGTTTTTATGAGCTTTTATTAAGCTTAAAATGAGGAACTGTGCCTTCAGCTTTCTTTTTCTTTTTTTTTTGGCTATTCAGGATCTTTTGTGCTTCCATACAAATTTTAGAGTTTTTTTCTTCTCTGAAAGTTGCAACTGGAATTTTGAGAGGAATTGCATTGAATCTATAGATGGTGAAATGCTTTTACGATGTGATTAAGTCTAAAATGTGATCCAGGAACAGTGTTGGCTGCAGCCTTCAGCAAGACTAGACGAGTTTGCCTCAGTTCTACACTATCCATCTCCATAATTCAGTGGTACCTTCCTTCAGAATTGTAATTGGTTATTTTTACTGCATTCTAGGGCTTCCCTGGTGGCTCAGTGGTAAAGAATCTGCCTGCGGTGCAGGAGACCCAGGTTCGATCCCTGGGTTGGGAAGATCCCCTGGAGAAGGAAATGGCAACCCACTCCAGTATTCTGGCCTGTAGAATCCCATGGACAGAGGAGCCTGGCGGGCTACAATCCATGGGGCTGCGAAGAGTTGGACATGGCTGAGTGACTAAACTAGCAGGTTTGAAAGAGTAATGTTATTTGCCCACAGTTGCACAGCGGTGAGTTTGTGAGCACTGAGGTTTTCTGCCTTCACAGTGTGGCATGAGACGGTGAGACGGCACTCAACTTGCCTCGTGGCTGTTGGGGAAACACTGGACTTGGGCCCCCTTTCCTCACCAGGCTGCTGGGCTCACGTGAATACGTGATCATACAGCTTTGGAGGTTTCTTCACTCTCATTTCTGGTGATACTTCATTGTACAGGTAAACCTCATTTCATTGTTCTCTGCAGGTACTGCATTTTTTTTTTTTTTTAACAAATCAAAGGTTTGTGGTAACCCTGTGTCGAGCAAGCCCATCGGTGCCATGCTTCCAACAGCATTACTTTTAAATTAAGGTCTGTACACTTAAAAAAAATGCTCTTGCACATTTAATAGACTGCAATATCAATGTAACTTTTACATGCACTAGGAAATGAAAAAATTCATGTGATTTGCTTTATTGAGATTTATTGTCGTGGTCTGGAAGCAAACTAACAGTATCTCCAAGGTAAGCCTGTAGTTTGGAAAAGCCAACTTCTGCCTTAATAGGACAACTGTGAGGCCCCAAAGCTTCAAGCCGTCCAGGGGTCAAGAAGAGTAGTTTGTTACCTTTACTTAAAAAGGAATGAACAGGGCTGTCTCCTCTTCGCCAGCTCTGTGATCCCTGGTGGTCACACATGATGGTACAGTGAGGCAGAAACCACTTGCTGGCGATGGGTTTTGGGAAAGTCACCCTCTGTACCTCAGTTTCCTTGTCCAGCACTTAGATGCTCTCTGTTTTCAGCTACTAAACGGGATAATTTGCTACACGGCAATAGATGCTGTTTTACAGAAAGCAAAGAAGTGAGAAAACCGGGTTCCTTCTCACTGGTTTTAATGGCTTTTCAATTACTATGTCATCACGAGGTTAATCATTAGATTTTATTAGCATTTTTCTAAACATCAGCCTCTGCCCCAGGTTGGTATCAATGGGCTGCGCTTCCGACAGCAGGTCCCACCGTTTTTTCTGGGTCGTCTTCTCACCGGTCTGGTTTGGTATCCAGATACCCAGACTCTAGGCAGTTATTCATACACGCTGTCTCCTAACACTCTGCAGGGCAGGATCTAGATTTTCTCTGCTCTAACAAATGATTCTTCGTGTCTTCTTGACTGGCTTCTGCCATGAAGTAGGTGGTGATGATAGCCGAAACCTTCATAATTTCCTAATTATTTCCTGCCCAACAGTCTATCAACTAATTTACACTCACAGAGTGTGTGTCTCTCTAGTGACCCTCTCTCGAGTAAGACCTTGGAACTGATTCCCTGGGATTACTTAAGCCCTTAACAGAAATCCACAGCTTGGACAAACCCAAGCCATTCCTGGGCATGTCACTCACTGTTAGAGGACATTGATTTCTTTCTATTTTATACTGCTTTTGCATTTTTCAAGATGTTAAGAAAACTTTAAAAAACCTTACCTTGATTCCTCTCAAATTTTGTTAGGAAGCATGCCTTCATGTGCTGCATATTTACAACTCTCCTAAGCACGAGCTAAATTTTCATAGCCCTGGCATGTCCATCTGTTGCGATGTCCATCTTCCCCCACTGTTTACTGTGGACACACCCTAGGCCCCTCGACTGGAGTGACCTGTACCTTGGGAAGCACAAACCTGTGGAAACATGTCTGTATCCAACCAAGGCTGGCCCAGCTGGAGATGGCAAAAATGAAGTTGTGTTTTCCCTTCTCTAAGGAAGAACTGCTTCCCAGGGACAGGGCCATTTCAGAGAGAGAACTGACAGTCAACTCTCTGTAAAATCTGAGCAGGTAGAGTTTTACATGCTACAGTTCTTGGGTCACTCAAGCCTGCTGTGATGCTCTGCTGCTGCCCAGGCTGGAGGACTGACTTCCAACTGAATTTCAACCAGTTTGAAAAGATGGTAAGCATTTGCTTCTGCTGTAGGTCAGTTCTAAGACTTGCGTGCTACTCCCCACCCCCACATCTTAATACAGAGCTGGCATGAGTGTGACAACTGACGCTATCTTAGACTAGATGGAAGCTGGTAAATACCTGTTTCCAACAATTCCATTATTGCAGATGCAGGCGTCTGAGTTTAATGTGCAGGCATGCGGACAATCTGTGGGAAGGGCAGTGACAGGCGAGTGGAGCCTAGTTCAGGCCCTCCCCCAGAAGGCCAAGGTCAGTGTTAGCGGTCTGTGCTGCTGTTTTCCATACAGATACAGCTCAGATCAAGTTAAGCACCCCTTTATACAACTGAAGAAATACATTAATGCACACACCAAACTAAAATTTGCCAAGTTCAGTTCTGTATATTTTCATATCTTTTCATAGATGCTAAGTGAATGCATAAATCCTAGGTTCAACAGAACACAGCTACTTCTATAAAAAAATAAATTTTATTAACAAAATGAGCTCACATTATAAAAGAAAATGAACCTTTGCTAATTTCCTGGCATCGTCTTTCTTACCAGGTACAGCACTGTAGACAACAAAATAAAATCAAAGACCAGTTGCTCTGCCTGAGGCCTGTGAAACTGTGACAAACAGGCCACAAGTCATCTTTCACGTTCCTCCCACCACTGACCCGACGCAAAGCTGCTGTGACTCTCACTCCTCCTCAGCCTGTTGCCTTACCTACCTGGCTACGCAGGCCTGGGAAGGACACACGCCTAAAGTTTAAAGGGAGAGCTCTTTCCTCAAACAGTGCTGAGAATCTAGACTGCGAGGTTCTGGCTGTAACTCCTGAGAAGGTATCTCAAAAGCCGCTTCTTTGTTCTTCGAGCCAGAGCCCACCACCACCGAGACCCACCAGCTGCGGGTCTTCCCTTCCTCCGCTGGGGGCTGGCAGCTGCTGTGGAGGACGCAGGGGTCCGGGGATGTGGAGGCGGCACGGGCCTTCCCCTCAGAACTTCTGAAGGAACTTGAGGACCAGGTCCCGCAGGCGGACCCGGAGCACCTCGTCGTCGTCACAGATGATATGGGTCGAGTCTTCCTCAATCTGGATGAGGGTCTCGGCTTCTTGCAGCAGGACGATATGGCCCTTGGCTGTGTCTTCTACCTTGATGTCGCTGAAGCCGTGCTGCACCAAGAGAAAAGGGGCAGGAAGGCATTTTAGCGTCTGAGATGCTCCTTCCCTGGTGGCTCACACGGTAAGTGAGGACTTGGCCTGCAGTACAGGAGACCCGGCGGACTCCAGTTCATGGGATTGCGAAGAGTCAGACACGACTGAGCAACTAACGCTTTCACTTTCCTTTCCAGCGTTGGCTACACTGAACATTCTAGAAACTGGCATTTTGGACTCTCCTCAATACAGTTCTTCAGAGCAGTCCCAGGACCTACTACAGCAATAGAATTCCAGGTGAAGCTCCCAACCATGCAAAAATCTCATACAAAACACAACAGAATTCCTACCACCTGCTTAAGCTTTTGTGTATCATCTGAGGAGCACATCAAGGCACCTGGGTTGAGGAGGCTGGGCGTTCCATCCCAGCCTCTGGGCCACACCTGTAAAAACCCTCCACCCTGTCCCAGGAAGATGCCTTCCTCACCACAGGTACCAGTGACCTTGTGATCTGGCAAGTCCCTGCCAAAGGGGAAGACGAAGCAGTGTATCCAATACTTCTCCAGGGCCCCCTCCCAAGCTAACTCAGAATTTCCTTACACATTAGATGTAAAGTTGAGAAAGAAGAAAAGAAGTGGAAAGAAGAATGATTTGCCTGAGAAGGACACAAGATAGGTAATAATCATGACCTAGGGAGGTTCTCCGTCTTTGGCGCAGAAAGGGATGTTCCTCCTGCATGAGGAGATCGGGGCAGAAACTGGAGTGGGAAATAGTCGGGTCCTAGAGATCAACTCCTGGGAGAGCCAGACAGAAGTAAATAAGATCTTTCTGGGAAAGCAAGGTGTTTCAAGTTTTCAAGAAACAAGTGAAGTGTGAGTCCCATCAGTACAGCCGGGGGCAAGACATGGTCAGGAGGAACGCTGGTGTGTGCACAGCACACGGGGTCCCCAAGGGGTGTCCCCACATCTCTAGGGGTCAGGGGAGCCCAACAAAGACAAAGCCTTTAAGATTGGAAAGCACTGAGGTACTGAGTTAGTCTGGACAAAAGGCAGTAACTAACTTAGAAGAAAATCTCTTTTCCTGGAATAGTTTCTAGTGCTAACTGCAGTTCTTCCCGCAAGCAGCAGCATGAAAAATACTATCTTTAGCCAATTGCTTCTCTTTTCTGTCAAGGACTCTAATTTTGATGCCAAAACAGTGGTCTCTGAAGCCAGAATTACAAAACACTTTCAGGTTAATAAAGTCTTTTTCCTCTTACTTGTAGTCATGAAATCTATTCCACCAGCCACCAGGGAGGAAGAGTGGGAGGGGTGCTGACCTGGGGGAGGGACCACCATCCTCCACCATGACCGCCTGCTTCTCTCTCCCATCTGGGAATCACTGGCCCCACTCCCTGAGCGCCAGGGGATCAGGACCCCTCTTCCCACACCACACTGGCATCTCCTCTGAGCCGGCCATGCAAAGGGTCTTCTCATACAAAAGTGGGGCCCTAAGGGGGCAGACCCTTCTTTCCTGGCCTGCCCCCTGCCCGATGTGTCACAGCTGTTTCTGAAGAAAGGCTCCTCTTTGGTCTGGTTCCCACAAGAAGTGGGGCTGGGGCGCAGTCTTGTGGCAGCCTGGTAGTGGGGTAGGGGGAGGAAGGTCAGCTCCCCTCTTAACTCTAAAGCTCCCACCTGGTTCGGGGACAGCGCACGGACTCCCGGGAGGGACGCCAGCGTGGTCAGACGGCGCATGCGCAAGCCTACAGCGCTCACCTTCTCCAGCGTCTGCACGAACTGGTCCACAGGGATGGAGCCACTCAGCAGAGGCTTCAGAACCTTGCAGTCTGGAATGTCATCACTTGCCCGCTTTCGCTTCTTGCCGCCTGTGGGCTGGGTGGGCCTGGGCGGAGGCTGGGCAGGAGGAAAACAGGGGTCTCGTCAAGAAATCACCTAGGAGCCCCAGGTCGGTGCAGGCCACCCGTGGGACCCTCTTCCTGGGAGGGCCAGGGCCTGGCCCGGTGCCGCTGTGCCCTGTGTTCAGGGCTGTCCAGCTGGATCTCCACACAGTACACACAAGCTAAAGCCAACGAGCCACAGAATCATCACCTCAGCTGGCAAAGACACCTTCCTTTTAGCAAGATCCGTTTTTAATTTTCAGTCGACTCAATTCAGTCGTGTCCGACTCTGTGACCCCCGTGGGCTGTAGCCCCCCAGGCTCCTAAGTAAATTCTTAATAACCCACGTTGGCAGCTGGGCCTGGAGCAGTAGGTACCAGGGCTGAGGACACAGGCTGTGGGGCCAGACTGACCGGTTACAGTCCTTCCGTCAAGAAAACGAAGGGCAGAGCAACTGCCCCTACAGTGGTGATAGTAGAGGACTCTGTGAGGCCTAAATAAGACAATGGCGGGTCAGGACCTGGTCCCGCGCCCAGCACCGTAAGCGGCTGCTACGGGCACACAACACTGTCATCCGACAGTGGCAGAGCCCAGCCCTGACGGGGGTCCCCACAAGGGTGAAGACGGGGGCCCAAACAGCGGTTCCCAGCCCTTGGCCTGACTGCTTTGGGGCCCCCGAGGGCAGGGGCTGCGTCTGCTGTTGGGTCTACCTTCCCTCCCACCTCATGCCTGCGGGCTCAGGACGGACACCCAATGAGAGTTTGTCTCCTGAGCACCACTGGGGGAGCCGATGCTCCTGGAGCTGTGATGGCTCTAGAATGGTGGGCGACCCCGTCCCTATGAATAATTGTTTCTCCTCTCTTTTCTCTCTCCAAGGCACATAGCCAGAGAAATAAGTAGTGCCCTTCCCTTCAGATCTGGTCCCTCAGGAAGTCTGACCTCTACCATCTGCTGGTGTGGGCAGCACTGTCCTGGCAGCTGGCTGGAATGTCGGCACCTTCTCAGGAGGAAGGGTTCCAGTCCCCACAGGCCCTGGAGGTTCCTCTTGCAGCCCAGCCCAGCCTCCCCTGATACCTGAAGAACATGCTTGTTATCTTTCGTGTGCAGCACAGCCGAGACGGTTGCCAAGGAAATGCCAGGCTTAATCTCCATGGGCACCAGCGAGTCTGCAAGCTGGGAGCAAAGACGGGGGTTTCAGTCAGGTTCCCTGTAAACTGGGGGCAGAGGGTGCTGCAGCCGTGCTGCCCAGGGTGAGGGGTTAGGAGGCCACGCTGGGCCACCATGCCCAGCTCAGGGATGGACGGTGAGAAACCGAAAGTTGTACAATGACAGCAGGAGCCTTTAACGCCCCACTTACATCAGTGAATGGATCACCCAAACAGAAAATCAATACGGAAACACTGGCCTCAAATGATACATTAGCCCAAATGGACTTAATAGAGAGAGAGAACATTCTGTCCACAAACAGCAGAATATACCTTCTACCCAAGTGTACGTGGAACATTCTCCAGGACAGATCAAACGTGAGGCCACAGTACAAGTCTCAGCAGATTTTAAGAAGACTGAAATCATATCAAGTATCTTTTCCAACCATAATGCTATGAAACTGGAAATCAACTACATGAAAAGAACTCACACAAGTGCATGGAGGCTAAGCAATGTGCTACTCTACAATGAGCCACTGAGGGGATCAAAGAAGAAATGAAAATACCTGGAGACAAATGAAAATGTAAATACAGTGATTCAAAGTCTTTTTAACACATGCTTATATGGTCATTTATGACAAAGGAAGCCAGAATATACAATGGGGAAGACAGTCTCTTCCATAAATGTTACTGGGAAGACTGGACAGCGATATGCAAAGTCTTGTACCACATAAAACAAACTTAAAATGGATTAAAGACTTAAAATATAAGACCTTAAACCATGAAACTCCTGGAACAAAACACAGGCACCTTCAACATGGGTCTTTTATCAATTTTATTTCTGGATGTATCTCCTCAAGTATGGGATTCAAGAGCAAAGATAAATGAGACTGCATCAAAAAAAAAAGCTTTTGCACAATGAAGGATACGGTCAATAAAACAAGAAGGCTGCCTACGGTAAAGGAGAAAGTATTTACAAATGATGCACCAGCTAATCCAGAATTCACGGGGAACTCCTACAACTCCACATACCCACTCTGAAAATGGGCAGAAGACCCGAATAGGCATTTTTCCAAATAAGACATAGAGATGGCCAGTTACTAATCATCAGGCAAGTGGATATCAACACCACAACGAGGTGTCACCTCATACCTGTCAGAATGGTGGTTGTCAAAAAGACAGCAAATAACTGGTGGTGAGAATATAAGACAGGAGAACACGGGGGCACTGTTGGTGGGGTGGCAGATTGGTGGAGGTGCTATGGAAACAGTATGGCGGTTCCTCAAAAAATTAAAAACAGAACTACCAGATGACCCAGCAAGTCCACTCCTGGGCATTTACGCCAAGAAAACAAAACACTAATTTGAAAAGATGCATGCACCCCTGTGTTCAGGGTAGCATTATTTACTATAGCTAACTAAGATATGGAAGCCACCTAAGTGTCTTCTGATGGATGAATGAAGAAGATGCCACACACACACACACACACACGGGATATTAGTCATAAAGAAACAATGAAATTTTGCTGTGACAACATGGATAGACCCAGAGGGTATTATGACAAGTGAAACCTAAAAAGCAAAACAAATGAACAAACAAAGAAACAAACTCAGTTAAGGAGAACAAATAGGTGGTTGCCAGAAGGGAGGCAATGACCAATTTCTCAAATAGGTGACCGAGACTGATTCAAGGGGATGAAATGTACATTATGGGAAACGCAGTCCATAATACTGTACCATTATGGTAACAGACTTAGTGTGGTGATCATTTTGTAATGTAGAGATACACTGAATCACCATGTTATTATGCACCAGGAACTAACATGGAGGAAGGCAGGTCAATTGTACTTCAACTTAAAAAAAGGGGGGGTAGGTGGGGGCTTCCCTGGTGGCTCAGAGGTAAGGATTCCACCTGCCAGTGCAGGACGCACGGGTCCAGTCCCTGATCTGGGAAGATCCCATATGCTGCAGAGCGGTTGGGCCTGTGCACAGCTATGGCGCCTGCGCTCCAGAGCCCAGCGCCGCAACTACCAGGCCCACGTGCCCTAGAGGCCACGCTCCGCAACAGGAGAAGCCACTGCAACGGGAGAGCGGCACGCTGCAGCTAGAGAGGAGCCCGTGCAGCAAGACCCAGCACAGCCAAAAATAAACAAAATTTTAAAAAGAGAAAAGAATGTAACAGTGTGAAATGTTCCCACTGAGAGATCCGTGCGCTCTAGGCGCTCGGCCACGCCCATTCACAAATACCGTTTACCTTCTGACGCTGCGCTGACAAAGGTCAGGCTGCCGGGCAGACCTGTAAAGCCAAAGACCTGTCCTGGGGCGGTTCACAGACTGCAGTGTGGGAGCTGAGCAGGCGGGGGACTCTCCCTGGGCGGCCCCAGGAATAAATTCATCTCCAAGGAGACTCTGAAGTGGCAGCTCAGCCACAGGGAAATCTATCCGGAGCCCACAGACGACTCAGTGAAGACATCTCTGGGAAGGAGGGCGCATTCACTGGCCACCCCAGAAACAGAGGTTTTCTCTTAATGGAGGCCCCTGAGGGCTGACGACAGGGCTTCCGCTTTGCACAAGCAGGGAGAGAGAAGGAGGGTCTACCAGGGAGCTGATCTGGGGGAGAGATGAGCATCCACTAGCTGTAGCAAA
Organism: Bos indicus x Bos taurus; assembly: GCF_003369695.1. NCBI lineage: Eukaryota > Metazoa > Chordata > Mammalia > Artiodactyla > Bovidae > Bos > Bos indicus x Bos taurus. The sequence goes on along the minus strand of NC_040083.1, from coordinate 9,786,055 downwards.
ACCGAAAGAACCGTGACAGACTTTTAACTCCTTCCTCTCACCTGTACTTCCCAGGCAAAACCAAATGATACTTCTAGTTCTCTCTCTACATCCCACACACAAAGATTTATGTTAAAGCATGTTTCTAAAAGTATTATTTGCAATTTGAAAATGCAGAAATAATAAATATCCACCAATACAGGAACAGTGAAATGATGAGACATTCACGATAGACCATCTTGAATGACACAATATACTTACCTTTACATGACAAAGGGATTATATGATACATGATTCAAACACACCCACAACACGGTGAACAGACAAGGCAAATGCACAAAAATTGGAATAGTAATTATGTTTGGTATTCAAACTAGGATTGACTTTTTTTTTTTGTCTGTATCCTTTTCCTCCTTATTTCCCAAGTTTTCTAGAATGAACAAGCACACTTTTATGGAAAAATGAATCTTATGACAGGGTCATACAAATCAAGGCCTGAGAAGGCCAAGGGGCCTTAAAAACAAAAGGAGGCTGTCCAGAGCGCTGGTTCTCAGGTGAGGAGCAGGGATCCCACCTGGGCTCCGGAGACCCAATTCTGCCTTACTTTTGCCTTTCACACTGGAAACTGACACCTGGTCACTGACACCTGGTTTCTGACACCAGTGGTTCTCCAATTTTAGCGGGCATCAGGCCCACAAGGAGGCTGGCAGAGACCCAGAGGCTGGGCCTCACCTGGAGTCTCTGCCTCAGCAGGACTGAGGTGGGGCTGCAGAAACCTGCATTTCCAACAGGTTCTCAAGGCTGCCGCTGCTGGCGACAGTGGCCCCGCGTACCCCGCTGCGATCCCCACGGGAAGGCGTGCGCCACGTGCCCCAGCACCGCCACGGCCCAGATCAGCTGGGGGCTCTACACTCACTGGGATTAAAGGACAAAATCTTCACAGAATAAAATCTTTACGTTCTACTAAAATGCATGCAAATGATGATCATGCAGGGATGTAAACTTTCCTTACTTTTTGGTCACTTTCATGTCCTCCATCTACTGCTGAACTCAGTGAGACCTGAGCCTCACTGGCAAATGAGGTCCAGGAAGGACGAGAGAGCCACAAGCCTAAGGTGGCTAATGACAGAGCTGACAACCGCATTATTTGTTCTCCAGGCTCCGACCCCCTGGGTGACACACTGAACTTTACTATAAGCGGCACTCCAGCAGGCCTGGTGTTGACATCTGTTACTTCATTACTGGAAACAGGAGGAAGGGGACTTCCCTGGTGGTCCGGCAGCTGAAGCTTCGCACTCCCAGTGCAGAGAGCCCAGGTTGGATCCCTAAACAGGGAACCAGATCCCAAATGCTGCAACTCAGAGTTCACGAAGAGTTCACGAAGGGCTGGACGTTCTGGATGTTCACTAAGGGCTAGCTCACTTTTGCTGCAGCCAAAGAGGCAGCTGAAAAGCTCAGCCCGCTTCCCGCTTACCTGCTAAGGGTCTGTGTACCTTGGTTCATCCATGTGTGACACAAACTGCAAAGAAAGCCACCCCAGGACAGTCTTCCAGACTCAAGCGGAAACCTGGGGAAGCCCCGGGAAGCCCAACGCTCACCTCCGGCATGATTTCGATCTTCTCGTACCGACGCTTGAAGGGCAGGGCGAGGACCTCGGCGCGCCGATAGGACATGGCGGGCGGCTGGCAGTCCACCATGAGGTCCATGCGGTGGGACTGCGCCGGGGGTGGCTGGGTGTACTGCTCGGGGCAGACCACGTGGAGGGGCTGAGGATCGAGAGGGAGGGGTTGGGGGAAGGAGGGCGTGAGGCGGCAGCAGGCCCAGTCCTGACCTCACCCTCCCCAGACGCCACCCAGGCTCACCACAGGGCCGTGCTGAGCTCCCATCCTCTCAAACCCAAGTCACCAGTGACCACAGTGTTGGGGGGGAAGCACGGAAGTTTCAAGGAAAGCCATGGTGATGAGCAAGGGATTTACTGCCTTTGTTTTGTGCATTTGTTTTCTCCCTCTATTTAAGCCTGAGGGTGACATCCAAGGGCCCATTCTCAAAGGGTCTCCAGTCCCTGGAGGGCAGCCTCTCTGTCCCTCAGCAGCACTGACTGGCACCCTGACTCGCTGGCGAAGAAGAGCTGTGGCTTTCTGTGCTCGGCTGGGTCTCCGGTCTGGACCTGTAGGCCCCCAGGTCCTAGGCAGTGGGCGATGGCCAGGTCGTGTCCTCAGTTGTGGAGGACACACCACGTCAGAGTTTTTTGGTTTTTGTTTTTATAAATGTCTTCTTTTATTATCTTGGGAGAAAAATAATTAGGAAGCCAGTGTTTACTTCGGCCAAATACCACCCAACTGGACACAAGTGGTCCTTGTCAAAAATAATACACTGCTTAGGCTTGCTTTTCCTTCCACTTTTGATTTTTTTTTTTTAGAGGAGAAACCTCTTTCAGGGTGGAAAGCCCACTAGTCTGGAACCTGGAGGGTACTGGGCCGAGCATGCTGGGGGGCGGGGGTGAGGACATTAGCCCTCGTCTGCAGAGCAGAGTGCACAGACGCGGGAGCAAGCGGCACAGTGGGCCCCCACTGCCCCGCCCCTGTACCTGCACTTCTTTGAGCAGCTTCGACACCTGGATGAAATTCAGTCGTGTATCAATGGGGCAGTAGATGCACTTCATGGCCAAGGGCTGGTAGGGAGCCAGTGCTTCCAGGTACGAGAAGTCGGGTTCTAAGGGGAACGCAAGAAAGGAAATTCAAAATGAAGGCGCCGGGGGCTTCCTTGGCGGTTCAGTGGCTAAGACTCCGCGCTCCCAATGCAGGGTGTCTGGGTTTGATCCCTGGTCAGGGAACTGGATCCCCCGGGTCGTAACTAAGACCTGGTGCAGCCAAGAAAGTAAGTGTTAAAAATGAAAGCAATAGACGTGCGGCCATGTGAGGAAGCGGCTGGCATGCCCAAGGCCCAGCGGATGGACAGCAAGACAGCAAAGGCCCTGCGGGTACAGGAGACAGAGTCCTGACTGGGGGGAGAGGAGTGATCGCTGGGCAGAGGGAGAGGCCGGACCAAGCGCTGCAGGCCGGACGTGGAACTGCAGGCAGGAGTGTGAACTCGAGGTTTTCAACACTGACAGAGAGAGATGAGACAATGAAGGGATACCTAAGTAAATGAGGGAGAGAAGAAAGCTCTTCTTTGCAACAAGATGCCAACTAACAAATGTAGAAGAAACCATGAAATTGGAAAAAAAAAAAAAAAGTCATGCGTTGGCAGCCATCGCAGGAATAATTTATTCAGACCAGAATCATCAATAGATGCTGGGAAAATTAGATAAACCTCTGGGGAGGACCAGATGAATAGACAGCCTCAAAGTGTCCCCCAAGAGATACTGATTAATACAAAAGTGGTGACTTCACAGTGGAGAAGTCCGGCCCAGGCCACTCAAAGCAAGAGCTCAAAGATCACCCCCACGCAAGAGACAAGTCCCACGCCTCCTACTCGACAGGATGCAAAGAAGAAAGAGAAGGATCGTGACCTGTGTCAACAAGACGCCTGTGCTGAGGCTGCTGGCCCATCCGTAGTGCCTGTCCAGCGCCCAGGAACCGTCCTTGCCTCACTGGCCGGCCTGTTCTCTGCGGAGCCCCACTGGAGCTGGCCTGCCAAGGACTGCTTACTCTAACTGAGAAAGCTGCCCACCTCGGGCCAAAAGCATTGGCTTAGTCCTGGCATGAAAAATGACCTGTAGGTTCCTGACACAGCCTGTGCCCCATGAGGACACCACTTCCCATACGTAGCCCCCGGCTTCCACGCACTGCTCCTTACCCCGGGGAACTCTGGAGAAGGCACAGAGCTTCCAGGTTTCTAAATGCTCACTCTTCCGGTGGATCCTGTCTACCCAAGAAGAACCCAGAAACCCCCAAAGCAGCCTGACCTGCCTGGGGGATGACCATCTCTCTCTGATGGATACTGAGTATCCACTGTATGGATACAATTCCCAGGGGTCACACAACCAGGAAAAGTGTCCCAGAACCTAGCAGACACTGTAAATGATACAGCTTGTGCTCTGGAAGTGCAGCACACCAGTTTAAATATAAATTCCTGACCCAGACAAATGCTGGGTGACACACGTACGGACAGTCATGTAGCCCTTGCTTTCTTTTCAGCTGGCTGAAGGGAAGTTTCTGGTCTCGTGACACTTCTTCTGCGCCTTGTCCTACTGTGCCCACTGTCACATCAGAGCCAACATCCCTCAGAAAGAACAGGAGCTCCCTCTTAGTCCTACTGCTGATAGCCTTCTCCGGATGACTTCCTGTTTAGCCGAACCTGGCAATCAATGGTGAGGCTCTGGGCGGTGTGAACCTTACAGCCTGGCTTCCTCTGCCTGTGGCTAACAGGGGGCCTGGACGGAGCACAGCTGCCCCTACCAGCTGCTCCTCTGAGTGCTTCCGTCACTCGAGGCCAGGCGACGTCCTCCCGCTGCACACAAACCATCCCACACGATGCCGATGTCACAAAAGGCTGCTCGGTGACCACCATGGATCAAGACCGAAACAAGGCCCTCTGTAGTCATGCCTGAATGCAAGACCACAACCCTGTCCAAACCTCAAAACAAGCAAATGCCACCCTGTCCTGGCTCTGTTCTTCTAACCCTCTAGACAAGAATCAAGATGTCCAACCAGAGAACTACTTCCAGTCCTGATGACACCAAGCTGGAGCAATGAGCCCATCTCCAAGATCACCCCACCCAAGGCCCAACCTGTAAGTTCTTTTGACCATGTCCTGTGAAGCCTCCCGCCTCCCCTGGCAGTCTCCCCAACTCACTGCAGAGTCAGCACCCAAGTCTGTTTGATTACTGGGATGTTCCTGGTGGTCTCTGGCTGGCCCCACTGCTGAGCACAGGGAAGGGGCCACCTGGCCCCAAGGCTTTGGGCATAACTAGACTCCTCCACCACTCATGTCTTAAAAGTCATTAGAAAACTCCCAGAAGGCAACCGGTCCTTTCTCCCCAGGCTTTTGGGCCAGGCCTTGTAAGAACTCCTTCCTTATAACATTTCACTAAAAGCACAGAGCTGCCCGAGGAGGAGCCACCTACAGTCTCATCTTACAGAGGCGAGTAACCTGGCTGAGATTACAGTAACTCCGCCTAGATTTCATATCAAGGCTCTTTACTTCAATGCCTATGAGAGTTTCAAATCCCAAGACTATCTGAAGACCCTGATTGATAAGATAATGATTAAGTAAAACCCCAAGCCAGAGCAAACTATAACCTAAGGAGAAAGATCCATCTCAGTCAGTAATTCCTTAAGGGTGAGACGAGACTGATCACTGGAATTCCTGCAGTTTTTGAATAGCTTACAAAATCCTGTCAACAGCAGTTCTAGACCAGAAACCTGTCTCGGGGACAAAATCTACAAAAACAGCTATGAAAGCCCTGTCCAGTGCAGTCACCTAATGGGACACTTTGTTTGTTCTTCTCCTCCGCCTGCTGGTGATTTATCCTTTCGTATTTACAACAGAATACTGATCTAAAGGACTGTTGCTTTTGAACTGTGGTGTTGGAGAAGACTCTTGAGAGTCCCTTGAACAGCAAGGAGATCCAACCAGTCGATCCTAAAGGAAATCAATCCTGAATATTCACTGGAAGGACTGATGCTAAAGCTGAAGCTCTAATACTTTGGCCTCCTGATGCAAAGAGCCGACTCACTGGAAAAGATTCTGATGATGAGAAAGACTGAAGGCAGGAGGAGAAGTGGGTGACAAAGGATGAGATGGTTGGATGGCATCACTGACTCAACAGACATGAGTCTGAGCAAGCTCCGGAAGATGGTGAAGGACAGGGAAGCCTGGTGTGCTGTAGTCCACGAGGTCACAAAGAGTCGGACACAACAACAACAGTATCATATTTACACCTTACTGTCAATTCTTCCTGGGGTCTCTACGTGGTAGGTAACATCCTACAGGTATTCAGGGATGGTCCCAGTGGGAAGCACAGGGTTTTGTTTGCTGGTTGATTCACCTGTGAAGATGACCGTGTTGAGACTCGACTTTCCCCAGAGCTCCATGAAATGGACCACGTCCCCGAACCGGAGGGAAGGGTGTCCAGTGAAGACCACGCACGGCTGCCTGAAGTCGTTGCTGAAGTCTCCATGGATGCTGGGGTAGTGCTTCAGCTTGTTGGTCTGAATGAGCTAGAGCACGTGTCAAAAGCACAGGAAGAGATGTTAGCCTACCCATGAAGGAAGGACTGCTGCATGTCAGAGTGAGTGGAGAACATTAAAAATACAAGATAAGGATACAGGTTTTTAACCTACAATGTGACCTTCTCCAACGATGGGTCTTTGGGTAACACTGGTCTATATGTGTGTTAGTCATTCAGTCGTGTCCGACTCTTTGTGTCCTCATGGACTGTGGCCCGCAAGGTTCCTCTGTACATGGAATTCTCCAGGCAAGAATGTTGGAGTGAGTAGCCATTCCCTTCTCCAAGGGATCTTCCTGACCCAGGGATCAAACCTGGGTCTCCTGCATTGCAGGCAGATTCTCTACCATCTGAGCCACCAGGGAAGCTCTACAAGTGTCATACTTATTCGAAACTTTCATTCAGGCTGTTCTGGCTGGATTCCGTCTAACCCTTCCTTTATAGCTTCCTGACACTCTGAGCCCCAGGCCCAGAAGTCCCCCAGAAGTCTTTGAAGTACAAGTAACTTTCCCAAACTCTGAGCATCACTGAGTTCTGTCAACAACTAACACCTCACACAGTAACCTCGTTTACCAGCACAGGACCACCGCTTGGGAAGGTGGAGCTGTGTTACGTCACCGTGGGGACCGAAGCACAAGGACCAAGGCTTTCAGAAGCGTGCGCGGGAGGCGTGACGTCCTCCCGACAGAGAGCTGCGGTGAGGAGCAGGCCATGCACGGTTTCAAACCTGTCTCAAAAAGTGGATGTTCTGAACCATAAAGGTCCTCTTTTCAGTACAACCCCTGGAAATACTCTCCTGCCAATCAGGCCTGACCCAAGACAACACCATATACAGTGAGCACCACAGATGGCCTCTTGTGACATGGCTCAGAAGTTCTTCATGCTGCCCCAGCCCCACTGCTTCACTCTGGCACCAACAAGTCAGATGACAAACACCCACACTTCAGAGACCCTCAGTATCAACTAGTATTGCCTTTGAGAGGCTTAGTGGTAAAGAATCTGCCTGCAATGCAGAAGACCTGGGTTTGATCCCTGGGTTAGGACGATCCCCCGGAGAATGGAATGGCAACCCACTCCAGTATTCTTGCCTGAAAAATCTCATGGACAGAGGAATCTGGCGGGCTACAGTCCATGAAGTCTCAAAGACTCAGACATGACTTAGTGACTAAAGGACAACAACAACATTGCCCTGAGATGCTGTCTGATGGATAAAGAATTGGTGTGAGACATTTCTCGATCCTGTAGTCATTCCTAATGCATACGAGGGGAGCCCGCAACAACTCCAAGCCCACCTGTTGCCATCCCAACAGTGAGGATGAGGCAAGAATGGGGCCATTCCCAAAGGGAAACCCAACTTTCTTTACTCTGAAAGACTTAACCTTTAATTCTAAGAGACTGCTTTCATTAGCAAGACCACCCTGGAGGTCTTAATCAGGGCTCACATGCCTGGCTGGGATACGAATAGTAAAGATGGAACACTCATTGCATTCTTACTTCCTAGTTACATACTAATAAAACTGACATTTTTTATAACCTACGTGGCCCAAAGCATTACTCAGCCCAGTTAAATGGATAAATGGCTGGCTAAAGGACCAGTTCTCTTGTACCCACACATGTCAAAGAGATGACTGGGAATCGAAGAAGAGCAGTAGGTCTTTGCACATAAGTCACTTTTTAGGCGCTCTGATTTTTCCCCCCATTATATCTACTTTTCCAGCTGACTTACCACCTTTTTGACAATCCAGAATTATCTCTGTGCTGTTTTAAGGTCTAAACTACACAGGCAGTGGAGCTGCAGGCAGGAATTCTGTAAAGCAGTTTTTCATCAGTACTAAAGGCAGAAGTGTATTTTCTCATGGACACTGGTCACGTGACACTGGCTATCAATTCCATCACGCCCTAATATCAATAAGTACGTATTAGGAACCCTGATTGTGCAACTTGGGTCTTTTCCCATCCCTAGCTGTGAGGGGGACAAAGGTCATTCGTGACAAACTTGTGGGTAAGAACATGGTAATACCCTTGGAGATCAAGTTCTAAGGAAAGGCGAACTGTTACTAGGGAAGAGGCAGGTACACTTTCAGTGTAAAGCCACCACCGAGCATGTTCTGCCACACTTAATGTTCTGACACGATTAGATTTCTACCCTGAGTTTCACTGTAGTAATGACAGAGTTTGCAAAAGCCTTGGCGGCTGTTAAGACAGTATGAGGGGGCCTTCCTGGTGGCTCAGTGGTAAAGAATCCGCCTGTCAGTGCAGGCGACATGGGTTCTATCCCGGATCTGGGAAGATCCCACATGCCACGGGACAACTGAGCCCGTGCGCCACAACTACTGAGCCTGAGCTCTAGAGCGTGGGAGCCGCAACTGCTGAAGCTCCTGCACATAGAGCCTGTGCTCTGCAGTAAGAGAAGCCACCGCAAGGAGAAGCCGGAGCCTGCAATGAGAGAGTAGCTCCCGCTCTCCGCAGCTAGAGTGAAGCCCGTGCAGCAGCAAAGACCTAGCACTGCCCTCCCAACCCCTCAAAAGACAGTACGAGGGCTGCATGGGACTTCCCTGGAGGCCCAGTTAAGACTCTGCCTTCCAAGGAGGGGGCGCAGGTTCAATCCCTGGCTGGGGAACCAAGATCCCAGGTGCCACGTGGTGCAGCCAAGAGAATTAAAAACAGAAACAGACAGTATGAGGACTGCAAGTAACTTGCTCAAAACCTTCCACTTGATGTCTTAGTTAATGAAAGACCCCTCCTTGGGAGTAGGAAAACAGTAGTAAGATTTAAAATAATTAGCAGGACATTTGTTGCAATTTACTCAAGTCAAATAGTTAATTGCATAATAAGTCAGTCAGTGAAATCCCTATACATAAGTACCTGCACAGATGTACCTAACTGGATGGCATTTTTACAAAACGAAAACATCCGTGTTCCCATTCGCACATCAAGAAACAGCATCACCGGCTCCTCAGAAACGCCCCTTGTCCGCTTCCAGGCCCTGCCCGCCCCCACGGCTGTCTCTGTGATGATCACTCTCCTGACTTCTAATATCAAAGGTGAGCTTTCTGTATGTGTGAAAGTGTTAGTTGCTCAGTCATGTCCGACCCTTTTGTGAACCCATGGACTGTAGCCTGCCAGGCTCCTCTGTCCATGGGATTCTCCAGGAAAGAATACAGGAGTGGGTTGCCATTCCCTTCTCCAGGGATCTTCCTGACCCAGGGATTGAACTCGGGTCTCCTGCACTGCAGGCGGATTCTTTACCACCTGAGCCACCACGGAAGCCAAGAACACTACAAGACGTTCATATGATGTGCTATGAAATATTAGGCAGCAGCAATAACAGTGAGGCACACAGAGAAAGGTTCATCATTTACTGTTTGGTGAAAAACAAAAGTAGTCACGAAACTGGGCACACACAGCCGTATAAAAACACGACTGGTTCTGTGAAGAAGGGGGAATTTTTCTGTTTTTTAAATTGAAATGTTGTCATTTTCATCATTAAATATTTACACCAAGGACATAAGCTATGTTTAGTATCTTATACTAAAAAACATAACTTAGTTGCTCAGTCGTATGTCTCTTTGCAACGCCAAGGACTGTAGCCCACCAGGTTCCTCTGTCCATGGGATCCTCCAGGCAAGAATACTGGAGTGGGTTGCCATTTCCTTCTCCAGGGGATCTTCCTGACTCAGGGATTGAACCCATGTCTCTGGCGTCTCCTGTACTAACAGGTGGGTTCTTTACCACTAGCGCCACCTGGGAAGCCCTTATACTAAGACACAACCAACTCGTAGGAAGACTTTGACAATAAGTAAATCTATTATGCAAAAAGGCAGTAGTAGATACTAGAATAAAATTCCTCACCCAGTCAATGCAACAGAAGTAGACTATGAACTGAGCAACATACTGGAAATGTAAGGTGTTAATAAGAAGAGAAAGTAACACATCTTGAGTTAGCATATTCACGCCACCTTACAAGGCAAACAGAAGGCTGTATCAGTTTATCTCCACATTTCTTAATTCTAATGATCTGCTATTTCCACCCACATATCTTTACCTACATTTCTTACTTGCTCTGACATAGTGATTCCATTTTCTTACCTCAGCATGAGGAAAAGGAGGTTCTGGGAGGTACACCTTAGTCTGTTTGTTGTGACAAAGCCTTTAAAAACAAAAAAGATGAGCACATTTAGGCACGGTGCACAGAGGCATTTGCTGCCACCTAGTGGTTAAACAGTGCAAATACATGCTGAGGTTTAAAATTTTCCTGCCAGTGAATCTCACTGTAAATAGCTGGCATTTATAAAGTAATTAGGATGTAAGTCTCTTGTGAGCATATTTTTAACCTTTGAAATTCCTCAATACATTTTTTCCCTTAAAACACAAGCTTCTTATTTTGGAGTAATTTTAGATTTACAGAAAATTTGCAAAGATAGTACAGAGTTCATCATCTCACTGTTTTGTTAAACTAAGACATTGACATCAGCACACTACAGTTACCTAAACTCTAGACTCTACTCAGCTGTCACCAGTTTTTCCACTGATTTTTTTTTCTCCTCCAGGATCCAAGATACTGTATTTCATTTAGTTGTGGTCAGTTTTTTTGGCTGTACCACAAGGCTATAAGGATCTTAATCCCCAGACCAGGGACTGAACCCATGCCTCCTACAGTGGATGCACGAAGTCCAAACCATGGACCACCAGGGAATTCCAAAGTGACCAATTCTGAGTAGAAAGTAATTTTCTGTTGAGACAGATTTCTATTTGTACATGTACCATTTCATAAATAGCAGAATTTGGTAAGTCTAACTGGAGAGTAATAAATCTCTCCAGGAACTATCTTAATTCACAGACACTGACTGTTTTAGGTAGTCTGTTTTTCCCTAGTCAGATGTGACATTTAACACACGGAGATTTCTGGAAAAACAAATATGATAAAAAGTTAATCAAGGTATGTGGTGCTCTGTAGGTCTGACATTTTTAAGTTGGGGGAAAAAACACACGCAGTGATTGTTAGAACCCGCTTCTAAGAATCCTACTAAAGCAGAATTAAAGCATTTCAACATTTCTAACAGATATTACTTTTGATGGAATAATTCAGGACTCTGGGGGTCTAGGTTTAGTCTTAACTTCATTACACAATCTGTTATCTAATTTTTCCTACCTTTGGTTGAACTCGACTTTAAAAACATCACTTTTTAAAACATCACTTCCACAACTCCTTTGTGGAAGAAGATGTAAAACACAAAAACATGATACTTTTTGAAGGGTTACTTATTAATAGTGTCTAAACAGACAATAGTAGTGTCTTTATTTCAAACTCAGTAAGAGGGATAAAAGAGCTTGGTTTAAAACTTTAATGTTGAGTGCTGCAAAGAATAATTTATCAGTTAGCATCAGTATATAAAAGTATAAAACTAAAATACTTCTGTCAAAAAATAAAAGAGATAAATGCATTTCATGCAAAGATGGGCACAATAAAGGACAGAAATGGTATGGACCTAACAGAAGCAGAAGATATAAAGCAGAGGTGGTAAGAATACACAGAAGAACTATACAAAAATGATCTTCATGACCCAGACAACCATGACGGTGTGATCACTCACCTAGAGCCAGACATCCTGGAATGAGAAGTCAAGTGGGCCTTAGGAAGCATCACTACTAACAAAGCTGGGATTCCAACTGAGCTATTTCAAGTCCTAAACGATGATGCTTTGAAGTGCTGCACTCAATATGCCAGCAAATTGGGAAAACTCAGCAGTGCCTACAGGACTGGAAAAGGTCAGCTTTTATTCCAATTCCAAAGAAAGGCAATGCCAAAGAATGTTCAAACCACCACTTAATTGCACTCATCTCACACGCTAGCAAAGTATTGCTCAAATTTCTCCAAGTCAGATTTCAACAGTACATGAATTGAGAACTTCCAGATGTTCAAGCTGAATTTAGAAAAGGCAGAGGAACCAGAGATCAAATTGTCACCATTTGTTGGATCATCGAAAGAGAAAGAGAATTCCGGAAAAACACCTGTATCTGCTTCACTGACTATGCTAAAGCCTTTCACTGTGTGGATCACAACAAACTGTGGAAAATTCTTCAAGAGATGGGAATACCAGACCACCTTACTTGCCTCCTGAGAAATCTGTATGCAGGTCAGGAAGCAACAGTTAGAACAGGACATGGAACAACAGACTGTGTCCAAGCTGGGGAAGGAGTATGTCGAGGATGTATATTGTCACCCTGCTTATTTAACTTATATGCAGAGTACATGATGAGAAACGCTGGGCTGGATGAAGCACAAGCTGGAATCAAGACTGCCAGGAGAAATATCACTAACCTCAGATATGCAGATGACACTACCTTTATGGCAGAAAGCAAGAAGAACTAAAGAGCCTCTTGATGAAAGTGAAAGAGGAGAGTAAAAAAGCTGACTTAAAACTCAACATTCAAAAAACTAAGATCATGGCATCTGGTTCTATCACTTCATGGCAAACAGATGGGAAACAATGGAAATAGTGACAGACTTGATTTTTTTGGGCTCCAAAATCACCGCAGATAGTGACTGCAGTCATGAAATTAAAAGACGCTTACTCCTTGGAAGAAAAGTTATGACCAAGACAGCATATTCAAAAGCAGAGACATTACTTGGCGGACAAAGTCTGTCTAGTTAAAGCTATGGTTTTTCCAGTAGTCATGTATGGATGTGAGAGTTGGACCATAAAGAAAGCTTAGCACCCAAAATTGATGCTTTTGAACTGTGGTGTTGGAGAAGACTCTTGAGAGTCCCTGGGACTGCAAAGAGATCAAATTAGTCAACCCTAAAGGAAATCAGTCCTGAATGTTCATTGGAAGGACTGATGCTGAAGCTGAAACTCCAATACTTTGGCCACCAGATGTGAAAAACTGACTCATGTGAAAAGATCCTGATGCTGGGAAAGATTGAAGGCAGGAGGAGAAGGGGACAACAGAGGATGAGATGGTTGGATGGTAGCACCGAGTCAATGGACATGAGTTCGAGCAAGCTCTGGGAGTTGGTGATGGACAGGGAGGCCTGGCGTGTTGCAGTCCATGCGGTTGGAAAGAGTCAGAAATGATTGAGCGACTGAACTGAAATGCAACGTGGGGGACTCCCCTGGTGGTCCAGTGGCTAAGACTCGGTGCTCTCAATGCAGGAGGCCCAGGTTCAATCCCTGGTTAGGGAACTAGACCCCACATGCTGTAACTAAGTGTTCATATGCTGTAACAAAGACCCAGTGCAGCCAAGCACATAAATATTAAAGAGGAATGAACCAATGAGTGCCATGTGCTACCCTGGATCGGATCCTGGAAGAGGCAACAGGCAATGGTGGAACAGCCGGTGTAATATGAATAAAGCCTGGAGTTCAGTTAATAATACTGTGCTTATGTTAATTTCTTAGCTTTGATACAGAATGCATGACCATGTAAGATATGAACACTGGGGTAGGGGGGAACCTGAGTAGAAGGTATATGGGAGTTTCTGTACTATATCTGCAGCCTTTCTATACTTAAAATTATTTACTAAAAGGAACAAGTTATTATTGAAAAAACAAATTCAAAAGACAAAACTGAAAAAAGGGCCAAAATGGGAAACAATGTCTGTAGATATAACAAAGCATTAGGATCTTTAATACATGTATAGGGTTCAAATAAATAGATAAAGGTACAACACCTCTGGTATGTAAATAGGCAAATAAGGAGTAATTTACAGAAGACACAAACATTTTTCTGGAAAGCAATTTAGATTTGTATGATGAACATTAAAAACTATGTACATCTTTTGTTCCAGTAATACTATTTTTAGTAACTTACCCAAAGCGGATGTAGTCATAAATATACAGAATGATATTAATCGAAAATTTATCACTAAAAGGAAAAAAACTGGGAAAAGCCTGTCCACCCATAAGACAACAGTTATGTAAATTATACTATGTATAAATGATGAGTGATGATGTCATAATGCAGTCAAGGAAAAATGATGGTATCAAAGATTTTCTAATGCTCTAATCTAGTATTGGGCTTCCTTGGTAGCTCAGCTGGTAAAGAATCCGCCTGCAATGCAGGACACCCCGGTTCGATTCCTGGGTCAGGAGGATCCACTAGAGAAGGGATAAGCCACCCACTCCAGTATTCTTGGGCTTCCCTGGTGGCTCAGCTGGGAATGAATCTGCCTGCAATGCGGATTAAAAAATTTAAAGGCAGGATTCACAATTAAATACTCAGCATGATCCCTACATAGAAAGATGAAATACATCAGAATCTAATAGTGACATTATTTCTGGTAGTGGGATCATGGGTTCGGATTATTTTTTACTGTTCTCTGTAACTTTCTTTTTCTCTAGTAAACATGTATTACACTCATATTAAAAACAAATAACAAAAAACAGGAACTCAAAAACAACCTACTCTTACCAGTCCCAAGTCCTACCCCATCAGACATTCTGACAAGAGTGGATTGGAAGCACAGACACCAGTTAGGACACTGCCCACAGGGTTGGTCCCCGAGCCTGCATCGTTCAGTATTTTCAGCTGAGGCTCTGGATGAAGACGTTCAGGACATGCTGATGAACGTGCAGCGATCCTCATGTGGACTGCCACCTAGTCAAGATTACCTTCCCATAATGCGGAGAAGAGACTTCTAATCAAAGAAGAAATCCAATGGCCGCCAATAAAAGTGACCTTTTATTGTTAGTCACTAAGTCAAATATAATATAAACAACAACAAAAAGTCCTATGAACGAACATGAATAATACACACGTTGGACGGAGAAGACTGAATTTAAAAACAGAAAAAAAGGGCCTTGAGCACAACTAAAACGGGAAGAAAAAAACGATACTTAAAAGTGGGGTAGGCAAGCGTGACTTTGGGATAATCTGTGCGAATAGGTATGCTGCGCAGTTGCTGTTCAGTTGCTTCAGCACGCCAGGCTTCCCTGTCCTTCACTATCTCCCAGAGTTCGTGAACGTTGCACAGAGTAATGTACAAATCCTCTTAAATCAGAGGCTTTGTGGACTATTGTGCCCATTAGGTCATCACACCAGTAGACAGGATTAAGCACACCTGTGTGTCACAACCCCATCCCTGGGTACCATTAAGTCCGGTGTGTAATTTACAGTATTTCCTCCTACCCTGCCTTTTTGTGGCCAGGTGAGTTAGATTCAAACATCTGTCTAAACAATCCTGAAAAGGTTCACCCACTTCATATTGTTCAATAATTTACCCATCCTAGGATTTGATCAAATAATTTCCTGTTGTAATAAAACACTGTCACCAAATATACTATTGAAATGGAAAAATAAGCTAGTTTTCCCCATCAGATTTGGTATTAAAAATTTCAGAGAACATGAGCTTGGGTTGGAGACTTTTTTTAGCTTTAAGAATGTAACTGCACTTTGTAACAGACAGAGGGAAGCATGTGAGAAGGTAAGTGCATAACAGTTTTATTGTTCATTTTGAAACTGGTGGCTAAGTTACGTCTTTGCCTTTCCTCCTTCCCTTCTTAATAACAATTCTCCTAAATCCTAGCAAAGTAACTGCTCTGGGAATCTTCATATCACAGAAAGGAAAAAAGAAAAAAATGAAGGTTTCACAGTAAGGTGAGAAAAAATAAGATTATTTCTATTTCTTTTTAAATTAAAACTAAAAAGCTTTTTCTTTTCCTACTGCTTGACTGTAGGGATCACAGGAAAAACAGAGACCTACCACTCGGCAAAAATCTGTGAAAACTCCAGTGAACTGTTAGCCACTGGGGAGATGAAGTAGAAAGGGATGCTGGAGAGGCCGGCCGAGTCGATGTACTGGTACAGGCACTCCAGGAGGTCGTAGATCACTCCCGAAGGGTAGCAGGGCACCAACACGTTTCCTCCATTCCGAACTGTCAGTGCTAGAAGGGTGGAAGCCACAGGACACTGTAACTCAGACGGACTTCAATAATATTAAAAACAAAAAAGAAAAGAGAAGAGCTGAGGCCAGAGAGGGGGAAAGTAGCATCAAAAGAACAGTTTTATACAGGGAGGACAGAACTTTACAAATTATGTTTCCATTTCTTTCATTTTTCCACTTCTGTTCCTATAATTCACTTCATTTGGGTAACAATCAACTTGGTTTTTTTGGGGAAAATGTACCAAAAAATTAATATTCTATCAACTGAGATATTTGGTGCAAAAAAGATTTTCATACCCATACATGGGAAAAAAAACCATGTAATCTTGCCTCCACTTTAAATGAATAACAAATACACTATTTTCTTAAGCAAAAGTCATCAAAACAAAAATTTTCATCAAAACATAAAGAACAAAAAAAGATTTGAGTTCTGATTTTCAGTTGCTTGCTATGTAGTTCAAATAGCAATAAAATCAGCAGTATTATAGTGTGTAGGTGGGGAGGACCCTGAGTTATTTTTTTAAAGGAACAATTTTAGTAAGGATTCTCAGTCACTGGTCCATTCAACAAACAATGGACTTTAAAAAAAATATGAACTATTTATTTTTGGCCCGCTGGGTCTTGGTTGCTGGGAGGGCTTTCCTCCAGTTGTGATCAGGGCTTCTCACTGCAGCAGCTTTTCTTGTTGTGGAGCACGGGCTCTAGGGTCTTGGGCTTCAGTAGGTGTGACTCCCAGGCTCTAGAGCGCAGGCTCAGCAGTTCTGGTGCACGGGCTTGGCTGCCCTGAGGCGTGCAGGAGCTTCCTGGATCAGGGATAGAACCCACGTCTCCTACAATGGCAGGAGGATTCTTAACCAACTAGACAGCAAGGAAGTCCCAACACTGACTTCTTTTGAAGACTAGCACCAGAGTGGGAGGGTCCAGAGGCTTACTGATGATCACCTGAGGGATCAGCAACATCTCAGGCCCGGGGACCAGGGTGTGCAGGCGTGGATTTGGGTTTTCAAGTTCCCAATGGCAGATGAGCTTCGGGACGGACCATCCCAGCGCCTTCTCTTTTCAGCTCCTGCTCAGAACTTTGTTTCATTTGTCTCTGTTTGGGCTCTGATCATTGCTGAGTGACCCATAAGGAAATAGGCCAAGTTTTTCCATTTGACTCATTCTAGTGGCATTTTCTTCCATGAGTGTTTTGCCCAAAAGAAAATCCTCTATTCTTTAAAGGCTTAAAATCAGTTATCAAATGAGGAATTGCAACTTATAACCAAAATCGTAGTAGAAACTGTAACTGGCTGAGACTAGTCAAGCTCTCAATTTCTTTCTTCGTCTAGTTTCCAATATAGATGAAAACAAGCAAAGTTAGGGCACAGAACCTGAACTCTCTGATGCCTTCTATCCTCCTGTATGTCCCAACTCTCACATCCGTATTCTCCAAGATGCTGTGCACGGAGGACTGGCTGACCCGCTACTACTGGAGTAGGAACCAAGGAAAAGATGAGAGCGCTGCAGGGCTCCAGTCCCACTCCATCTCAAGCTGTGGGACCTCAGGAAAGCCACTGCAACCTCCTGGGCCTCAGCTTCCTCACTGCTTACGAGAGGAGTGAACTAAATCGGTTTTCAAGCCTTCTTTTGTAGGAAAATTGCCAGAACATGATAAACATACAACTTCTCCACTAGGCCTCCTCTCCTCAGACAGTCTGACTGTGGCACAGCCTCAACATGTGAGGCAGCTGGTCAGTGGACCCCTCTGAGCAACAGTGGATTACATGGAAGAGTCTTTCAAGATCCGAAGCCCTTGGATTCCATGATTCTAGAGTTACAAACAAACATACAAAGTCTCTTTGAAACCAGTCCAATTGTTCTTCCAAGCTAAGAGTAAACTGTCGTTGTTCAGTTGTTCAGTAGTGTCCGACTCTTTGCGACCCCAGGGACTGTGGCCTGCCAGGCTCCTCTGTCTGTGGGATTTCTCAGCAAAGAATACTGGAGTGGGTTGCCATTCCCTTCAACAGGGGATCTTCCCAACCCAGGGATCAAACCTGCATCTCCTGCACTGGCAGGTGGATTCTTTACCACTGAGCCACCTAGGAAGCCCAAGAGTAAGTTACTGGTAGCTTAAAATCAGCAAAGAATAAAAAAGTCTACAACTATTGGCAAGGGAAAGTGAAATTTCACAGACAATATTAGAAGACAAGCACTTCCCTCCCCCAGAGCTGAGGTAACAGGGCTGAGGGGCCTGAGCTCATGAACTCCTCTTTGGTAACAGTGATGGAATGAATGTGTCCCCTGAAGTTCATATATTGAAGCCCTAACCCTCAATGTGACGGTGTTAGCAAGGGGATCCTTTGGGAGGTGACCATGTCTATATGAGGTCATGAGTATGGAGCCCCCACGATGGGATTAGTGCCCTTATAAAAAGAGGAAGAGGCCCTGGGCCAGCCTTTCTCTGCCATCTGGGGACATAGCCAGAAGGCTGCTGTCTGTGAGCCAGAGAGAGGGTTCTTGACCAGAACCCAGATGTGCTGGCCACCGCATCTCTGACATCCTAGCCTCCAGAACTGTGAGAAATAGGTGTTGTTTAAAGCTACTAGCCTTTGGTATTTGTTACAGTAGCCTGAGCTAAGTAGGAAGCGACCTACATATTTCTAGAAGAAATGCAGCATTTCTAGACTTTATTGACAATTATTCCAAAGAAGCATACATTTATTCCAGGTAGAAAATACTCAACAAGTCTCTCAATTATAGTCCCCCCCTGCCCCACCCAAAGAAGAAAAAATAATACCAAGCAAATATTTTTGGGGAAAAAATACACCTGTTCAATGTATCCCTGTTGTGAATTCAAAATATTAAGTCTTTTCTGTGCTATTATTTGCAAAGCAAAGACAAGATTATTTCCTTCTTTAACTCTGCTTATCCTATAAGCACTCCTGACCCACCTGCAAAACCTACCAGCAAGAAGCGGTGGGCACCTGCCAGCAAGAAGAGGAAGAATTTCTATGTAAGTGGGAGAATGTTGAGCATCGGCTGTATAATTGCTAAAAATTCAAACTTACCGTTATAACCACCATTCTTATTGTGCCTTCAGATTTAAGTTGCTTAAGAACTGCTTTTGTTGACAACAGTAGGTTTTGAAAGATAAACAGAAAGCATGGAAATAAATGAGGGAAAAGGTCATAATAGGGGGCATCAACAGGGTGTGAATGTGAAGCAAAGGGAGAAAAAAGTACCACAGGAGCAGGGCGATCACAAAATAAACGTGAACCATTTCCTCCCATGTAGAACTTTCCCGAGACACATACCTAGGTTGCTGCAGAACTCACCCACCATGCTATCAGGGTTTGCGGTGGGAATCTGGGTAAGGCCTGTCAGGATGAGAACATCGCTGTTTTTGAGAGATGCTTGGTCCATGGGCTGAAAAACCACAGAGAACTAGGCTTAGTATATTAAACAAAAAAAGGTTAGGTATCAGAAGGAAAGGAAAAAGAGAACACAATCAATGATCTTTCCACGTCCAACTTGTCAAGAGGTCATCTCACTTCCTTTTACAACATGCCTATCATTGAAGAGTGGTTGCCCAAGGGAGATGGGTACCAATGGGAGGGAACTTTATGGGGCGATGAAAAGTTCTGACATGCTATGAAAACTCACAGAAGTCTGGGGAAGGGTGGATTCATGCATATAGATGACTGAGTCCCTTTGCTGTCCACCTGAAACTACCACATTATTAATTAGCTGAGTGTATGCTTAGTGTGTATGCTCAGCTGTGTCAGTTTCTTTGTGACCCCATGGACTGTAGCCCACCAGGCTCTGCTGTCCATGGAATTTTCCAGGCAAGAATACTGGAGTGGGTTGCCATTTTCTCCTCCAGGGGATCTTCCTGACCCAGGGATCAAACATGGCACCTGCACTGGCAGGGGTTTTTTTTTTTTTAGCACTGTGCCCCCTGGAACTCCATTATAAAGCAAAAAGCTAAAAAAGAAAAAAAAAAAAAAAGGATAACCCCCCCAAAAATATGAAAAAAAAAAAAAGAAAAGAAAAGAAGCTCTTTTTGTAAAGCTATCTTACACGTATCATCACAAATTTGAGGTGGACCTCAAATCTGAGCCTGTACCAGGATCACCTGGAGGTGGAGTGCTGCCCCCACCCCAGGGTTTCTGATTCAGGTTTGAGGTGGGGCCTGAGAAGATGTAATTCTCATGAGCTCCCAGGAGATGCTCCTGGTGGGGATGTGGATGGTGGTCTGGAGACTGTGCCCTGAGATTCACTGCACTGTACAGTCTGGTTCTCAAAACAGCCCTGCCACGTACAGGAAACTGGGATCGCTGTGGAAATACAGAGGTCGAGACTCAAAAAGCTGGGGTGCTTTTCCCCAAGAGTCAGTGGCAGAGGAGAGAGGACAATGGATCAGGAACCAGAAAGGTAAAGCCCCCTTCAATTCCACTACCAGTAAGGGACCTCAGCTGAGCCTCGGGCTGGGCTTCTTATAAAATGACCCGTCTCCCTTCAGGGATTTCTCCGAGTCTCATGCGCTAATTTACACGATCTTCCTGTAGCCTATGGAGTCCTATAGCACAATGTTATGCAATCCTTAGGTTCTATTTTTGAATTGCATTTTGACTGCTTTCAGAGCATTTAAAAAAATACGAAGTACCTCTTCCAAATAAGTCAGGATTAAAACTGGAAACAAAAATGAAGGCCCATGCAAGGATGTATTGTACAACATGAGGAATATAACCAATATTTTACAATAACTGTAAATAGTACTCTTTTAAAATTGTATAAAAACAGGGACTTCCCTGGTGGTCCAGTGGCTAAGACTTCATGCTCCCAAGGCAGGGGGCCCGGGTTTGATCACTGGGCAGGGAATTAGATCCCACATGCTGCAACTAAAGATCCTTCATGTTTCACTGAAGATTGAAGATTCCACACTCTGCAACTAAGACCCGGTACAGCCAAATAAATATTTTTTAAAACTGCATAAAAATTTTAAAGTATTTAATAAGAGGAATAGAAAGGGGAAAAACAGAAGGTCCAAAGACCGAGATGCTAGAGAGCTCATCCATGTTTTCATTTTGTAATGTATCTTTTGCTCAATTTCATTTAACCTACTCACTAGAACATCAGAAGGAAAAAACAGGAGGGATAAACATTATCCCTCCTCTTTCCTATCCAAATTTCTCAGTAAAATTCCAAATAGCAGTGCAGCCAAGACCTACCACGTGCATTGCTATTTCTGAGTCCACGTGCCTTTTGATGTATCATCCTTCAGCATCTTATATCTGCATGGACATATGGGCTTCATCAATTTTTTAAAATAACACGATTGTGGATAGATAAGTTGCTTAATACTGTGAAAAGCATTTTTTTAAAACACGGATACAGGAGATGTACAGTTGTGACAACTATATTGAGCAGCTTCTAATTGCTATTTGCACAGACACAATAATGCGTTTAAGTAAAGAGCTTTTCTTCTGCTCAGGCAGAACTGACCTGCGTATTTGCCTTCTCAACAAACACACGTACGTTCGTTGTTTCCAGAGAAGGAGGGAAGGGGGAGTAAAGCATGGAGTTCACAGTCACTGATGTGTGAGGAGCCTGGGCATGCTCAGTGTGTGCCTATGTCAAGAAGGAACTGGAATGGTGATCAAAGGGACCAAGCTTTGTTGGGCAGTATATTTAACTTATGGATGAGAAGGGCTTTCCAGGTGGCTCAGATGGTAAAGAGTCTGCCTGCAGTGCAGGAGACCCCAGTTTGACCCTGAGGTCACGAAGATCCCTGGAGAAGGGAATAGCAACCCACTCCAGTATTCTTGCCCGGAGAATCCCATGGACAGAGGAGCCTGGCGGGCTGCAGTCTGTGGGGTTGCAAAAGAGTTGGACACGACTGAGCGACTAAAACAAAATAAACCAGTATTCTTGCCTGGAGAATTCCACGGACTGAGGAGCCTGGCGGGCTACAGTTCATGGGGTCACAAAGAGTTGGACATGACTGAGCGACTAATACACACACACACACACACACTTAGCTTAAAAGGACAACAATTTTATAAGGACCTTATTAGAACAAACCACTAATAATTCACAGGGCTGATAGGGGATTCAGCAGCCCTCAGAACCTCCAAAAATCGTACAAACAATTCTGTCTCCCTATATCCATTCTCCCACAGATTTAATTGGGTTGTCATTTGGGGCCATGATCTCCAAAAGGTTAACTGAAGACAACTAATCTAAACAATGACTCAGAAGCAATTCTGGCCTTGAAAACACCATCATCCCTGAACCTCAGCCATTACCACCATGTTCCTTTAAAAATTAAATGCCCATAATAAAAAACAAAGGCAGTGCTACAACATGACTAGCAACATAATTGGGACGTTATAAAATACTTCATGACTGAGTCACACTGGATGTTCACAGATTTAGCCCTATAACTAACTCAGACATTTCTTGTGGATTCCTCAGTTCTGTTCAGTTGCTCAGTCGTGTCCAGTTCTTTGCAACCCCACGGGCCACAGCACGCCAGACCTCCCTGTCCATCACCAACTCCTGGGGTCTGCTCAAATTCATCTCCATTGAGTCGGTGATGCCGTCCAACCATTTAATCCTCTGTTGTCCCCTTTTCCATCCTTCCCAGCATCAAGGTTTTTTCAAATGAGTCAGGTCTTCGCATCAGGTGGCCAAAGTATTGGAGCTTCAGCTTCAGCATCAGTCTTTCTAATGAACACTTACGACTGATCTCCTTTAGGATGGACTGGTTGGATCTCCTTGCAGTCCAAGGGACTCTCAAGAGTCTTCTCCAACACCACAGTTCAAAAGCATCAATTCTTCAGTGCTCATCTTTCTTTATGGTCCAACTCTCATATCCATACATGACCACTGGAAAAACCATAGCCTTGACTAGATGGCCCTTTGTTGACAAAGTAATGTCTCTGCTTTTTCATATGTTGTTTAGGTTGGTCATAACTTTCCTTCCAAGGAGTAAGCGTCTTTTAATTTCATGGCTGCAGTCACCATCTACAGTGATTTTGGAGCCCCCCAAAATAAAGTCTGCCACTGTTTCCACTGCTTCTCCATCTGTTTGCCATGAAGTGATGGGACCGGATGCCATGATCTTAGTTTTCTGAATGCTGAGCTTTAAGCCAACGTTTTCACTCTCCTCTTTCACTTTCATCAAGAGGCTCTTTAATTCTTCTTCACTTTCTACCCTAAAGGTGGTGGCATCTGCGTGTCTGAGGTTACTGATAGTCCCACACATGACATCCAGGCTTCTGATGCCAATTAGAGCTCACTCTTCTCAGGGGTCTCCTTGATCCCCAGTGGGAAGGGATGCCCTGCTTCTGAATCCCCACAGCCCTTGACTGGATTTCTAACCTAACAGGACCCATCATTTGGACCCTGGATAAAGTCCTGTGGGCACCCATCTTCTTCCTCTACGGTAACCTGTGTAAATCTAGCACCTCCCCATTTATGTTTCCCTTACAGTCGAGCACAGCCCACTGTCCAAAGCAGGTTAAGAAATACCACAGACTAGATGAGGGAAGGAAGGAACAAACAAAGAGATGAAGGCATGTAAGCAGTGCACGTTAAGTCTGAGAGAAGGAAACACTCTGCCAGGTTAGAAACCAAACAGCATGTGCAGAAAGAAGACAGGAGTCCATTAAGTGGTCCAGTCTCTCCCTCCTGGCTTCATGGGATCCGTTTCCCAAGTCCAATCCTTCAAACCAATCACGAACTCTTTGTAGCTCAGCTTCCTCACTGCTACTGCCCTTAAATATATTAGGTTTAACTCTCACTGGTTGGCACCGCCTCACCAGTGAGGACAGAGCTTTGTTTCCTCAGGACAGACCCGAGGAGGCTGAGGCTTTGAGACAACTTGGGGCTACGTCCATGGAGAAGAGAAAGCTTCTTGCGGCCTTGGCAGCTAAGGTGGGGAGCAGTATGCGGTGGTTTGTCCCAGACGTCTTTCTTAAATAACATTTTGGGGATATGGCTGTGTCCTTTCCCAGGAGGAGTGGGCCCTTCGTGGACATATCCAAGGGACCGCTGCAGACAGATGTGTTACTAGAGACAGTCATCGGGTCTCCGTAGAGGAACTGAGGCCCAAAGAAGAGAAGTGATTTTTTCAGACTGCCCCCTCCTGAAGGGTGAATACTCAGCTTGGGCCTGGCTCTCACGTAGTGGGCTCTGATGCGACAGTTGACAGCGGAGAACTGAAGCCCAGGTGTTCCATGGGGCCAGCTGACCAGAGGAGCACAGGCGGCCTTAACGGGCTATCCTGAAGCCTGGGTTCTGTGGAGGCAGGAAAATGTCTTTGTGTTGACCTTCATCTCCAGCTCTACCCTAGGCACCAGGTAAGCAAGTGGTTTTAATCCCTTGTGTTCTATATCAGGGAAAGTCAGACACTTTCAGAAAATTCCCAAGGACTGAACCTGACTGTAAGATCTCCATAAGGTCAGGCACAGAGGGAGAAACAGCAGCCTACAGATATTTCCTGAGAATATCCAGAAGGAAATGAATTCCTTCAAGAATTAATTCCTTAGAAGACTAAGGAGTGGCTGAAAAAAGCTAACATGTACATCCATGTGAAGATCTGCAGCAAGTCACAGATTTATAACAATACAATGCATTAGAAAAATCAATCAAACAAACAAAAAACCAGAAAACTTTTATTCTAGAGCATCCAGATCAGAGAACTGTATAAACAACAAAACACTTGAGGAATTCAGAGAAAAGAAGAAAAATGTAAAAAACAAAACAGCAAAACAAACCTACCCAAGCAACTGTCTTAACTCTAAAAACCTGACTCAAAGACTCCAAATTTGAGATATTTTCTTCAGAACTAAGAGAAGAATCTACATTTACATTTATTACTGCCAAAGACTTTAAGACCTCAGGAAAACTGACCAGGGGGAGCATCTCCCTGCACTCGAGGGAGAAGGGTCAGGAAGAGGAGGCAGAGAAAATACAGGCGGTGTGCTAGAAGAAAACATTCTCTCAGGCTGGCCACCAGCCTCTTCCACCCCCAAGGGCAAGAAGGAATTCCCACTGTGACCACCAGAGGCTTCAGGGTACTGACTGGGCAGAAATTCTCAATTGGTTTAAAAAAATTTTTATTTCTTACAAAGAAAAAATTTTCTTTCCAATGTTCTATGTCAGGGATTCTTAACCTGATGAATAACAATGGGCTTCTAAAGACTCTATAAGCTCAGCCTTCAGAAAATAAATGTAAAATGTCATATAGATATGCAACAGATTTTTTTTTTTTATTAACAGTTCTTATCAGATTCTTACCACCAGGATTTTGAGGCTGTGACCCACAAAACGTTAAGAACCACTACTCTATGGACTTCCCTGGTGGTCCCGCGGCTAAGACTCCGTGTTCCTAATGCAGGGGGCCCAGGTTCAATCCCTGGTCAGGGAACTAGATCCCACATGATGCAACTAAGACCCAGCACAGTCAAATAAATGAATAAATATTAAGAAAAAAAAAAAAAAAAGAAAAGAACCACTGCTCTAAGGCAGAAGTTTCCACAGGGAGCCGCTGCTGTCAAACATCTCTCCTTTCATTCTAACAGACACTCACCACCTGTCTGGCAACTGGAGAACCACCTGTTTGAGCCTCAAGGCCCAGTGTTAACCGGTTAGGAATTAGCCTGGTGATTGACTGAGCCTGGACTCCCTATTTTTGTTCCAGGCAAGGATGTAAGGGATAGTCCTCAGGGCAGGAGGGCTGAAGGGGTTTGGACACCTTTCCAGGTCCCTTTCGTGGTCAGGAGAAGGATGGGAAAAGATCAAAATCATAAATGAACCAAACGCAAACCCTAAAGCACCGCTAATACGAACAACACCAACAAACATCTACCACTAACTTTAAAGTTCCACACTTCAAATTTTAGCCTTGGGACTTCCCTGGTAGTCCAGTAGCTAAGACTCCGCGTTGCCCATGCAGGGGCCCTAGGCTCTATTGCTGGTCGGGGAACCAGATCTAGATCCCAGATGTGGCAACGGAGACCTGGCACAGCCAAATAAACAATATTAAAACAAATTTTTTTTTTTTTTTAACCTTGCATGGGTATCAGTGTCCTGTCCTAGGCCAGCCTCTAAAACGACCCCCAAATTCTGTGGCTCCTCATGTCTGGGTATATGCAGGTTTTGCCCTTTTATACTGGTGATTTTCACATCTAAAACTCAAGCCCCACCCCTGAAGTCAGGCAGAATAGCCAGGAAACTACTGAAATAATGGGTATAAAGTTGCCTTTTCAAACCATAATAGAAAAATTAGTGTTCAACATTGGTTCACAATGCACAAGCAAATCCATTAATTTCGTTTCCAAGGCCCAAAAGGCTGCGGCTCTAATAACTAAAAGTGCTCTCTAGTTATTGCTAATGTGTTCAGGGGACCCATCCAATGGTTACTGTTTATTCTGTGCTAATAGTATTATAGTTTTTAAACTGTGTCCAACGCCCTCTTTCTGGGCATATCTGTTTGAAGAAGATGTTGTTTGAAAAAAAAAAAAAAAAGCTTTAAATAATTTAAATGTCTGACAGTGATAAAACAGTTAAGTACTTTACTGTATATCCTTATGATGGAATTAGGTAGCTATCAAATATCACGTGGTAGACCTAATCATCTAAGAAAAGTTCATTAAATCAGAAAGGGCAGAAAAGCAGGCTGTAAATTCTTTCTTAATCTTAAGATAAGTACATTTTTTTCCCCTCTGAGAATTTTATATTTTCGAAAACTACTAAAATAAGTGGCTCAGATGGTTAAGAATCTTCCTACAATGCAGGAGACCCGGATTTGATCCCTGGATCAGGAAGAGAAGGGAATGGCAACCCACTCCAGTGTTCTTACCTGGAGAATCCCATGGACAGAGGAGCCTGGAGGGCTATGGGGTCCATGGGGCAGAAAAGAGTGGGATAAGACTGAGCAACTAACACAGTAACACACAAAATTACTATAATAAACATAAATTACTGTTCTAACAGATATATCTGGAGAAGAAAATGGCAACCCATGTCAGTATTCTTGTCTGGAGAATCCCATGGACAGAGGAGCCTGGTGGGCTATGGTCCATGGGGTCACAAATAGTTGGACACAAGTAAACGACTTAGAAAATAATATTAATTTAAAACAAAACGAAAAATCCTGACAAGACAGAGCATAAACACAAGCTGTTGGCTGTCTTGTAGAATTTCAGGGACAGCATAGAAAGAAAGGCAAACGACAAATTTTGAGAAAATGAAAAACTAGAATAAATTCCCAGAGAGACCATGGGCCCTGGAATGGAGACAAAATGATGTTGTTGTTCAGTCAGTAAGTCACGTCTAACTCTGTGATCCCATGGACTGCAGCACGCCAGGAGGAGCCAGAGCCAAAAAGGGTTGGGCACTGAGGGAAGAGCAGGGGCCGGGAAGAGAGCCCTTTGATCCTTCTCCTCTGCAGTACCCTGGCAGACGGCAGCCTGCT
Organism: Bos indicus x Bos taurus; assembly: GCF_003369695.1. NCBI lineage: Eukaryota > Metazoa > Chordata > Mammalia > Artiodactyla > Bovidae > Bos > Bos indicus x Bos taurus. Next base: position 9,758,554 of record NC_040083.1, on the reverse strand, counting down.
CCAACATACTGCGAGGGAGAAAACACCGAACAGCGGCGTGAATGTTCACAGAGGCGCAGGCACACCCACAAGCCCCTGCTTACTCCCTTCACCCCACAAGGCTACTAAGTGGTAACAAGTCAGAGAGACAGATTCGGGGGAAAAAAGCAGTGTCTGGAGCTGAGGTACAAGAGGGTTTCCCTGAGAGGCAGGTAAGTGGTAACAGCTGACGGGGAAATATAACCAGACGACTGATGAATGCAATGCCTACTAAAAACAATAAGCTAAAAACCCATCCCACACAGAGAATTCACAAACCGGATGGAACAGTGGCATTTACATTAAAAAAAGGCCATGCACAAATAAAGTAAAAATGAGTAAGTAAAATAAAAATAAGTATAGGGCTTCCCTCGTGGTCCAGCGGCTAAGACTCCAGGCTCTCAATGCAGGGGGCCTGGGTTTGATCCCTGGTTGGGGAACTAAATATCCCACGTGTTACAACAAGATCTAGTGCAGCCAAATAAATAAAAATAAGTATTTAAAAAAGCATAAAAAGCAACATTTGGAGATACTGTATATGGAAATATAATCATTGAAATAAAGAATTCAATACACAGGTTGAAGAGAAGTATGGATATAGCTAAAGAATGAACTCATAAGTTGAAGCAGGAGGCTGTTAAGAGATGAGAAATATAAAAGAAGAGATATGGAAAACACAGACATCAATATCTATATACTAGAAGTTCTTCAAGAAGAAAAAAAAACCAGAAGGAATAAATAATTTAAAAAACGATTAAAGAATTTTTCTATGTTAAATTGGAAGATCTTACAGGAAAAACAGACAGGAAAACAAACAGGAGAAAATAAACATTTAAAATACATCACAGTGAAATTTAAGAGCACTGAGGATAAAGGGAAAATTCTACCAGCAGATCCCACAGATGAACACAAATCTGAAGGGCTTTGCAATTCTTCAATGCAATAAGGGTACAAGTGGAAAATGAAGAAATAGTTTCATAGGGTTATAGGTTCAAAGTTTTTTTCCCTTTAATTTTATATCTACCTAAGCTATCATTTATTAGGGCTTCCCTGATAGCTCAGTGGTTAGGAGACCCTGGTTCAATTCCTGGGTAGGGAAGATACGCTGGAGAAGGGATAGACTACGCACTCCAGTATTCTTGGGCTTCCCTTGTGGCTCAGCTGGTAAAGAATCCGCCTGCAATGCAGGAGACCTGGGTTTGATCTCTGGTTGGGAAGATCCCCTGGAGAAGGGAAAGGATACCAACTCCAGTATTCTGGCCTGGAGAATTCCATTGACTGAATAGTCAGGGTTCACAAAGTCGGACACAACAGAGTGACTTTCACTTTCACTTAAGCTATCATGTGACAGTGAAAGTGAAGTCGCTCATTCATGTCCGACTCTTTGCCACCCCATGGACTGTAGCCTACCAGACTCCTCTGTCCATGGGATTTTCCAGGCAAGAGTACTGGGGTGGGTTGCTATTTCCTTCTCCAAATGATAAAAGCTATCATTTAAATGTGAGGAAAATTTAAACATATTCTCAGTAGTTCAAAATCTCCTAAGGATTACCATTTTAAGGCCCTCATGGTGAACATTCCTCCATTATTCCTGGAAAAAGAAAAGTAAATCTAGGAGGATTGTGAGCTTTATGGGAAATAAGGTTGAAAATAAAAAAAGAACAAAGTTCACTGTTGTCTAAATATGTTCACCACCCTGTTGATGTTGAGTCACTAAGCCATGCCCAACTCTGCGACTCCACACCAAGCTTCCCCGTTACTTCACTATCTTCTGGAGTTTTAAACAGCCTGAGACTAAATTTCTAGATACTACTGACAATGGTGGGTAGGGGAGACGTGGGAGGAAAGAAGAGAAAGAAGATGAAAGGGACAAGAGGAAACTAGCTCTAGAGGGAGAGACAGAGAGTGATAAAGATAATCACAGGAAGAACAGAAGAAGGAATAAACTGGAAGAATAAGACATACATAGATAACAAACAGGGACCTACTGTATAACACAGGTAACTCTGCTCAGTATTATGTAACAACCTAGAAGGGCAAAGAATTTGAAAAGGAACAGATACATGTATAATGGAATCACTCTGCTGCACACCTGAAACTAACACAACACTGAACCAACTACTGTTGTTCAGTAGCTCAGTCGTGTCTGATTCTTTGCAAACCCATGACTGCAGCACACCAGGCTTCCCCGTCCTTCACTATCTCCCGAAGTTTTCTCAAACTCATGTCCATCAAGTCAGTGACTCCATCCAACCATCTCATCCTCTGTTGTCTCCTTGTCCTCCTGCTCTCAATCAGGGTCTTTTCCAACGAGTTGGTTCTTCCTATTAGGTGGCCAAAGTATTAGAGCTTCAGTGTAAGTCCTTCCAATAATATTCAGGACTGATTTCCTTTAGGATTGACTGATTTGATCTTGCAGTTCAAGGGACTCAAGAGTCTTCACCAGCACCACAATTCGAAAGCATCAGTTTTTCAGTGCTCAGCCTTCTTTATGGTTCAACCCTCACATCCAGTACATGACTACTGGAAAAACCTAGCTTTGACAATATGGACTTTCATTGGCAAAATGATGTCTCTGCTTTTTAATACACTGTCAAGGTCTGTCATAGTTTTTCTTCCAAGGAGCAAGTGTCTTTTAATTTCGTGGCTGCAGTCACTGTCTGCAATGATTTTGGAGCCTGGGAAAATAAAATTTGCCACTGTTTCCATTGTTTCCCCACCTATTTGCCATGAAGTGATAGGACCAGATGCCATGATCTTAGCTTTTTGAATGTTGGGTGTAAGCCATATTTTTCTATGATTCCTATGACTCAACTATGCTTCACTATAAAATTAAAAATGAAAAAATAGACAAATATGTTCAAACTTGCAAAAAGAAATTTAGTCTTCTAAAAAAAGGCAAGAAAACACAGGGAAAAGAATGAACTAAAAAAATGTGCAGATGGCAAAAGCAAGACCCAAATAGTGATTTAGGAAACATAAATAGGTTTCACTAATCAAAGAGACTCTGTAGATTAAAAAAGAAAAAAAAAATTCTTTATTATGTTGTCTGCAAGGGATTCACTAGAAAAGGACACAGAAAGAGTGGGGGCGGGGGGAGGATGAAAAACACACTAGCAGCAAGTGTAGAAAGGAAAAAGACTCCTGGCTTTTAACGTAGTCTTGATAGAGAAAAAAAGGAAACATTCTGACAGAAAGAGCAATTGATCAACAAGACATAATGATAACATGAACACATACCCCTGATTATCGGCTTAAAATATAAACAGATAAATCAACAAATAACGCATCTTTTCAGATACTGGTAGCTGAGCATGAATTAAAAACACAACAGACTCAAAGGGATAAATATATATAGAAAAAATTTTCATTCAGCAGTGAATACAGTCTTTTCCAACATATGTCAGATCAGATCAGTCGCTCAGTCGTGTCTGACTCTTTGCGACCCCATGAATCGCAGCCCGACAGGCCTCTATCACCAACTCCCGGAGTTCACTCAGACTCACGTCCATCGAGTCAGTGAAGCCATCCAGCCATCTCATCCTCTGTCATCCCCTTCTCCTCCTGTCCCCAATCCCTCCCAGCATCAGAGTCTTTTTCAATGAGTCAACTCTTCGCATGAGGTGGCCAAAGTACTGGAGTTTCAGCTTTAGCAGCATTCCTTCCAAAGAAATCCCAGGGCTGATCTCCTTGCAGTCCAAGGGACTCTCAAGAATCTTCTCCAACACCACAGTTCAAAAGCGCTTCAAAATTCTTCGGTGCTCAGCCTTCTTCACAGTCCAACTCTCATATCCATATATGACCACAGGAAAAACCATAGCCTTGACTAGACGGACCTTTGTTGGCAAAGTAATGTCTCTGCTTTTTAATATGCTATCTAGGTTAGTCATAACTTTCCTTCCAAGCAAACTTTCCTTCCAAGCAGTAAGCATCTTTTAATTTCATGGCTGCAGTCACCATCTGTAGTGATTTTGGAGCCCAGAAAAATAAAGTCTGACACTGTTTCCACTGTTTCCCCATCTATTTCCCATGAAGTGATGGGACCGGACGCCATGATCTTCGTTTTCTGAATGTTGAGCTTTAAGCCAACTTTTTCACTCTCCACTTTCACCTTCATCAAGAGGCTTTTGAGTTCCTCTTCACTTTCTGCCATAAGGCTGGTGTCATCTGCATATCTGAGGTTATTGATATTTCTCCCGGCAATCTTGATTCCAGCTTGTGTTTCTTCCAGCCCAGCGTTTCTCATGATGTACTCTGCATATAAGTTAAATAACCAGGGTCACAATATACAGCCTTGACGTACTCCTTTTCCTATTTGGAACCAGTCTGTTGTTCCATGTCCAGTTCTAACTGTTGCTTCCTGACCTGCATATAGGTTTCTCAAGAGGCAGGTCAGGTGGTCTGGTATTCCTATCTCTTTCAGTATTTTCCACAGTTTATTGTGATCCACACAGTCAAAGGCTTTGGCATAGTCAAGAAAGCAGAAATAGATGTTTTTCTGGAACTCTCTTGCTTTTTCCATCATCCAGAGGATGTTGGCAATTTGATCTCTGGTTCCTCTGCCTTTTCTAAAACCTGCTTGAACATCAGGAAGTTGATGGTTCACATATTGCTGAAGCCTGTCTTGGAGAATTTTGAGCGTTACTTTACTAGCGTGTGAGATGAGTGCAATTGTGCGGTAGTTTGAGCATTCTTTGGCATTGCCTTTCTCTGGAATTGGAATGAAAACTGACCTTTTCCAGTCCTGTGGCCACTGCTGAGTTTTCCAAATTTGCTGGCATATTGAGTGCAGCACTTTCACAGCATCATCTTTCAGGATTTGGAATAGCTCAACTGGAATTCTATCACCTCCACTAGCTTTACACAACATATGTAAACATTTACAAAAAAAGGATTGTGTTTCAAAGTAAGCCTGAACAAATTTCAATGAATCTGTAAATTCTTATTGTAACGCACAAAAAATTAGAATAGACTCCTGAAACCTAACCATGATATGACAAAAGTCTTGTTTAAGTCTAACCATACTGGATAGGCTTGAAACAAACAAAAGTATACTATAAAATAAACTCTGGTTATTTAAATCAGGAACATTAAGAAGGAAATTATGATATACTTAGATATAAATGACAATGTACTTATCAAAATTTAAGTTTCCCACAGCTCAGTCTTCAGTCCTCAGCACTTATATTTAAAAAAATCTGATGGCTCTACAGTTTGTCTCCAGGCTTGCCTTCACGTCTAAGTTCCAGCTCTGCATTTCCATTTGTCTCATGTTCTAATTCCCATTCATCATACCCACTATCCTCTTCTGCAACTAATGACCACCCCCACCCCCGGCCAACTCCTCCTTGTCAACTGGATTCGTGTCATTATCACCATTCTCTGAGTCATCCAGGTATGAAATCTCTGCCTTACATTTTCCTTCCCCGAAGATAGTCGGCATTCAAGAAATTTGTTGAATTTAAGATCCGCCAATATTTTAACTTACCTTTCCATCCCTACTATTTCAGGCTTAATCCAAAGTCTCATTTCCATTCGCTTATTAGATCAGTGTAACAGTCTGCCACATTCTTCCTAGCTCATGGGCTTCCATTACTAAAGCTGAATTGGCCCTTTACTATTAATATAAAGTCTAACTTTATAACTGCTGTGACAGGGTGTAAGCAGCTGCCAACAACCCATAAAACAATGGGTGTGGCTATATGTCAACAAAACATTATTAACAAAAACAGGTGGGAGGTCAAATCTGGTTCAAGGACCATAGTTTGTTGACATCTGAAGTAGACTACTGAGCTTTTTCAAATCTTTTCTTATCCCTGCTAAATTCAATACAGAATCCAATCATCTGGGCAAAAGAAAATCTAATTTACTTTCTTTTTTACATACCATAGTGGTTGCCAGCTAGAAATTAAAATTAATTACTTAGGTATGTTACTCATTACTTTCAAGACCTTATTTTTCCCTTTAAATTTATGGATCTTGTAAGAATAATTTACTGGAAATTACATCGATAGTACTGTAAAAGCTTTGATCTAAGCAGGACAAATCGGAAGAACTGGCAGCCAAGTAATCTTTCTGTCTTTTATGAGAGAATATATCAGGAATGATAGAAGCTGCCAATACAAAATTTTGATTCAGTGAAGCAGATTAAGATGACATTGATGGGGTTTTGATTTCAGCAAGCGGGAAAGGCCCAGAATTCTGCTAGCTATAGGAAAAAATAGCAACTTGTCCCCTCTAGACCTTCAAACAAAAGTTGCTTATAAAAAAGGTATGAAAACAGAGTGGCAGCTCAGAGCATTCTATTGTTCTAGACTTACAACACTCTTTTTCTCATATTAAAATGGGATATGGATTTCCATCATCCATTGACTATCTAATCTCCATCGCCCTCCTTTATAAACATGGAAAGATATATGTGTGCTGTGCCAAGCTGCTTCAGTTGAGTCCTACTCTTTGTGACCCCATGGACTGTACTCTGCCAGGCTCCCTGTCCATGGCATTTTCCAGGCAAGAATACTGGAGTGGACTGCCATGCCCTCCTCCAGGGGATCTTCTGGAGCCAAGGATCAAACCATGTCTCTTACGTCTCCTGCACTGACAGGTGGGTTCTTTACAGAAGCGCCACCTTTTATACCCAGATAATCACGATGGTGTGCTCACTCACCTAGAGCCAGACATCCTGGAATGTGAAGTCAACTGGGCCTTAGAAAGCATCACTACGAACAAAGCTAGTGGAGGTGATGGAATTCCAGTTGAGCTATTTCAAATCCTGAAAGATGATGCTGTGAAAGTGCTGCACTCAATATGCCAGCAAATTTGGAAAACTCAGCAGTGGCCACAGGACTGGAAAAGGTCAGTTTTCATTCCAATCCCAAAGAAAGGCAATGCCAAAGAATGCTCAAACTACCGCACAATTGCACTCATCTCACACGCTAGCAAAGTAATGCTCAAAATGGTCCAAGCCAGACTTCAACAGTAAGTGAACTGTGAACTTCCAGATGTTCAAGCTGGATTTAGAAAAAGCAGAGGAACCAGAGATCAAATTGCCAACATCTGATGGATCACTGAAAAAGCTAGAGAGTTCCAGAAAAACATTTACTTCTGCTTTATTGACTATGCCAAAGCCTTTGACTGTGTGGATCATAATAAACTGTGGAAAATTCTGAAAGAGATGGGAATACCAGACCACCTGACTTGCCTCCTGAGAAATCTGTATGCAGGTTAGGAGGCAACAGTTAGAACTGGACATGGAACAATGGACTGGTTCCAAATAGGGAAAGGACTGCATCAAGGCTGTATATTGTCACCCTGCTTATTTAACTTACATGCAGAGTACATAATGAGAAACGCTGGGCTGGAGGAAGCACAAGCTGGAATCAAGATTGCCGGGAGAAATATCAATAACTTCAGATATGCAGATGACACCACCCTTATGGCAGAAAGTGAAGAAGAATTAAAGAGCCTCTTGATGAAAGTCAAAGAGGAGAGTGAAAACAGTGGCTTAAAACTCAACATTCAGAAAACTAAGGTCATGGCATCTGGTCCCATCACTTCATGGCAAACAGATGGGAAACAATGGAAACAGTGACAGACTTTATTTTGGGGGGTTCCAAAATCACTGCAGATGGAGACTGCAGCCATGAAATTAAAAGACACTTGCTCCTTGGAAGAAAAGCTATGACCAACCTAGATAGCATATTAAAAAGCAGAGACATTACTTTGCTGACAAAGGTCCATCTAGTCAAAGCTATGGTTTTTCCAGTAGTTATGTATGGATGAGAGAGTTGGACCATAAAGAAAGGTGGGCACTGAAGAATTGATGTTTTTGAACTGTGGTATTGGAAGAGGCTCTTGAGAGTCCCTTGGACTGCAAGGAGATCCAACCAGTCCATCCTAAAGGAAATCAGTCCTGAATATTCACTGGAAGGACTGATGTTGAAGCTGAAACTCCAATACTTTGGCCACCTGATGTGAAGAACTGACTCATTTGAAAAGACCCTGATGCTGGGAAAGAATGAAGGTGGGAGGAGAAGGGGATGACAGAGGATGAGATGGCTGGATGGCATCACCGACTCAATGGAGATGAGTTTGAGTAGGCTCCGGGAGTTGGTGATGGACAGGGAGGCCTGGTGTGCTGCAGTCTATGGGGTTGCAAAGAGTCAGACATGACTGAGCGACCGAACTGAGCTGACCTTTTATAAACATGAAAAGATATATAAAATGAATAATAAATTCTTTATAAATATCTAAAAAATGGAGTAACACTTATAACAATACTTATACACTGAACTTCTTGTCAATATGACTGTTAATGAACGACTAACTTAAAACTTTCCAAAAGCTTCAGTCTATACATTCAAATAAAATTCAAATTTCTCATGAAGTCCTACATGGCTTGGCATCTTGGACATGTTACGATCACACTTCATGCAGTGCAATCACAAGGGTGTGCTCTGCTCTGCAGACATGCCCAGCTAGTTCTGGTGTTAGGAGCTCTTCATCTGCCATATGTCTGTCACACTTCGCCCACACAGCTTTACATGCCTCATTTCTCCAGGTCTCAGTTCCAATGAGATGTTTCCCTCGAAGCTTTCTCTGACCATCCAAGTTAAACTAGTCACCATCACTCTCTATAGAACTCTGTTTTCAGTACTTGTGTCACCACCTGGAAGCATTTTGCTCATTTATTTTCATCATGCCGTTCTCTCTCATCATATGAATACTGACCCCTGAGAGGAGACTTTGTCTGTGGGTCACCACTGAATCTCTAACACCTAGATGAGTGCTTGACATGGCAGGCCCTTAGTAAATATTGAAAAATTAGTATTTGCTGAATAAATGAGCGACCATCTCTGTTACATACATCAGGCTCTGGTTATTGAAAGTGTTGGGAAATCTCTAAATCCCAGAGGTGACCTAAAGGCAGAATGATCTTATAGAGTAACTATGATCCTAAATGTTCAGACACAAATAATCTAACTTTGATAAAGAGTAGGACATAAAATTTCAGGTAAGCAAGATGAAAAAGCTCTAGAGATCAGCTATACAATGCTGCACTTATAGTCAACACCCATGTACCGTACAGTTACACTTTTATTATAAGGGTATAGCTTATGTTCTAGAGTAGGAAATGGCAACCCGCTCCAGTATGCTTGCCTGAAAAATCCCATGGACAGAGGAGCCTGGTGGGCCACAGTCCATGGGGCTGCAAAGAGTTGGACACGACTGAGTGACTGAGCACATACCTCATGTTAAGTGTTTTTACACAACAAAAAAGAATGTTTGTAGAAACTAAAATCTGAAAGATTTAAAAGGCTGATGCTTTGGTAAAGTTGCAGTATACAAAATTAATGTACAGAAATCTGTTGCATTTCTCTACACTAACAATGAAAGATCAGAAAGAGAAATTAAAGAAACAATCCCATTTACCATTGCATTGAAAAAGAGTAAAATACCTAGGAATAAACAAGACAAAGGCCTGTATTCCAAGAAGTATAAGATGCTGATGAAAGAAACTGAAGATGACACCAACACATGGACACATATACCATGTTCTTGGATTGGAAGAATCAATATTGTTGAAATGACTATACTACTCAAGGCAATATACAGATTCAATGAAATCCTTACCAAATTATGAATGCTATTTTTCATAGAATTAGATCAAAAAATCTTAAAAGTTGTGTGGAGACACAAAAGACCCTGAATAGCCAAAGCAATCTTGAGAAAGAAAAGCAAAAGGAATCAGGCTTCCTGAATTTCAGACTGTATTACACAGCTATAGTCATCAAGACAGCGCAGTACTGGCACAAAAACAGAATTATAGATCGATGGAGCAGGAGGACAGAAAGGCCAGAGTTAAATTCATGCACCTGTGGTCAATTAATCTACAACAAAAGAGGCAAGACTATACAATGGAGAGAAGAGTCTCTTCAATAAATGGTGCTGGGAAAACTGGACAGCTACATGTTAAAAAAAAATGAAGACAGAACAATCTTTAATACGACACTCAAAAATAAACTCAAAATGGATTAAACACCTAAATGTAAGACTGGATAAACACTCTGAAAACATAGGCAGAACACTCCTTGACATAAACTTCAGCAATATCTTTTTTGATCTATCTCCCAGAATAATGGAAAAAAAAACAAAAATAAACAAATGGGAGCTAATTAAACTCAAAAACTTTTGCACAGCAAAGGAAATCACAAGGGGAAAGAAAAAAAAAAAGACAACCCACAGAACGAGAAAAAAGCTCATGCAGTTTTATATCCCCAAACAACCCAATCAGAAAATGAACGGAAGACCTAAACAGACATTTCTCCAAAGATATAAAGACAGCCAACAGGCACATGAAAAGATGTGCAACCTCACTAATCATTAGAGAAACACAATCTAAACTATAGTGAGAGATCACCTCAAACTTGTCAGAATGGCTATTATCAAAAAAGTCTACAAACAATACATGCTAGAGAAGAAGTAGAGAAAAGGGAATCCTCCGACATCGCTGGTGGAAATGTAAATTGGTACAGCCACTATGGAGAACAGTATGGAGGTTTCTTTAAAAAAAAAAAAAAAAAAAGAGTTACCACATAATCCAACAATCCCATTCCTGGGGCTTTTATCCAGAGAAAAACATGGCTCGAAAGGATACACGGACCGCAGTGTTAACTGCACCACTATTCACGATAGCCAAGACGTGAAAGCAACCTAGAAGTCCACTGACAGAAGAATAGACAAAGAAGGTGTGGTAAATACATACAGTGGAATACTACTCGGCCATTAAAAAGATGAAACAATGCCATCGGCAGCAACATGGACAGACTTAGAGATCATCATTCTAAGTGAACTCACTGAGACAGAGAAAGACAAATACCGTATGATACTGCTTTACATGTAGAATCTAAGCAGATACAAATGAACTTACTTACAAAATGGAAGCAGACTCAGAGATTTACAGAATGAATTTATGGTTGTGGCCGGGAGGGCTGGGTGAAGTGACAGATTGGGAGTTTGGGACTGACATGTACACACTGTTCCACTTAAAATAGATAACCAAGAAGGACCTACTGTAGAAACGAATCAATAAATAAAAAATGACAAAGAGCTGACTCCACTCTGGAAACATTCTGAATGTAGGGTGAGTTACTGAAAATTCAGGGATTCCCTGGTGGCTCAGACAGTCTGCCTGCAATGCGGGAGACCCATGTTTGATCTCTGGGTTGAGAAGGAAAAGGCAACCCACTCCAGTATTCCTGCCTGCAAATCCTGTGGATGGAGGAGCATGGTGGGCTACAGTTCATAGGGTCACCAAGAGTCAGACATGACTAAGCGACTTCACTTTCAACTGAAAATCTGAGTTGTTACAAGAGAATTTAGAATTACCTGTGGGTGCGTGGTAAGCAAGGAGGATCCAGAGACATAAGACACTTTCTCATAATGGGACTGGATGATCCAGTTGGAGCTTCCAAGGGCATAGCCAGAGCTTAGAGGAGTCACCTGGACCGCACCGAAAAGCTCCTAGAAAAGAACCATTGTAAGAATGTGTGCTGAACTTTCAGTAGTGCAGTCATGCCAGTTAAGTTTGCAGAGAAAAAAAACAAACAGAAAATCCTTCTTAGAAACTATTTCAAGTGAATCAGAAAGTTTAAGAACAGAAAGATGGTGGAGACCATGGGACAGACACATCTTACAGTCTTTTACTTATCACATTTCTGAGAATTTCAGTCCATCCACATGTCACCAGGCACCCAGGTCCCACCCATTAAAAAGCAGAGATGATATATTATGATATAGGCCAAAGAGATAAATACTTAGGTTTTCTTCTTTTTTTTTTTTTTAACCCTTTTCAGGTTAGGAATTAATATCTTGGTTGTTCTGTAAAAAGTGGCTCTGGGCCACAGTTGACAGGAATGGGAACCCTCATCATGATCAGAGCTCAGAAGTCATTTGTGCCAAATTATTTCTTGATCCCTTTGATGCTGTTCTCTACTTCACAAGTCCAAAACCTGTAAAGTGGTGTCACTGTTCTAAAGTAAACAGGATGAGATGCCTTTTTTCCCCTGACTTATTATATGCTAATGAGTGATGGGGAATATAAGATTTAGGACAGAGCACCAGTAAGAACCTGGGAAGGATGGAGGAAAATAACAGATGTCCTATCTTTCCACTTAAAAAAGGGAACTATAGAATCCTTCCAAACAATCAAAAGCATTCGTCAATCAGTTAAAATCGTATTAACACTCACAATTTTCTGAGAATATCCCACCAGCTGGATCTTACTGAGGGCAGAGTTCACCTCCTGCATAGTGTAGCATCTTCTCCAGGTCGAGACTTCTACTGCATCCTTGAGAGGAGAAGGGAGGAGCCTGGAAACAGATCATCAAGTCAGCTCTTATGTACAGAGAATACTGTGCAAATAACATGCCCATTTTGTCTAAGTTGTCCAACCTACTGGCATATCTGAATGTTCACAGGATAAACATCCCTTTATAATTATTTTTATTTCTGTAAGGTTGGCAGTACTCTCCCTTCTTTCATCTCTGATTCTAGTAATTGCAGTATTCTCTCCACGGCAAACAGTCAGACATGGCTGGGCAACTGAACTGAGCTGAACTCCCTTTTTCTTGGTCAACCTAGCTAAAGGTCTGGTAGAGTTTTGTTGATCCTTTCAAAGAACTAACTTTTGGATTCATTGATTTTTCTCCATTGTTTTTCTACTCTTGATTTTGCATATCCAGCATATAGCTGGATCTTCTCTTTTGTCTTTTTAAACCTATGTGATAATTTTGGTCATCTGAACTATTTAAGCCATTCACAATGTTACTACTGATATATTAATATAATAGTTGGCTTACGTTTACCAATTTAATTTTTGTTTTTTATATATCACATCTTTTTTTGTTCTTCTATTCCTCCACTGATTTTTAAAAATAGTAAGTGAATATTTTCTGATGTAGCCTCTTAAATCCCTTCATGATTTTTCACTTTTTAAAAAGTTATTTCCTTAGTGGCTATCCTAAGGGCTTATCTTATATCTCTTAATATAGAGCATTTCTGTATAACCTCTCACATTCTCTTCCCTGTTCAAAAAAGATAAATGAAATAACATTACTCATGGGCCTGCAAAGTTATAGAAAAGAACTAGGTTAAACACATCTGAGGCAGAAAGAGGAAAATAAAACACATTTTGAAACTTTTCAGACCAGCATCAGGAGCAATCATTAAAACAAACAAAAATGTATCATTAGAAAGACATTTTATTCAATATTATTTTGCTCAAACACAAATAAGAATAGACCTAAAGAGTGACTTCTCTGAGATTCTCTATACAATACAGGTGAAGGGATTTCCAGAGAACGGAACCTGTGCATTAGCTCTGTTCTATCTCCTAAACTGACACTGAACAATAGTAAAGAATCACACACACACACACACACAACCAGCCCTTAAGACAAAGAGATGAGAGGAGAGCTAATAGCAACAGCATTTTATTTTATTTTTTTAACTTTCTAATTTTATTTTATTTTTAAACTTTACATAATTGTATTAGTTTTGCCAAATATCAAAATGAATCCGCCACCGGTATACATGTGTTCCCCATCCTGAACCCTCCTCCCTCCTCCCTCCCATACCATCCCTCTGGGTCGTCCCAGTGCTCTAGCCCCAAGCATCCAGTATCGTGCATCGAACCTGGACTGACATCTCGTTTCATACATGATATTTTACATGTTTCAATGCCATTCTCCCAAATCTTCCCACCCTCTCCCTCTCCCATAGAGTCCATAAGACTGTTCTATACATCAGTGTCTCTTTTGCTGTCTCGTACACAGGGTTATTGTTACCATCTTTCTAAATTCCATATATATGCGTTAGTATACTGTATTGGTGTTTTTCCTTCTGGCTTACTTCACTCTGTATAATAGGCTCCAGTTTCATCCACCTCATTAGAACTGATTCAAATGTATTCTTTTTAATGGCTGAGTAATACTCCATTGTGTATATGTACCACTGCTTTCTTATCCATTCATCTGCTGATGGACATCTAGGTTGCTTCCATGTCCTGGCTATTATAAACAGTGCTGCGATGAACATTGGGGTACACGTGTCTCTTTCCCTTCTGGTTTCCTCAGTGTGTATGCCCAGCAGTGGGATTGCTGGGTCATAAGGCAGTTCTATTTCCAGTTTTTTAAGGAATCTCCACACTGTTCTCCATAGTGGCTGTACTAGTTTGCATTCCCACCAACAGTGTAAGAGGGTTCCCTTTTCTCCACACCCTCTCCAGCATTTATTATTTGTAGACTTTTGGATCGCAGCCATTCTGACTGGTGTGAAATGGTACCTCATAGTGGTTTTGATTTGCATTTCTCTGATAATGAGTGATGTTGAGCATCTTTTCATGTGTTTGTTAGCCATCTGTATGTCTTCTTTGGAGAAATGTCTATTTAGTTCTTTGGCCCATTTTTTGATTGGGTCATTTATTTTTCTGGAATTGAGCTGTAGGAGTTGCTTGTATATTTTTGAGATTAGTTGTTTGTCAGTTGCTTCATTTGCTATTATTTTCTCCCATTCTGAAAGCTGTCTTTTCACCTTGCTAATAGTTTCCTTTGATGTGCAGAAGCTTTTAAGGTTAATTAGGTCCCATTTGTTTATTTTTGCTTTTATTTCCAATATTCTGGGAGGTGGGTCATAGAGGATCCTGCTGTGATGTATGTCAGAGAGTGTTTTGCCTATGTTCTCCTCTAGGAGTTTTATAGTTTCTGGTCTTACGTTGAGATCTTTAATCCATTTTGAGCTTATTTTTGTGTATGGTGTTAGAACGTGTTCTAGTTTCATTCTTTTACAAGTGGTTGACCAGATGTCCCAGCACCACTTGTTAAAGAGATTGTCTTTAATCCATTGTATATTCTTGCCTCCTTTGTCAAAGATAAGGTGTCCATATGTGCATGGATTTATCTCTGGGCTTTCTATTTTGTTCCGTTGATCTATGTTTCTGTCTTTGTGCCAGTACCATACTGTCTTGATAACTGTGGCTTTGTAGTAGAGCCTGAAGTCAGGTAGGTTGATTCCTCCAGTTCCATTCTTCTTTCTCAAGATAGCTTTGGCTATTCGAGGTTTTTTGTATTTTCATACAAATTGTGAAATTATTTGTTATAGCTCTGTGAAGAATACTGTTGGTAGCTTGATAGGGACTGCATTGAATCTATAAATTGCTTTGGGTAGTATACTCATTTTCACTATATTGATTCTTCCAATCCATGAACATGGTATATTTCTCCATCTATTAGTGTCCTCTTTGATTTCTTTCACCAGTGTTTTATAGTTTTCTATATATAGGTCTTTAGTTTCTTTAGGTAGATATATTCCTAAGTATTTTATTCTTTCCGTTGCAATGGTGAATGGAATTGTTTCCTTAATTTCTCTTTCTGTTTTCTCATTATTAGTATATAGGAATGCAAGGGATTTCTGTGTGTTGATTTTATATCCTGCAACTTTACTATAGTCATTGATTAGCTCTAGTAATTTTCTGGTGGAGTCTTTAGGGTTTTCTATGTAGAGGATCATGTCATCTGCAAATAGTGAGAGTTTTACTTCTTCTTTTCCAATTTGGACTCCTTTTATTTCTTTTTCTGCTCTGATTGCTGTGGCCAAAACTTCCAAAACTATGTTGAACAGTAATGATGAAAGTGGGCACCCTTGTCTTGTTCCTGACTTTAGAGGAAATGCTTTCAATTTTTCACCATTGAGGATAATGTTTGCTGTGGGTTTGTCATATATAGCTTTTATTATGTTGAGGTATGTTCCTTCTATTCCTGCTTTCTGGAGAGTTTTTATCATAAATGGTGGATATTCTCTAGACAGGAAACACAAAAACGGTGTACAAATTCGAACCCAAAACAATAAAGTAAATGGCAACGGGATCATACTTATCAGTAATTACCTTAAACGTAAATGGGTTGAATGCCCCAACCAAAAGACAAAGACTGGCTGAATGGATACAAAAACAAGACCCCTACATATGTTGTCTACAGGAGACCCACCTCAAAACAGGGGACACATACAGACTGAAAGTGAAGGGCTGGAAAAAGATTTTCCATGCAAATAGGGACCAAAAGAAAGCAGGAGTAGCAATACTCATATCAGATAAAATAGACTTTAAAACAAAGGCTGTGAAAAGAGACAAAGAAGGTCACTACATAATGATCAAAGGATCAATCCAAGAAGAAGATATAACAATTATAAATATATATGCACCCAACACAGGAGCACCGCAGTATGTAAGACAAATGCTAACAAGTATGAAAGGAGACATTAACAATAACACAATAATAGTGGGAGACTTTAATACCCCACTCACACCTATGGATAGATCAACTAAACAGAAAATTAACAAGGAAACACAAACTTTAAACGATACAATAGACCAGTTAGACATAATTGATATCTATAGGACATTTCATCCCAAAACAATGAATTTCACCTTTTTCTCAAGTGCACATGGAACCTTCTCCAGGATAGATCACATCCTGGGCCATAAAGCTAGCCTTGGTAAATTAAAAAAAAATAGAAATCATTCCAAGCATCTTTTCTGACCACAATGCAGTAAGATTAGATCTCAATTACAAGAGAAAAACTATTAAAAATTCCAACATATGGAGGCTGAACAACAGGCTGCTGAATAACCAACAAATCACAGAAGAAATCAAGAAAGAAATCAAAATTTGCATAGAAACGAATGAAAATGAGAACACAACAACCCAAAACCTGTGGGACACGGTAAAAGCAGTCCTAAGGGGAAAGTTCATAGCAATACAGGCACACCTCAAGAAACAAGAAAAAAGTCAAATAACCTAACTCTACACCTAAAGCAACTAGAAAAGGAAGAAATGAAGAACCCCAGGGTTAGTAGAAGGAAAGAAATCTTAAAAATTAGGGCAGAAATAAATGCAAAAGAAACAAAAGAGACCATAGCAAAAATCAACAAAACCAAAAGCTGGTTCTTTGAAAGGATAAATAAAATTGACAAACCATTAGCCAGACTCATCAAGAAACAAAGGGAGAAAAATCAAATCAATAAAGTTAGAAATCAAAATGGACAGATCACAACAGACAACACAGAAATACAAAGGATCATAAGAGACTACTATCAACAATTATATGCCAATAAAATGGACAACGAAGAAGAAATGGACAAATTCTTAGAAAAGTACAACTTTCCAAAACTGGACCAGGAAGAAATAGAAAATCTTAACAGACCCATCACAAGCACAGAAATTGAAACTGTAATCAAAAATCTTCCAGCAAACAAAAGCCCAGGTCCAGACGGCTTCACAGCTGAATTCTACCAAAAATTTAGAGAAGAGCTAACACCTATCCTGCTCAAACTCTTCCAGAAAATTGCAGAGGAAGGTAAACTTCCAAACTCATTCTATGAGGCCACCATCACCCTAATACCAAAACCTGACAAAGATGCCACAAAAAAAGAAAACTACAGGCCAATATCACTGATGAACATAGATGCAAAAATCCTTAACAAAATTCTAGCAATCAGAATCCAACAACACATTAAAAAGATCATACACCATGACCAAGTGGGCTTTATCCCAGGGATGCAAGGATTCTTCAATATCCACAAATCAATCAATGTAATACACCACATTAACAAATTGAAAAATAAAAACCATATGATTATCTCAATAGATGCAGAGAAAGCCTTTGACAAAAATGCAACAGCATTTTAGAAAGTAGAAAGACAAATAATGACTGATTTCGCAGACCCAGGAAAGTTCAAGTCACTTAGTTTCCACTGCAGAACTCACAACAAGCTCAGCAATGGGAAACAACAGGTATGTCTTGTAGTGAGGTGAAAGTGAAAGTGAAGTCGCTCAGTCGTGTCCTACTCTTTGCGACCCCATGGACTGTAGCCTACCAGGCTCCTCTGTCCATGGGATTTTCCGGGCAACAGTACTGGAGTGGATTGCCATTTCCTTCTCCAAGTGAGGTTAAAGGTGAGCCTAAAAACAAGAAAATTCCTAGAAGAAACTGATTAAGAAACAGAACCTACTAATTCTCCTCACTTAATCCAAATAGCTCAGCAATTGCCCCTTCCCCTCCCAGGCATGTCACCAGAGACTCTTCTCTAGGGAGAATAAAAATGAGAGTCTGGACCAGGGGAAACCAGCAACACCTGGAAGCAACCTCCTTAAGCAAAAGTTTACATACTGAGAGGACAATTTTCTTATCCTCAGAGCAGAACACTATCAGTTAATCTTATACCCTGCAGGGTAGGAGACTAGGAGAACCTTCTCTGAAAAACAAGATCAGCACCGAAAAACAAAACCAAAAAACAAACAAACAAACAAAAAAACCCACAAAAAACCCCCCAAAAAACCCTCAATGAAAAGATACTGACTGACTTGGGGTTTTACAATGAAATTACCGAACCAGACTATGTCATGGTAAAGTCCAGAATTCAACAAGACCTGGCACACAGACTTTCCAAGTAGCTTTTCTTTTTAACTGTTTAATTTCTTAAATATGAACCAATAACCAAGGATCACCATGTATCTAAATAAAGCCTCTAAAATGATAAAGGCCAAAACAAATGGAGGAAGGAGAGGAAATAAATTAGGTAGGTAGTAAATAACAATCATTATTCTCAGATAAATAAAAGAGTGTACCTAAGAAATGAGAAGACACTTCTACTAAAAGGGTGAAGAGTCATTAAGAGAATGAAAAGAACACTTATAAATGAAAATATGACATTATACAATGAGAGCATGCCAACAAAACAACACGATTTCAAAATAAGCTGCTGCTGCTGCTACTGCTAAGTCGCTTCAGTCGTGTCTGACTCTGTGCGACCCCATAGAAGGCAGCCCACAAAATAAGCTAAAAACGTTAAAAAGATATTCAAGACACAAAGACCCATATAAATGAAGAAATTAGAAAAGCTTAAATATGAAGGAACAGAACTACATGAAGAATTAGAAATTTAGTAAGAATTCAGGAATGAAGACTAAACTGAAAGACACACAAGAGTGGATATACACAACAGACATGCCAAGAGAGCAAAGACAGATACAACATACAGGTAACAGGAGTCCCGCACAGAAATCCAAGCAAGGGAACAGAATACCAAAAACCGTAAGTAGAAATAAAAAGAAACTACACACTGAAAGAACACAATGCAGACCCGAGAATACTGACCCAGGATAACTAACGCCAGATATATTCTGGGAAAATATTTAGATTACAGAGAAAAATCTTTGGGCGTGGAGGCAAAAAGGGCAAGTTATTTACAAGGAAAACAAGAAAAGATTACATCGGTTTTCAACAGTTACCAATGCTTTTTCTAGAATAAAATAGAGAAACATATTTAAGAGACTCAAAGAAAGAAAATGCAAGCCAAGGATTACATATTTAGCAAAACTTTGTGACTTTCAAGGTCACAGAGCACAGAAAAACAGTTATTAATCAGCAAGAACTCACAGAATACAGTTCTCATGATTCTATCCTGATATATCATCTGAAGAATGAGTTTCACACAACCCAAATTGACTACAGTAGAAACATCAATATAGGGGTTGATACTATTAAATGCAGAGTTCCTTGAGGAGAAAGGCCAAATGAAGTTGGAAGGGAGAGAGGACAGTATGTAACGGCTACATGTTCTGACAAGATAGACACAGTCAAAGTATAAAAGCAGCGGAAGAAAAATATATATTCTCTTTCCTCCAAAAAGGCCTCAAAACAACTGACCAATCCAGTAACAGTGAGCATTGTTAGCAACCAGAATGGGAGCTCAAAATCCCATTTCCACTAAAAGAATCCAGAGTTTCTTGGAGAAATGGGTGATTTCAGATTTAGGAACGTAAAAAAGGAGTCTTAGACATCCTGCTACATTGGATAACAAGCAAACTATCAAAAACTACAAACGATGTAACAAAAGGACATAGTGGATAAACTGAATATGCTTTCACTGACGGGACAACCTGAGCTGCAAGAAGGGTGATGTGGTGATGGGATGAAATCCACGCACTATGTATGTTTCAGCGCTGTGATTAGACTGGCGCACAGAGACCCGGTTTTTGAGTTACCAGACATTTTCTATCTCTTAACCTAGGTGGTGTTTATAGGGGTAGCTGCTTTACAATAGTTTTGTCAAGAAAATGCACTGTTCATAACAAACACCCTCTTCCAACAACACAAGAGAAGACTCTACACGTGGACATCACCAGATGTTCAACACCGAAATCAGATTGATTATATTCTTTGCAGCCAAATATGGAGAAGCTCTATACAGTCAGCAAAAACAAGACCGGGAGCTGACTGTGGCTCAGACCATGAATTCCTTATTGCCAAATTCAGACTTAAATTGAAGAAAGTAGGGAAAACCACTAGACCATTCAGGTATGACCTAAATCAAATCCCTTATGATTATACAGTGGAAGTGAGAAATAGATTTAAGGGCCTAGATCTGATAGATAGAGTGCCTGATGAGTTATGGAATGAGGTTTGTGACATTGTACAGGAGACGGGGATCAAGACCATCCCCATGGAAAAGAAATGCAAAAAAGCAAAATGGCTTTCTGGGGAGGCCTTACAAATAGCTATGAAAAGAAGAGAAGTGAAAAGCAAAGGAGAAAAGGAAAGATATAAACATCTGAATGCAGAGTTCCAAAGAATAGCAAGAAGAGATAAGAAAACCTTCTTCAGCGATCAATGCAAAGAAACAGAGGAAAACAACAGAATGGGAAAGACTAGAGATCTCTTCAAGAAAATCAGAGATACCAAAGGAACATTTCATGCAAAGATGGGCTCGATAAAGGACAGAAATGGTATGGACCTAACAGAAGCATAAGATATTAAGAAGAGATGGCAAGAATATACAGAAGAACTGTACAAAAAAGATCTTCACGACCCAGTTAATCACGATGGTGTGATCACTGACCTAGAGCCAGACATCCTGGAATGTGAAGTCAACTGGGCCTTAGAAAGCATCACTACAAACAAAGCTAGTGGAGGTGATAGAATTCCAGTTGAGCTATTCCAAATCCTGAAAGATGATGCTGTGAAAGTGCTGCACTCAATATGCCAGCAAATTTGGAAAACTCAGCAGTGGCCACAGGACTGGAAAAGGTCAGTTTTCATTCCAATCCCAAAGAAAGGCAATGCCAAAGAATGCTCAAACTACCGCACAATTGCATTCATCTCACACGCTAGCAAAGTAATGCTCAAAATTCTCCAAGCCAGGCTTCAGCAATATGTGAACCATGAACTTCCTGATGTTCAAGCTGGTTTTAGAAAAGGCAGAGGAACCAGAGATCAAATTGCCAACATCCACTGGATCATCGAAAAAGCAAGAGAGTTCCAGAAAAACATCTATTTCTGCTTTCTTGACTATGCCAAAGCCTTTGACTGTGTGGATCACAATAAACTGTGGGAAATTCTGAAAGAGATGGGAATACTAGACCACCTGACCTGCCTCTTGAGAAATTTGTATGCAGGTCAGGAAGCAACAGTTAGAACTGGACATGGAACAACAGACTGGTTCCAAATAGGAAAAGGAGTATGTCAAGGCTGTATATTGTCACCTTGGTTATTTAACTTATATGCAGAGTACATCATGAGAAACGCTGGGTTGGAAGAAACACAAGCTGGAATCAAGATTGCTGGGAGAAATATCAATAACTTCAGATATGCAGATGACACCAGCCTTATGGCAGAAAGTGAAGAGGAACTCAAAAGCCTCTTGATGAAGGTGAAAGTGGAGAGTGAAAAAGTTGGCTTAAAGCTCAACATTCAGAAAACGAAGATCATGGCGTCTGGTCCCATCACTTCATGGGAAATAGATGGGAAACAGTGGAAACAGTGTCAGACTTTATTTTTCTGGGCTCCAAAATCACTACAGATGGTGATTGCAGCCATGAAATTAAAAGACGCTTACTCCTTGGAAGGAAAGTTATGACCAACCTAGACAGCATATTCAAAAGCAGAGACATTACTTTGCCAACAAAGGTCCGTCCAGTCAAGGCTATGGTTTTTCCTGTGGTCATGTATGGATGTGAGAGTTGGACTGTGAAGAAGGCTGAGTGCCGAAGAATTGATGCTTCTGAACTGTGGTGTTGGAGAAGACTCTTGAGAGTCCCTTGGACTGCAAGGAGATCCAACCAGTCCATTCTGAAGGAGATCAGCCCTGGGATTTCTTTGGAAGGAATGCTGCTAAAGCTGAAACTCCAGTACTTTGGCCACCTCACGCGAAGAGTTGACTCACTGGAAAAGACTCTGATGCTGGGAGGGATTGGGGGCAAGAAGAGAAGGGGACGACAGAGGATGAGATGGCTGGATGGCATCACTGACTCGATGGACGTGAGTCTGAGTGAACTCCGGGAGTTGGTGATGGACAGGGAGGCCTGGCGTGCTGTGATTCATGGGGTCGCAAAGAGTCGGATACGACTGAGCGACTGATCTGATCTGATCTGATCTGATCTATCAAGCTTTGTGGGGTTTTTTGGTCTGTGTTTTTCATTACAATATAAAAAGGTTAATTTTAAAATATAGAAAAATTTATGTCAAAACAAGAAATAAGTAGCAGAAACAAAAAATATTCATAGGAAGGTTGGGAGATAAAATAAATTCCCAGACAGAATAACAAAACAAAGTGACGGTAAAGAGGAGAGATAAGTATTTGAGTGTCAGTCCAGGAGGTTCAACACCCAAATAACACGAGTTCCAAAAAATACACAAAAATTGAAAAAAGGAATTTTAGAAGGGGAGAAAAATTTATTTTTTAAACCAGAATTGAAATTCTCCATTTTCTAGATTGAGGGTCAGCAAACATTTTAGATACAGGGCCACAGATGCTTTAAACTCTGGACGCCACATACAGTCTCTGTCAAGTTATTCAACTTGGCCATATACCACCACAATGATAAGAGTGTGTCTGTGTGCCAATAAAACTTTATTTACAAAAATAGTGGCAGGCCAGATTCAGACACAAATCAGGTACTTCACCATAGCTGCCGACACTTTTCTACACTGAAAGGACACACTAAGCTCAGTCCATGAATGTAAACTATCTTTAGGTAAGACACACCATCATAAACTTTAAGGACAAGAAGATTCTAAAAGTCTCCACAGAGGAATAAACAGTATACATACAGGAGATCAAGCCTTACTGGACTTTTCAACAGCATTTCTGGGAGACAGAAGAAAATAGTGCAATACTTTAAAAATTCTATGAGCAAAGTACATCTGGTTTGCATTTCTATCAGAGTGTGAGGGTAGAATGCAGACATTTTAGATGTGCAGGGTCATAGAAAATTTACTTCTCACGCACTCTTTTTCAGGGAGTTGGTGGAGGAGGTGCCTGGCAAAATGAAGGTGTAAACCAGAAAAAGAAAGGCCCAGAAAATAGAGCTTCTAACAGAAGAAAAGGGTGAAGAAATCTATAGGATCAAGGTGGAGAAAGTCCCAGACTGAATGCTGTGTAGTAGTCCCAAGGGCATCTGACACCAGGCAGGGTAAGAGTGAAGACTCAGGGAGGGGACTTCTAGAAAAGGAAGATAAAATTGTCAGACTATTCATCAAGTCTGAACATACTGAGGAGAGACTCAGACAAATGGGGGAAAGGTTAGAGATCAATTACTAATATAATATGTAAGGGCTTTCCAGGCGGCCCAGTGGTTAAGAATCCACCTGCCAATGCAGGAGACGCGGGTTTGATCCCTGGGTCGGGAAGATCCCTTGCAAAAGGAAATGACAACCTACTCTGGAATCCTTGCCTGGGAAATCCCATGGACAGAGGAGCCTCGCAGGCTATAGACAAGGGGTCATAAATAGTTGGACGTGACTGAGCAATTGAGCATATATGCACCCAGAAAACTAGGCAAATAAACAAGCAAGATAATTACTAACTCAAAGGGAAACAGAAAGTTGTGCGAGAAAAAAAAAAACCCTAACAATGTTACACGGCCAGTGAATTGCATTTCCATGGTCATAATAATGTAAACATGGAACAGAGATTTAGTAAAAACAGCACACAGGTCACGTAGGTCCAACTCTCTTCACCTTTGTTTCTGCAGCAACAAAATACCAACAATCCTTCTTTTTACCTTCCGCATAAAGACAGGTGGCCGAGACCACCTGTCTCGGCCAGGTGCATATCCCGATTTTTTTATTTCATGTACCTGTCCTTTAGAGTGAATTGATTTAGGTTTCACAATATTGAGTCAATAAATATTTACTTAGCTCTGATTATGGCCACAGTACTCAAGTCCTGTAAGAAACTGAATAGGTATAACATAAAGGCCTCAGCTTACAGGAACTTAGTCTGAAAAAATTTTTACAACAGTACAAGGCAAAAAAGGAGACATGGAAAACCGTCGTAAGTCATTCTTGCCTGCATACTTGTCTTCCCTCCCAGAAGGGGCTAAATGATACACTGAAAATGCAAATCTCTACACATACACACACAGTCTCTCTCTCTCCTCCTCCAATTTAATGGTTCACCATTACATTCAGGATAAAATTGAAGGCTCTCAGCATGACTCATAAGGCTCTTCTTTATCATGGTCCTACCTCAGCCTACATTCTACACATTGAACTATATAAGGAACTCTCTAAGTGCCAGGCTCCCTCAAAGCTGTAACATTCCACTGTCCACTTCTTCATATTTTGTGTGGACAACGTGTGTGCATACTCAGTTGCGTCTGACTCTCTGTGACTCCATGGACTGTAGCCCACCAAGCTCCTCTGCTTATGGGATTTCCCAGGCAAGAATACTGGTGCGGATTGCCATGCCCTCCTCCAGAGGGTCTTCCAGACCCAGGGACTGAACTTGCATCTCTTGCATTTCCTGCACTGAAGATGGATTCTTTACCACTGAGCCACTGGGGATGCCTTACTCCTGCTTCAAAATTTAGGCGACCTGTCACCTTTTCTCAGGTCTTGTGACACCTGTCTCAGCCAGGTGCATATCCCGTGTGCTGAGAAGATGGCTGACGGAGTCTCAGAGTCCAGGAAGTGGCACAGAAGCCCTCTCTGGAGCAGGTTCATGGCAAGGGGCCGCCACCGACACTTCTGTCTCCTTCCGCACCCCCTGCTACTATCTTCCACCCATTGAGGAAGGAGAGGTTTCTCTTGGAGACACCAGGGGAAGAGCAGACGATTTAGACTTGTCTGGATGAAAATCTCAGCACTGCCTCTTCACCTGTGAGCCTCAGTTTCCTCATCTGTGAAAAAGGAGAGTATCACCTCCCTGTTAGAGCTGTCCTGTGAGGAGTGAAGGGCAGAACACACAGAAGTGTCTGCCATAGAACAGAGGCTGGGTGAGGACTCTCTCCAACCTTCCCCAACATACACAGCCATCGCTGCCCCAGAACAAGCATTTTCCAACAATACTGTGGGGGACTTTAACGCAGGGTAATTTCTTTAGATGAATCTGACCCTGAACTTGAGTGGCCCAGGCACTGCTCCAGAGAGTCTCAAGGAAGAACCCAAGTTACTCCCCTGCTTTGAGTAAGTATGTGTGCTCAGTCACGTCCAACTCTTTGTGACCCCATGGACTACAGCTTGCCAGGCTCCTCTGTCCACAGAATTTTCTGGGGAAGAATACTGGAGTGGGTTGCCATTTTTTCCTTCAGGGGATCTTTCCTGATCCAGAGATCAAACCTATGTCTCCTGCATTGGCAGGTGAGTTTATTTTTTTTCTCCCCACTGAGCCACCTGAGAAGCCCTGCTTTAGTGCCTCCTTTAAACTCCTTGAGATCAGGAGGCCCTATGGCTTGGGCTTCCCAGGACTGCCCTTCATTAAGAATAAAGACTTCTTCCTTTGGGCTGGGTATGAGCAGGAGTTTCTTAACTTGCTACCCAAGCTGGAAGGTTATTATGTGAGTGGCTAGAGTGATAAATAATGATGCCTAACCACATCTTTCACCTCAGTTGGATCTGTTTTAATTGCTCTTAGCTCTGCCAAGGCCCTACCATAGAGACACTTCTTCTTGAGACTGTGCTAACAAGTCACACGCCAGCTAGATCAGATACACATTCTTTAACTGACTTTAGGTACATCGGTTTATTTCTGGGCTGTCTATTTGGTTCCATTGATCCATGTGTCTGTATTATTTGAAGCTCAGTGGTAAGTCTGGGGAGAGGTGAGCCCTAAGAAAGCATGCGAGGTGGTAAGCATCCGGGAGAAACTGATCAGTGAGCCAGAAGAGCAAGGTCAGGCAGGTCCCCCACGACTCTGGTCTCAAGTCTGACCTGATCAGCTTAGGATGGGTGACAGGCAGCTTCTGACACAGCTTCCAAGGCTCCCCACCTCCCATACTTGCCCCCTCGTGTGAGCTCCTCCCGCCAGATATAGGTTGGACCTACCGGCTAGCTTCTAGTGAAGAGAATATGACAAAGGTGACAAGCGGTCACTTGCAAGATTAGGTTACAAAGGACTGGGACTTCCTTCTTGTCCACAGTCTCTCCTCTGGCCTCCTGTTCGCTCTGATGTAGCCAGCTGCCGTGCTGTGAGATGCTCTGAGGAGAGGCCCATGGGGCAAGGACCCAGGGGAAGCTTCAGTCCAACATCCCTGAGGAACTGAATCCTTCCAACCTCGATGTAAATGAGCCAAGGGGATCCTCCTGGTGAAGCCTGAGAAAAGGGTGGCCTGGTGGGAGACCCAGTTACTAATACATTAGGAAGCGTCTTGGGCTGTGCTCTGGTACAGAGGCACTGTTTTCAACTAAGTTTGGGTTTTCTCAGGTCTGGTCAATGACATTTTTACAAACTCTAACTGTACAGAACATCTGCAGCATGGTCATCATATCCAATTTAAATTTGATTTCTGCTTTAGTTGCAACATTGAATAATTCACCTAACCTCTTTCCTTCCCTTCATAAATCTAAATGGATGGTAAAATGTTTCCTTCAAAAACTGTTGAAGACCACAGCAAATGAGTAATCACACACACACGTGTATATGTATACTATATTATTAACATTATATATCTATGATTATTCAGTGCCTATGAATTCCTCCCCCTTACTCTTATGCTTAAATTCTTTGGGTATCTTATACTGGTACCTTATATATAGACTACACTACTTTCAGATCTAAAACTAATTAATTATCATTTCTCTATTGGAAAACATCTAGAGGTTTCCTTTATCACAAAGGTTTGGTGACTCTGTTTTCACAAACAATTTTGATAAATTTTCTATCCGCTAGACAAAAGACTTCAACCAGGAAATCAGTCAAACGCATTGTTGGCTTTTCCAAAAGAACAGCCTTTGAATATTCTTTTGTGCAGGGTTAGCTTGCAGTGCTGCTCTCCCTCGGGTGTGCACTGGCTAACTGCAATCCAACCAGTCCCTCTCAATCGTGCCATGTTGCCATGTTCTTGCCCACAATATCCTCTTATCTAAGAATGACCTCTTTCCTCATTCACCCTGTTTAACCTGCTAAGCCCGGCCCAAGTCTCGCTACTTGGATACAGGTACTATGCCTTAAACTTTTGGGGGCATTTCCCTACAAACTTATCATAATGCCAGGCCCTTGGGAGTTAATCAACAAACAAGACTGAAGTCCTCTGAGTTTCCTACTTCTACTCCCAAATTCCCTTCGCTAACACCATTTTTACTCTTTCAAGTTACATGGTCCCTTTCTCCTTCTATCACTTAACATCTCGTCTAACTCGCTTTCCCTAAAACTTATGCTTGAGGCCATAATTACAGAGAGGCCTTTACAGAGCCATTCAAAGCCATTAGGATTATTGGCTGATTAAGGATAAGTCGGATAAGGAAACCCAGTGGGAACTAGTTCTGTTTTTGCTGGCTTTCTAATTTATCAAAGTCAAGTTCTCAGAGTCTAAATGTTTAATAAGTACTTTCTAAAAGATTTCATTGTTTTGTTTTGTTCTTATCACACTTGAGTGCTTAATAAACATTTTTCTCCCAGGGCTTGACATCACGCCAGAACTCTGCTGTCTGTTCTTCCAACCAACCAGCACAAGATCATGTGTTTTCGTAAAAGAGCAAGACTTTTAGGTCCACAGGGACCACTTAAAAGCTTATAAATATAACACTGGTTGGGCTTTTTCTAAGTGTTTGAGAAGAAAAGAAGCAGAAAAAATTTCTTTCCTCTCATTATAGTGAAGTGTGCTTAATACACACGGAGGTGGTGGGAGGATGGAGATGTGTCAGCGGACTGACGCTCTTTATGGTTTTCATTGTTTAGTTGCTCAGTCGTGTCCGACTCTTTGTGATCCCACGGGCCAGGTTTCTCGGTTCATGGGATTTCCCAGGCAAGAATACTGGAGATTAGCCATTTCTTTCTCCTGGGGATCTTCCTGACCCAGGGATCAAACCTGAGTCTCCTGCACTGGCAGGCAGATTCTTTATTACTGAGTCTCCAGGGAAGCCTTATGATCTTTATGGAATTTACCAAAAGCAAAACCTGAAAATCAAGCATTTCTTAATACTAAACTGAAATCAGATTACAAACCTTGATTTTTGTTTTAGATCAATTTCTCTCTTAAAAGCACAAAGGCAATTGTTTAGGCTACCAAAGCATGACATAAATAATTCTTGAGAGGGCCTAACCCATCTCTGCTTTCATTTTCTGCTTATCAAAACCCTCTTATCTATAATTTGATCTCTTTAAGTGGACTTGCTGCCCAAAACAGAGTCCTAGGCAGATGAACGCTCCTAGTTCTCAGGATAAAGTAATTAAATGGAGTTTTTGTCTGTCAGCCAGTATCCTGGGAGTTTAGTTAGGCCGAACCTGCCCTTCAGAGGCTAACTGACTCTAAGTGAAATGAAATGACTAAGTTTCTGGAACTGCAAAGTTGTGATGATGCCATCAAAGTACCACCACTCTCTGCTGCTGCTAAGTCGCTTCAGTCGTGTCTGACTCTGTGCGACTCCATAGATGGCAGCCCACCAGGCTTCCTCGTCCCTGGGATTCTCCAGGCAAGAACACTGGAGTGGGTTGCCATTTCCTTCTCCAATGCATGAAAGTGAAAAGTGAATTTGAAGTCGCTCAGTTGTGTCCGACTCTTAGCAACCCCATGGACTGCAGCCCACCAGGCTCCTCCATCCATGGGATTTTCCAGGCAAGAGTACTGGAGTGGGGTGCCATTGCCTTCTCCGACCACTCTCTAAGAACCGCTTAAGACATCTTTAAAAACTTTAACATAAGCAAACTGTGTTCAATTCAATTCTCCTATATTACAGAAAAGAAGACTGAGTCCCAGAATCTGAATGATACTGCTAATGATCATCAACAGGGGGATTAGGAAAATAACTTCTCTTCTGCTATACTAAATACGTTGGTCTCACTAGGAAAGGCAGTGCTGAAAGATAAGTAAGGCTGAGGAAGGCAGATGTGTGATGGTTACTGAAAGGCGGGTGATGCGAGCCACGCATATCATTAAAGGGAGAAAGGATGCTGGTGTTCGCTGAGCACCTACCGTGTGCCTGGCACTGTTTTAAGGACTTTACTTGCATTACTCATTTAGTCCTCACAACAGCCTGGTGACGTTGCTAATACTATTCCTATCATAAAAACAAGAAAACAGAGCCGAGAAGAGATGAGCTTCTGCAGCCAAAAAGCAGATCTGAAATTCAAACACCAGTCTATTTGACCTCTAAGCCCAGAGTTTTAATTTTCTTCCTGCTACATAGTGAGACCTGATAAATTCATCTATAAATACCTAAAGAGTGTCAGAACAGAGGAACTTCAAGTACAATATGCTTTTTTTTTTTTTAAATTATGTCTTCTATAAGGTATAAACCCATATTTTAAGCTCACAGTACTGAAAATTGCCATAACATTTCAGCCAGGAATATATCGATGCATAATTCCTTAACGCTAGTCAGAGGATTGTGACAATATCCTATAATGATTTAGCCTCTTAATTATAATTGTAGATTTCTAGTCTTATACAAAAAGTGCTACATTTACATAAAAAATATTAGAAGATGGGTTAGTTTCTTCAGTGCAATATTGTGCTTTAAATTTTCCCACTAAAAACCTAAATTTTGAAGTGTATATGGGAATGTCAAGAGGCTCAAAAATTTTATGGTAGGGGATTCTCCTTTCCCTACCCTTCAAAAATCTCTTTCAAGAAGTGTAAGCTGCAATGTCAAAATGAGGAAGGATAGCTAACTTCTAAATAAATCTCAGGGAGCAGTGTCAACTGAGCTGGGGAGTCTGACAGCTGCCAAAAAGCAAGCGTAATGGTTTTTTGGGGGGGGGATGGCAGGTTGGTAAATACACTAATACTAAATCAAATGCTAATTCAAACTAACTTCCTGTGATTTAAGGGAATTTGTCAGAAACCAATGAGCCTGAAAGATGTTCATATATTGTTTTTTTTTTGGTTGATGGTCTTATGAGTAACTTAAGCGACTAAGATGCATTTCAATTTTAAACACTTAACCGTGAGACAGCTTGTATAAGGTTTAGGTCAAAAATTAGGGGCTTGAATCCAACTCATGGAAGTGTTCTGCTTGAGGTGTTCATTGGTAATTTTATTTTAATGTGAGAGCCAACTTTTTAAAAGGTAGAAAAAAAAATCACATGTGAAACATCCAGATCCTGAGCTTCTCATAAAAAAAAAAAAAAAAAAAAGAACAGGTTTTGGCAGTGATGGGCTCGCTTTCCCATATGCCCTAAACTGTGCTGAAGTTGTGTGTCAGCTGCCCCTTTGGAGAGGTCTGGTCACCAGGCCATGGTTCCCACCAGCCAACCCCACTCCTGTACTTACCTACCCCTTTCTCATCCCTAGAGGTATCTGAGATTGTGAACCCTATTTTATAGGAATGGAACAAGGGGAATGAAGGAATTAAAAAATAAATTGAGATATAAAGAAAAGATACAGCCGTATCATTTGGTCACTGTACTAAGTGACAGCAAGCAAACAGTGATTTGCGATAGAGTCTGTCACAGTGTCTTGGGACATATGATATCATCTGGCTTATGACGGGGAACTTTTCAAGGGGTGTAAATCCTTAAATGTTTACATGAAACGCTTTTAGTATTCTGGCACAAGATGAAGTTCTGGGTGACTATTTTGAGAGAACTCTTTTGTCAGATTTCAATTACAAAATAGCTCCTCACATTTTTCTACCAGTTCTAATATTTATGCTGAATTTCTTCAAGAGAAAAAAAAAAGGACATGGCTTGCTTAATTGTCCGTCACCTTGATTTAATCTTTCCAATAATCAGACTCTTCTCTTTCACTATCAGTAACTATGGCTCATCTCACACTCAGAAACCAAAACAAAATGCTTGATGGGGATCAGAAATATGCTCAGGATACACGAAGTAATGAAATACAGTCTCCGATTGGTCCAAGTTATCCTTTCTTCTCAACAAGCTACCTCTCAACAGTTTCTGGTTTTTGCCCACCAGGTGGCGAGATAACAGATTCAAGGTTTTATTTCAACTAGCACCTTTCTCAGAGAAGGCAATGGCAACCCACTCCAGTGTTCTTGCCTGGAGAATCCCAGGGACGGCGCAGCCTGGTGGGCTGCCGTCTATGGGGTCGCACAGAGTCGGACACGACTGACGTGACTTAGCAGCAGCAGCAGCAGCACCTTTTTAAAAAAACAGAGATATCCTAAAGCACCTTAGGAAATTACTTTCAGGCCCCCTCCCTAGCCCTCTGCTCCTTCCAGTTCAATTCACCTTTTCCCCTAAAATACGATGGCATTTTTATCGGTGAGCCAGTTATCTTGTATTTTACAAAGAATGGGAAGCAAAGACCACTGCCAAGGATTCTGTCCAAGGTCACAAACAAAAAAGGCAAAATAAGGACTTGGACGTCTCAAGGCTTGGTCCAGGGTTTGGGAATCAGGAAACAGTGACCTTTGAACATCATTATTGGTGTGCCAAAATTCTTCATGGCAGAATATTTAAGGGTGTAAATTTAAAAGGAGGAAGTGAGGGGAGCCAAGGTGTCCGTGTTCCACAGCAAGTGAAAACAAACTCCTCAGGTTTCTAAGGAGGGGGGTGAAGCGAGGAACTGGGACAAGTGTGGGCCAGTGGGCAGACAGGAGAGGGGAAAAAAGGAGAGGAGGTATGTGATGGGCAGGAGGAAGGAGGCTGAGAGTAAGAAGGCACTCGGGACGGGAGGGGACCCGTGCTAAGCTGGCAGATCAAGGAAGGCAGCCACGAGCACTGAGAAAATTCAGAAATGCACGCGTCTCCCAAGTGTTTCCTAATGACAAGTCAGACAGATACCATGTCCCCAGTGAAGGAAACAGAGACACAAAGAAGACCCATAAAACACAGAAGATGTGCACTCATGCATTCTTCCATCACATGAGGGGCTCACATGCTCTGCAGGAGAGGCCTGTAATGGCTGAGGGGCCGCCCAGCACAGTGGTTAGCGGCGCGGTGCTGGGATCCAGACAAGCCCAGCTGCCTGGGTTTGAATCCAAATCCTACCATTCTCTAATTGGTTGAGCTGAACAAGTTACTTAACCTCACTGTGCCTGTTTTCTCTTCTGCAAAACGATCATGTTGAAGAACTAAGTGAAGTAAAGAAAACACTGAGAAGAGGGTCAGGCACGTAACAAGTGCTACTTAAGTTAAACAAGATGAATAACACATGTGATAAAGGAATGCATCGAGGAGACTCATATTCTCATCTCTGAGACAGTCACAGTATAAAAACAAAGCAGGGACTTCCCTGGTGGTCCAGTGGCTAAGACCCCCCTTCCTATGCAGGGGGTGCAAGTTTGATCGCTGGTTGGGAAGCTAAGGTCCCACATGCTGCATGAGCCAAAAACCAAAATGTAAAACAGAAGCAATATTGTAACAAATTCAATAAAGACTTTGAATATGGTCCACGTTAAAAAAAATATATAAGCAAAAACCAAACAAAGCATATTCTCCTAGCTACATGTTCATAGTGTGTATTAGTTGACCAGCTGTGTCTGACTCTGTACAATCCCATGGACTGTAGCCTGCCAGGTTCCTCTGTCCATGGGATTTCCCAAGCAAGAATACTAGAGTGGGTTGTCACTTCCTCCTCTAGGGGATCTTCCTGACCCAGGGATCGAACCTGGGTCTTATGCATGGCAGGCAGACTCTTTATGGTCTGAGCCACCAGGGAAGCCTATTCATATTCATGTATCCTTGTAGAAAGAATGTCACAAAACCCAAGACATTCTAAAGTTTAGGTAACAGATGGCTCACAAATCATGGACCTAGAGGGAAAGAACTCAATGACGAGGTAGCTGGAAGAGAGTAGAATGGGTAGGAGTATAAGGAACACACCTAAGAAATTACATACGAGTTCTGACTCTGGACGCCAGGCCTGGAGGGCTGGGGCTGAGGTGCTGGGGGTTAAGGGCAGCAACTGGCAGGGGTGACCAGCTGCAATGTGTTAAGACTGACTGGTGTCCTCTACTATCCATCAAACATGAGCGCAGGAGAAGAACCAAGCTGCCTCTCTGCCTTCTCGACTGCATTTCCACTCCCTTCACCTCTTCATTCTTCCGCTACAGCCTTCTTAGTTCAGGCTTCTGTTCTCTTGCCTGGGTTTCTGCCACTGGGCTTCCTGCTCCTGTCTCTGTATCCCATCCATCCTCCATGCTGCTTCCAGGGTTGCTTCCTCTCAGTAGATATGCGATCATGTCTCTGCCTCGTCAACCTCCCCCGATGAACTTCCCACACCCGATTACAGAAAAATCAGTCTTCACATGGTAGACTCTTCATTAGCTTGCTCCAGTGTCCCTGTCTAGGGACATTTCACCCTTCCCCCTCTGTACTCAACCAATTCTAATCCACCCTGGACTTCTCATTGTTCCCTGAATATACTATATCAAGGGCCCCAACCTCTGGGATCTAATGCCTAATGATCCGAGGTGGAGTTGATGTAATAATAATGGAAATAAAGTGCACAATAAATGCGATGCACTTGGACCATCCCCAAACCATCCCCCGCCCCAGTCCATGGAACACCTGTCTTCTACAAAATGGGTCCCTGGTGCCAAAAAGGCTGGAGACTGCTGTATCCTACGATGCTTTGCCTGGACCCCACTTTATGACCTTTTCTATCAGGAGAGGTCCTTTTCTTTCTCCGACACTAACCTTAATTGTCATCTCCTAAGGAATGTCCCTCCTCAGTTCCCTAAGCAAAGAAACACCTTCATTTTCGGAGCACCTATAGCCTTGTGACCAAGCATCTGTTACAATCCATGCCACCCAAGACTGTAATGTACGTGTTTCATTGTCTGACTTCCCATTAACCCCTCTGCACCTCAAAGAGACAGCCAACTGTTTACAAAACACCCAAACCTAGCATACTACCTTGCATATGGCATGGCTGCCTCTCAAAATATGTTGGTTGAATCAAACACAGGGGAAAGAGAATCTTGGTTCTAATAGTATAAGCTCAGCAGAAAACAAGAAAACACCTGAGACTGCTTTGCTAAGCCCTTCCCCTGCCCCCCACAGCTGTCAAGGGGAGTGACCGCCCACTGCTCACCGCTGAATATCCTTGTTCTTCCACAGGGAGGCAGACTGGGCCTTGGGCACTCGTTCAATGAAGTTCACCAACTCTTCCATGAGAAGCCTGAGTGGAAACAAGGAAAGCTATGAACACCCAAAAAGAGCGTCAGAAAAACATGGCACTCTAACACAGTCAAGAGAAAAGGGCTTGTTTGCCTGCCCCTCCCCAATCATCTTTCTTCCTGTTTCATAGAAATGTGGGCACCATTTTATATAAAGCTGAACAAAAACTTAGACTCTGTCTTGAATTTCCATGTTAAAAAATCGGAATGTAAATGATTTAATTCACCTTTAAAATAAGCCTGGAGTGTCGCTTATCTTGAAAGGCTGAAATATTTAAACCTACAGTTTTACTCTCACTCTTAAGATCTCTGCCTTTATTGAAGTAATTAAAAACACAGCAGGAGAAAAAGCTAAATGAGCATGAAGTATCTGATTTTGGTGGTAGCAGAGGTAGGGGCAGGATCGTTTCTTAACGACAACATTAAATGGACATTTTTAAACTGGGAAAACAAATTT
The DNA here is from genome assembly GCF_003369695.1 of Bos indicus x Bos taurus. Lineage (NCBI taxonomy): Eukaryota > Metazoa > Chordata > Mammalia > Artiodactyla > Bovidae > Bos > Bos indicus x Bos taurus. The sequence continues at coordinate 9,723,495 of NC_040083.1, read as the reverse complement.
TCTTCACATTATGTTTTAGGAATGAACAAAATTCCACATGCAAGAACACTAATCCTACAGGTCTAACTCAAGGACCTGCCAAAGAACAGGTTCTGCGACTGCAAGCTGGATTTCCACAGACTCCCACCTGAGGGAACCTGAGAGATGCCTCACTCAGCTGGTCAAAGATCTCATGCTCTGAGGAAGCCACGGAACAGAGCGCTGAGAGGCCCCTGCATAGCTACAGGATTTCCAGAAAGCTAGAAACAGACTTTTACATCTTGACTCCCCTATGTAATACAGTACAGATGTTCCGTATCGACTTAAATCCTCTCCCAATAAACATACAGGCGTGGCAAGCCATAAATTTATTAGCATTTTGAATGCTGGAAAACTTCATTTTGCTTCCATTTATTTACTTATTCCTAATACCATCGCTGTCTTTCATCTCAAGGGAGCAGCACCTGTTCTGGCATTCGAAGGTCTGGGATTCAGGCTCATGGCTGTTGTGGCTGTCGCTTTCAGGAGAACATTCTGCTATGTCCATCCTCAGGACTTAGCTTTCTCACATAATCTAATGCTTTCAGTTTCTCCTCTCCCTGAAACTGATCCATCACCTTTACTTCTCTATTATGTCTTTCCCTCAGATCTTTTACAGTTTTTCTGTACACACTGAGGGTAATAAATTGGACACAAAAAACACAGACAGATTTTGCTTCACTCCTGGTAATTCCATCTTGCTGGACTTCAGCCAGACTCTGGAACCTAGAACGAAGAGTCTATATTGCATGTGGATCCTGTAGTTTGGGTCTTGATAGTTTTACCTCATACCATACTGGGCTGTTTGCTTCAACACCATTCTTTCTGTTCTGGGGTAATTTTCTTCACATAATTTTTATTTTCTCACTAAATGATGCTATGGTTACTTGAAACAATCTTCTGTCCCACAGAGACTTGGGAGGGGCTGGCATCTGGCTCACAGCATTCTCAGAGTCAAAGAAAGACTGTGAGGTTTTCATTTCATTGGGTCTTGAGTTTCACTCAGTCAACAGTACAGACAACTTCATCTAAATTCTTATCCTGTTTTCTACCAGCCATCTCTTTCTCTCTTTTTTCCTTTTATTGGCATGTGGGATCTCAGTTACCGGATCAGGGATTGAACCCACACCCTCTGCAATATTAAGTGTGGAGTCTTCACCACAGGACCACCAGGGAAATCCTGCAAGCCATCTCTGTTTATAGTCTGCACTAAAAGGCGGGGGGCAGGGGAGGGGGGCGGGCGGATTTTGAAAGCAAAGTAGTAAATTTTCTTTTTTTTTTAAATGTGCTGTGTTCCTTTCTCCCCCAAAGCCCTCTGTATTGCATCTCGGTGGCACCTACTGAATGATACCTCCCCTAATTAGTGTCGTCTGCATAGAAGAGTTGTCCCTCTCTTTCTGTTTTTCTAAGACTAAATGACCACTATTTGCAGCATCCATCTCTAGGCAACTCCAACGAACATTTGTTTTATCAGCAGAGTTGTCTATTCATTCTGTTTCTCTGGGTCAGCTGCTCAGGGGGAAACAACGGTGCCCCTGGGCACAACACTCTATTAGAGAGTCACTGTGGAAGGGAGGAGCTCTCCAGCCACTCACTCACAGCTCAAGCAGAAATGCCCTCACCTGCCAATCTGAACGGTGGGCTCCGTGGCGTAGACTGTGCCCGTGAACCCGGTGTGCTCGGTGATGTAGGGCAGGGCCATCATGCAGTGATAGTTAGAGATGAGGATCACATCCACTGTAGACAGATCTATTAGCTCGGTCTGGAAAAAAAGGGGAGGGAGTGATACGTATCTGTGCGCGGCACACAGATCAGCATGATGGGGCTGAAAAATGACACTGTCAGAAGGCAGAGGAGCGGCTGTGGTGCTACAGAATAATGATGCAGTCCCTGTAATGTTCCCGGTCTCTCATACGGGGATATTCCCTAGTGCTGACGTGGAGCAGCAGGACAGGACGGCTGCTGATTTTACTAAAACAGAGTTCTGAGAGGCAGACGTATGAGGATAAATGACAACGGGACACTGGCCACTGCTGCCTGCCAGGTGGAGCCAGGTGACAGGAAGCAGCTGTGAGGGAGCACCACACAGGAAGCAGATCTTCAGAAGTCCACTGTGGCAGACAACTTTATTTTTTTTCGAGGTAACTTTTGACCACTAGTGCTGAATAGAGAACCACCCCCCCCCGCCGACAAATGTAGTGGCAGAGTCATAAAAGGAGGTTATACTCTTGTATTCTACCCTAATCACAACCCTCAGTCTACCCTTTACTCCACTATTAATGTCATGCGAACAGGGAAAAAGACAGGTTGGCAGGTGAGGAATAATGCTACTCATGTTGAGTAAATTTTATGAAAACTTTTAGTAGAAGGGAACAATTTTTACATAAATTTAAGCCCTACCTGCCTTAAAAAAAAATTATGAAGTATTTTTTTGGGGGCAATTGCTTCTGTGTTTTTTGTTTTTTTTAAAATATTTACTTATTCATTTGGTTGTGCTGGGTCTTAGTTGCAGCACACAAGATCTAGGCCCTTCACCAGGGATTGAACCAGGGACCAGCCATTAGGAATGCAGATTCTCAGCCCTGGACCACCAGGGAAGTTCCCCTACCTGCTTTTAAGGCTCAATTCTCTTCTTCCGCTAAGCCTTCCTGATTTGCCCAGATGAAAGAAAGCACTTCTTCCTAAGAACTGCCAAGGCACTTTGTGAATATCCCTCTTAAAGCAGTTACTACTCTTTACTATGGTGGGCACCTCAAAGTACCCCCTTGTCTCCCCAAACTGGAACATCTGAGATCAATAATCCCGTGGGACTCATCTCTGTCCCCTTCAAGCTGTGGCAGCCAGGACAGAACAGGCCTTGGTGGGTTGTTGTTGGAGGAATACATCGTGAGAAGCAGCGCCCTCTGTGGAGGCGCCATTGTGAGAAGCTAGCAGCTCTGGTTCAGAGACATCTCCTCAGTCTCTGAGCTCTCCCTCACGGAACTTATCCCACAGAAACTGCATGAGGTAGTACAGATAGCATGGGGTAACTCAAGAAAGAGTTTTTGTTAGGAGACTGGGGCACAGAGCCACTGTGTCCCCCACAGAGTAGAAGTAACAAAGATGTCTGCACCATCTTTGCAAACGACAGAGATAGTGCACCATTTTGGCTGTGGGTATTTTCTGGTTGAATGACTTTATGTGTAAAGTAAATTGATTTAATAAAGCCACCAAGGCATAATCAGCTTCAGCTCCTTAGGACAGAAAGGAGATTAGAGTCAAAAGCTACTCACTGCCAAGGCAATGGCAATCTGTGTGAATAAAATGTCTAAGGACCACAACTTAACTCTGTGTTGCGTACTGCACTTCCAAGACTATGTCTTCACATTAATGAAGGAAGGTCTACTGGTCCTATTTCTCACCTCCTCTCCAGAACCCTTTTTAAACAAATGAGAAGGTTAAGACAGAGTAGCAGAGTGACAGGTACAGAAGAAAACAAGGGAAGGAGAGTTGAAGCAACAGTAAAGGCCAAAAACTCCCCTCCCTTCCTTCTACCTCTATAGAAACTGGGTAGGGATATTTGAAATTTCTCTTTAAGGATGTAAGAATCAGTCCACAGAGTCTAGAATGATAAGAAATCTGGTGAAGACAGCTGGAGGACAAATGTGTATACACACACACACACACACGTATTGCCTGTATATATATCAAAGACTGCCTACATAAACAATTTTCTGAGAAATAAATTTAACATCCAAACTATGTGTGTGTATTTACTTTCACTCAATGATAGCCCATAAAGATTATTTTTAAACTTCTATAGACACTTTGGTTCTGTGTGTGTGTGTGCACGTGTGTGCTCAGATGTGTCTGACTTTTTGCGACCCCATGGACTATTGCCAGCCGGGCTCCTCTGTCCATGGGATTTCCCAGGCAAGAATACTGGAGTGGGTTGCCATTTCTTCCTCCAGGGGATCTTCCTGACCCAGGGATCGAATGCCCGTCTCTTGCATCTCTTGCACTGGCAGGCAGATTCTTTACCACTGCGCGACCTGGGAAGCCCAATACAGACACTTGGATTCTACAGACCATGAACTGGATCAAAACAATTATAATTTATTGGCTGCTTATTGTACTATCCTAGACTTTAGGCACAGTCTGTGGTACAGACTTTGGGGGAATACAAAGATGTTTAAAGTAACTGCACTAGATTGTAAATTCCATGAAGACTAGAATTTTAGTTCTGTATGGCTCAGCCACAAGTCAGCCAAGGCTGGACTGTGTGTAAGTCCCTCTCTTCTGACTCCAATACTCTCCTATTTTCTTCTGATCGTACAATGCCCTGGTTTCCCTTAAAACAGTAAGTACTACTAATATGTCATGGGCTACCCTGGTAGCTCAGATGGTAAAGAATCTGCCTGCAATGCAGGAGACCCTAGTTAGATTCCTGGGTTGGGAAGATTCGCTAGAGAAGGGATAGGCCACCTACTCTAGTATTCTTGGGCTTCCCTAATGGCTCAGCTGGTAAAGAATCCACCTGCAATGCGGGAGACCTGGGTTCAGTCCCTGGGTTGGGAAGATCTCCTGAGAAGGGAAAGGCTACCCACTCCAGTATTCTGGCCCAGAGAATTCCATGGACTGTATAGTCCATAGGGTCGCAAAGAGTCGGACATGACTAAGCAACTTTCCCTAACATGTCATAAACTACAAATTCTGATGCAAGTTGTTAAAAAAACCCTATGGCTCTAGAATCCAACATATAACGCTGCTGCTTCTAGCTTGGCAAAAGTGAACTGTGGAATGGTGACTGTCTAAATTCAAACTTTAGTAGGAGTCTATGGAGCAAGTCAGAAACACCCCAGTACCCCAAGCCAGGGATCCTCTGCTGTTGGTCACAAGCTGAAGGCTGCAGTGGTCAATGCCACAGGCAGTAAACTGAAAAATAAAAGCACCTGGAAATAGGAACCTTTGAACAGATGGGGGACTGGCCCACCAGCTCCTCAATGACAAATGAAGACGACAACGTTTTATCAGCAGTTAGGGAGAGCTCAGCATTTTGCTGTCTCCTTCACCCTTGCTCCTATTACTTCACCACAAACTCTCCCTTATCTGCCAACTTCAATGACCACGTCCTTCTCTGCTGTTCTTCGCTCTCTTTTGCTCTAAAAGGTCACCTCACATAGTTCAAAGAGAGAGAGAGAGAAAGTTTATCTAAAGGGTATCAACAGAAGTTGTAGAAATGGAAAGAGAGATAGGAAGAAAGGACAAAACTAAGAGACACAGCACACCCAATTTCTTTTCTCTCTGGCGCTGAACTGTGAAAGTCTGTTTGACAGGCACCGACACCCCCAGGGCACATGGAAAGGGCAGAATGTGGCTTCTCAGTGATTTGCCCAGGAACCTGGACAGGCTACTGGCATCCCCACAGTTCTCCTTTGTGCTGAGAACTCCACCCAGGCCACTCTGGGGATTAGCCCTGTCAGTTGAGATGTTTCCTTTAAGACTAATGCAAACTGATCTTTGTTTCCTTTAAAACAATGGAACTGGACTCAGACACTTATAACAAGTCTCATTGTGATGATAATATGTAAGCAACAGATATCCGTAACTCAGTTCAGAATCTGAATTTCAAGCAACATTTCATGTGTTATTAAGTCAGCAAGAAGTTTTCCAGTTTACTGTACTAGCGGAATAACAGCAATTCCCAATTACCCAAGACTAGAAAAAGTCTGGCTAACCTAAGACAGAGGCATTATCCAATGGGCCCACTGCAATCCTGGATGTGAAACCTGTAGATTCGGAGGGTGTACTCTATTCATTGTACTCCATCATATCGCGTGCTTGAGCATCTGTGGATTTTGGTACTCATGGGGGCTCCTAGAACCCATCCCCTCAGATACTACGGGATGACTGTAATTACAAAACTGAAAGACTTAGGTTATTCTTTACCTTGCTCAATACTATGCCCCAGTGTGAATGTCACTGGGGATTATAAAAAGAGCTAGGAAGAGAATGACTTCAGTGATTTATGGACAATACAAAAAGCTCCTAAATGATCGAATTTTAGTCGTATAACAAAGTGCCTAGGATAAGACTCATTTTGATTTCAAAATAAGAAGTTCAGCCCCTTAAAATTATTTCTTGTCTTCACTTTGAGACATGATCAGAAATGCTTTGTTCCTATAATAAGATTCACTTCACTCTTACCTCTGGTAGGCAGAATTCGGGTACAGAATCCACAAATACATGACCTGAGCACTCCTTTAGCTCCTAAAAGACATGAAAGAAAAAAAATTCTAGGACGAGATGGGTCAATAAACACAGTGCCAAAGAAATTCCATCCCCAAACCAGACTCTCTTTGAAGTGTTGCAGAAGGCTGGAGTTGGAGGAAAGTGGGAGAAGGTTATTAGGTCAACTGGTTCTTGTTTAAGCTCAGGGCAGCTGAACATTTTATTCAGTATTAAAAAAAATCAGGGCGTGCATGCACATTTCTTGATGCTTCTTTAAGGAAGCCATGTGTGGAGACAGGCTGCTTCCACAACTCCGACCCAGAGCTTTCCAAATAATAGTTATATGAACTACACCAGCAATATCAGAATGATCTGGAACAGACAGTGATGGAAGCAGACTCCTGGGTTTTACCTAAGATCTAAGGGATCAGACATGGAACCTATATCCATGACAAGCGTGTCTAGTGATTCTGTTCTGCAATTAGACTGGGAGTCCAGAGTGCAGATAAATGAACTGGAACCCCTTTCTCCTCCTACCAAGGTTTGAGGGGCAAATAAGGAAGGAGATGAAGAATACAGGATAGGGATTAAATCACACCCCCACCACCATTCAAAAGAAAACGCTGTATTTATACACTGCAACTCCCCACACTGCCCATGACCTACCGTATTTAATAGGCCTATCTTCCTTCAAATTCTTTCACAAACAGACCCTGAGAAAAGGGTGTGTGAAAGCTTATAAGAGAGGTGCTAAAAAAAAAAAAAAAAATAGCAGGAGGAAGGGCAAGTGATAAAAAAAAAAAAATAGCAGGAGGAAGGGCAAGTGATAAAGGGCAAAGAAGCTGGCCGATAATAGATGTGTCACACAGCCACATTCCACCGTGGGCAAAGGGGAGACTCTGAGAAACGGTATCAAACGTACACCCACGAGTGATTCTACCCAGAGGCAAGGGACCTGGGATATTTATACAGCAATTTCTGCATCTAGGGGAGCTTCAGGAAAAAACTGTCAGGCAAAGCCATACAAATGCCAGCAGCTGTAAAATTCCTTTTGAATTTTACAAGTCTCCTATCAGAAGCTTAGAGAACATTTTCTACTCTTGTCTTCCATTGTAAATTCCGGTTCTTCTCCTTATATGACTACCATTTAACCAGTGAAATGCAGAGCCAGAAAGAGACTGAAACCATTTGTAATTACAATATACCTGCCAGTGAAAAACAAATGAGCAATTGCGGTTAATGGAGGAAGACCCCCAATTCCCTTGGGATGAGATTAAAAACGATTAAAGACAGATCATGGGAAACTGCAAAGCACTGCCCAGCCTTTCATCGGTTGTGTAATCTTCTTCCCCACACTCCCCATGCCCTGCCATGTACCAGGGTGCGGGGTCTGTCTACCTCGCCTGACAGATCCTCCTCTGAGGTGCTCATCTTTCCTGGCCTGGAGCAGCGTATTTGCCATTCTGAGCACTTACAATGTCACTGTATTTTATTCGCCACTCCCTCCTAATGAAATGCTCCCACAGACACATGCGAGTCATCTTGCTCACAATGCATGGGTAATGGGATGCTTCTGAGCCTTTCTCTGGGAACAATGATTTACAGCCAGCAAGAGACACAGGCTGAAATTTCATCAGGTGCGCAGGTTCTTGAATGTCACCTAATTTTACAGTTAGGCTATGAGGGAAATCTGATTTCAAGTCATGCATCTGGCTTGCACTTGAAGCCGGGGTGAGGGGGCAGGTACAGGAATTAATTCTGTAAAAAGAGCTCCTCTTTATTTTACAATATCTATTAGGAGAAGGAAATGCCTTACTCAGATGAATCATTTTAAGGATCCTCATATTCAGTCTTTTAATTATGAAACTGGGGAGAGGAAGAATGACATGGAGGTATAAGAATGGCGTGGATAAGCTTTACAGTGTCTAATCTTCCTTTATCTCTCATTTTTTTCAGAAGAAAATTTGGCTAGATAAGTTTTAACTTTTGTTTTGTATCTCTGGTCTCTCACATGGAACTTAAATGCCTAAAATTGATCTGAGGAAGGACATACCATGAAGACAATCTAATGGCAAAAATTTAACAGCCTTGAAAAAAATAAAAAGTAATTTGAGTCATTCACAGTTTAGGCCTAGTTAGCAATTAAAGTCATTAAGAGAACTCCAAATTCCTGCTGCTGCTGCTGCTAAGTCGCTTCAGTTGTGTCTGACTCTGTGTGACCCCATAGACAGCCTCCTACCAGGCTCCTCTGTCCCTGGGATTCTCCAGGCAAGAACACTGGAGTGGGTTGCCATTTCCTTCTCCAATGCATGAAAGTGAAAAGTGAAAGTGATTTGTGTTAAAAGAACCATGTTCTTTTTTCACAAATTATAAGAGTATCCATGCCAGGCTACGATCATAGATCATAGACTGGAAGGCCCTTTGTTCACGTTTACTTGAACACGTGATTCCCTCTCACGGCCCCAGAGCACATGGCCTAGAAGTGAAACACTTGGCTCCTCAGTCTATTCTCCACTCTGCAGTCAAAGTGGTCTGAGCAGAGGATGACCCTGCCTGCAGCAACCTCTGTGGCCCGTCGTTACCTAAAGAAGATTCAAAGTTTTGACAATGCCCTATGTGACCTGGTCCCTAGGAGAGCCGTTTAAAACTCAACAGTGTTTGGTGGGCTTTAAAGTTATTTTAAAAAAAAGTTCACTCCTTACAGGAAGAGTCAGTATAGCCTCAAAACGAAATGAGCTGGACGGAATTCTCTAACAAGCAATGCCAATGAAACACTCATCACAATTCTAGAAATAATAGCTTTCTTTTTGGGGTGATAAAATGTATTTCCAGCTGAAGTCCCTAGATTTTACACATGAGAAAACTGGATCTGAATCTGAACACCAAGACTCCTTAAAAAGCTCTTAAAAACAGTAATTACCAAGTACTGAAGACTCTACATGGGTCACAGGAGTTTTTAGGGAGAAGACCAAGGGGAAGAAATGAACCCAGTAGTCACATTACTGTCGGGTGACTGCAGAACGACAAGATGGCTTCCCAGTGGGTGCAGATACACTTCAGCTTATCATTACCTTGTCCAAGAAAGCGTTTCCATCCTTTAGGGACCAGCCAGGAAGATTGGACAGTCTGGGACTGCAAAACAAAAGATTAAATTATCCTAAATAGATTATAATCCTCAGTGATTTCATGGTGACTGTACCGGCTCCACAAAATGAAAAACAGTTGAAAGGAGTGGCAGCAAGGCTCACCCAAAGTAACAATCAGAAAGATGAAAAGTAACCAAGTGGTATCAAGCTTAAGAATTACGTGGCAATGGAACATTAAAAAGTGAAAGAGTTCTGCCCTCAATTGGGAAAATTAAAAGAATGCTATGCAGAATAATGAAGAGAAAAAAGAAAGATGAGGCACGACAGCATTGTATAGTTTTGCAGTCACTGGCCCTGACTTCTCCTTGCTTGCGTTTGACAACAGGCCTGAGGGGAAGGCCGAATGGGACCCTCATATTGCGGAGGACAAAACAGGCTCAGAGAGGTCAGGTGTCTGTCAAGAACACTTAGCTGCCTACCAACCAGAATTTACCACAAATGAAAATCAGAATTCGGCTCAAAGTCACCTCTGGATTCATTGCTTAAATGAATTAGTCACTTGTTACCTGTACCTTGAGTTTCCAATTCTGGCAAATGAAGCTAGCTTTTCTCAGTGTTATAAAACGACACCGTATCTCAGTGAGCAACTTCTAGAAGGTGAGGTTAATTTCACATATATGTTATATCAAAGAAATCTGAACCAGAATCATTCACTTTGGCAAGCTCAGAATTTAACTGAGTGCTACGAGCTGACCAGAAGAATTACACTGGAGGCTGAAAACGCAAACACTTTGGGAGAAAAAAAAAATGTTGGTAAAAAGAAAAACTTAATGACCAAGGTGATATGTGAAGAAAACACATCAGAAGCACAAGGTAGATTGCAAAAGGATTTTAGCACTTCAACACAAAATTAAATTAAAAAATAAAGGGCAAAGTATGGGTGTGGGACTAAAAGACCCTACAACCCCAAACCAAATGAATGTATAGTACTTTATCCTCTTGCTAAACTGATTATCATCAAATTCTGACTTTGTAATTAGGTGCTAGGTATGAAACTCAAATTGAAACAAATAATGTGACATATTTGTCAATCTTCCAGCAAAGATTAAAAACCTGAATAATATATATATATATATATACATGCATCTGATTTTAGCAAAAAAGGTAAGAATTTGACATAATTCCTAGTTCACAGAAAAGCTGTTAAGAATATAAGTACAATGAAGTCCCACATACCCTTTGCCTAGATTCTCTGTTTACATTTTGCCTTTATTAGTCAAAAAGTGAGAATTCTGAATTTCATTCTTGAGAATGAAAATACTACTAGGAGAATCAAATTTGGCTGGCATAAATTACATCTGAAAAACTTAAAAAAAATGCTTGGAGTTTTCTCAGAAAAATACTCTGTTACCATTAGATGTTGAATTTCCATTTCATTTCATAGTCACATGTGTACCTTCACTTAGAGACTTTTTAAAAAAATATTTACTACCAGATCAGATTAAAAAACCAAGCATTCTAATAAAAGCGTAATGATAGGCCAGTCTCAATACTATTCTCATTTCATGCACGTGGACTCTTTACAGGAAGGTTATAAATGTCCACTTCCCTTTACAAAGAGAACTGGATCAGAGGACTTGTATCCTGTTTGTTCCCTACTAGACACACACAACTCAGCCTTCAAATTACAGATGATTGATTCAATTAGTTTTGTCCTCAACAAGTGATTAGAAATGGTATGCTGCTGTGCTCAGTCGCATCCGACTCTCTGAGATCCCAAGGACCGTAGCCCGTCAGGCTCCTCTGTCCATGGGATTTCCCAGGCAAGAATATTGGAGCGGGTTGCCATTTCCTTCTCCAGGGGATCTTCCTCACCCAAGGATCAAACCTGTGTCTCCTGCACTTCAGGCAGATTTTTTTTACCGTGTGAGCCACCAGGAAAATCCATTTGCTGCTTATTAAAAAACAATTTTTTTAAAGTAAAAATTTCAGGTATTATTGTTGGCTAAACATTGTTTATAACATCAAAGACTTCTATGAAATATCTGGAGTTATTTTGGATTTGAGAAACTGCCTGTAGATGGGACTGAAGGCTCAAAGAGCCTGACCACGTTGTAACAACAGTGCCAAAGATAAAGGGGCACAGAAACGGAGCCCCCGGCGGCAAATGGATGCTGACTATAGAGATGCAAAGGGTTTGTTTTTAGGTCCAATTAGGTTAATGACTAAACTATGAAGAGCTAGTAAATGTTAAGCTACCAAAGAGGAAGATAAATGTACTACTTTGTTCTTAATGATTACAAAATTTCACCATGTAAATTTTTTGAACAAGGAAACAAGTCTCTTCACAAAAATCTACATTAAAGAAACATGGGAGGTAATGATATTAGAAAAATTCTGATTACAGATGAACACATCTTTGTACCCACTATTTAACAATAATTTCTATGGGAAAAAAGGGCGCCAATAAAAAATGTTAGTCAAAAAAATATGTATACAAAAATTTTTTAGTAGTTTTAAAAACAGGTAAAGTATAAGTAACTAAATAAACAACCTAAGGTATTTGAAAATAACCTATTGTCTAGAAAAACAGTGAAAGGTAGAATGAACATGGTATCCAATTCATTTTCTCTTTATATGTTTCATTTTCCCATTTTCCGGCTTTGAAATGCATTACTTTTATAATCAGGAAATAGTGCGAGAGGCATGACTACATTCATTCATTCAAAATATATAAAAGCTTACTCTTGATTAAAATAGGCAAAGTAGAGGGATATGGCAATAAATAACCCTTGAGTTTGAGGAGCTTGCACTGCAGTACAGGGAGACGGTAAACAGCAATTACAATGGATTAAAATAAACGCTCCGACAGGGAGCGCAGAGGTACTATGGTTCATACAGGAAGGGCACTTGTGACAGTGTGCAGAGGTGTGAGAGAGCAGGAACACGGAACAGGAGCACGAGGTGAAGACAGAAAGAGGGATAGGGAACGGCCTCATCATTTAGTGAAGTGTTGAAGCGGGAAAGAGGTATTCATCTTCACTTGTTCATTCATGAGTCTTGATTTATGTGTCAGGCACTCAGAGGCTGGTGATACTGACCACGAGCAAAATGTGCCTGTCATCCTGACAGGGTAGGGGAAACTGATCAAGTAGTCACACACACAGAGAGCAAGCTGTTACTAATGATGAGGCAGCGTCACACAAAGCGCCACGGAGTCTCCTAACACGAGAGTGATCTAGGCAGCATCGGGACCCCTTGAGTCCCTGCTGATCGAGCTGATATCTGGATGTTGGGAAGTCAAGGGGCAAGTGTGTGTGTGTGTGTGTTTGTGTGTGTATGTGTGGTGATTTGTCCTTCACTGTGTCTGACTCTTTGCGACCCCATGGACTGTAGCCCACCAGGCTCCTCTGTCCATAGGGTTTCCCAGGCAAGAATACTGAAGTGGGTTGCCATTTCCTCCTCCAGGGGATCCTCCCAACCCAGGGATGGAACCCGCATCTCCTGTGCTGGCAGGCGGGTTCTTCATCACTGAACCATCTGTAGTGGGATCAAAGGGCAGGGTTTGGAGGGAATAGAGCAAGAAGATAGCTGCAAAGCCCAATCACTCTCACCAGCCTTCAGTATGGATGTCTTAAAAAAGGTCATTCAAATGAAATTTCATGGAGAGTCCCATATACACTACTCTCCCCCTCAACCAACAAAAATGCCATCTCTCTGTCCTTCCCATGTAGCAAGGGGTATCAGAAATTATTTCAGAGAGGAGCTCCTGCTTAGCAGGTAGGCTAAGGCAAAGGTGGGATGGGGGAAGGGTGGAGAGCCTTCTTGGCTGAAGGAACAATCTGTGTAGACTGCTCCCAGGTAGGGGAGAAGTCTTTGAAACTGAAGGAATACAAAGAGCAGGAGACTAGAAGGGTATCAAATGTACCAAGAGGAACTTGGTACTTAACCTAAAAGCAATGAAAAAATCCACTGAAAGATCTTAAACAGATGAGAGACGAGATTAGATCAGTCTTTCTGTTAATAAAAGGTGATTCTGGAGAAAACTGACATCAAGTACCCTCTGAAAACATGTGCCACCATTTGTGTGGTAATCCTACCAAAAACAGTAAGCCCAACCTCACTGTGAAGAATCACGAGACAAACCCAAACTGAAAGATGTTACATAAAATAATTGGCCTGTACTCCTAAAAATGGCAAGGTCATCAAAGACACAGGGCTGTGAAGACATGACTGAATGCAATGTCATCTGGATTGAACCCTGGACCAGTAAGTTGCTTTTCTTTTTTGCTATAAAAGGCATTACAGAGAAATATGAGCTGGTGTAGCTTGGGAAATATAAATAAGGTGTTAAGTTGCTTCTGCCACGTCCGACTCTTTGCGACCCCATGGACAGTAGACCGCCAGGCTCTTCTCTCCACTGGATTTCCCAGGCAAGAAAACAGGAGTGGGTTGCCATGCCCTTCTCCAGGGCATCTTCCTGACCCAGAGACTGAACCGCGTTTCTTTTTTTTTTTCCTCTAATTTTTTATTTTTTAAAATTTATTTTAATTGGAGGCTAATTACAATATTGTGGTGGTTTTTGCCATACATTGACATAAATCAGCCATGGGTGGACATGTGTTCCCCATCCTGACCCTCCCTCCTACCTCCCTCCCCATCCCATCCCTCAGGGTCATCCCAGTGCACCAGCCCTGAGCACCCTGTCTCATGCATCGAACCTGGACTGGTGATCTTTTTCACATATGGTAATATACATGTTTCAATGTTATTCTCTCAAGTCATCCCACCCTCACCTTCTCCCACAGAGTCCAAAAGACTGTTCTTTACATCTAGGTCTCTTTTGCTGTCTTGCATATAGGGTCATCATTACCATCTTTCTAAATTCCATATATATGCGTTAATATACTGTGGTGTTTTTCTTTCTGACTTACTTCGCTCTGTGTAATAGGCTCCAGTTTCATCCACCTTATTAGAACTGATTCAAATGTATTCTTTTTAATGGCTGAGTAATACTCCATTGTGTATATGTACCACAGCTTTCTTATTCACTCATCTGCTGATGGACATCTAGGTTGCTTCCATGTCCTGACTATTATAAACAGTGCTGTGATGAACATTGGGGTACACGTGTCTCTTTCAATTCTGGTTTCCTCAGTGTGTATGTCCAGCAGTGGGATTGCTGGGTCGTATGGCAGTTCTATTTCCAGTTTTTTAAGGAACCTCCACACTGTTCTCCACAGTGGCTGTACTATTTTGCATTCCCACCAACAGTGTAAGAGGTGAACTGCGTTTCTTATGTCTGCTGCAATAGCAGGCAGGTTTTTTACAAGTAGTGACACCTGGGAAGCCCAATATAGCTCAGATATTAGGATGATATCAATGTAAGTTTCTGGATTTTGATTATTGTGCTGTGGTTATGTAAGAGAATGTCCTCTTATAAAACAGGAACTTGAGTATTTAAGGGGCAAAGAAGCATCCTGTCTGTATCTTTCAAATGGGTCAGAGAAAACTATATATGTATGTATTAAGAGGAAGTGATAAAGTGAATGTGATAAAATGTCAATAACTGGTAACAATAATTGGGAATTGTGTGTACTATTCTTGCAACTTTTCCATAATCTGAAGTAACTCCAAAATAAAACATTACAAAAAAAGAAGACTCTGGATTCAGACAGGGGCAAGGACAGAATTGAAGAAACTGGTTAGAAGGCTTCGGCAGTAATGCATGTAAAAGAGGATGACGGCCACCACAGTAGCACTTATGAGAAGTGACGGGAGTCTAGCACTATCTAGGAGGTGAAAAATGACAAGGCTCAATGACAGATTTGGCTTCTCTGGTGGCTCAGTAGTAAAGAACCCACCTGCCAATGCAGGAGACTTGGGTTCAATCCCTGGGTCAGGAAGATCCCCTGGAGGAGAAAACGGCATCCCCACTCCAGCATTCTTGTCTGGGAAACCCCATGGTCAGAGGAGCCTGCCCAAAAGAGTTCATGGGGTCGCCAAGAGAGTCAGACATGACTCAGTGACTACACAACAGCAGCAACAACAAACGGAAGACCGGGTGCAGGGAGGGAGGAAGGCGGCATCTGGGGAACTCCCAGTTCTCTGGCCTTTCTATCAGGATGCCCTTTCCTAAGACAGGGCAGCAACGGGCGGGACCAGGTCTGGGAGGGTTGGTTCTCCTCTTCTGGACCAAGTCTAATCACCATCTCAGTTTGAGGCATGCTGAGTTCTGAAGTGCTTTCAAAGGTACATCCAAAGACAGAAGCCGAGTGGGTGTTTTGGATTTATGAATGTGGAACTCAGAAGAGCATTATTAACTGAAAAATATACATTTGTAAGTGACTGTCTGGATGGTTATCGAGGCCTTGAGCATTTATTAAATTCCCTTGGTGGAGGTTCTGTGGCTAAGCACCGAGTACTTTAGAATTCTGATGTGTGATGGCTAGAGGGAGGAAACTGAATCCCGAAAGGAGACAGGAGAGGAAGAGTCAGAGAAGTAAAGAAAACCAGGATGGCATGATCATGGAGGAGAGTGATGCTAATGGCCGAGGAGAATGAGGGTGACAACTGAGTATAATAGCTAATGACATGGAAGTCATCTGTGATTTTACTGAGAGATGTCCTGGTGGGTTGTGTGGGCAAAGCAGATGGGAGAGGAGCAGGAATGCTGAAGGGGACAGTGGAGCTGAGAGAACTTAAAAAAAATTTTAAGTTAGAAGTGATTGAGCATAATTAAATGGGAAGGAATAAGTCAAGATGGAAAGATTCAAGATAAAGGAAAGATTATAAAAGTGAAATGACTCAGAGGCGAGAAGGGTTGAAAACCAGAGAAGATAAAGTGATTCATTCATTATCACAAATATTTACTGAGCAGCTACTGCATATCAGGAACTATTTTAGGCACTGGGGATACAACAGAGAGCAAACAAAATCTCTGCCCTTATAAAACTTGTCTCTCATTAGAGAAGAAGATGATATGTAAAGCAAATATGTCTGTATGATACAACGAGAAGTGCTCTGAAGACCAACAAAGCAGGACAAAGAGGTGGCGGGGGGGGGGGCGGGGAACTGGGGATTCTATTAGTATTTCAGCCAAGTAGATTGCCAAAATTTTGAGCAAATGAAGACACTTTTTGTGGGGAACTGCCATGGGCTGCTAATCGTCCCATTAGTATAATGTCCCTCTGAGAGAAAAACAATGACAAGAAGAGAGGGTAGAAGCAGATTTTCTATCTACTTGAGAACACAGAACTGGTTAAAGACAGGAATGAACAGGACAGGGAAAACATGCAGCGAGGACTATCTACACAACCCAGGTTTGAATACCTAGATGACCCATGGCCCTACAGAGTATGTGGGTGCCCTTTTGGGAACCCTCAGCATAGCCTGCTTTTTCTTTTTTTTAGTATTTATCACAAATATATAGACAGTTGTTTTTGTAACACAAGTATAACTAAATCTTCAGCAGTGTAATTCTTTTTCTCCTGATGGACTACAAATTCCATGAGGAAAGAAGAGCTGTCCTGTTCTTGTCTGTGTCCTGTGGTCCAGGACACTGCAGATTTTTAACATCAAGGGAATGAACATTTTAATCATTGGAGGGAAATAGACAATGATATTAGGCTATTTTAATAAGGAAAAACTTGTTCATCATTGTTGTCAAGAAATACATGTGACACCTACAGTTCCTGAATCAACTCTGAATACACTTCTTTTCTCTTTTGGATAGTATCAGTGGATGGTAAATGTACTTCTAAGTGCTGGGTGTGATTATAACTGAATGCTATCAGTTATGCATAAAATGGAATCTGGAATTCTCTTTGGTCTTGTCCCACCACCTTACCTCATGCCTCTGTTGTTGTTTAGTCTCTCAGGCACGTCTGACTCTTTGTAACCTCATTGACTGTGGTCTGCCAGGTTCCTCTGTCCATGGGATTTCCCAGGCAAGAACGCTGGAGTGGGTGGCTATTTCCTACTCCAGGGGATCTTCCCGATCCAAGGATCAAACCTGCATTTCCTGCATTGGCAGGTGGACTCTCTACCACTGAGTCACCGCTGTATGCCTTATCTCAGAAAAAAGTCAATCCATTTTAATTATACCTTTTCTAGAAGGTTCATGGGGTTATCATTATGAATAATCACTGAACACAGTGAATTCTTCAGCAGTGAATGAGAACACATGAGATGGTTTACCTAGCTTGTTAAGCTTTTAAGTTCTTAAATCTGCTTGAGATGGCTTCTGGGAGTATGCTTTTTGCTTTTTGCTACTGGGAGTATGCTGCTGCTGCTAAGGCGCTTCAGTCGTGTCTTGACTGTGCAACCCCATAGACGGCAGCCCACCAGGCTCCGCCGTCCCTGGGATTCTCCAGGCAAGAACATCTGCTTCTAAAAGGATCCGCTTCTTTTATAAATTGCTGCTTCTAAACAGCAGCAAGCTGGAAAACTGATCTCAAGGTCTTCGTAAGAGTGAATAGTGCTGCCTGTAGGCTTGGGGTAATCTGTCTGCTTTAAGACAAGGACTTTGGCTTCATATGTGATTCTGTGATATCTACAGATGATCAGTATCAGATACTGCTGCTGCTACGTCACTTCAGTCATGTCCGACTCTGTGCGACCTCATAGACGGCAGCCCACCAGGCTCCTCTGTCCCTGGGATTCTCCAGGGAAGAACACTGAAGTGGGTTGCCACTTCCTTCTCCAATGCATGAAAGTGGAAACTGAAAGTGAAGTCGCTCAGTTGTGTCTGACTCTTCACGACCTCAGGGACTGTAGCCTACCAGGCTCCTCCATCCATGGGATTTTCCAGGCAAGAGTACCTGAGTGGGTTGGCATTGCCTTCTGCAGTATCAGATACTAATAGATATCTAATACATAGATACCTACCAAAAACAAATGTCAGGCTTTATGATGTCAAGTCCTTGCAAATGATTCTAAAATTCAATTCTTGGGGCTTATCAGTTGACCATTTATCTGCTCCTACATGAATTAGCAAGAAAGATGAAATATACATGACCTCACTTGCACTGAGCAGTTGCAGGAACATTTTACAGAAGCTCAGAAGAAGTTGTAATAAAGACGTCAATCAATAAATCAATACAACACTTTCCATCAACCCAGCCAAAGAATATTATTTTAAGAACGTTTTTAAGGGAACCAAGTAAACTCTGGACAACACACAGGGCACTGCCATCTTGATGCTACTGGGGACCATTTTTCAGCCAACTAAAGCCCAGTCTATTTCAGATACATCAGTACACACCTTTGAACAAGTGGCAAAGGAAGGAAGTTGAGGGTGGAAGTCATGTCCAGTCCACAGTCCAACATAATGGTGGTTGATTTGAATTTGAGCACGTTGCATGGTAAGGTTGGGTGCCCTGACAGGCAATACTGAAAAGAAAAAAAAAAAAAACTTTTGTCAATAATCAATTACAGAAGAAGTCTCAAAAATACGGTGAATTAAATAAAGCTGACCATCTTCTCTCATTACAACAGGGTGTAAATTCAGCTAACTTTCTATATGGTTTCCTCCCTTTCACAGCTCTGGATACCACTTCCCCTAACATTCAGCATTCTCTACCTCCGATCATATCCAGTTCTTTGTAGGGTGCCAATTTACCTCTCGGGCAAGCAGAGTTTCAGAGAGGCCAAGGTTATTCCAAATAGATGGTTTCCAGGCTGTAGTTTTCTGCTCCATTCTCACATGACACATTCAAATCCCCCCTATCCCACCATCCCTAAGTACTGTGTGAAAGTGAAATAGAGTCAAAGTTGCTCAGTTGTGTCCACTGTGTGAAGTCAAATTAAATTCCAAGCTGGAATCTCAAACTGTGCTACAGGTTAAGTTTTCTCCTCTGTAAATAAGTCAGATGACTTTCCTTTAGGAGGAAACGCTGGGCAAAGGTAAACAAACAAGCCTTAGGGTAACGGCTCCTAATGGCTTAGC
Source organism: Bos indicus x Bos taurus (assembly GCF_003369695.1). Taxonomy (NCBI): domain Eukaryota; kingdom Metazoa; phylum Chordata; class Mammalia; order Artiodactyla; family Bovidae; genus Bos; species Bos indicus x Bos taurus. The sequence goes on along the minus strand of NC_040083.1, from coordinate 9,704,232 downwards.
CTTGTCAGGACAAATGACCTCCCTGATGTGCAGATACCAGGCGGGAGTGACGAACACCAACTCCCAACCAATCAGGAGCCTCCTGCTTGTGGCAGCAGACCTCACAGGTCACAGGGACAGGAGCCACCAAGGTGACAGGGCAAACCAACACGCCGACTGCAAGCACTCTTCACGTCTTCCTCAATGGAGTGGAGATGACAGATGCACCACACTGAGAATTATCTATATGGGATGGACTCTGTGTCACCTTTTATAATTTGACTGCTGCTCTGAAGGAAAAAATGAAAGAAGAGAAAAAAGACCTTTTCTCTCACGTTTTAAGTCATCTTACAGAAGCCTCTCTTGAACAGCAAAGTCCAGAAAATGGAAGGATCAATGTTCTTCATCTCCGGACAGACACATTTTCTTTCTGATTTAAGTAAAAATCAGGGTAAAGTGGGACTTCCCGGGTGTCACAGTGGTAAAGAATCTACCTGCCAATGCAGGAGACACGGTTTCAATCCCTGGGTTCAGGAAGATGCCCTGGAGAAGGAAATGGCAACCTGCTCCGGTATTCTTGCCTGGAGAATCCCATGGACAGAGGAGCCCGGTGAGCTACAGTCCATGTGGCTGCCGAGAGTCGGATGTGACTGAGCACCCATACACACACAGGTAATGCAACACCACTGCTGTCCCACATGGCCACCGCAGCTCCGGCTAAGTCTTCACAGGTACTGGTTGCTCTGCTGGTTCTACCACTGGATACATTTCCTACTTTTCTCCAGAAGACAGTACAGGAACCGATGAGTTTTTAAAACCGCAGTTTCTAAAACTGATAAGGCTGAGAGCCAAGAAATTTTGGGTATTTTGCAAGCTTCTTTTCTGGCCACGCTGTGTGGCTTCCAGATTTTAGTTCTGCAACCAGGGATCAAGCCCAGGTCCCTTGTAGTGGAAGTACAGAGTCCTATCCACTGGACTGCCAGAGAAGTCCCTTGCAAGCTTCTTTATTCCAAGTTTATATAAGATAATTGTATTTTTCATTGTATAATTCACAACTCATGGCCTAAAATAGTACAGGGTTACTTACAATAAAAACAGTAGCAAGAAAGTACTAAAAAAGTCCAGGAAGCATGATTTGGGTAATTATACTTTACCTTAAGTTCATTCTTTAAGAGCTATCAGAACTACAGAATATATTTTCCAACTAATCAAGGCAGAGCTATCCACCCCCGCCCTTTCTCCATCTGTTTCCTATTGCCAGCTTGGTCTTCACACTTATCTAGGAATCATGTATAAGTTAAAGATAAACTATCTCAAAATGAACACAGAGCAACCTGTGCCCCAAACATAACAGGGGTTCTAATAAGAGTTCTCCTATTAAAAAACAAACCAGATATTCAGAAAAACCTAAAAAGAAAAGAATTGGAATGTATCTAATAATGATTATTTCTGGGTAGAAAGATTAGTGTAATTATCGTCTTTCAGCTTTTTGCATCTTCTCAATGCTTGACCAGCATTTACCATACTTTTGTAATCAGAAAAATATATATAACTAAAACAAAGCTGAAAATTTAGCCAGCCACATCGAATGACAAATCTCTTTGATCTTCATCTTTAAACCACGGATAACAAGCTGCAACAGAAGACAGAAAATGGACATGGCAAAGCTGCTGCTCAGATTTCAGGCTAAGGAAGTTAGCCATCTAACTGCTCCTGTCATCCAAGGATAAAAAAAGACCAGGACCACTTCATAAGGGCCGTAACCGACTGCAAGACACTCCCAGAGCCTCTACTAAGAGTGCCAGGCTTTGATGTCAGTAGCTCCAATTTTGTGAGTCAGGAAATAGAGCTTTTTACACAGTTGAAGGGGCTGAGAAGAGAGCCAAAGACACACAGCAAGTTCTCCCGACTCCAGAGACCTTACTCCTGCTTCCCAAACCGCACTGCTCATTTTGTGAGGGTCAGCTCAGTCTGCTGAGACAAGAGTAATTGTCACCAGTCAGTGAGCCACCTGGCAAGGTTCCCGAAGTTTCTCTGCTCCACTGATGCTCTCTGCCTGTTTCCAACACACAGTTGTGAACAATCACCAAGTAGATGATAATCTAGTGAGGCTTAGGAGAGTAATGCACAAAAACAGTAAGTAATCATGTGACTTTATAAGTAGAAAAAAGATGACAAAAATTTTGAAAAATACTCCTCACCAGCATTTTTCCAGTCCCTGACTTTCTTCATATTTGTAAAAGCTATAATTTTAGTGCACTACTCCTCTGTGTGCTGCTCTTAAGACTGACAGCTGTATTTTCTTTGTCTGTCATTACATCGCACTTCATCTTTACTGGCTGCCTAAAAAAAATACACCATCACTTGTTTAATCATTCTTTTGCTGTTGAACATTTAGGGTCGCTTTAGGTGCTGCGATTCATGGGGTCTCGAAGAGTCGGACACGACTGAGTGGCTGAACTGAACTGAACTAGGTTGCTCTATCACAAATACGGTTGTAGTGTTAACTTTAGCGCTCAAGGCTTTTTCCACACTGGACTGTTTCTTCAGAGGATTTCCAGAAGTGGCATTAACTAGGTCAAAAAGATATGAGCATTTTATGGCTCTTGAAATATGCTGCCAAAATGTTTTCCAAAAAAGGCTGTGCCTATTTACAATGTCATCAGTCATACAGCAGAAGATCCATTACACTGCTTAGTCCCATTAGCATTACGGTCAAAACCATCTGGAATCTACCAAGACAGAGGTTAGTAAATGTTAGCAGTGGCTATCTAGGAGCAGTTAAATGACCCTAAACAGGAAATCAACTACTTGATAAATGCTTTAGTTTTGGGAGGCAGTTTGAAGAAATGATTTAAAGCAGGGAGTTTGAAGCAAGAATGCCTGGGCTCAAAAACTGGTCATGCTCATTATTAACATGTGATTTTGGGAAAATTACTTAACTTTGCAAAGATACAGTTTCCTTATCTACAAGATCTAGTAATAAACGCTGCCTTCCTAAAGTTGTGAGGACTAAGTGAATAGACACAGAACCTGACATATAGTATGTACTCATTGTTACTGTAGTTACAGAAGGGGCTGAAGAGGCTACCGAAGTATTTTTTGGGAAAGTTAGGAAAGTTAAGTCGCTCAGTCATGTCCGACTCTTTGCGACCCCGTGAACTGTAGCCCACCAGGCTCCTCCATCCATGGGATTCTCCAGGCAAGAATACTGGAGTGGGTTGCCACTTCCTTCTCCAGGGGATCTTCCTGACCCAGGGATGGAACCCAGGTCTCCTGCATTAGAGGCAGACGCTTTAACCTATGAGCCACCAGGGAAGCCTTATTTTTTTGGGGGGGACACCTAAATTTACAGCATTTTAAACAATAAATTCTATTTCATTGAGGCATTCACTAATGTTTTAGACATCTGTGTATCCCATGAGACTAGGCAGGGACATCCCTAGTGGTCCAGCTGGTTAAGAATTTACCTGCCAATGAAGGAGACATGGGTTCAATCCCTGGTCTGGGAAGTAGGATCCCGCATGAGCAACTAAGTCCACAAGCCACACCTTCTGTAGCCCCTGACTTGTGCAACTAGAGAAAGCTTGTACGCAGCAATGATGACCCAACCCAACCAATAAATAAATACCCAGCGCAGGCAATCAATTAAAAAATAAAAAGACTAGGTAAAGTGAACGAACAATTTTACAAATATTTTTCTATTGCTAGTTTTCCTTCCTGGAGAAGGCAATGGCACCCCACTCCAGTACCCTTGCCTGGAAAATCCCATGGGCGGAGGAGCCTGGTAGGCTGCAGTCCATGGGGTCGCTGAGGGTCAGACACAACTGAGCGACTTCACTTTCACTTTTCACTTTCATGCATTGGAGAAGGAAATGGCAACCCACTCCAGTGTTCTTGCCTGGAGAATCCCAGGGACGGGGAAGCCTGGTGGGCTGCCATCTATGGAGTCGCACAGAGTCGGACACGACTGAAATGACTTAGCAGTTTTCCTTCCAGGAAGATAACAGTTACTACTGCAAAAGTGAATATTCTAGCAAACATAGGGTTTTATAATTTTTTTTTTTAGAATTACTGACATTTGGGGGGTAAATTTTTTTTTTTATCAATTATAGTTAGTAAACATATTTCTAATTCTCTTACATTCCTTTAAAACCGTTTTATTATGGAAAATTTCAAACACACAAATAAGCATAATTAGTACAATAAACTCCCATCACTCGGATTTAACATCTGTCCATTTTCTGTGCTTCTCTTCACTGCCTTCCTTTTGATGTTGACACACTTCTGCAGAATGGCTACTGTGCTGACAAACCAATCTGATCTCTGAAAATACTGTTTTCATAGAGAGTCTTAAATCTATCTCTTACCCACAACTGCGACAAAAACATGATTCCATTTTTCTAAATATCATAGCAAAATTCATTAAATGTAACTTCTTCCACCTTTAACTCATCTTTAGTTTTTAACTAAAACTGGGAGTCCTGTAATACCTATTTCTGAAATCTCTATTTTGTCCACTGTCCTTTTTTGGTTTTGTTTTCCATTTCTCTCCTCAATGCTGTAGTTTTACTATATTGAAATATTTGAAAACAAGTTAGAATGAAGACTTTACTACTAAAATAGTCTTCCCAAGGATCTTAATGGAGGCTACATTTAAGCTATGTATTTAGGGAATGCTGCCATTTCTACTATATAACAACATTTTTCTGACCCAGAAGCAATGCACTGATTTCTCTTTAATTTTTTTTGCTCTTCTTTTACAGTTTAGGATGTTTTATTCCTTTAGTTCAAAACCAACTAGTCAATTATCATTAACATAAATATATTTTTGCTTTTCAATTTCTACTCTTGGTTTTATTGTTCAAGTTTTATCTGTAAAAATTCCTGCAGTTGGACGTGCAGTGTAGCCCATTAAGTTATGCATTCAGGCTACAGATAGCCCTCTAAGTGATGCTCTGGAGGCATTTTTCAAATTCACATTGAGTTTTCAATTTATCCATTTCTAAGGACTTAGTGACTTCTATTGTGATTTCTGCTTTGAGCCACAAAGAATTGGGTGTTGTATATGTACATGTGCTTGGTTTCACTTTCAGATATAAAGGTGGTAACGGTTATCTTTTGGTAATTGATTTCTAACTTTCTTGTGGGCAGGGAATAGATTTTATACATACTTGCTGATATTTATTGAAACTTGCTTTGTAACAGTATAGTGTGAATGGTTGATTTTTTAAATAAATGAACCAGTGTGCATGAAAACTTGGAATATATAATCTAACTGTTGTATACAGAGCAGATCGAGTTTATTATTTTACCTAATGCCTCCAGAGCATCTCCTATATCTTTACCTACTTTTGAGTCTTAGGAGAAAAGAACTTGTCGATTTCTTTTTGAAATTCTGTCCTATTTTGCTTTTTACATATCGAGGCTACATTGCTACATAATCGAAATTACTACTATTGAATATTTTATCATTATGTAATGCTCTTTGTCTAAAAATCTATTTTTAGATTTATTTCTAAATATTATAGCTATATCAATTTTTCCTTCAGTGAATCAGTCTTGTGTTTTTTAAATGAAATTTACATATATATAGTTAAAAGTCAATCACCAAATTCAAGAAGTAACTACTTGTGAGCTATTTCTTCTAGTTATTTCTCAGTAATATCATTATACTATTATTTCTTGAGTTATAGTTGTTATTGACTTTTTTCTGCTATGGAAACTATTTCAAAACTGATGAAACTTTGCTACGGTCCATAACCAACATATGTACAGAAGGATTCTCTATCACATCTGAAGCAAAGCTTATGAAGACAACTGCCACTTTACTTGAACTGGGTAACAAAAATTTAAAAGGAATGAGAAGTTTGTGTAACAGATTAATGTACCGATTAACACAATCATTAAAGCAACTTATCAGGATTTAACTGTTTTTTCTCTCAGTGCTATGCAAATTAAAGAAAGATATATATATCCTAACAATAGTATTGTAGAGTCAGTGAATTAGTCTACACTTTTTTTAAGTTAATGATTATTTACCATCATCTTAACCAACTTCTTTGTTCACCAATGCTTCTTGTATCTCATTACTCTCTTTTAGGGTCAATTCCCTTTTTCCTGAAGTACATACTTTAGGCTATTTGCTTCAAACGGTAAACTCTTAGTCATTACTAGTCTGGAAATTTCTTAATTTTGACTTTATTCCTCAATAGTGATGGTGGTGGAATTATAAGGTAGCAGACTACTTTCAACAGTAAATTTATTAATCCAACTGTCCTCTGGCAACTCTTAGGGCTAGTGAGAAATCTGCTGCTGGTCTAACTGGTAATCCATTACAGGTGGCTATTAAAATCTCTTTGCCAATAGTGTTTTGATATTTTATTAAGATGTACATTGGCATTTTTGGGCGGGGGGGCGAAATTATGCTTCTAACATACAAGGACTCGTCTTTCATAGCTGTGAAAAACACTGTCAGCTATTATCATTTTTAATACTATCTCTACCGCATTCTTTCTTCCTAGTTTCTACTAGTGAAATGCCTATTAAATGTATGTTGCAATGTTTCATTTTACTGTCTCTGTAATTATCCTTTCATATTTTGCTTTTTGAGCTCTGTATATTCCATTCTGGATACTTTTCTCAGCCCTATCTTAATTTGCTAATTCTTTCCTATTGGTGTCATATCTGCTATTTAAACTCCTCTACTGAAATTTTCTTTTCACGGACTACTTTTCATTTCTAGAAGTTCTCTTTTTTAAAAAATAACATCTTGGTCTCTTCACAGGTTTGATATCTTCATTTATGTATTTGATCATTTTAATGTTTTAATTTTAGACTCTCCATCAGATTGAACAATTGTCTGAAGTTCTTAGGAGTCTTGTTAGGTTTGATGATTCAAATTGATAATGGATTTCATTACTGTTGTTGTAAATTTTTGGATGGTGAGCCCGTCTTTGGTGGGGCTGCATCTGTGGGAATTCTATGTACCACCATCTTGAGATCAATCTTTAAGCTGATTTCTCAGCTTGACTATTTATGCTTAGAGAGGAGCAGACAAATCAGATTTAAAACTCTCAGAGCACTGGCCCCAGCTCCTTGCAGAGACAATCTTCCTTCCTGATCTCTTGAACAAGCAAATGGTATTTTTCTAGTACTTCTTTCATTGAGGTACACAGCTCTTTGTGGCGGGAGGGCGGGTGGGGAGGAGGACAGTTTCTGGTTTTGAAATATATGTTTCTGAATATTACAACTGTTACTAAGAAGACTCATGAAACCTCAGGTTTCAGCAAATTTAAAAGACTTTAATTTTAAAAAGCTGCTATGAACACAAAGTGACAACTAGCCAATCTGGCCTCACAGAAATCTTTAAAAGCTGTATGAATTTACTGTAAATACAACAAAATTTGGCAAATCAACTATATCTCAATTAAACAAATAAAAAATAAAGAATTTGTCAGATTAGTATGTATGGTGAACTTGGCAATTTCATCATATGGCAAATTCAAGTTTAGTGAACTGGCTTTGAGAAGTAAGTCTGTCGTTTGCAGAGAGAACCATGGACTGTAACATCACATACGAACTCCTCTCTCCTAGTCTTCTTTAAAATGATGATAATACATAGAGTTATTATGATATGGTATTTATTAACTGTCAGGCACTCTGCAGGAACTTTCCATTTAACTCCTTTAATCCTCCCAGGAACGCTATGAGGTAGACACTATATTCCCATTTTACAGATGAAGAAAATGCAGCACAGAAATTGTGAGGTCCCAAAGCTGTAGGCTGTGCCAGCATATGAACCCAGGAGAATGAGATCTGGACACAGAGCATTTCACCACCACTGCATGCCACGCCACACAAAGAGAAAGGGACGTCACAGACTGGCAAACATCGGCAGAGATGACGTGCTCTGAAAGGCCGTAGTTTGAGTTGATAAGAATGTAGACTGAATGTATAATCTAGTGAACAAAAAAATTAGTTTGCTGGCTAAGGTAAGGCAAAGCAAAGATTAAATTATTAAATACGTCTGCATTCTATCATAAGCAGTAATTTTTTTCTGTTGGCTTTCCCCTTCCATTCCAAAAAAAAAAAAGTTAAATAAATAAAAGATGATAGAATTCTCTTGCTGTAAAGTAGTTTTACTGATGAAACTGTTTTTAAAGCTCTGTAATGTAACCTTTAGGTTGAGCTAGTGCCAAAAGCTCTTTAATCTTGTTTGGGAGAATTTTACACACCATAAAGGAACTTTTTTTATAGGTAACAGTGTTACCTATAAAAACACCATTGCCATCATTTTTTCCCTCTTTTTCTCAATTTTCTATTTAGCCAACTCATATATTCACTGTGGATATCTGCAAGCAGAGAGAAGCGGTTCATTTTTCTCTCTCTGGTAGTGAAATAAGCTTTAGTTCCTTCTGATTCAAATATGACATTAAAAAAATACTTCTAGCAAATTGATTTTAATGAAATGCTTTTCCTTCTTGGTACAACATTAGAAAACCAATTAGTATAATTAACATACAAATGAATATAGGGAAAAACAAAACTCAAAAGCTTGAGAAAATGTATTTAAAAAACTCAATATCATTATAAAGGCAAAAAGTCTTACCAAACTATAAACAGAAGAATATTTCTTTAACCTGTTAAGTTGCTAAGCAAATTCTACATCATAGTTGATGATGAAGCATAAGAAACAGTTTTCTGAATGTCAAGAACAAAAGGCTATCCACTATGACTGGTTAAATTCAATACTATACTGGAAAAGATACATAATGCAATAAGACAAGAAAAATAAAAGATAAAATGGTTAGAAGTGGAGAAATAAAAATGTCACTGTCCACAGATGATATGCTTATAAGACATTCTGAAGAAAATCTACAACTAATCGAGTTCATCAAGATTGCTGGATACAAAAAAAATCAGCCTACCAAAATTAACTGAGATCTTACATACCAGCAATGAACATTCAGTAAAAGTAAAAAGAATTAAAATGAGAATACCATGTTGTATATGGTAAAAATTTAAACACATCATAAAAGTAAAAAAAAAAAAAAAAGTATAAAACCCTATAAAAAATTAAAAAAAAAAAAAAACCCAACGTATAAAACTCTCCTTAAAAATAATGTTAATTGGAAAGATAATAAGCTGTTGTAAGAAACAGAAACAATAGGTGAGGGAGATTAAGAGGTTCAAACTTCCATATGCAAAATGAATGAGTCATGGGTTTGAAGTGTACAGTGTGGGGAATATAACCAATAGTTATGTAATATATTTGTATGGCGACAAATGGTACTAGACTTATTCTGGTGATCATTTTGAAATACATTTGAAATACCCAGAAATATTTGAATCACTACGATATGTAATGGGAACTAATAGTTATAGGTAAATTATACTTCAGAAAGAAACAAACTCACAGAAAAAGAGGTCACACTGTTGTTACCACAGGCAAAGCAGTGGAAGGAGGAAGGATTGGATGAAGGTGGTCAAAAATTACAAGCTTCCAGTTATAAGATAAATAAGTACTATATAATATAAAACATGATAAATAAAATTAACACTGTTGTATGTTATATATAAAAGCTGATAAGAGTAAATTCTAAGAGTTCTCATCACAAGGAAAATTTTTTCTTTTCTATTTCCTTATTTTTGTATCTATATGAGAAAATAGATGTTCACTAAATTTATTGTGGTCATCATCTTGTGATATATGTGAGTTAAATCATGCTGTACACCTTAACTTACAGAGTAATGTATGTCAATTATATTTCAATAAAGCTGGAAGAAAAAAAGTATAAAAACAGGGAACTTAGTTGGAAAAAAAGACTCTATGAGACAAATAAAAGGGGAGAGAATTCACTGCCAGCAGACTGTGTTATAAAAATGTTAAGGAAGTTCTTTAGGAAGAAAGAATCTATACCAAAAAAGTGAAGAACTCTGGAAATGGTGAAAATAAATGAACATTTTAAAAGCTACTTTTTAAATTGTTTAAAAATATGATTAACTGTCTAAAGGAAAAAATGGCAACAATATTGTGTGTAGCTTATAATGTATAAACATGTGTGACCACCACAGCACAAAGAATGGGAGGGAAAACTTGAAAGTAAACTACTGTAAGGTTCTTATATTCAACATGAAATGAGCCAATTCCTTAAAACAAATCTACTTGGAAAAAATCAGTTCTCACTAGTCTACTTTTTATGGAAATTAAGAATCATATGAAAGAGTGAATTAAGAGCTAAGATTAGCTAAAAATACATTGAAGAATAAATATTAGAGAAGATTTAAATTTTCTGATATTACAACTTACTACAGAGTAATTAACAGTAAGATGTTGCACTAAAGTAGCTAATGGACAAGTGGTAAAGGAGTCAACAGTCCAGAAAAGAGGTACATATGTGTCTTGGAGTCTGACAGTAAAAGCAGCATTACCAAGGTATGGAGTGCTGGGAACAGTTGTGACCTATTTGGAATAATTACTACATACCACACAAAAAAATTATTTCCAGATGACTTAAGACAAAAACTTCACAATTTGTAATGAAAAATAAAATGGAAAGAGGATAACACCTTATCACTCTGGGATAGTGGGGAATTTCTTAAAGAGATAAGAAGCACAAAGTGTAAGACAAAGATTCATATATTTGACTACGGTACCTTAAAATGAAAGCCTTCAAAAGACACCACTAACAGAGAGAATACACAAGCCAGAGATTGAGAGAAGGTATTTCCAATATATGTTATTTTTAATAAGCACTGGTAACCTACTCAGTACAAAAAGCTCATTCAAATTAACAACAATAAAAAGATTTAAAAATCCAACAGAAATAGGGAAACAAAAGTGGTCAATAAATAAAGATATAAAGAAGCTCAGTACCACCAGCATCAAGGATTTGATAGGCTAAATAAGACAATTTTGATAGCCTAAAATTAGACTGATGATATTATATTTTGGAAAGAAGGTAGTCAAACTGGAGTATAAACTGGTATAATCACTCTGGAGAATAATCTGGCAACACCTAAAAATACTGAGGGCTGCCCTGGTGGCTCAGTTGGTAAAGAATCCACCTGTAAAGCAGGAGACCCAGGTTCAATCCCTGGGTGGGGAAGATCCCTTGAAGAAGGAAATGGCAGCCCACTTCAGTATTCTTGCTTGGGAAATCCCACGGACAGAGGAGCCTGATGGGCTACAGTCCATGGGGTCGCAAAGAGTCAGACAGGACTTAGCAGCTAAGCCACCAACAATACTGAATATATATACACACATTGCAACATACACTAAACTAATAAAGCCACGCCTGGGTGTGCTACACGTCAACTCGAGGAAACAAGTGACTTCTGGAGAGGGAGCAAAAGTGACGACTGGGAATCTTGCCTTTAGATCCGACTTACGTCAAAAGTGGGGAGAAGAGGAAGAAGAGCTGATCCAAAACAAGAAAAGAGGCAAACTGTTAACATCTACTTAACATTAGTAACGAGGGCAAGAGCGTTTTTCTGTATTGTTATCGACGCTCCTGCAGACATTAGAATTCTGTAACTATACCTTTCCTACTGTTGTCAAAATTTGTAGTGCCCTTTTCTTTATAACAAAAGTCACACGGTACAAAAGCAAAATCTAACAGAGTTTAATGGATAAATATTTGAATATTAGTATAGTGTTTGCCAGGTATGTTTGTTAATTTTCAAGGAACTACTAGTGATAATGGTTCATGAGTTTCATTGATGCAAAGGGAACATGACTTACAACTACTGACATGGCAATAGCAATGGAATAAAGTGAGAATACTACCTCACAAAATTCAGTAAGATATTGCCTTGGAGGAAGGAAAGAAACAGATACCACCCAGATTTTTATCTCAAGTTTTGAGATTACATTAGTAATTTTAATAAACTCCTTGATGCTCTCTGAAGTTTGGCAAAACATTTCTCTAGCAAAATTCAGCAAGGCTTTTTAATTTTATGAGAAAATTTTCAAATGCTATTGATAATTATCTAATTACCAGAAATGTTACATTAATCTGATAGCTATATTTATAAAGAATACATATTCATAAAAATAAACATCAATGCTGACACCTGAAAATGAATTCTAAAAATAAAAGTAGACCCTTGCTTAGAAAGGAACAGGAATTGAAAATATCATTGTATGAATTACCTCCAGTAACAATAAGAATTACTGACAAACATTTTCTATCCAATATTAAATTAGCTCTTACCCCCAAACTGAATGAAATAAATACTATCAATATCAACTTGATTGTCAATGCCCAAGGTCACACAGTCAATAACAGACTGATTTTGCACTCAAATCAGTACACGTTCCAAATATTTTCTCTTAAATCATTCCACTAATACATTAGAAGTTTTATATATATAAAATAGTGCATTATACTAAGAGCAATAGAGTTAATATGGATTGGATAGTTGGATAGAAAAAAAAAATTCAAGAATCTTAGCAATAAAAATGTCCCTATTTTTCTCTAGTAATCTCTTCTAATTTCTCCTTCAATATTGCTTCCCTGTTGTACCACTACCTAACTCTTGCTAGGTTACTTCTAAGACAGTTTGGAAGAGACCAAGAAAAGGTGAAGTGAAAGTGAAAGTCGCTCAGTCATGTCTGACTCTTTGCAACTTCATGGACTATAGGTCCACGGAAGTCTCCATACCAGAATACAGGAGTGGGTAGTCCTTCCCTTCTCCAGGGAAGCTTCCCAACCCAGGGATCGAACCCAGGTCTCCCGCATTGCAGGTAGATTCTTTACCAGCTAAGCCAAAAAGGAAGCCCCAAAATACTGAAGTGGGTGGCCTATCTCTTCTCTAGCGTATCTTCCCGACCCAGGAATCAAACTGGGGTCTCCTGCATTGAAAGGGAGAGCATTCAATTAGTTAATTAAGATGGCCAAAAGAGTTATTTCCATACTTCTGAGAAGTTGTGCATTCGTATACTTTAGCCTTTAAAAAATATGGTATTTCCTAATGGTAAAGTCCCTGACCTTGGGAGTGGGGTAACTCCTGTCAGCCGCTGCCCCTGACCATAGGAAAATTTGGCCTTGGAGTATGGAATGAAGCAAGGCAAAGGCTACTAGAGTTTTGCCAAGGGAATGCACTGGTCATAGCAAGCAACCTCTTCCAACAATACAAGAGAAGACTCTACACATGGACATCACCAGATGGTCAACACCGAAATCAGATTGATTATATACTTTGCAGACAAAGATGGAGAAGCTCTATACAGTCAACAAAAACAAGACCGGGAGCTGACTGTGGCTCAGATCATGAACTCCTTATTGCCAAATTCAGACTTAAATTGAAGAAAGGAGGGAAAACCACTAGACCATTCAGGTATGACCTAAATCAAATCCCTTATGATTACACAGTAGAAGTGAGAAATAGATTTAAGGGACTAGATCTGATAGATAGAGTGCCTGATGAACTATGGATGGACGTTTGTGACATTGTACAGGAGACAGGGATCAAGACCATCCCCATGGAAAAGAAATGCAAAAAAGCAAAATGGCTGTCTCGGGAGGCCTTACAAATAGCCCTGAAAAGAAGAGAAGTGAAAAGCAAAGGAGAAACGGAAAGATATAAACATCTGAACGCAGAGTTGAAAAGAATAGCAAGGACAGACAAGAAAGCCTTCCTCAGCGATCAATGCAAAGAGTAGAGGAAAACAACAGAATGCGAAAGACTAGAGATCTCTTCAAGAAAATCAGAGATACCAAGGGAACATGTCATGCAAAGATAGGCTTGGTAAAGGACAGAAATGGTATGGACCTAACAGAAGCAGAAGATATTAAGAAGAGGTGGCAAGAATACACAGAAGAACTGTACAAAAAGATCTTCATGACCCAGATAATCACGATGGTGTGATCACTCACCTAGAGCCAGACATCCTGGAATGTGAAGTCAAGTGGGCCTTAGAAAGCATCACTATGAACAAAGCTAGTGGAGGCGATGGAATTCCAGTGGAGCTATTTCAAATCCTGAAAGAGGATGCTGTGAAAGTGCTGCACTCAATATGCCAGCAAATTTGGAAAACTCAGCAGTGACCACAGGACTGGAAAAGGTCAGTTTTCATTCCAATCCCAAAGAAAGGCAATGCCAAAGAGTGCTCAAACTACAGCACAATTGCACTCATCTCACACGCTAGTAAAGCAATGCTCAAAATTCTCCAAGCCAGGCTTCAGCAATACGTGAATCATGAACTTGCAGATGTTCAAGCTGGTTTTAGAAAAGGCAGAGGAACCAGAGATCAATTGCCAACATCCGCTGGATCATCGAAAAAGCAAGAGAATTCCAGAAAAACATCTATTTCTGCTTTCTTGACTATGCCAAAGCCTTTGACTGCGTGGATTACAATAAGCTGTGGAAAATTCTTAAACAGATGGGAATACCAGACCACCTGACCTGCCTCTTGAGAAACCTATATGCAGGTCAGGAAGCAACAGTTAGAACGGGACATGGAACAACAGACTGGTTCCAAATAGGAAAAGGAGTACATCAAGGCTGTATATTGTCACCCTGCTTATTTAACTTATATGCAGAGTACATCATGAAAAACGCTGGGTTGAAAGAAACACAAGCTGGGATCAAGATTGCTGGAAGAAATATCAATAACCTCAGATATGCAGATGACACCACCCTGATGGCAGAAAGTGAAGAGAAACTAAAAAGCCTCTTGATGAAAGTGAAAGAGGAGAGTGAAAAAGTTGGCTTAAAGCTCAACATTCAGAAAACTAAGATCATGGCATCTGGTCCCATCACTTCATGGGAAATAGATGGGGAAACAGTGGAAACAGTGGCTGACTTTATTTTTTGGGGCTCCAAAATCACCGTAGATGGTGATTTCAGCCATGAAATTAAAAGACGCTTACTCCTTGGAAGGAAAGTTATGACCAACCTAGATAGCATATTAAAAAGCAGAGATATTACTTTGCCAACAAAGGTCTAGTCAAGGCTATGGTTTTTCCAGTGGTCATGTATGGATGTGAGAGTTGGACTATAAAGAAAGCTGAGGGCTGAAGAATTGATGCTTTTGAACTGTGGTGTTGGAGAAGACTCTTGAAAGTCCCTTGGAGTGCAAGGAGATCCAACCAGTCCATCCTAAAGGAGACCAGTCCTGGGTATTCATTGGAAGGACTGATGCTGAGGCTGAAACTCCAATACTTTGGCCACCTCATGCGAAGAGTTGACTCATTGGAAAAGACCCTGATGCTGGGAGGGATTGGGGGCAGGAGGAGAAGGGGACGACAGAGGATGAGATGGCTGGATGGCATCACCGACTTGATGGATATAAGTTTGGTTGAAATCCGGGAGTTGGTGATGGACAGGGAGGCCTGGCGTGCTGTGATTCATGGGGTTGCAAAGAGTCGGACATGACTGAGCTACTGAACTGAACTTAACGTAAAGTCATTTTTAAGTCTTATTTTGAAATTTAATTTCAGTTAGATCTTCTGAATGTACTTAGAATTTCCTCAATAACAGAATCGAGTACCAGCTTTTAATTTAAAGTTTAATTAATTAAAATAAAATACAATTTTAAACTGTTTAATAGCCACATGCAACTGGCAGATACTCTAATGCATAGGGCAATTTTAGAAAAAGAGAGGGAACGTTAGGCAAAGATTTCTGAGATTAGACAAAGGAGAAGAACCATAAAAGAAAATCTAGAAATTGGACTTAATCAACATTGAAAACTTCTTCAAAAGACACCCTTAAGAAAACGAAAGATAACTCAGAGACTGGGAGAAAATATTTGCAAAACACATCTGATAAAGGACTTGAAAAGAGAAAATTAAAAAGAACTTTTACAATTCCAGCCAAAATAAAAAATTGAATGTTAATAAATGGGTAAAATATGTGAAGATGCATTCACTGAAGACGACATATGGATGGCAAATGACAAAATGCTAAACATGAGTCCTTAAAGAAATACAAATTAAACGCACAGTAAGGTACCATGACACTCTTACTAGAAGGTCAAAGTTAAAGACTGACAAGTGCAGGCATGGGTGCAGAGCAACTGGAAATCTCAAACACGACCGGTATAAGCTGGGGCTTCCCTGCTGGCTGACCGGTAAAGAATCTGCCTACAGTGCAGGAGACACGGGTTTGATCCCTGGGTGGAGAAGACCCCCTGGAGAAGGAAATGGCACCCACTCCAGTATTCTTGCTTGGGAAATCCCCTGGACAGAGGAGCTCGATGGGCTACAGTCCCTGGGGTCACACAGAGTTGGACACAGGACTTAGCGGCTGACCACCACCACTACCACCAGTATAATGCCTCTGAGAGTCATCCCTGTTGTTGCAAATATCAATAGCCCACTCTTTTTTATTGCTAAGAAGTATCTCATTGTATGGATGGACCGTGTGTACTTATTAATAATATCCACAAGCTGATGGATATTTGTGTTGCTATTTTCAGTTTTTGACAATTATGAATAAAGCCACCATAAACATTTACATACAGGTTTTTGTAGGGGGATACAATTTTTCATTTCCCTTGGGTAAATCTGGGACCAGATGCCATGATCTTAAGTTTTTTGAATGTTGAGTTTTAAGCCAGTTTTTTCACTCTCCTCTTTCACTTTCAACAAGAGGCTCTTTAGTTCTTCTTCGCTTTCTGCCATAAGGGTGGTGGCATCTGCATATCTGAGGTTACTGATATTTCTCCCGGCAATCTTGATTCCAGCGTGTGCTTCATCCAGCCCAGCATTTTGCATAATGTACTCTGCATATAAGTTAAACAAGCAGGGTGACAATATACAGTCTTGACGTACTCCTTTCCCAATCTGGAATCAATTTGTTGTTCCATGTCTGTTTCTAACTGTTGCTTCTTGACCTGCATATAGATTTCTCAGGAGGCAGGTAAGGTGGTCTGGTATTCCCATACTTGGGATGTGAGACTTAGACCATAAAGAAGGCTGAATGCTAAAGAATTGATGCTTTTGAACAATGGTGCCGAAGAAGACTCTTTGAGAGTCCCCTGGAAAGCAAGGAGGTCAAACCAGTCAATCCTAAAAAAAAAAAAATCAGCCTGAATATTCATTGGAAGGACTGATGCTGAAACTGAAGCTCCAATACTGTGGCCACCTGATGCAAACAGCTGACTCATTGGAAAAGACTGATGCTGGAGAAGACTGAGGGCAGGAGGAGAAGGGGGAGACAGAGAATGAGATGGTTGGATGGCGTCACCAACTCGATGAGCATGTGTTTGAGTGAGTTCCAGGAGATGGTGAAGGACAGGGAAGCCTGGCATGCTGCAGTTCACGGGCTTGCAAAGAGTCAGACATGACTTAGCAACAGAACAACGAACAGCAATCAAAGTATAAGAAATTACTTGATTTATAAGATGGAAAATATTCTAAGATCACCCAGTCCAAATATTAATATCTGTTTTAAAAATGAGGAGCCAAGCTCTTTCAAGGCTTGTGAACTTCTCTCTGCACCAACACACCTAAGTGTACACATTCACTACCATCAATAACTATAGTTCACTAGGAGACCCACCATGTCCTAACAGGGTGTGAAAGATTCTTAGTGTGGTAGACAAAGGGAAAGTGCTCTTTGTGGAGAATCCCCGCCTGACACCACAGCATCCTGAGCTAAACTGGCTTCCACTGAGCCAAATCTGCCTAATTTGGAACTATTATCCCTGCTGAGAACTGTGAGCCAGGCCCTCCAATACTCAGAGATTTCTATAAATACATTTCAATTTTATTTGGTAATCTTTCATTTTCTTCCACTTTGTCTCTTGATTCTATCTTGCAGGAGAGCTGTTAAAGGTGCCAATCACACTCGCTGTCAAACTGACTACACAGCTGGATAAAAGAGAGGGTTCATTTTCCACTTGAGCAGCAAGTCTGTAGCATGCACGGTGAACAGAGAAGCCACTTGCTGGTTGGGGCACGGCTAAATATCACCCACAGCTGGTAAGTGACACAGGGCTCTTCCCTCTTGCTTATCCAGTCCTCTGACTTGGCTCTCCGTGAAAATGAGTAAAAAAGCAGAGTGGTCAGAAAAAGCAACTCCCCACAGTCTCCAAGAGAAGTTTAGGAAGGTTGGGAGTGTTGCCAGTAAATATTAAGGGTGAGGGAGGGAAAACAGGGCTTGGCTTGGGAAGGAACATTGTTGGCTGTCTAGCAAGAGAACTTTAAATCTGTTAAAAAATAATTGTTGGCGGAAAAAGAGTTCAGAGAGTTATGTATATGACCTTATTTATGATGGCTCAGTAGTAAGGAATCCGCCTGCGATGCAGGAGACCTGGGTTTGATCCCTGGGTTGGGAAGATCCCCTGGAAGAGGAAATGACAACCCACTCCAGTATTCTTGCCTGGAGATCCCACGGACAGAGGAGCCTGTAGGCTACAGTCCATGGGGGTCGCAAAGAGTCAGACACAACCGAGTACCTGCACACGTGCACACACACACACACACACATCAATTACATAAATATACTTTTTAGTTTAAAGAAAAAAAAAAAAAGATTTGAAGCTCATAAACCGAACTGGTAAAAGTGGAGTGAGGGTGGTTGACCAGATGGAACTTTCACTTTCTGCTTTAGATATTTCTGTACTCCTGACTTTTCCTTTTTAAAAACATTAACTTTTTTTTTTTAATCTGAAAAAAATTCACTTTTGGAATAATGAGCAACCACAGAGGTTTCTGTTGGCAACAAAGTTGTAAAAGTGGTTGAGAAGAAAGAGGCAACAGGATTTGGAGGAAAGGACATAAGAACATGAGGGAGATACACAAGGACAGAAATAGCTTAATGACAATAATAGAATAAGTACTCCTCTAAACTTTCATAGAAACGATGAATACATATACTCCCCACAACAAAAGCTGTGTCCCACCACCACCAAAAAAAATTGTGTTAAAGGTCTCATATGAGTGACCTTCGAGCTCTTTGGTTCTAAAGTGTTTAGCTTCCTTGTGATTGGTTTCCAGGTGTTTAATGAACATTATTAACCCAATATGTCCTATAAGAGCAACAGAGGTAAGGGTGATAAAAGTGCTTGTAAAAAGCAACATACGACTACGATCGATAAAGATAATTTTAACAAGGGGAAAGAGGCATAGAAGTGGTAAGTATCATTTACATGATGAATTATTTAGCAGTAGAGGCAATCTAAGGACAATGTAATTTATACAAATAGCTGCAAATCTGCAGCAATGACAATGAGCAAGAAGGAAGAAAAAGGATTAACAAAATGGTAAAACTTGTGAGCGGCTAACAGGATCTGCATCAACAAGGACACCTATTAGTCTACTATTAACTCAAGAGGAAGCCAGGGATTTTTTTCTAGGCATGTTAAAAATTTTGTACATTCCCCGCCCCAAGTCACAGAGAAATGCATTGGTTCAGTCTCTCAGTCATGTCTGCCTCTTTGCAACCCCATTGACTGCAGCACGCCAGGCTTCCCTGTCTATCACCAACTCCTGGAGCTTGCTCAAACTCATGTCCATCGAGTACGTGATGCCATCCAACCACCTCATCCTCTGTCGTTCCCTTTTCCTCCCACCTTCAGTCTTTCCCAGCATCAGGGTCTTTTCCAATGAGTCAGTTTTTCACATCTGGTGGCCAAAGTACTGGAGTTTCAGCTTCAGCATCAGTCCTTCCAATGAATATTCAGGACTGATTTCCTTTGGACTGGTTTTGATCTCCTGGCAGTCCAAGGGACTCTCAAGGTTCAAGGTCCAGACAAATCTGGACATCGGTCAAACATGAGGGAGACAGCAGAGACATCACAGTTACTAGGAGTTCCCTGTGGCATTTGTGTAGGTAATCGGGAAGGGGTGTTACCTAACATACCTTTCAGTGATGGCAAGACTGTTCTAATGTTTAGGGTGGTGACGGTGGTTTAGTCGCTAAGTCATGTCCGACTCTTGCGATCCCATGGACTGTAGCCTGCCAGGCTCCTCTGACCATGGGATTCTCCAGGCAAGAATACTAGAGCAGCAAGAATACCATTTCCTTCTCCAGGGGATCTTCCTGACCCAGAAATTGAACCCGGGTCTCCTGCATTGCAGGCGGATTCTTTACCGAGCTACTAGGTCTTATCAGCACAGAGAAGAGTATGGCTAACTCAGCTTTTGAATGAATGTGCTTCTGCATGAATCAGGGGAATAGCTCACATCTCTTTTAGTCACTTAACGATTTTCAAAGACATGAATTGACCAATAGTTTTTGATTAAGTGAATACAGTTCTAAAAATAGCTACCATTTATCAAGTACGTCATGATGGTTCTTTACATGCATTAATTTATGTTGGAGACAAAAACCAAGCTAGCAAACCATGTTTCGGGGGTACAGAAAAGGCTTCTGAACCAAAAAATGTCTTAGTAGTCACACCAGTATCAAGTCAGGGGTCAATAAAGGGCAGAGCTTTCATCTGACTCTCCCATCCGGGTCCTTGGGAGAGAACAAAAAAGCAGGGTTTTGCTTTTCTTTTTTTTTAAACTAACACTGACCCTATAGAAATGGCAGCAAGGAGACATACTCTTACTGGAGGAACTAATTTGATTTTGATTTTCAGATTGTTGTGGTTTATGATAAAACACTTCTTGGAAAATCTGTATATGGAGTATGAGCAGAGAAATTCTAAGACTTAAGGGAAATACTTGATATAATCGTGGGATAGGAAAAGCACCATCCTAAAGCTATGATCCTACTAGAAAATGACACATTTGATAATTTATAGTAAAAATTCTGATATGGCAGAAACCACTATAAACAAGGCAAAAGATAGAATGTAAAAATTTTATAAAATCAAAACAAAGAAATTTCATCCTTAAAATATAAAGAACTCTAACAAATGAGTAACAAAAAGATTCCAATGGAAAAATGGGCAAAAAAACCCCCAGGTCATTCACACATGATTATAAAGGGTCTCCCCCACCTCAAAAAAAGAACAAAGTAAAGATGTTCAACCTTTATAAAAGTAATACAAGTACAAATGAAAACTACGCTGAGGGAAATTCCCTGGTGGTAGAGTGGCTAAGACTTCGTGCTCCCAATGCAGGGGGCCTGAGTTCAATCCCTGGTCAGGGAAGTAGATTCCACGTGCTGCAACTAAGATTCGGCAGAGCCAAAGGAAAAAAAAAAAAAGGGCAAACTCCCAAATCTAACACTGAGAGAAAATACTCTGTCTACACACTGCTGCTGCTGCCGCTGCTGCTGCTGCTAAGTCGCTTCAGTCGTGTCCGACTCTGTGCGACCCCAGAGATGGCAGTCCACCAGGCTCCCCTGTCCCTGGGATTCTCCAGGCAAGAACACTGGAGTGGGTTGCCATTTCCTTCTCCAATGCATGAAAGTGAAAAGTGAAAATGAAGTTGCTCAGTTCTGTCTGACTCTTAGTGACCCCACGGACTGCAGCCCACCAGGCTCCTCCGTCCATTGGATTTTCCAGGCAAGAGTACTGGAGTGGGGTGCCACAGCATAGGATAAAGAAACTGACTGTGAGGATGTGGGGAAATGGCAACTCTCATTGACACTGGGCCGGTGAAAATGAAAGACGAAAACGAACACTGAATCAAAATTTGAAATGTGCATATATAGCAATTTTACCTAAGAAACTGACACTAGGCAAACACCGAGATGAGTGCAAAAAAATAAAAATAAAAATATGTTCTCTTCAGCATTGTATGGGACAGTAGGGAACAAAAACCAAAATGTCCAAAGAGGAATAAATCCACACAATGTAATTCTATAAAAAGATCCAAAGTGAGCTTGCTGCTGCTGCTGCTGCTACTAAGTCACTTCAGTTGTGTCTGACTCTGTGCGACCCCACAGACGGCAGCCCACCAGGCTCCCCTGTCCCTGGGATTCTCCAGGCAAGAATATTGGAGTGGGTTGCCATTTCCTTCTCCAATGCATGAAGGTAAAAAGTGAAAGTGAAGTCACTCAGTCCTTTCCGACTCTGAGCGACCCCATGGACTGCAGCCTACTGGGTTCCTCCATCCACGGGATTTTCCAGGCAAGAGTACTGGAGTGGGGTCCCATCGCCTTACAAATATTCAAAATGGAAAGGCTTGTGACAGACACAGTCATCTCATTATCTGTATTTCCCTTTGCCCTTTCATAGGAAAACCCCAAATCGCAGGTGGAATTCTAGCCACTTGGAATAAAGATTCCCCGGTCTTGGGACTTCTCTTATGGTCCAGTGGCTAAGACTCTGCTCCTAATGCAGGAGGCCTGGGTTTGATCCCTGGTCAGGGAACTAGATCCCACATGCCGCAACTAAGATCCAGCACAGCCAAATAAATAAACAAATAAGATTTACCAGTCTCTCTTGCAACTAGATGTAGTCACTTAACTAAATTCTAGCCAAGAGGAATATATTGAGGTGTGCATGCAACTTTGAGAACCAACTACAGGGAAGGTGCATGCCTTTCCTTGCTCCTCCCTCCCTCCTGTGTATGCGTGTGTGCTCAGTCATGTCGGACTGCCTGTGGCCCCATGGACTGTAGCCCACCAGGCTTCTGTGTCCATGGAAATTTCCAGGCAAGAATACTGGACTGGGTTGCCATTTCCTACTCCAGGGGACCTTTCTGACTCAAGGATCGAACCCATGTCTCCTAGCACCACCTGGAAGCCTCACTCCTGCTGACTAGAAAAAGGATGTGATGGCGCAAGCTGGTAAAGTCACACTGGATCACAAACAGTAAGCCACACTTTGAAGATGGTGGGGACCTGGACTCTTTACACCTGGATTTCCTTCGTAAGAAACAAACAACTGAACTGTTTCAGCCATGTTACTTCAGGCTTCTTATCTCTCAGAGCTGAATCGAATCCTAACAGATTCACAGCATGAGACAGTCTGAAGGGTATCAGCGCACACATCTGTTGGGGGCCAGAGTGAGGTACTCCACCCGTGGCAAAGGTCATGAGGAAGGAGGCTCGACATACACAAAGGCGGGATCGAGCCTCAGGAGTCCCCCTGGAAATCCTCGAGCATCTACCCCCATAACCAGAGCCTGCCTACTACTTTGTGCTCTCACCTACACCTCTGACTTTACGGGGGGCTGTCCCCCACCACCTCTTTCAGAGAAGGAGTTAACCTAGAGCTCCAGTTAATAAAAACTCCTGGGCATGACAAGAGTGTTTTAACCTACAAACTCCTCTGAAGGTTCTCTAGCCTGCCTGACAGGCTTGTCCGGCCGCATGTGATTGCTCACAGCCTCCCAACCGTGAGAGGCACGAGATGCTTTAAACCTTCTAAAAACAGGTTCCTTAGAAAAGTTAGAAAACTATTAGTATAAGTATAATGGGCTGATTAGAAATTGTATTGGTGAAGGGTTTTTTCATTTGTTGAGCCAATGTTTGTTGCTAAGTCTCCACATCCCCTGCCCTTACACACATTAATGAATATATAGAAGAAATAAGTATTAACCTTTGATATTAATCACGTTAGACCTTAGGATAAGTAAATTCTTTCCTTAACTAAAACCCACTACACCCTCACCCTATAGGAATGTAACTTTATTTGGGTGGCGTCTGCTTTAAGAATAATCACCCTTGGAGAAATAAGTGTCCTGGTTGACTGACCACTGTCACAAGGAGAGGGTCATGAATTGTCAGCAAGCCCCCTGGCCAGAAGATGATGTAACACCCCTAAGACCTCTGTATACATTTGTATGAAGCACCTGACTTTTATAAAAGTCAGGACTGCTGACCCCGCGTGACTTTTGCGTAACATCTCAGTGTATAAAAGTAGGCCATGGAAAATAAAGAATTGGGATCAGTTTCTCGAAATACTGGTCTCCCCATGTCTCTCTCTCTTTCACTCTGGCTGAGTCTCCATCTGGAGTGCGGAACCCACCAAGCTTACTAATTTTGCCTGGGCTTCTAAGATCCGACCGGGGAGGCCTCAGTGTCTCCTCTCCCTCGGGAGAACGGAAGGACGCCTGCGGCCTACGTAAGTGGTGCAAGCTTCTTGTCTTGAAGTTTTATTGGTCTCCCGCGTAAACCAAGCTACTCAGCCTCTTTTCTCCACTGAATTTTCCTACTGAGCTATCCTCATTCTATTACTCCTTACATCTCTAATTAATATCTAATTGAAGCTATTGTATCCTGATCCTCGCCGACGCCGTCCCCGCTTCGAACTCCCTGGATCAGCCGAGGCTGGACCCCTGCACACATCCATCACAGGAGATTAGAGACCAGAATCTGACACGGTGATTACTCTAGGTGGTGAGATTCGGGCGAGTTTTTTTCTTTTTATATCTTTCAGTTATATTCAGAAAAAAATGTATGAGTATGTATTGGTTCTATAATAGAGCTATCTTTATTTTGAGAAAAGATTTCTAAAAATTCAAGTGAATTAAACAAGTTTTCTTTTATTTTGTCCCTGTGAAGAACTGTTACTTTAGCTGGACGGATTGCTTTTTAAAAGAAGCCACGTTGTCTCAGCCGACAGTCTCCCACTGAACAGAAGCAGCTTGCCTGGCCCAGAAATAGGTTGTGCCAGGCTGAATTTCTCAGGGTTCCCTCAAGAAAACTACAAGGAGATGGTAATCCCGCAGGCACTTTGCCAGTCCTCTCCCAAGCTGCTATTTATGGCCGGGTGACACAGTTTAACCAGCAAGCCATCAATTTCATCCTTCGAAACTTTCAGGTCAACAAAATGCTGAGTTACAGAAGCCAGGCACAAGGGAACACACTCAGATGTATAACCAGATACAAATTTACCAACCGTATGCACATATGACATGCTTGCTACTTCTATTGTCAGAAAATTTTATTTAAAAAAATATCCTGAGGACAGCATCACACTTTTTTTTGGAAACTTCTCTCTATTCAACCTATTGATGTGACCAAGAATATTCTAGGAATTCATCCGTTCTGCGGGAATGGGGCCTTCCTCACCTCTTTCTCCATAAAGAAGAACGTCAAGGAATCAGTGAGGGTCTCTGATCTCTTTTTCCACTCTGGACACTTCTTACATGGTGCCCAGCGACTGAGCCCACTGCTTCTCGGGATCCCTCTCATTTTCTGATGTATTCACAACTTCTGTTACTGTTCATAAGGTCCCTGTAAAGGTGCTTAGTTTAGACAAATCTTGTCCTAAGTAGGTAATTCTGACTCTGATTTACTTTGATGCGTTTGTTAAGCTCCTTAATGCCTCTTGTTTTGATTTCACTTTAAAAAATATTTTCTGTAACCGCAACAAATCATCTTTTTTGATTTCACATTTCAAAGTTTTTAACTGTGTAAATACAGTTCTTCTAACTCTTCTGTCCTAGGTTTCTGAAGGGATGAATTTAAAGCTTTGGGTGTGTAAACATTCTTAAACATCCCTGAAACAACTTCTTTAAAAAAAAAAAAAAAAAAAACCTTACTCTTACTTCCCAAACCACTAGGTCTCACATTGATACTCCACCACTGTGGCTTCAATCTGCCTTTCTAACTTTCATTCCAGCAAGTCTGTCCCTGGCCCTAACTGCAGTGAGCTAGAGCTCCAATCACATGTACGAAAGTGAAGCCTCTAGTCGTGTCTGCCTCTTTGTGACCCCATGGACTGTAGCCCACCAGGCTCCTCTGTCCATGGGATTCTCCAGGCAAGAGTACTGGAGTGGGTTGCCATTTCCTTCTCCAGGGGATCTTCCCAACCCAGGGATCGAACCTGGGTCTCCTGCATTGCAGGCAGACACTTTACCATCTGAGCCACCAGGGAAGTCCAATCACACGTATAAACATGGATAAATCCTTCAGATGTTAATAACACATATGATAACAATGTTGATATTCTAAAGTCATGAATTAGAAGAATGTGAGGGACAGAAATGTGTTCATTTTGGTACACACTGCTACAGAGCAAAAAACGTATTAAATTGCATATGCACAGTATCTGGAAAATGGAACACATTATTTGGAAAACGGAACACTCACTTCCAAATCTTTTTTTAAACCACCCTACTGATACATGACTGGTATGTGAAAAGGTGTATGTATTTAATGTAAATAGCCTGCTGAGCTTGGTGATAAGCATACACTTATGAAACCATCACCACTATCAAGTTTATAAACATATCCCTCACCTCCCAAAGTTTCCTCTCACTTATGACTATTATTATTTTTTGTGCGCTGGGGGTGGTGATGGTGGGAAAGAAGATAAGAACTATGAACAAAACCCAAATCCCTTAACGGTTCCATCTACCTGGAATAAGACCATAATGTTCCTCCTCCAACTTATTTGTAAGCCAAGATATTTCCAAGGCCAGCTCAAATTTTACTTCTCTAGGAAATTTTGATTCTCGGGATGGAATTCACCTCATAATCCTCTTCCCAGGCGGTGCTAGTGGTAAAGAACCCGCTTGCCAATGCAGGAGACATATGAGACAAGGGTTCGATCCTTGGGTCAGGAAGATCCCCTGGAGGGCATGGCAACCCACTCCAGCATTCTTGCCTGGAGAATCCCATGGACAGAGGAGCCTGGCGGGCTACAGTCCACAGGGTCGCAAAGAGTCAGACACGACTGAAGCGTCTCAGCACACGTGCACAGTCACTAAACCTCACACACTTAGGCACACATGTAAACAGAGTACACAGGACATTCATCTACAGTTTATTAAGTGATGAGTTACGGGAGGGAAGGTCTATGTCTTACTCATCTTTTGTTTGCCCTACAGCACCTAAGAGGTTTTGATTTAATAAAAGATAGTCATTTAATAACATTTATTGGATTGTATAGACAAACAGGGGAATTTTGCTTGGTTTCTCTTAACTGTTAGTTTTAACTACCCCATAGTTAGTTGTTCATCAACAGCTTCCTCCTATTGGATCTATGCAGCTTGAATCAAGTGCAGCTTAAAATAACTAAGCCACTGCCTAGGGCTCTGAACTCCTGTTTCTTCAGGTTTTTTATTTTTGGGTGTGGTAATTATGTTTATTTTAACAGACAATTTGTTTACATTTCTTGCCTTTATCAGGCCTGTCTCTTAAGTACAGAGAAACTATTTCTGGCTGTTCTGCTTTCCAAGGAAACCAGGCAATTTTCTTCTAAGGTCATGGAATTCTTTTACTTCCACAAGTCTGCTCTGCAGCACCTAAGACTTGCAGTTATAAAAACCATTGTTTTCTCAAAAGTCTGGAAATGGCCTGCAAGATATAATTAACTACCTGGAACAAACAATATCACACAAATAGATCTTCCCCTCAGAAAATAACTGTTGGCTTATGTGAAAACAATCTCACTTTTTTTTAGTGACTAGAAAATTTTGGAGCAAGAAAGCAGTATGTAAATTCAAATATACAAAAGTTTCAAGCCAGAAATCAATATAACAGTTTATATGTTCAGTTCAAGCAGCATGTCCACATATCAGAAATAGAACAGAAATGCCTATTCCAATAGAAACGCCTACCACCCCCGCTCCTATTCCAAACTATAAGCCAATGTAATTACACTATTGGAGTGGGGGATGAGGAATGAGATTAAAAATATTATCTGCCAAGTTACACACTTGAAAACCTAAAAGAATTAAATGGAAAAAGTATTAAATTTCAACATAAGAAAATTCAACAAAGCGCTGTGTAGAGAAAGCAGAAAAGAAATACCCTTCTTATAAGTGAACAATGCAGGGAAAGATTCCAATTATAGCAATAACCAAAAAGACATGTTTAAAACCGGGTTTAGATAAAGGAAAAAGACATTTCTTGTTCTTAGATTCAATGATATGATGGAAGAAATAAGTCAATTCTCTCTTTAAATTTTGTAAATTTAACCTGATTCCAAGGAAAATATGAAAAGAATTTTATTGGAAACTCATCATTCTGAATTGCATATGAAAAAAAAAAAAAGAGTAGTCTGGAAAATTCTGAAGTGAAGAAAAATGGATGGGCACAAGTACCACCACATATTAAAATACATTATAAAGCTACAGAAGGTAGAACAGTTGAAAAGTGAAGTATGAATTGATCAAGCTGGGGAGAAGAGAGAGGAGAAGGAAAGGGAAATAAAGATGCTTTTCTAAACATATGAAGAGATGTTCCATGTCTTACATAATGAGAGAAAAATAAGTATAATGACATATCTTTTTTTTTTCACTTCCCAGGGAGGAAAAAAAATTAGACAGCTTGATGATAATGTTGTAGTGGTGAGCTGGGATATAGTTGCCGGCAAGAGTGTAATCTGCTAAGTCGCTATGGGGGCATTTTGACAACAAAATGAAATAAAAGAATGCATATACCTTTTGAAATGTACCCTACAGATATGCTTCCAAAGATGGTCACGAAAGAGATTATCTATGCAACACGATTTCTAATTGCAAAAGGACTGGAAATAACCTAATGCTCACAGAGGAAGGTTTGGTTAGATAAATTACGGTATGAATACCTAAACAACAAAACATTATGCCACTGATTTTTTTATAGCAATAGTTTGAAAATATTTTTGAGATGTGTTGATACTAATTTCACATGCTATGTATTATGGTTTATATTAGCAACAAAAACCATGCCCTAATCTTTAACAGTGAAAGACTTTCAAATAGTTGGGAGGGATGTATGTGGGGGAAATTGAACTCTACCTTTGAGCCTAACATCCTGATTCTGAACTCCTCCTTTAGACAATGAAAAGACAAAGTTTCTGGTAGAAATATTAAAAAAAAAAAATTGAAAGGAGTATTGAAACTCCTTCATTGTTGAGAATGAAAGTATCATGAAAACAAACGACCCAGGATCTTGTTAAACTTATTAAGTATGCATATGGAGTGTTCATTTTAAAATGAAGCTGCTCTAGATACTGATATGAAATGATCTCTAAAACGTATTTCTAACTTAAAGAAAAAGAAACATGCAAAACTAGAGAGGGAAGTATCTTAACTTTCATGTAAAAAACAAAGGGATGCAAATTACGCAAATGTGTATATTTCCACAGAATCTCTCTGATGTATACACAGGAAACTGACAACTGAGATTGCTCTTGGGGAGAAAGATAAAGGTGGTAAGGGATCTTTTTTCTTTTAAAACTTGTGTACAGGCTTTTTTTTTTTTTAAACAATATGCATGTATTATCCCTATCTTAAAAAAAAAAACCCAAAAGACGCTCAAAACCACTAAACAGTAGGGAAATGTAAACCAAAACCATAGTGAGATAGCAGCTAAACAGTAACAATGGATATGAAGCACTAAGTCACGTCTGGCTGGACTCTCTGAGACCCCAGGAACTGTAGCCCACCAGGCTCCTCTGTCCGTGGGATTCTCCAGGCAAGAATACTGGAGTGGGTTGTCATGCCCTTCTCCAGGGGGTCTTCCTGACCCAGGGATGGAACCCACATCCCCTGCTGAGCCAAGGGGGAAGCCCTGATGGCCCACAGCCTTTAGGATGGCTTTATCTAAACAGACAAAGAGCAAATGACAAGCGTGGGCCAGTTGTGCAGATGTGGAGAATCAGGATCTCTGTGCAATGCTGGTGGGGATGCACTGAATAAAACGTGCAGGTACGGACACTATTGGAGACAGCATGCTGCTTCCCCAGAAAGTGAAACTTAGAACTACCGTATGATCCAGCAATTCAACTTCTGGACATACACCTGAAGATCTGAAAGCACAGACTTGAATAGATACTTGCACACCTGTGTTCACAGCAGCTTTATCCACAGCAACCAAAAGCTGGAAACAAGCCAAGTGTCTATTGACAGATGAATGGATAAACAGTATGTGGTATTCAACCCTAAAAAGGGGAGAAATTGACACAGGCCACAACACGGGTGAACCCTGAAGATACGATGCCAAGTAGTGTCTGGAAACGGATGGTGGGGCTGCGCAACAATGTAAGTGTGCTTAAAGCCACTGAGTTCAGTTCAGTCGCTCAGTCGTGTCCGACTCTTTGCGACCCCAAGGACTGCAGACCGCCAGGCCTCCCTGTCCATCACCAACTCCTGGAGTTTACTCAAACTCACGTCCATTGAGTCGGTGATGCCATCCAAGCATCTCATCCTCTGTCATACCCTTCTCCCCCCACCTTCAATCTTCTCAGCATCAGAGTCTTTTCACATGAGTCAGTTCTTTGCATCAGGTGGCCAAAGTATTGGGGAGTTTCCAGCTGAAAGGTACACTTAAAAATGGTTAAAATAGTAAATCCTATGTTGTGTATATTTTATCACAATTAAAAAAAATGTAATGCACAAATAGAAAATCTGAAGAGAACTATAGCAGGTAAAGAAATGGATACAGCTGATTAAAAATCTTCCCAGAAAAGCCCAGGCCCAGATGACTTCACTGATGAAGTCTACCAAGCATTAAAAGAGAAAATAATACCAATTCTCACACAAACTCTTTTGGAATACAGAGGAGAGAGTACTTCCCAACTCATTCTGAGAGAACAATATTACTGATATGAAAGCCAGACAAAGACATCAGAAAAATACTACAGACCAATTTCTCTCATGAATATATATGCAAAAACCATCAACAAAATATCAGCAAACCAAATTCAGCAACATCAGCAAAGGATTTTACTTCATGATCAAGCGGTAATTATGCCTAGAATGTAACACTGATTTAACATTCAAAATTCAACCAAGGTAATATACTATATTAATATAAAAAAGGACAAAACCCACATGATCCTCTTGATACACATAGGAAAAATATTTGATAAAATCCAAGACCTATTCATGATAAAAATGATCAACCAACTAGGGCTAGAAGGGAACATCCTGAACTTGATGAAGGTATCTATAAAAAAACCCTACAGCTCAGGACTTCCCTGTTGGTCCAGTGGTTAAGAATCTTCCTGCCAAATGCAGGGGACACAGGTTTGATCCCTGGTCCAGGAAGATCCCACATGCCTTGGGGCAACTAAGTCCATCTGCCCCAGTTACTGAGCCAACGCACCCCACAGCCCATGATCCACACCGAGAAGCCACCACACTGGGAAGCCCGCACGCCCAACCAGAGAAAAGCCTGAGCGTCCATGAAGACCCCCACCCCCATAAATAAGCAAAACCCTACAGCTTCTCCCATCCTCAGAGGTGAAAGGCTGAATGCTTTCTCCCGAAGACTGGGAAGGGGGAAAAGACTGGCACCCCCGCTTGCTCCACTTCCATTCAGTATTGTATTGGAGGTTCCGGCCAGTGCAAACAAGCCAGAAAAAGAAATGAAAACATGGAGAAGTCAGAAATTAACACTCTGTCCACACAGTATTAACAGTCCCAAAGTGGAAACAATCCAAATATCTATCGACATGGTACATGGATATACAAAATGTGACATGTTCACGTAGAGCATGACTGAGCAATACCTGCTGGAAGTCAGACACCTAAGACTGTGCATCACATGAGTCAATTCATATGAAATGACCAGAAAGGGCAAATCTACAAGACAGAGGGCAGATTAGTGGCTGCCTGTGCCTGGAGGTAGTTATGAGGATTGCTAATGGGCTCAAGGGATCTTTCTGGAGCAATGAAAATATTCTAAAACTGGATTGTGGTGGCTGTTGTACAACTTTGTAAATTTACTGAAAGTCACTGCATAGTATCTTTTAAATGTATGAGTTTTGTTGTATGTTAAGTATACCTCAATAAAGCTATTTAAAAAAAAATGCAAAAGAAGGACTTCCCTGGTGGCAGAGTGGATAAAAATCCGCCTGCCAATGCAGGGGACATGGGTTTGATCCCTGGTCCGCATGCCTTGGGGCAACTAAGTGCCACAGCACTGAGCCTGCATGTTGCAATTACTGAAGCCTGAGCATCGGAGCCTGTCCACTGCAGCAAGAGAAGCCGCTGCGATGAGAAGCCTGCACACCGCAACTAGGGAGGAGCCTCACTCACCACGACTAGAGAAAGCCCACGTGCAGTAACGAATAATAATAATTATTATAAAAAGTTTAAAAATTAAAAATGCACAAAAGTAACAATTATAATATCTTTTACATTAATACTACTGCTTGTTTACCTGTATTTTCACAGGCTGATTAAAAAAAATGAGAAGACTTACTAAATTAGAGCATCTAATTATGCATTTCTCTATTTTACTGGAAGAGAAAAATGCAGAAATAATGTATTCAGGAAAGGCCAATCTTTGCTTAAGCCATAAATTTGACGAGTAGATTATGTAAGACCTTTTATTATTCACCTTCCCTATCCCCTTCATAAGCATGAGTGATGAAAAATAAACTGTACCTTAAGGGCAAAAAGAGTGTTAGTTTTGCAATTTCTATTAAAGAATGGCTTTCTTTAACACCATCTATCTGATGATCTATCCATGAGAGAGCCAAAGTTCATCTGTTTGTGTTTTCTATAACTTTAACTGTTTAGACCTTTAGGGCACTTCCTTCAGATATATGGTCTACTAGGACAATTGGAGAAGGCAATGGCAACCCACTCCGGTGTTCTTGCCTGGAGAATCCCTGGGATGGGGGAGCCTGGTGGGCTGCCGTCTATGGGGTCACACAGAGTCAGACACGACTGAAGTGACTTAACAGCAGCAGCAGGACAATTGAAACTTACTTACTATTCTCACAGTCAAGTTCCCATCACAGTTCAGTCTTGATCGCTGAGACCCTTGGAGCTCTCAAGCCAACTCCTTTCTCTTACAGTCTTTCCTGTTCCCCTTTATCCTCTCTGTTAGCATTCTTGCCTTTTTCTCAGGATCGCTGACAATTCTGACACCTACCCTTCTGACTTAGCCCTTCCTGACGCCCCAACTCCTAGCTTCATGTCACTGGTCATCCTCTTCTTTTCTGCAGGGTGTGGGGTCTCCTCTGCCACTGAGGCACGCCTGACCCAGCTGCTTCTCCGATCTGCCAGACCCCATAATACTGTCATAATAATTACTGCTGCCATGCATCAGTGCTTTCAAAGCAACACCACAGGTTCTTTGAAAAGTTCCTTTTGAGGATTCTTATGGCCAACAAGTACATACTGCTATATTTAAAATGGATAACCAACAAGGACCTACTGTATAGCACAGGGAACTCTGCTCAATATTATGTGGCAGCCTGGAGGGGAGAGGAGTGAGGAGAGAATGCATACATGTACATGTGTGGCTGAGTCCCTTCGCAGTTCACCTAAATTAATCGGCTGTTTTGCTGTTTAGTTACCGAGTTGTGTCTGACTCTTTGTGACCCCGTGGAATTAGCTTGCCAGGCTCCTCTGTCTATGGGATTCTCCAGGCAAGGATACTGGAGTGGGTTGCCATTTCCTTCTCCAGGGGGTTTTCTGGACCCAGGGATTGAACACAGGTCTCCTGCTATACTCCAGTATAAAATTAAAAGTTTAAAAAAAAAAAGGATTCTTACAGCACCACCTTTTTATCTGAAGAGATCTGATACATTTTTCCACATCCACACATCACTACTGTAAGGACGTTTTACTAAATGTGGCTCAATCTAAGAGACGAGTGGATGTGAGAACTCATAAAGGAGACAGTTACATTAGTAAGACATATAGTTAAAGAAACAGATGACGTCCTTGGCAAGGGTGGGGAAATATATTCTCATACACTACTGGCATAATGGTTAAGCCAGAGGGCAAGCTGGCCATGTCTGTTACAATATCAAGGAGGTACCTTCTAGGATACCATTAAGGGCATTTTTGGGGGGCAACAGAGAGTGAGATGGTTGGATTCCATCACTGAATCAATGCTCATGAGTTCAAGCAAACTCTGGGAGCTGGTAAAGGACAGGGAAGCCTGGCATGCAGCAGTCCATGGGGTCATAAAGAGTCAGACATGACTTAGTGACTGAACACCAACATTTAAAAAGTACTTGAGGGACCTCCCTGGTGGTCCAGCGGTTAAAAATCTGCCTTGCGATGCAGAGGACACAGGTGTGAACCCTGCTCAGGGCACCGAGGCCCCATTTGCCCAGGAGCAGCTAAGTCCACTGCTGCAACTACACCCTGGAGCCCAAACACTGCAACCAAGGAGTCCGTGCAGTGCAATGAAAGAGCCAGCCTGATGCACGAAGATCCTGTGTGCCGCAACTAAGACCCGACACATCCAGATAAATACATGAGTACTAAAAAAAATCTACTGACGCCAGGGCCCAGTGATATCTCTCCATCAGAAAGTTAACTGTAATGCTGTTGAGCTGCACAGTGGACCTGCTAGACTTTACTTCCCATAAAGGCAGGGAGTAAATCTGTCTTCTCCACTGGAACATACCCATTACCTTAAGCAATGCCTAGCACAGAGAAGGTGTTCAGGAAGATCTGGTGAATGAAGAAATGAGTGGTGATGATGACTGAAGAGCAGTTTCTGCCTGGACCTCAGTTGGTACTGGGTAAGCCAGGAGCGAACTTTCCATTGGGAATGCTAGTTCCGTGGCCATGCTGCACTCTTGGCCCTAGACCTTCAAGTACCCTTTGCTGATCGTCAGAGCAAATGGCAGAGGAATCTGAGTACTCAGAGCAAACCGGTTACGAAACAAACGTGCCATTACAGTTAAAAGCAGCAGCAATGCTGTCATGCTCGTATTGTATGTCAGATTGTGTGTGTGCTCAGTCGTGTCAAACTCTTTGCAACTCCATGGGCTGTAGCCCACCAGGTTCCTCTGTCCATGGGATTCTCCAGGCAAGAATACTGGAGTGGGTTGCCATTTCTTTCTCCAGGGGATCTTCCTGACCCAGGGATGGAACCGGGTCTCCTGGATTGGAAGGTGGATTCTTTACTGTCTGAGCCACCAGGGAAGCCCTATTACATATACACAAATACAAAATTTTCCTTTTAATTCGTTACTCACCTTGGTGTGTATATATATATATATTTTGCCTTAAGTATAAAAGGTTTAATCTTCAGAGTCACCATCAGGACTTAGAAATGGCCAAGAGTAAAATATCCAGTTTAATCCCAGAGCACAACTGAACAGTGGTCCGGCCTTATGTCAGTTTTCAGAGCTCAAGGAAAACATTCTCAGGGGAAAAAAACCCCATCATACTGAGGTGGTGACAGAAAGGGTCTTTCTAAAGCTTGAAATGACATTACACCACAGAGACACACGAGGGCGCTCTAATCAACTAGCAAGGAGAAACACAGAGCTAGTGAAACCAGGTTGACATTTTAACAATTGTACTGAAAGAGGTGAATTAAGTCCTGGTAAAATTATGTTTGTTATTTACAGCAAGCCATCTTCTGCTCCTGATCCAAAGTTTGAGAAGTCAAAAGGATTCTGCAAGTCTTAAAACTGCAAGAAGAATCCACTGCTCTCAGATCCAAGGTAAGGATTAAGCACATCCCTTCCTAATGTTTGTTAAATTGACCTTGAGGCAGGATTTGCCCCTTTCAAGCCAGTCTTTTCTTTCAAATCTA
The DNA here is from genome assembly GCF_003369695.1 of Bos indicus x Bos taurus. NCBI lineage: Eukaryota > Metazoa > Chordata > Mammalia > Artiodactyla > Bovidae > Bos > Bos indicus x Bos taurus. The sequence goes on along the minus strand of NC_040083.1, from coordinate 9,668,997 downwards.
CAGTTCCACTTGGTGGTTTACCTGTCCTCAGCTGGAAGTGGCCCATGAATCCATTTCTTTGCTCCATCTGCTTTCTTAAGAAAAATGGTGAGTTGTAAGTTTGCACCTCTCCATCCCCGCCCCAAGCCAGTAGTAATGAAAGAGCATTTTGTACAAAAGGAGCCCAGACCACTGAAGAAAGTAACTCACGGCCTTATTGAGGTTTTAAATTCATAAAGACAACTACAGCATATAATTTTCTCCATCAAATTCAGAGTATAGCATAGAGCGAGCGTTTAAGTGACCTTTCTTTCAGATCTTTAACAAGAGAACAACAGAACTGCAGAAAGTCCTGGATTCTGAGGCAATCAGGCTCATTTTACTAAGGATCATCATTTATCTTAAAATCACATTCAAACTTTCGTCTCAGCAAAATTACAAATAATTCCATGTCATCGATCCTTGAGGTCAAATTCAATAGTTAAAATGCAAAGTATTAAAACTTTGAATGCCACGGGTATACTGTGGTTGTATAATACATCCTTATTGACTGAATAAACTAGAGGATTCTCTCCAGCTCTGGAACTATCTACAGGAAGCATGACAAATAATTCATTTTTGAACTGCTAGTTATTTTATTCACTTTAACGTTCATCTATTTGAATGACTAAATCCCTGGCCATGATGTTTCAAACTTGATTTCTGTCAATGAATTTGGGTTTTTGTGGGGGGACGGGGGCTCCCAAAGTCTTTTGTTAAAGATCCTGGTGAGTTCAATTTTCTATGCTTTGCTGAATTTGGCCATCAGGGTATACCCAATTAGGCTCAATCGATACTAAAAGGGGAATAGGCTCTAAAACGTGCTAATTTAGAGGATATGTTTCTAATTTTCCTGTTCTTTTCAAAGTTGTCCTGATTAATTGAAGATGAATTTTCCTCAAATAAAGTTGCCTGATATTACAAAGAAAAAATGAAAGTGTTAGTCACTCTCAGTCATGTCCAAATCTTTGCAATCTCATGGACTGTAGCCCACCAGGCTCCTCTGCCCATGGAATTTTCCAGGCAAGAATACTGGAGTGGGTTGCCATTTCCTACTCCAGGGGATCTTTCTGACCCAGGCATCGAACCTGCATCTCGAGTTGCCTACACTGGCAGGTGGATTCTTCACTACTAGCACTACCCGGAAAGCCCAACGGTATGGGAAGCATGACAAAAAAGAAGTCCAACTTGCTGTCAATGTTTCTGAAACCACTTTGCTGTGCTGAAAGATACTCCTGTATTATAAATCATCAAGTACCAAATGAGTTTTAGTTATTAGGTGGATGAACAATAAAGAGGGAAGGAGTAGAGATAGAACAATTCCTCTTCCTCTCAGGCACTTTATGGTTCTTAAAGGAGAAAAGATATTTCTACTTTTTCCACGTTTTCACATCTCTAAATGAAGTAAGCAGGAGAATTTTATAAGCAAACCAAAGTATAAGTAAATCAAACCCTAACAGTGATACCCTCAGCAAATGAGTTGTTACAGGAGAAGAAACCTGCTTCCCACTTGCCTGCCTTCGCACCACACACATTAACCATGATTTATCTTTTATTGACGAAACATGGTCTGTGTTTCAACGATTTAGGTGCCAAGCTCTTTGGCTTCTCTCAGCTGAACCTTCTTCAAGGAAGGCCCGAGCCCACTTGACATTCTTATCAGTTCAAGAACTACCTTTCCAAAGGAGGTGTATCTGACTCCCCACACACCCCCAGTATCCTCTCAATCCCCAAACCCTGAACATGATGACTCCAGTTCACCCAGATGGAGGTGAATTATAATTTTTTCATTACTTTGTATCTTCTTCATTAGATTGCATGCTTCTTTAGGACAAGGGTGGTGACTTTCAATTCTGCATTTTGAAATGTTTGGAAAACTGATGCAAAAGCAAATTGACACTCTCAAGGTTTACTGATCTGTGTGCCCTTCTTCTAATAGAAACAGCTTTAGATAGAGACAGTTTTAGAACTGAATCCACCTTTCTTATGTTCTCTACGGTCTCAAAGAACAGCTGACACTGTGCAGAGTATATATGCCTGTACCCTGTGTGGGTACGTACACACGTACTTTGCAAAAGCATGCTCAAATAATTAAGAGAAACCTTTTGTTTTTCCTCAAAAACTTCAGAAAGTAAAGCCTGACAATACCTGGCTGCAGGAACATGACTTTTAAAGCCTGAGAAACAGCATCTCACACCTTCTCTACTCAAATTATGCTATTACTAATTCCAATTAATTAGTTGGAGTGAATTAATTAAACCTGTGCACACTGAGAATAAAATGGCTCAAAACAAAAGCCTGAGCAGCTTTCCTATAAGCCAAGCGTCTGAGTTTTCTTTTTTTTTCTGAGTTTTTTAATGCAAAACTTTTCCAGGTATCCTGGCATGTTCCATATAACCTTAGCTCACGCAGTCCCTGCTGCTGCTGCTGCTAAGTCGCTTCAGTCTGTCCGACTCTGTGCGACCCCATAGACGGCAGCCCACCAGGCTCCCCCGTCCCTGGGATTCTCCAGGCAAGAACACTGGAGTGGGTTGCCATTTCCTTCTCCAATGCATTAAAGTGAAAAGTGAAGTCACAAGCTCAGTCGTGTCCGACTCCTAGCGACCCCATGGACTGCAGCCTACCAGGCCCCTCCGTCCATGGGATTTTCCAGGCAACAGTACTGGAGTGGGGTGCCATTGCCATTGCCTTCGCTCTATATTGTAACGCCATGTAACAGTTCCTCTCAGCCCATCTTATACAAAGTTTAAGACTCAAACCATCCAAGATCACACTCTGACTTCGACCTCCTTTGAATGATCAAAGGCAGTTAGGAGTCTATAACAGAGAATTAAATAAGAGATTAAGATCCGCCTAGAATTTTCCAAACTCTGTTCATGTTACCAAACCGTCTCAACAACTGTAAAAAGGAACGCTTAATCAAGGGTCAATCCCGTGGAAAGCAGTGTACCAATTATAACACTCACGTGGCAGCTGAGAAAAAAATCAACCCTGGTTCGTAAAGTCCAACCTTGGTCCGTATGTGAAGAAAGGTGACAAGATTCAGTCTCTTATCTAACCAAAAGGGCCGCGCCAAGGGATGAATTACATCTAGCAGTTGTGAAGGGTCTGAGTTGGAATTCAAACTCAACAACATCAGCTTTCCTTGGTTCACCCCACCTTCTAGTTTCCTGCCACCCCTCGTCCAAGACGGTTGCCTTCCTAAGGTGGAAACGACGAATTCCAAAAGGATATGCCCTCCGATCTAAGAACGGGGACTCACCAGTTTCATGCTGGACTTTTCGCCGGTAAGAAGCAGTTCCTCGACTTCTCAAACCCAGAAAGCGTCTTCCGGTTCAATCTCCGCCACGGCCCCGCCGAGAGCATCGCGGAACATGCAGTCTTTTTTCCCTACGCCCGTTTCCCGGCGCATCATGGGAAATGTAGTCATCTCTCCGTGCATCATGGGAACCATGGTCATCTTTCCTTTTCCTCTCCTCTTAGAACGCCTCCTTCCGTCAGCTCAAATTCATCCGCGCCGCCAATTCATCCTCCGTCTTCACCCCAGCATGATATCATGTCCCTCATCTGGGCCCAGAATCCACGGTATTCTGGGATATGTAGTTCCTACGGCTCTGGCGCCCCTTTCCCCTCCTCCCTGTGGGAAGACGCACGGGCGCGGTACTTGCCGGGAACTGTAGTTCCTTGGGGCCTCCGGACGAGAGTCTCGCACCTTTACTCAAGGGAGGCAAAAACTACAACTCCCAGGGCCGCCCGGTGGCAGCAGGTGGGAGCGGGGCTGTTGATATCAATATGGCGGTTGTCAGCCAGACAAAGACAGTCAGTCTGATGTGATTGAGACAAGGGAGGTTTTTCAGGGGGAGACTGGGAGATAGGGGCCTCCCCTCCCCCTTCTCCTCTTCCTGCGCCGGCCTCAACCCCTCCCCAGACCCCTCCCGACGGGCGCCCCACGCGGAAGACACCCCTCCCCCTCCCGTTTTCCCCTCCTCCCTACCTCAGACCTCAGCCCTTCGTACCGGGACGTTGGGGAGGGGGCTGTGCCGGGCGGAGAGAACTCAGCAAAGCATTCTGAGGTGAGTCGAGTGGTTTGGAAGCCTCAAATCTCTCCAGTCTCTTTCCTCACTTCTTTCTCTTCACTTTTTTTTGGGGGGGGGGGGTTGTGGGTGTTGGGGGAGTAAGTGAGTGGGCTGGGGATGAGTGTCTTAAGCGGCCCAACTGAGAGGAGGGAGGAAGCGGGGGGTTTCGCGGGGGTGACCCGAACGCAGGGTCTGGGGTGGGGCAGTTTGTGGGGGCGGTAATTGAAAGGCGTCCGGTGCTCCCAACTCTTTTCCCCTGGTTGCCTCCCCAATGGGCGGAAGGTTTGAATCCTGGAGGTGGGGTCTCCAGTTTGGAGTTTGGGAAAGTGTGAGGGGAATTTGAGGTGCGTGGGTTTGTTTGGGGTGCAGAGCTGTATTTGAAACTGGGTGACGTGCACTCGGGCGATGGGTTAGCCTTGAATAAATGTCTCTGGAGAGGAAGTTCGGGAGCCGGAGTCGGAGCTTTTAGCTGGGCCTGGGCGGAGAGGCGTGCGCGAGGTGCGGCTCTGGGACCTCTGGGCTAGCGGAGCGGCGCGGGGTGGCCGCGGGGAGCAACTCGTTTGTGTCCCATCGGCGGCTCACACTCCTCCTCCCCTTCTCCCGGGACCCACCTCCACCCCAAACTCAAGGCAGGCGCCTCGGAGAGATGAGGTGCGGTAGAGGTGGCTTTTTGCATCCTCAAGTTGGTAGCTAGGTGGGAAAGGAAGAGTGTTCTTAATATTTTATTCCGGAACCGTGTTTTGGTTACACTATTGGGGCTACTTGGAAAGGAGTCCTCCACCCATCCTCACCCCGAAACCGTAGGTCTCGTTGGTCGTCTTCGCCTTCCATAGATGAAACATTACTTAAGATTCGGGGGCGGAGGGGTGGGGGTCGGGAGTGCCCACTTGTGTACGCGACCCTCTGTGTCTGCTGAAGACACGGAATGACTGTTGTGTATCCTGTGGTTGGGTGACTTATTTTCGTAGTAGGAAAAACTGTTGGAAATTGTTGAGGGGGGTGCGTGGGGACTCGGTAAAAGGCGCAGCTTGTGTTTTTCTTCTACCCCACCCTGTTCTGCCTCGCATTTGGCTGAAAGCTGGTATGGAAGCGAGAGGAAACATTGGGTGAGTGAAGGGGAGAATGCACTTGGCATTACAAATACTGTACTATGGAAAGTTGAATGATGGTATAGAGTGATTACCGTTTTTATTTACCCTGAAGCTTTAAAAATCTTACGTATCATGTAGGGTAGAGTGATGTGACTAGTTAATTTCTATGGGATCCTGCAGGTGTAGAAACCTCTGCCGTCTCTCTCTGCCTGCCTGCCTGCCCGCCCGCCCTCCCTCCCTTCCTTCCTTCAGTGCTTCGTTTCTGTTCTGGCATGGTACATTTCTCTTCTTTGATGGACATGCTGCCTCCTGTGCCTGTTTCTTTAGTTGGTTCTATGTGGTTGTGCTTTTAGTGGTTTTGCTGTAAGATGCATCTTTCGATGAAGAGGACCTGCATTTGTTTTTAATTTGCATTTATTTCTCAGGTAATTATCACATCAAGATTGTAGTGCTTTGCGTTAAACTTATTTTAAAATTGCACAGCTGAGTTAGATCTAGTTGAGTTAAGTGTGTAAGTCAAGGTTGGAAATTTGAATTCTGATTTCCCCCCTCCCCCCCGAGTTTCAATTGGAGTTACAAAGGGAAGAGGATTGCAACATCTCTTGTTTCTCACAGTCTTTAATATTTAAAAACATTACACCAGAAGAATTAACATAATTTGTACTTCTTTCACCGGGAAATGTAAGTTTTTCAATAACCATTCTTTTGTCATATATTTTTAGTATAATGAACTTTTAAATAAAGAAATTGGCATAATTTGTCTTTTCGACTGCTGAGAATTTAATGTATTTACATATTTGGCTTATCAGTTCTTGAACCTATCAGTAAAGGACCTTAGATACTCTAAAAACTGGAAGTTACATCATATGTAATTATATGGTATGTTTTATAACCTGTGATTTGCAATTTCTGTGGTTGGTCATTTACACAGATAAGCTGACTTGTAAGTATGAGGTAGCATATTTATTTAGATTGACCTGAATAGAAAAAAAAGAATGTGTTTTTTCTAAATCTCAAACTTCGGATATACAATGTGTTGATACAAAGCTGACTTTTTAGTTTGTTATTAACTAGAATTTCCAGAATTATTTGTTTTAATCTTCTATTTTAGCCTGAAATATTACCTTTGCAAAAACTGGAGAAATATCCTATATAACTCCATATAACAGTGTTTTTCTGCTTAAAGATATTCTACTAAACAGTGTCTTTAAATGTTCAATGATTATTTTATAAATAGAAAAACTAAAATGTTTGTTTAGAGTTGGAAAACTTTAAAGTATAAGAATATATTCCCTTCCCCCTACCCTCATGTCAGATTTTGGTTTATTCTATGGAAATGCAAAGTTACTTACTGAGAAAAGCATTCATTAAACTTTTTCTGACTAGTGGTTTGGTTGAAGCCAAATATATCCCTTGCATTGGATGGGGTGATTCTGTTGCATTTCAGGCACTGAGCAATAAAATGATGTAAAGCCTTTACTGCAGGTTAAAGCATAAAACATTCTCAGCATGTGGAAGTCATATGGTTTACGAAAAAAGTAGAAAATCAGGGCATTGGTCCCTGTCCAGCTTAAAATTTCATCTGGTAACTGTGAAAGAGACACATTTATTTAATATGATTACTTCTAAAAATATTGCCTATATAATGAGAAGTTGAAAATTCAAACTGTTTTTAACCAATCTGTTGCTAGTTTAGTGTACGGCGTGCTGTGAATACTGTGGTTGCAAATGTGCACCAAGGAGCCTTTAGGGGTCAGCTTTATCTCAATGTCTTTAGCGAGGCTTCATTTTTCACTGCTGTCTGAATAAATTTCAGTCTTCTTAGCACAGATCTTAGTTGAAGCATCTAATTGAAACTTAGTAGCTTGGTATTGGTAAGTTACAAATATATTGCAACAAACCTTTCCTTGGTTCATGTTTTGAAAAAAAAAGAAGTAACCAGTTTATGGCAGTTTTTATAGCAAGTATTGATTGGATGGCATTGCTTGTTCCTGAAGATATTAAACACACTGGGAGTGTTTGTGCTTAATTTGTTCATTTTGGATCTTTTGATCATTATAGTGAGTCCATCCCACTTTTAATGTTTCAGGTGGTTTCTATGTTCCCTGTAAAACCATGTTTGCTTTTTCTATTCATTTCTTTGCAGTTCTTCTGGTATTTTTGTATGCAGATCTTAAAATTTGACTTATTTTTCTTGGGTATTAGAAATTTATCCTAGGATGTCACTTTTCATAAGTGAAAATTGGTATACTCTTCAACTTTTAAAAAAGGCTAACATTTATAGATAAACTTTAACAAGCTCAATGCAAGTGTGCTGGATTTTTTCATTTTGTGTATCTGCTTTATTTAGGTTTTTTTTTTACTTCCAGGTTTAATTTTATAGCTCCCTTTGCTGTTTGGCTAAATTATTCTTTGAACTGTTGGCGTTTACTTCTCAATTTACTAGAAGTTTATAAAAAAAGCTCTTTGAGTGGAAATCACAGGTTGTCTGAAGTGTCATATATGTACATTCACATATATAAAGCACCTTTATGTGTGCTTTTGTATGAAATTGGTATATACCTATCAGACATACAACCCATAAAGAAGAAATCTGAACCACAAGTAACAAGCTTTAAAAAACTCAAGCTTGAAATCAGAGTTTGCACCACCACGTTTGTTCACATTATAGAAGTTATGGAGATTTTTAGTGTTACTGCAAATCATGATTTTTGCAGATTCTGCCAAAGTCTGCTTCTTTCCAAAAGAAAGCTAGTGGTATTGAAAATTTTCTCAAAATAATATTAATATGTGATTAAATTCCTAGATGCAGCACCCCCCTCTCCCCTTATCGGGTTACTCACTGGTCTTAGGTACCATCCTAAGTAAAAAGTACGAAGATTTTTTTCTGAGTGATTCGGTCATGTAAAACTTTTACAGTGAGCCTGTTTAAATATGACCCAATGTTTTAGATAACTTGTTTTTGTTGATCTTAGATGAAATGAATTGGAAATTTACTAACATTGTTTTGGACACTTTCCAAGAGCATTTAGTTACTGGAAGGGCCTGGCTTTAGTGTTGTTTTTACCTTACAGTGGTAATAAGGTTGAAGTTATAGTAAGTTTTTTCAGTACATTTTTTCATTGTTCGTTATAGTACATTTGTACATTATAGTACATTTTTTCAAAATGTAATATTTTACAGATCCTTGACTTAGACTATAAAAATAGTGGGGTTTTTTTTGTTTGTTTGTTTGTTTGCATTTACAGACAGAAGAGAAAAACATAATTGATTTAACTTTGAAGTTATGAGTTGTTTTACTTTTTTTGAATCTCAGGAGTTATCTGCAGGCCCCTTCTAAGTGATAAAATGATTTTGATCCATTTAAAGGGCGTTTAGGTTTTCCTTAAATTTAGAGTGCTAAATATAAGAATGTTTGCTAAATCTCACAAACTCTAGCTTTTCTGTCCATGTTCAGTGATGGTCTGCGTGTGGTTTTATAGCTCTCTTTACTGTCTGCATATTAAACAATTAGTGTGGAGTTGCCTGGTGGCAGTAATTTTAAGTTATATAGTTACATTTTTAAAAGAGGATAAAGTCAGATGCTGTGCTGTTGTTGAGAAGAGGGTGATTTAATACTAAACCTTTCTGCTTTAAGGTTTTGATAAAGTAACAGGATCATTAAAATGTGCAGCTTTTGGTTTGGGCCTGGTCAGTGAAGGCTTAGACTCATCCTCACTCTCCCTTTTCTAATCATGAAGTCAGGCTGAATTTTTCTCCTTTGTATCTGTCTATTCACTTGTTTTCATTCTATTGCTATTCCCTTAATTCGGGTCTTCGTCCTTTCTGTCTTTCCACAGCCCTTCTTAACTCATCTTCAGGTTTCTGGTTTGGTTTTTTTTTTCTTTCATCCTTATGCTCCCACCTGAGCGATCTTGCTAAAATAAAATGTGAATTTGCTTGTTAGTCATACTTGGCTTATAATCCTTAATTGGCCCCTTAGCCCTTAGGTAAAGGCATATTACCATTCAACCTGTTCCAAATCTTGGCTCTGCCCCATCCTAGCTGTGTGACCTTCAGTTCCGTTCAGTTCAGTCGCTCAGTCGTGTCTGACTCTTTGCGACCCCATGAATTGCAGCACACCAGGCCTCCCTGTCCATCACCAACTCCTGGAGTTCACTCAAACTCACATCCATTGAGTCAGCGATGCCATCCAGCCATCTCATCCTCTGTTGTCCCCTTCTCCTCCTGCCCCCAATCCCTCCCAGCATCAGAGTGTTTTCCAATGAGTCAACTCTTTGCATGAGGTGGCCAAAGTACTGGAGTTTCAGCTTTAGCATCATTCCTTCCAAAGAACACCCAGGGCTTGATCTCCTTTAGAATGGACTGGTTGGATCTCCTTGCAGTCCAAGGGACTCTCAGGAGTCTTCTCCAACACCACAGTTCAACAGCATCAATTCTTCAGCGCTCAGCTTTCTTCACAGTCTAACTCTCACATCCACACATGACCACTGGAAAAACCATAGCCTTGACTTAGACGGACCTTTGTTGGCAAAGTAATGTTTCTGCTTTTCAATGTGCTATCTAGGTTGGTCATAACTTTTCTTCCAAGGAGTGTGACCTTAGGCAGATCATTTAATCTGTGCTTCAGTTTTCTCACCTGTTGAGTGGGAAGAACTAGTCCTTACTTCATAGGATTATTGTGAGCTCTTAGAATGATGTCGACATATTGTAAATGTTAACTATATCGTATTATACCACATATTTTATGCTCCTTTTCCTGCCTTATATTTTATCATTACCAATCCCAGACCCTATGGCCTTAGCGATCGATGCCAAACAAACCTCTTTAGCATAGACAGGGTTGGGTGTTCATTTGTGAGAGCTGCAGCTGTTACTAATGTCTTCAGAAGTAAAGAATTGTGACCTTTAAAGTATTATTGCTATGTTTATGCTTCCATAGTCTGTTGCTGTGACTTCTGTTTTTTCTCCCAAAATAAAAAGTAATATTTAAACCATAGCCTAATTCAGGATACAATTTTAAAATTCACTTTCCTAGCCCCATTAATACATGCTTAAGTTTCTTACCTAAATCTCCCCCTGTTAATCTAACTTGTTGTCTCATAACTTCAGTGAAGACCTATTAACTTTGTGTAGTTTTCTTCCACTTTCCCCATCTGTTCCACCCCCAGAAATCTGAATTCTTGTTCCATTTCAGGTAATGTATTTTCTTTACATTGCAATTGGGACAGTTGAATACTTGCTTTATATGATCTGGAAGCCACGTTTTAGACAGACATCTGTTTTATTTACCTGCTGATGTTTATACTTGAGGTTGGGTGGCTCCACTGCTTCAAGTTGATTTTCCAAAGTGGTAGATGATGCATATATGGTGATTTATATCTGTAACCCGTTTCTCTCAAGGAGGAGAAAGAATGACTTGTATTTACCAAACTGAGTCTCGTAAGGATAAATGTTACCCAAACACCCTGTGTCTAGAGGACACAGGGTGACAGCTAAGGTATCAGTTCAGACTGCAGAATGTAATTTTTGTAGGAGGCTATATTATGACTGTAGTTTGCAACCACCAATTTAGCCAGCATTTGCCTTCATGGAACATAATTGTTAACTATGGGGAACTTGAAAGTAGCTATTCCAAGTATTAACTTTATCTGGTTGAAAATCCATTTTCTGGAATCAAAGGTAGCCAGCCTATGTTTAGTTTTATATTATAGCTGTTTAGAGCCATTCAGGTCAGGAATAGTTGTACACTTTGTTGTCTGAGGATGACCTCTTTGTAAAGATGGCATGGTCTTATTTGGAATACTGTGTCCTGCTTTTCAGTAAACTCACTTTGCTTCAGATGTGCAAGTTCTAAGGTTAAATATAAATTTGTTTTTGAGTTTTTTTCCCCCTCAGAAAAAGTTTCTTCCTTCAATAAAATGTAATAATTAAAAAAATACTGGTTGCATTTTAATGCAACACAGGCATCAGCCGACTTGATCATCTTTGGTTAAACAAGATATTGTTGATGACTGCCAGCGATTGATTACTTCTCATTTTATGTTTCTTGGTTGACAGCATTTCATTTAAGTGCCTTTACTCTGTTACTGACAGTGAAAGTTTGTATTACCTGGTTAGGTCTCAGTTTTCCAGTCTGTTGAATAGGGGATTTAGGTTAATTTTTTAAATATATATAGTATTTTTGTTGTCATTGATTAAAAGCTATCCATTTACTTGTTTATTTTTAATCTTTAAATAATTACAGGTTCATAGGCAGTTGAAGAATAGAGAGGGCCTGGTACCTTTCACCCAGTTTCCCCTCCTGGTTACATCTTACATAACTTTTGTGCAGTATTAACACCAGGAAATTGACATTGGTACTCTGTGTGTGTGTAGGTCTTTGCCATTTTAGCACACATGTAGAATTTGTAACCGGCACCACAGTCAAGATGCAGAACTCTTCTGTCACCCCAGAGATTGAATGATCCCTCTTTATTCGTAAATTTTGTTGTGTTGTCAGTATAACTAAGAGAAAGATACCAATTATTGGATCAGTAATTTCGCTCTTGCCTTTTGTAGTTTGGAAGTTCTTTTGGCATATCTTGAAAGTTTTTATGGAAAATTCCAATTAAACTTTCTTATAAGAATTTAAAAATTGGCAAGCTTTTCTTAATTGAAGATTTTTAACATCAGTACCTGTTAAACTATTTTTAGTAAAAGGTAAGAATAATATTAAAAAATTCTATAAATTAAAAATTTCTGTAAATCAAATGTGTATGATTTAAATGCATTCAAGGCTTAAGTGATATTTCTTGCCACAGAGGATGTATGCTAGAATCAGTATTGGGTAAACAAAATCAGTTATTCTAACGTTAGTCTAGTCTTTGACGGTGTTGACGCAAACTTGTGGGATTAATTGATTATGAGCTCAATTTTAGTTTTATTTGGATTTGTTACAAGGGAATTCTCTTCAAAGGTTCAAAGATTGTTTTCAGAGAAAATACCTTAGAAGGAAAAAAGTGGTAAAGATACTTTTATTAGTCTAGGTACAAGAAAGAACCATCAGGTTAAAGACTAGTTAAGGAGCTGGCCTTTGCCTCCCCTTTATCAGCTGTGTGAGTTATAAAGCCTGTCTTCAAAAATGAGGCTGTTAATCCAACGTATCACTGATTATTACAAACCTCAAACAACAAAGGTCTGCTTTAAACAGGCTTATAAAATATTTGCAAATATGTTAACAGAAAAGATATATCATGTGGTTTTTGTCTCCTGTGGATTTGAGACAGTTTCTTGGTCCACACTGATATTTGCTTTGAAAACATCAATTAAATTTTAATTTGTTTCATTGGTAAGAATATGGTAAATATTGGTGGTTCTTCTTGATAAGTCAGATTCATATTTAGAAAACGTACTGGCTATCCGAGATTTCACTTTCTTCCTGATTCAATTTTTTTTTTCTCTTTGGATTTATCTGTTGCCAGCTTTTTATATTGGCTTCATGTGCATTCTAAAAAAAAATAATGCTTTAATCAGGAATTGTTTGGCTTGAAAGCGAGGTTGTGGTAGGGATCCGGTTCTTTTCGGTTGATAAAGAACAACTAGACCTTGTATAGATGGGGAAACTGTTAGGATCTGAGAAGCTAGTGTCTGTGTCATTCTGGGGCTTTATGGTTCCTTGTCTTGCCCTCTCTTTCCGTGTCTGCTTAATCTGCCTTTCCCATTTCTCCCTTCCACTTTTGTTTGCTTTGCTATAGTTTTTCAGTTTCTGCTGCTTCATAACTTGGACTTGCAGGTGCATTTGGTTTGCCATGTTACTGATTTGAACTGCTCTTTTCCTTTCAGCTAAAGCTTACCTCCTAATATTTCTTTAAATTCTCTTGGCGAGGGAGAAATCTGAATGCATTGCATGACCATGAGTTAGATGTGTGTTGCTGTTCTGTGGCGTTGGTGAGTAGGATGCAGGAGGACTCTTGTGGTAGGAATTGAAGAGGGTATTCAATTAAACATGTCAAGTCTAGCAGTACATATATAGATACTCTGAGTTACAAAGATGAGTTTAATCCTCTTCGTGTAGAGCACCCGGTGGTATAAGCCTTAATAAAAGGTGACTTCCAATGTTCATAGCAGTATTATTTATAATAACCAAGACATGCTGCTGCTGCTAAGTCGCTTCAGTCGTGTCCGACTCTGTGCAACCCCATAGACGGCAGCCCACCAGGCTCCCCCGTCCCTGGGATTCTCCAGGCAAGAACACTGGAGTGGGTTGCCATGTCCTTCTCCAATACTTGAAAGGGAAACGTGAAAGTGAAGTCGCTCAGTCGTGTCCGACTCTTCGAGACCCCATGGTCTGCAGCCTACCAGGCTCCTCCGTCCATGGGATTTTCCAGGCAAGAGTATTGGAGTGGGGTGCCATTGCCTTCTCCAACCAAGACATGAAAACAACCTAAATGTCTATCGCCAGATGAATGGATGAAGAAGATGCGGCATATATACATTGTGATGTGGGAAGTGTTCTGGGTAAGCAAGGTGTTTTTCTGGTTGTTACGCTTAATGATTAGTATTATGCCCAAACATCGAGCCTTTAATGGTTATATCATCAGTTCATTTTTTAAAGTTTTATATTTTCACATTCCAACTTTTAAGGCAGTCTTCCCCCCCGTTTTTTTTTTCCTTCAATAAATCTCTCCTAGTTTTCTATATCCATTAAACAAGATTTTTTTATAGTATGCCTTTTTGTATAGCAACCATCTCTTGAAATTTTGCTCTGACAGCTTTAATTACTCACTTTTGGGGGGGTCTGCCATCATTCTCAGAGTCTTAAATAATCCTGTTTGAGCTGGTTGAGAGCATGGACTTAGGAGCCAGACAGTTTAGGTGTAAGTCTGGCCTCCATGACTTACTCTGTAACTTTAATAAATCCTTGCCGTGTCTCAGTTTCTCCATCTGTGCGTTGGAAGTGAGTGATAGTACTTCCATTACGGGATTGCTGTGAGTGCTTCAAGAAGTACCGTAACGTGCTTAGGATAGTGGTGGGCACAGATGAAGACATCTTTTTTATTAGTTGGCCCTGCTTCTGTGTCTGTGGTATTTACCTCTCTGCTGTAAATAGAATTCTCATATGTTGAAAGTAGTCCCTTCCTAACTTATTTTTTGGTGATTTATTTCCTCAATTATACTTTTGTAGGCCTTATTTGCATTTGATACAAATGGCTATTTCCTTCTAGTTAAGATTCCTTCTATCCAGGTCTTCTTCCTTCCATTGTCTTTTTCCTTCCTTGCTAAAAGTTACCTCTGGTCTTAAGAGTTCCTACATTTGAAACCTTTAAATCACCCTTCAGTACTTTTCCTTTCCTAACTGCTCTCTGTCCTCCCCCGTCTAATTTCTCCGCAGTGTGCTGCTGATTTTCTCCTCCTCATGTCTCTCAGATGGTTCTCGTCCTTTTTACATCCGTAGTTGCCACCCTCACCCCTGCTCGCCGAGATGATTGCAGCAGTGGAACTGGCCTTGCCGCCTCTTCTGCACAGTCCCGTTAGAATAATTGTCATCAAGCTCTTTTCATCCAGTCGTTCAAGAAGTACCTTAGTTCGAGTTGTGTTATATCCCTGTTTTTAATCCTTGTATTTGCTTTTTTTTTTTTTAAGATTTTCTAACATTTTCTTCCCTCCCTTACTAGCGTTCTGTTTTCTTATTTCTAAAGATGTTTTCTCTGTTAGTCAAGTAAATTACCTTTCTTTCTGCTGTATGTTTTCATTCTTTACTTCTTGATACATACTACTTTCTCTGTTTAATATGTTTGTATAGGTTTATCTTGCCAGTTTAAATGTTCTTAATAAGACCTATTTTTTTTTCCAGATCACTGATTGTATTTTTATTATGTTTGATTGCAAAGCAAAATATAGCTATAAACTATTTTTAAGATAACCATTAACATTTAAATTTACAATTAAATTAACAATTTATTTTATTTTATTTTTTGATATTTTATTTATTTATTTATTTTTTCGTTATTAGGATTTTATTTTATTTTTTTGAAATATGTATAATATCATATATGAAACGAGTCGCCAGTCCAGGTTCGATGCACGATACTGGATGCTTGGGGCTGGTGCACTGGGACGACCCAGAGGGATGGTATGGGGAGGGAGGAGGGTTCAGGATGGGGAACACATGTATACCTGTGGCAGATTCATTTTGATATATGGCAAAACCAATACAATATTGTAAAGTTAAATAAAATTTAAAAAAAAAGACCTATTTAAAGCCTTCTCTTCTGAGGAGACATTTTCCAGTGAACCTTGTCTTGCTCAGACCAGTTCATTTTCTCCATAAATAAGCTGCACTTGTATACTCAGTTAATAGTGTATATAACTTTTTGTGTTTACTTGTAAGTATATCACATTTTAAATATATTGGTTTTCATTTCATGTGTATGGATTGGATTCTTAGTTGGAGTGTAAAGTCCTTGTGTCTCTTATTGGCTCATCTATCTCTGCCATTCTTTTCTCTTCTCCTTTAATTTTCATAGTTCATTTATTATGGCTCATTCATCCAACCAATATTGACTACATATTATCCATATAGACTCTAGGAAGCTCATGGTTTGGTTTTGATAGGATCAGAAGGAGGACTCAACCCTGAGTTAAAGATCTCAGTACTATACCTGAGTTATTCTCAGCCCAGTAATTTCTCAGATCCACGCTTAAAAATAGTAATTAGCATTTGATAGATTGCTGAGTCTTAAGTTCCTCACAAATATTTGTGCTACAGAATGCTGGTAGTAATGGCAGTAGTTAAGCATGGTCAGAGTAGAAAGTTTAAGTTCACTGTCTTCGAAGGATAGAAGATTCCCCCCCGCCTTTTTTTTTTAAACCTGAACAGTGGGAGATCTAAGGACCTTAAAAAATTTCTTGCTTATGAAATTATTGTATAGAAAAGAATTCAAGCAATAAAGTACATGTAAAATAACAAGCGTAGCTTCCCCCTCTTCTTCCCAACATGTTCTACTCTGGTTTCTGTCCGTTGCTCGTAAGAGACCTTCCTGAAATGTAGTAGTTTAAAACAACAATAATTATTATTATTTATTATCCTCTAAGGGTTCTGAGAATTGGCTCAGTTAAATGGTTCTCACTTTGGATCTCTCATCTGGAGTCATCTGAAGGCGCTCTCACCCCTGTGTCTGATGCCCAGGTTAGGAGAGCTCAAACAACTGCAGGCTGGGATAGCTGGGCCTTGTTTGGCACCTCTCTTGGTCTCTGTGATCTCTCCAGTGTGGTTTGTTCACAATAGCTGGACTGCTTACATGGTACCCCGGGGGCACCAACGGCAGGGGTCCCAACAGAGAGAGAAAACCAGGTATATATTGCTTTTTACGTGACCCCGTGGACTGTAACCCACCAGGCTTCTCTGTCCATGGCATTCTCCAGTCAATAATACTGGAGTGGGTTGCCATTCTCTTCTCCAGGGGCTCTTCCTGACCAGGGATAGACCCCAGGTCTCCTGCACTGCAGGCAGATTCTTTACCACTGAGCCACCAGGAAAGCAGGAGTGACGAGTTCTAGAAGAGCATGTATGAAGGAATATTGTTGTCAGTTATGGAAGATACAGACCAGGGATAAATGCTGTTAATAATTTGGTTTACTCTTAAATCATTGTCTTTGTATGTACAAATCATACTTCCAACTGTCTACTTATATGATTTTATCATACTCCATTTTTTTTATGTCATTAGGTAACTTTGCTCTATTTGACATGGATATATGTTATCCCATTACATGACAAACATATAATATTGTAAGAGGTAAAACAACTTATTTAATGTTAGAGTTACTATTTTTTTAAAATTTTACTTTATATTGGAGTATAGTTGAGTAGTGCTTCCCTTGTTTCTCAGACGGTAAAGAATCCACCTGCAATGCGGGAGACCTGAGTTCAATCCCTGGGTTGGGAAGATCCCCTGGAGGAGGGCATGGCTACCCACTCCAGTATTGTGGCCTGGAGAGTCCGCATGGACAGAGGAGCCTGGTGGGGCTCTATGGGGTCGCAAAGAGTCAGAAACGACTGAGCAACTAAGCACAGCACATAGTTGAGTAACCAACTTATTTTTCATTTAACAATGTAATGGTGTAAGTACTCATCTTACTTGTGTTGAACATCATAAATTCCCTGGTGGCTCAGACGATAAAGCGTCTGTCTGCAATGCAGGAGACCCAGGTTTGATCCCTGGGTTGGGAAGATACCCTGGAGAAGGAAATGGCAGCCCACTCCAGTATTCTTGCCTGGATAATCCCATGGATGGTGGAGCCTGGTAGGCTACCGTCCATGGAGTCACAAAGAGTCGGACACAACAGTGATTTCACTTTCACTTTCATAAATGAGTGAATTATAATTTGCTGTAACCACTCACCTAAAGTAGACATTTAAGCTCTCTGGGAAAGATTGAAGGCAAAAGGAGAAGAGGGTGGCAGAGGATGAGATGGTAGGATAGCATCACAGAGTTAGTGGGCATGAACTTGGGCAAACTCCAGGAGATAGTGAGGAACAGGGACGCCTGGTGTGCTTCAGTCCCCGGGGTCACATGGAGTCAGATACGACTTGGCAATTGAACAACAATAGGCTTTCTGGGGTTTATGCCTAGGAACCTTTCTTGACTGGTAGTAAATGTTGCAATAATACGGCTACTACTAATAATAGTCAAGAGACAATAAGCTTTTTCCTTATGCTGCTCTTTCAACCATTTGGAAATTATTTCTCAAAGATAAGTTTTTTTTTTCCTTTGCTGCTGCCTCCTTTTCTTCTCTCTGCTCTAATTCAATAATTCTGTGCTTCTGTCTTGCTTTCAGAGAAGATATGGAAGAAGTGGGAATACCATCATATATGTAGTAAAGCTGTCTTATTTGGCACTTTCCCATTTCAAGGATTGTTTTTTTTGTTCCTGTTAAGTAATGAGAAGCCATTAATTTGTAAGTTGTTAATTAATTTTAAAAAATTGGCTATAGTAAAAATCATTAAAAGCTGATTACCTAAACATTTCTCTTTAATGAAAAAAATATATGTGTATTTAACAATCACTTGATACAGCCTGTGGTTCTCAATTGGGATGATTTTACCCCCTTGGGATATTTAGCAACATTTGGAGACATTTTTGAGGGTCACAACTGGGTTGGGGTGCTGTTGTTGCCATCAGGTAGTGGTAGAGAAGCCAGGGATGCTGCCAAACATCTTTTAATTCACAAGACAATATTGCTCTCCATGCCCTCCCCTGCCTCCAAAGAAAGAAGTCTCTAGTCCAAATGGTCCATAGTGCTGGGGTCAAGAAACCTTTATCCAGGGCCAAGGTCTTTTCTTGATACATGAATTCACAGACTGGCAGTCTGCATCAGATTTTCATGCATAAACTATACCCACAATGTATTATTTATAATTTTGAGTTTTGATTTCTTTTGAATGGGAGGTAGACCTTAAAGACATATAATCTGTAAGTCATCTTAATATTTTATTATTTTCCCCACATCTCCAGTAGTCCCACCCACACTCAATTCAATAGCATTTTTAAAAGTAAATCATTTATTTTATCAAAATAGTCCATCTTTTTTTCAACCTAGTTTTTATAGAAACAGTTCTTTATACTCATATTTTGTTAGTTCAGATAAGATATAATTAAATTCCAGCTTTGCAGGAGCAGCTGATAAAGGGACTTTGGTTACCAAGACTAGATTAAGTGGTTAAGACTTTGCCTTCCAATGCAGCGGGTTTGAGTTTGATCCCTGGTTGGGAAACTAAGATCCCCCAAGCCTTGTGGCCAAAAATCCAAAACATAAGACAGAAGCAGTGTTGCAACAGATTCAATAAAAGACTTTTTTTTAAAAAAAGGACCACATCAAAAAAGTCTTTTTAAAAAAAGGACAACTGACTTAAACAGTGAGGGAACAAATGATATAAACAATCAGCAAACAAATCAACCTTCTTTTTTTGGTGCAGAGTAGAGTATTTGAGATATTAGTCTTTAGTATCTCATGTCAGTTTGATTTAGAAGGGCAGTCTAGAAGGCATTGGTTGATTGTGATGGCTGGTTGAGTGTAGGTTGGCTTAGAGCTTTTATATGAGCAATAAGAAATGGGAAGAATTTTTTGTTTATCAAAAAGAATTGTTTTCAAAGTAAATTCACTGGAAACTAATTCTTACTTAAGCTTAAAAAAAAAAAAAAAATGCCCCAAACAAAATCCGCACACATACACAGAGCAAAAATAGACAAACAGATACACCTACAAGCATGCTATAATGTTAACATATAACTGTTATATATGTAACAGGACATGTTATACATTATACTGCAATGTTATTACATATAATGCAATGTAATGTTGCACCTGTACATGCAGCATTGTGGTTGCATTTTGTCTTGCCCCAAATTGGTTGGATTTAGGAGGACATGATAGAGGAGAGTCAGAAGAGGAGATGCCAGTGGTAGTCATTTGAAAGAGAATAATGGTCTCCACTCTTAATTAATACGCTTTAGTGGTAGGAGTCTAGTGATCTTTGGGTATTCAGGATAATCAAGAAGCCTATTCTATTTGGAAGTTATTAAATTATTTTGCTGGGTTCCAGCCCCTCTCATATAATATATTTAATCATATTTTTGTGTGTGTGCTTCAAAGACAGCGGTGTTACCCTATTTAACAGATCTCTATTTTAAATGGACTGACTTGCATGATTATCTTCTTTTAGATCACCGTCATCTGAATCTTTGCATGTTAAACCCCGTCAGCCAGTCTCTTGCCTTGTACCAAAACATTTCATATGCTTCTTTAAAATACTTGAACTCAGGATCTCAGTTTCTCTAGTTAATTACAGAATTGATTCTAATAGACATTTCTGATCTTTGCCTTATACTAGCACTGTTTTCAGCGGTGATTATATGAATTTTTAACATATATACATAATTTTGGCTACATGAACTTGTGCAGGCTGACTTACTGCCTAATAAAAATTATGTTATTTTGAATTTAATCCGAGATTAATCAGAGAAATCCAGGAATTGGCATTTTAGATACCCTAATGAATTATCTAGTCACCACTAGCCAGTGGGAAATACAGCTTGAATAGATGGTTGAGGATTAAACTGAATTAGCATAAGATTGCTAAAGTTGTTAATTACTATTTCTGTAGTTGTTGGAAATGTTAGCTTTTCTTTCCTGCACTTTCTGCTAATGGTGGTAATTTCTTTATGGAGAAAAACTTGTAAGAGAAGCCTAAGAGATTACTTAACAATGTAAGTAATCTTTTTTCCCCCTCAAGTTAACTCTTAGTTAATGAGATTTTTAAAAATTATCATTTCTTCCTCTCAAACATACATAAAAAGAAAATTCAATGTATAAAATGTTGTTTTGTATATTTATGTAATTGTCTTACAAGACATTTCTAAAATACTCAATATCTAAACATTTTTAAACTTTGTATATCCATTTCCTCTCCTTTTTCAAGCATAATGAGATTCTTAGGAAAAACTTTTTGAAAATGATAATTATGAATGGATTACCAAACTGAACTGATCAAGTTATCAGAGTTATTTGAAAAATAATTAAATGGAATCTGGGGGGAAAATTCATTTTTTTAAATGAAAGATTATTTTTCACTAGTGTCAGGAAGCATTTAACAGGAGGCTTTCTGTGTGCTGTTTTGGATCTGTCAGGAATTCTCTGTTCCTTATTAATTCCTGAATATTCAGGAGTTAAGAGGAGAGGCAAGCCTCTCCCAGGGGCTGAGGAATCCAGGCATTTCCTTCATTAGTGTTTCTATGTGGTGATAAGTACCCTCTTCCTTCTTGTGAACCATATGGTAAAAGTGATTGTTTACAAATCTCTCTTTATATGGATTGCCTATGTTTTGTAAGTCTGGAATTTTAATCTTTATCTTTGCTGAGAATAACTACTTTGTAAGACGGTATATATGCCCACACCATGTTGATTAAAACACCTTTGCTCCATCAGAGCTCTGGTTCCCATGTCTTTCTTTTTCTTTCTTAGTCTCTCTGAGTTCACTTTCCTGCCTGGGCTTCTAAGACCCTCTCGAGAAGGCGCTCTGCTCCTTCACCCTATCGAGAGGGCGCCTGAGGCCTTTGTGAACAGAGCGAGCCCGGTGCAAGGGCTTTACTGGCTTTCTGCGTAAACCAAGGAATATCAGCCTCTTTCTCTCCTTTACTTTCTTATCGTCGACTCTGGACCACCAGGTTCCGGTCCATTAAAGGACCTCAGCACACATGAACCAGGTGCATATGGGGTCAGTTTAGAAGAGGCGTAGTACACATTTTAGGGCAGTTTGTTCCATGTGTGGTGATGATGTTTCACGTTGTTGGTAGTTGTATCAACAAGGTGTAATGTATAGTTCTTTAAAGAAAAGGACTGGAAATGATCTGGTTTATCATTTGCATCCAATAAGGAATTGAAGGAAGAAAGATTTCCTTGTTTAAAGTCTTACTGTCAAGGTAGAACTCAGGTCATTTATCTCTTTGTTTCACACTCTCTCCATTGTTCTGCCTGTTACCAAAGACAGTGAACTCTAATTCACTTTGCTCAAATTCTGCAAATTAGTGAAGGGCAGTTAGGGGATTTGAATAACTTCCTTTTTATAGATGGGTCTATATTTTTAACAGTAATTCAGTTTATCTCTCTTGTTTTCATTATCACTTTAGTGTATAGTATCCATTATCTAACAGTCTCATCCAGGTAGTATAAAAATGGTTCAGTCAGTCACTTATTTGTCATGTACCTCTGCATTTGACCGTGTTGTCTTAGGAAGCCTTCAGGCTGCTCAGCTTCTCTCTGCGATCTTAGGTATGTATAGCTACTGTTGTATTTTTGTCTTGAGTTTTCCAACCATTTGCTGACCCTCGCATTATGAATCTCTTCTGCTCGAGATCTGTCAAATAATCATTATTGTATATCTATATATGTAGTCATTTTATTGCCTGATTTAATTCATTGATAGACATTTGAGACATCATGTTGTATAATGTGTAGACACTGGTTTATATCCATTTACATATCATTTTTGCATCAATTTACAAATGAGCATAGAAACATGTTTTTGGTTTAGTTTGTATTTTTATTTTAAAATGAAAACATAATCAGCTAGCCTTTTTTTGATTTACAGAACCTTTCCTAGGACCATAATTTGTCCATGTTCAAAGACTAGGTTTGTTATTTTTTTCAATTTAAGCTTTTTTTAGTTGAGGAAAAAGGGAAAAAATGGACCTTTACTAAGTATATATAGTTTGAAAATGTTTGTCTTTATAAACGTGAAAATCTATTGATAAAAACAAAAAAAATTTATATGAATATCTGTTAAAATATGGGTTATACAGAAGGCCTTAAAATTAGACATTGATAAATATACCACCAGAGTTGCTGGAGTATTTGAAGCAGGTTTAAAGAATTTTTTGAAATCATGTTGAGTTTGACCTACACTGATAGGTATGATGGCCAGTTTAGTTTAAGACAGTGGAAGAGCAGTATACATTGACAAAGTCTAAACATTAAGTTTCCAATCACTGACTGAATATTATGTAAAATACAGTAAAAAGTGAATGACTAGGAAAAAAAAATAACCTAAGAAATATAGGATTCAGGTCCAAATATTATCAGATTCAGCAGACATATTATTTTGCGAAATTGCTATTGAAGTTTCTAAACACATATCCTTAGCTTCTGTAATTATCTAGTCATGGATCAGTCTCAGACAGTAACGGTGCACATAGATTGGCATTGGTCTGCAGATCACATTGAGAAGGACTGTTCTAGAATATACAAGTGTTGTAAATACTGTGTTTTAGAAGTCATTCCTAGACTAGAAAACTCTGTTTTACAGGAACTACTGCTGCTGCTAACAATACACTGGGGCCTAACCCTAAAGTGCTGAGTGGCCTCCTATGAGGACCAAAAAAGGGAACATGGGAATTAAAAAAAGTTTTATTGAGGTGTGATTTATGTAGCATAAAATTCACTTCTACTAAGTGTATACAGTGACTTCAGTTAATTTGCCAACTTAGGTAAAACATCACCTGAGAACAGGTGATCAAACAAAACTTTGTAAACAAATTTCTACAGCAGCATTATTCATAATAGACAAGTAGAAACAGTCCAAATGTCTATTAATTGATGAATGGATACACACAATTTTAGAACATTTTAATCACATCAGTCAGATCTTTCATGCTCTTTTGTATTTATTACCCATTCCTATCTCCATCCCCCAGTCAAGCACTAATCTATTTTTTGTGACTATAGACTTACCTTTTCCGGGCATTTCACCTAGACAAAATCATACAGTATATAGTCTTTTGTGTCTGGTCTCTTTGATTTAGCATTTTTTTTTAACTTTGATCCATGTTGTAGCATGTATCAGTATTTTGTTCCTTTTTATTATTGAATTAAATTTCATTTTACAGAAATAACACGATTTGCTCACCAACTGATAAATGTTTGTTTTTTCCCCCAGATTTTAGGATATTATGAATAATGCTTACGTGAATATTTGCATGCAACTTTTTTTTGTGAACATGTTTTCATCTCTTGTTTAACTTTTAAAGAAATCCCCAAGCTGTTTTATGGTGACATGAACTATGTCCTAAGGTTTCAGTTTCTTCACATCCTTTTCAACACTTGTTTTCTTTTTTGATTATAGCTGTTCTTATACAAGTGATGTACTGTCTCATTGTGGTGCTAATTTGCTAATGACATGAACATCTTTTCATGTGTTTTTTGCTCATTCATATATCTTTTGTGAAATACTTATTCAGATATTTTGCCCATTTTATAATTGAGATGTTCGTCGTCTTATTGTTTTAAGAATTCTTTTTGTGTTTTGGATACACATCTCCTGTCAGATACGTGATTTCCAAATGTTTTCTTCTAATCCTTGACTTTTTTCTTTTCTTTCTCTTATTGATGTGTTTTGAAGTGAGACTCGGTGTTTGGTTACATTGTTCCTTATTTTAAAGAATCACAAGGACTAATATATGAAACGGGAGATCAGTGGCAGGGTGTGTTCTTTAGCCTGTTTCAGAAACTGCTTGCATATTGCTGGGCTTTGCTTCTGAATTATGCTAAAGACCGAGCGACTGTTTTAAGCCAGGTCTCCTAGTACGTGTGTTGGTGGAGTTGTTTGGCCAACATTTCATTGACATAAGCATCCCCTTTCATTGTAATTCCTCAAGTAGGTTTCTTGGTTGGAGAAACAAAGACTGACTCTGGCTATTTAAACTAGTAGTAAACTTATTAAACGGATGTCGCGAAGCTCTCAGCATGTCTGGGAATACTAGAGACCAGACTGGTACAACGGGCAGAGCTGCTGCTGGCCGTCCCCTGGCAGGAGCCGCAGGTCCGGCTTGCTTAGGGCAGCATTCTGCTGCTTGAGACCTGTGCTGCTGCTGTCGGACTTCTGTTTCTGTCCCGAAACTTAAATCAGGCTGCAACGGTCCTCTCTACTCAAGAATGTTCTTTCTGCTTGTTTGTAACACACATTCCTGATTCAAAGTGTGAGGCAGGTACCTCTGCCTATGGTCTGTTTCTGAAGGAAGCTGGGAAATGAATATTTGGCATTTTCAACTTCTTAATAAGAGATAAATCCTACCTCTCATTAATGTTTAATGACACAGTATTTCTCATCTAAAAAGAAAAGGAGAAAAGCAGTCTTTCTCTCTCTTGCTCATCTAGACACTGCTGTGTCTCCTCTACTCTGTAGGCCGTATGGACTGGAGGCAGTTTTCGCCTCCGTCTGCTGGCCTTTTGTGGATCCTCAATCCACTGAAATCTGGTGTGCACTCTTCTTCCATAAGGTGCCTGAAATTCACAGACAGATGTCAGTCTTCCGGTTTGATGCATCAACAGTGTTTGTTAAGGATCATGCCTCTTTTCTGAAACAGTTCCTTCCTTGATGTCTTTGAAACCTCCATATTTTGGCTTTCTTCTTAGTCTCTTGGAGGCTTCTTCTTGCCCTCTAATAAAGTTTTTCAGGTTCCTTGAAGGTGTGCTCCAGGCCCTGTTTTCTTCTCATTGCACACTCCACGGGCAAGCTCATCTATTCCGGTAGCCTCAGTTACCACTTATAGACCAGCACACACAACTCTGTTGTGCTGCAGAGAGAGCTGTATATACATTTAGCTGTTTCCTCTTGGGTATGTCAAAGATATCTCAAAATCAACACTTTTGAAAGCCACATTTAGGTTTTCTCTTCTAGTATTACTTGTTTTGACACCAGCAATCAAACATCTGGTCAAGCTAGAAACCTGGACACTGTCCTTGAACTCTTCTGTTGACTTCATACCACTTCTTCTAGAATTCTATTTATTAAATGTCTCCTGAAATTCACCAGTTCTTGCTCTCCTTCCTGCAATCACCCTGGTCCAGTGGTGGCCTAGAATGGTTCACTGTAGAACTTTCTAGTAACACACCCTCCTGCTGGTCTTGCCTTGTTTCCCACAGGATAGCCAGATGGATAATTAAGATAAAGTCCAGACTGCTGAACCTGCCTTTTAAGGCTCTCTAAGATATTTACCCTCACTTATCTGTAGATCTCTTGATAACTGGCTTTCTTCTTCCACTTGATACTTCAGTTATACTAAACTTCCTTCAGTTTCTCAATTGGGCAGACATCTTGCCTCATTTATCCCACATGCTGTTTGAGTAGTACATTTTCCTCTCCCACTTGTATTTTAGTGTCCCATTTCTCCACTCAGCAGTGCCCACTGAGTCTTCCTGTTGTAGTTTCAATACAATTCCCTAGACTAGGTGAGTTCCTTCTTTTGCATACTTTTGAAACACCTTCCCTAAAATAATACTCTTTACAATTTATTGTAATTATTTGTCTTTTCTCCCAAGACTTCAAACTACGTAAGGACCAGAATCCTGCTTAAAGGTGTATATACACACCTACCTCTATAGCACCTACCATAGAGCTTCACACATAGTAAATGTTCAATAACTGTATGTTAAACAAATAAGAGTCTCTAATCTGTTCAGAGAGAGAAGGCCTTCTTGTAGTACCAGTAGAACCACCTGAGATGGATGAGTTCAATGTACTGGGCTTAGGTTAATCTATTTTAAAATGCCTAGAATTTCATTACTCTAAATTATCAGAGAATATTAGCATATTATTGGCACTTACATAGTAAAATCTATCTTTAGGAACTTAATAAAATTATAGTTGTGGAATTGAATATGTGTCAATGGTGGTGGTTTAGTTGTTAAGTCGTGTCTGACTATGATCCCATAGATTGTAGCCAGCCAGGTTCCTCTGTCTATGGGATTCTCCAAGCAAGAATACTGGAATGTTTGCCATTTCCTTCTCCAGAGGATCTTCCCGACCCAGGAATCGAACCCGTGTCTCCTGCATTACAGGCAGATTCTTTATTGACTGAGCTATGAGCGAAGATTTATAATCTATTAATGGTCAGTGGGAAATTTAACTTATAAAACTTGAAATAATGCTCATCAAAATTATCGTTCCTCACTTTTAACTGTGGGGTGTTATTTTACAGAGGGCACAAATATCTGAGCATATGCTTCCCCTCTTCTCCTTCATCATGACAAACATCTGTGTCAGGTTCAGCCTGGTATCCCTTTGACCCACAGCCCTGAAGGCAGCCATGACAGTGATGTGGCTTTGAAACCTTTTTGACTTCCCTAGCTTAAGTAAGGGCTCAGTAGGGTTTCAATTAATAAGTGAAGATGTGGTTTTCATTTTGGTGAGAATTTCTTTTTTCTCTATGCCTATTTCAATGGGAATCTACCTATTTGCTTAGAAGTTATTCTAAAAATTAATATTATGGCTTTAATACCTTCATTTCCTGTAATACCTTCATGGAAATGAAGTGCTTTCTAAAAGCCAGTGAGTGCATTATAAACATACATGAATAGAATGAAAGAACTGTAAAGAAAATCTCTGCAGAACATATTTTTATTTATTCAAAAGTGGCAATAGAAGAAACACTGCTGGGTCAGAGTAAAAGTTGGGATGTTTCAGTTGCAAAATTAGAAAATCTATGAAGATAATTTAAACTAAATTTAAACTATATGAAGTGATTTATTTATGTATCAGAAAAATCCAAAATTGGGGCAGCTTCAGGCAAAAGTTGATCCAGAGACTTTGATACCATCAATAATCTTTTTTCATGTTGTGTTGTTGGACTTTGCAGTCTCAATTTCCTAGAGCAGCCCTGTCCAACAAATATAATGTGAGTGTCCTTTGTAGTAATAAATATTCTAGTAACTATGCTTAAAAAGAAACAGATGATAATTTTGATAATATCCTTCATATAACTTCATATGTCCAAAATATTTCCATTTTAATATGTAATCTGTGTAAAGTTATTAATGAGATATTTATATTTTTTTTCATGCCACGTCCTCAAAATCTTATATATTTTATCCTTAAAACATATCTCATTTGGGACTAACCACGTTTCACGCACTCTGTTAGGTACACATGACTGGTGGCTGCTGTAGCAGACAACACAATTTTAACATTTCTGCTTTACCTTAATGCTGCTTTTCCCCATTTCTTCAGGTTGGCCACCTGCAGTGATGGAACCTATCCAGGCCTGGAGTTTTCTTTGTTGGGATATTTTAAAACTATGAACTTAGATGCTTTAATAGCTGTTGGACTATTCCCTTGTTTCTTTTGATCGTTTGTATATTTCAAGGAGTTGGTCTGTTTCATCTAAGTTGCTGAGTTTATGTAAGAGTTTTTTAATTCTGTCCTCGCTTTCATTATCAAGAAACCATAACTGGTGAAATATTTGTGCTTCATTTGAGTGTATACACATCATTTTACACTAGCACACCACGCTTAAATGCTTCCAACTTAGCAAAAGTGTCTAAAAGTAGTAAAATCGAGATCATTCAAAAAATCATTCAAAAAAATCATTTACTGGGACGTGAGTGGACAGATAACTAAAAAAAGGTCTACCAATGGGGTTTATGAAATGTTATCAAAATCATTTAAGCACCTGAATTCAAGGAAGGCTGCTGCTGCTGCTGCTGCTGCTGCTGCTAAGTCGCTTCAGTCATGTCCAACTCTGTGCGACCCCAAGGAAGACTACTAAAGTCATAATCCAGTTTTAAAGATCAGGAGCTTCTTAAGGACACTTACAACATTATCCAAACATTGTAGCAGCTTTTAAAGCATTACTATATTCTGTCAGTTCTAAATTGAATAAGTTAGGGAGTTAAAAAAAGAAGGATGTTATTTTTCTTGACCAAAATACCAACAAAGAGGAAAGTGGCAGATAGAATATTATTTGTTCAATGTCCCTGACGTAGCCAACTTTCCTTTTACAATGAAAGATTAATCCTGTAGCAAATGTAAAAGATGTGGGATCCACACGACCTAAATGACCTGTTTATAATTCTGAATGTCAAAGTAACATATGTATTTACCTCTCTTTCAACAAAAACCATATCCTTGAAAGGTAGTAAATAACACGAATTTTTATGTACCAAAATTTACTAAATTTTGTGGTAGATGTAAAACATTAAAAAAAAAAGCCTTTAAATACTTTCATAAAATGAATAGTCAAAGATCACTGTTAGAAACATGTGGTCTTCCATAGTACTTTTTCAAGTTCAAAGGTAACTATAAATGCAAATTTTGTTTAGGTGAAAGTAAGCATTACCTTAATTTAAAAATGAAAGTCTTAGTCAAAGATCTTTCAAGTGTTGAATATTATAAAGAACAAGCAAAGTGTTTTTTTCAATAGCTAGGCTTAGAGATGTATTGCATACAAAATTGGCTTATGAATAAACAATTATGTTTATTGTGACAAATATAGCATTTTAAAAATATTTCTTCCCGGATTTAACATTAGCTGGGTAAACTTCACAGCAGCTCTAGTTTCAAATATGTATGTTAACCTTTTAATTACATTGTTTCTTCAGTCATTCATCAAGTCTTTTATTATTAAGGTCCTACTCTGTGGTGGGGCTTACAGTTGTGAATAAGATAGACTTGGTCACATAAGTCCTTAATATTTACCTGTAGATTAAAATCCTGTGCAATATCTTCTTAAAGTCTGAATATATTATCAGTTTATTAAGAAGATTTATTGTTCAATTCAACATGAGATGGTGTGATAAACCTACATGTTTATTTATACAAATTTATTCACTTATACATATATACATACATGTATTGGCATGTTGGGACTTAATTAACAGAGCATAACTCTGGAGTTAAGTTACCTGAATTTGAATTTTCCACCTGCTGCTTACATGCTGTGTGATCCTTAACCAGTTAATACTGTCAACCTGCCTGATAGGGTTGGATTAAAGGAGTTACTTGGTGTAGATTTAGTGCCTGTTAAATGTTAAGGCTTCCCAGGTGGCGCTAGTGGTAAAGAACCCGCCTGCCCATGCAGTAGAGCCAGGTTCCATCCCTGGGTTGGGAAGATTGCCTGGAGGAGGAAAAGGCAACCCATTCCGGTATTCTTGTCCATGGGAGAATCCCATGCACAGAGGAGCCTGGCGGGCGACAGTCCATGGAGTCGCAAAAGAGACACAGCTGAGCGACTGAACAGGCACAAATATCAATACTTAGGGTTCTGTTAGTGTTATCATTTACTCTGATGACTAATAACCTATATTTTGTCAGAAAATAAATGATTTTGTTTATTAATTTGAAAAAATTAGGATAAAGCCTGTGAAATCTCTATTAGCTGCAAATGAGCTGTCTTATGTTAATTGTCATCGTTATGTTAGCTTGGACTTTATTCTCCAATTTGACTTGACAAGTTCTGTCTGTCTCCATCATATAGCCCCAAACTGTATTACATATATGGCCACCTCTGTTTTTTAAGGGTGCTTGGTGACTCCCATTGGCAATATGAACAAAATCAGAGTTTTGTTAGTAAGTAACAAAGGAAAAAATATTTTCAGCAAGCCACTAACAATGTCTGCCATAATTATTTTCTGTAAAGTTATTTTTCTTCCTCTTGTTTTTATAGTTCATATCAGGGATTTCCTTTATAAGCAAAACAATAAAGGAATTATAAAAAATAAGAGTGTTGAAAATAATTCACTTTATAATGTATTTTATACCATATACCATCTTTGTATATCCTTCGAATGCCATGGTGATGTTGTAAATAAAGATTGATAGCTATTTTATTTTAGATATTAGGTAACCTTGACCCTGGAGAAGGCGATGGCACCCCACTCCAGTACTCTTGCCTGGAAAATCCCATGGGTGGAAGAGCCTGGTAGGCTGCAGTCCATGGGGTCACTAAGAGTCGGACACGACTAAGCGACTTCACTTTCACTTTTCACTTTCCTGCATTGGAGAAGGAAATGGCAACCCACTCCAGTGTTCTTGCTTGGAGAATCCCAGGGACGGGGGAGCCTGGTGGGCCGCTGTCTGTGGGGTCGCACAGAGTCGGACACGACTGAAGTGACTTAGCAGCAGCGGCAGCAACCTTGACTCCAGTGAAATTTTAAGTTGCGTTCTCTTTTCTGAGGAGGGAAGATGGTTTAAGTACATCCTATCCTTGTAAGGGACTAAATTATTTTGGCTCTTGAAATTTATCCCATCACTTTTTTGCTTACTTAAGAGAAACAACATAATAACTATTAAAATATTGTATGATTGCATTATGTTAAGAGCTTTATTTTCTTTAGTGATTCTTTATAAACTACTCATTTATCAATACTGACCTCATACCCAAATATTTCCCCAAACAAATTAATGAGCAGACATTAATTGAGCATCTAGAATGCTAGAGATTGTGCTTAGGTTTTAAGGGAAAGAAAATGAAGCAGAGTCCCCTACTTAACCTTTTTAAGATCAACTATCTGATGAAAGAAATAGGGATATAAATGAATTGAGCATTATTATATTATTATTGCCATAATAGAAATATGCCCAAGGTAGTATAGAAGCAAAGAGAAGGAAAATGCTCAACTCTGCTTTGATTTTTGAGAGTAGTGTCTCAGACAACGTTTCATCATTCTTTTGGAAGACTAGAAGTTCTATGAAATAAATGAGTGGATGAAATAGTAAGAATGTAAATGAAATTGCTAACCTGAGTGGAGATTTGATTTCACTTCCTATCTCAAGTTCAAGGGTAACTTAGTCTTAGATGAACTAGACTAAACATGGAAGAAAACTTTTTGGAGCTAGTATGTGTGTGTCAGTCAGTTTAGTTGCTCAGTCGTGTCTGACTGTGACCCCATGGAGTGTAGGACGCCAGGCTTCCCTGTCCATCACCAACTCCCGAGCCTACTCAAACTCATGTCCATTGTGTCAGTGATGCCATCCAACCATCTCATTCTCTATTGTCCCCTTCTCCTCCTGCCTTCAATCTTTCCCAGCATCAGGATCTTTTCCAGTGAGTCAGTTCTTCGCATCAGATGGCCAGAGTACTGGAGTTTCAGCTTCAACATCAGTCCTTCCAGTGAATATTCAGGACTGATATCCTTTAGGATGGACTGGTTGGATCTCCTTGCAGTCCAAGGGACTCTCAAGAGTCTTCTCCAACACCACAGTTCAAAAGTGTCAGTTCTTTGGCGCTCAGCTTTCTTTATAGTCCAACTCTCACATCCATACATGACCACTGGGAAAACCATAGCTTTGACTCAACGGACCTTTGTTGGCAAAGTAATGTCTCTGCTTTTCAAATGTTGTCTAGGTTGGTCATAGCTTTTCTTCCAAGGAGCCAGCATCTTTTAATTTCATGGCTGCAATCACCATCTGCAGTGATTTTGGAGCCCAGAAAAATAAAGTCTGTCACTGGTTCCCCATCTATTTGCCATGAAGTGATGGGACCGATGCCATGATCTTAGTTTTCTGAATGTTGAGCTTTAAGCCAACTTTTCCACTCTCCTCTTTCACTTTCATCAAGAGGCTTTTGAGTTCCTCTTCACCTTCTGCCATAAGGGTGGTGTCATCTACGTATCTGAGGTTAGTGCTGCTTCTCCCAGCAGTGTGTGTGTGTGCTCAGTCACTAAGTTGTGTCCGACTCTTGTGACCCCAATGGCCTGGCCCGCCAGACTCCTTTCTCTGTCCATGGAATTTTTTAAGCAAGAATACTGGAGTGGGTTGCCATTTCCTATGCAAGAGGATCTCCATGACCCAGGGATTGAACCCACGTTTCTTTGTTTCTCCTGCACTGGCAGGTGGATTCTTTACCACTGCGCCACTTGGAAAGATTGGAACTAGTATAATTGTTAACAATTAAATGGTTTGGAATGTCTCTAAGTTTGTGATAACCAAAAAAAAAACAAAAAACAAAAAACTTCAAAATGAACATTTTGTAAACATTCAGATCATATTCAAAACAGGCATTTTCACAGTTCCTTTGTCGTTACTTGATGTCAGAATGGTGAATTATGACCTTTTATTCTTAAGTTTGTCACACGGTGAATAGTGTTATATAAAGGAAACTTGGAAAGCGTCTGGAAAGACTTTAATATTTTTCAATCTGTAGGTAAAATAGGCATTAATGATGTACTAGTGAAGTGAAGCATTAGTAAATATGGTTGACCAAATGAAACAACATGGTTAGGAATTTAATAATGAGTTTGATAACTGAATATGTTTCATTCATTATTCAGTGTTTTAACTGCAAAATTACTCATAAGATGTATGCCTCATTTGAAATATAGAACATGTACTATAATAAAACATGCTTACAGTTAATTTTAAAAGACATATATAGAGCTTACAGAAATAAAATTATGTTATCTTTTATATTCCAGGACTACTAAATAAGTAACAGCAAACAATCCTCTGTCCTTTGGTAGCTTGTCATTCATGGAAGTAGAGGCCTCCACACAACTGTTAGTGATCCAGGCAATAAATGCCGAAGTGTTAAATTATACTAAATCAACAAATGAGAGGTACACATGAGCCAATTGTTGCGAAAGTAATGTTTAGAACAGGAATAAGAGACAAGAAAAGTAATTATGAACTAAAATCTTCCAGGAAAGCTCAGGAAAGAGGCTGACCTAAGCTTGGTTTTGAAATAATAGAGCATCACCTTGGTGGGTGTTTATCTTTGAATTCTTTTTTTTAGGAACTTTATCTTTTCAAATTGCTTTGAGAAATCAAACAAATTATCCTTCATATAATGGAATCTTTGTGGCTTACCAGTAGTTGTTAACCTGGGTACCACTGAAATCTGAAAATTATTATATAAAATAGCGTTAGACACAAATATACACATAGAACATTTTCATGTAATTTCAAGCAATTCTCAAGCTTCTGCTTGAGTTCTCCAGGCATTAACCCTCTTGTTTTCTTCAGTGGTTCTTAATTTATAATAGAGACTTGGAGTCTATAAAGTTGTAAAGAGAAATGCCAATATATTACTGTAGTATTCTATCAACCACTATTACGAAATCTCTTTTATCCAGAGTGTGTTTTGATAGCAGCTGCATTTTTTTCTCGAATAATAATATGTCAATAGTTTATAAAGTGAGACCATGAACCAAATCTCATTTTACACATGGAATAATAATGTAGAAAGGCTTGTAGGTAGGCAAGAATTATCGCCTTTTTGTTTTTGTCCTTTTTAAAATTATTCTTTCTTTTGAAAATAAATTGTATATAGCAAATACATATGACATAAATGTAAAATTTAACCATTCTAGTGCATATAATTCAGTGACTTACAGCATATTAACTATCGTGCAACCATGAGCTCAATCTGCATCCAGAACTTTCTCATCACTTCAGAAGGAAACCCTGTAGCAATTAAATAATACTCCTGATCCCTCCCTCCCCTATTCTATGCTATGCTAAGTCGCTTCAGTCGTGTCCAACTCTGTGGGACCCCATAGACGGCAGCGCACCAGGCTCCCCCGTCCCTGGGATTCTCCAGGCAAGAACACTGGAGTGGGTTGCCATTTCCTCCTCCAATGCATGAAAGTGAAAAGTGAAAGCTAAGTCCCTCAGTCGTCTCCGACTCTTAGCGACCCCATGGACTGCAGCCTACCAGGCTCTTCCATCCATGGGATTTTCCAGGCAAAAGTACTGGAGTGGGGTGCCATTCCCTTCTCCGCCTCCCTCCCCTAGCCCCTGCCAAGGACTCATCTACTTTAAAATCTCTGTGTTGTTGTGTGTTCAGGCACTCAGTGGTGTTTCCGACTCTTTGTGACCCTGTGGACTATATATCTCGCCAGGCAAGAATACTGGAGTGGGTTGCCATTTCCTCCTCCAGGGGATCTTCCCCACTCAGGAACTGAACCTGCATCTCTTCCTCTCCTGCATCGTTAGGCGGGGTTTTTTTTACCACTAATGCCACCTGGGAAGCTTAAGTCTGTGGATTTGCCTATTCTGGACATTTCGTATAAGTGAAATCATATATTATATGGCCTTTGTGTTTGGCTTATTTCACTTCGCAAAATGTTTTACGGTTCATCCTTGTAGCTCTAATCAGTACTTCATTCCTTTTTATGACTAGATACTATTTCCTTATATGGATATGCCATATTTGTTTATCCATTCATCTTTTAGTAGACAGTTGGGTGGTTTTTACTTTTGTCTATGATGATACTGATACCATGAACCTTTGTATACAGATTTTTATGTGAGTATCTGTTTTCAGTTGAATTGTTGGATCATGTGGTAATTCTGTAACTCCTTGCGGAACTACCAAGCTGTTTTCGCAGTGACTGTACCATTTTACATTATCATCAGTGTAGAAGGGTTCCAGTTTATCTACAACTTCATTAACTGTGGTTATTTCCCTGCCTTTTTTTTTTTTTTTTTTAATTCTAATTAGAGTTAAAGTGTTAATGGCTCAGTCGACTCTTTGCGACCCCAGGGACTGTAGCCTGCCAGGTTCCTCCGTCCATGGGAGTCTCCAGGCAAGAATACTGGAGTGGATTGCCATTGCCTTCTCCTGAGGATCTTTCAACCCAGGGTTTGAACCCAGGTCTCCTTCATTGCAAGCGGATAATTTACCACTGAGCCACCAGGGAATATCAGTGGGTGTAAAGTGGTATCTCATAGTTTTGATTTGCATTTCACTAATGACTGATGTCACTGAGCATCTTTTGATGTGCTTGTTGGTCGTGTATCTTTGAAGAAATGTCTTTTTAAGTCCTTTATCCATTCCTATTTGTTTGCGTTTGTGTCCTTGAACTTGGGGAGTTTCTTGTATTTCTGAATATTCCTTATCCTGTGTATAATTTGCAAGTATACTTTCTCATTTTGTGAGTTTTGTCACTCTTGTGGTAATGTCCTTTGCACAGAAGTTTTTAACTTTGATGAGGCCCAGTGCACCTAATTTTTCTTCTGTCACCTGTGCTTTTGTTGTCATACCCAAGAAATCCTCACCAAATCGAATGTCACGAAGATTTTCCCGTGTTTCCCTCTAAGAGTTTTGTAATTTCAGCACTTTTATGTTTAGATATTTGATCTATTTTGAGATATTTATTATGTTTCTTTTTATGTGTATGTATATATATAGTTGAAGAAAGTTTAGTGTGAAGTCATGGATCACATATAAATCATCTGTCAGTGATTTTTCTTCTAGTCTGTGCATTGATAAACTATGGCTCAGAGGTCAAATCTGGTTTACCACCTGTTTTAGTACAGTACAGAAGTTAAGAGTGATATAATTAAAAAATTTTTAAGTTAAATTTTGATAGTTGAAATCAGGAAAACAGTAATGTAACATGTGAAAATTTCATTGTCTGCAAAAGTTTTAGTGGAACACAGCCACATTGATTTGTTGATGTGTTATTGATGGCTACAGAGTATATTACATGTTTTGCATCAGTGACTAAGAACTGAGCCCTTCAGTCAAGGTACATATCAGATCAAACTGGTTTGCAGAGAGGTCTCTTCACTCCCCTCCCCATAGGGTGTTTTTAATCCTAGTTTTGTTCTTTTTAAACTAGAAATGTAACTATTTAATCCTTTCTTACTATGTTTCATTATTGGCGAGCTATTATCTGCTTTCAGCTATGTGGTGGTGATAGGGAAATGTTCTAAAACTACATGGAGTTCTATAGGTGAAAATTAAATGTGTTTCTGAGTAAAGTTCTATAGGTTAAGCACCTTGGTCAGAAATACTGACTCAGCTTTGAGAGTTTGACTCAAAGCACTTAAAACCCTAACAATCTTTTGTGAAGAATCTCCTACCTATAGGGTTTCTTCCTTATTGTTTTGCTTTTTTTAGTCTTGCATTTTTAATAAGAGGCATTCTTTATTTCACAGAATCTTTTTATTTGATCCTTATTGAAGTCAGTTTTTCTGTATTTTTAAAATAAATATAATTTAAAAATACACTATATGCAGCTAAAGATTTTCTCTCAACCGTTACTTTTGGTGACCTTGAATCTACTACTTTTAGATACTTAGGGAAAGTGAAAGGTTGGAAGCAGTTAAAATTTATTGTGCAGATGGCAAAAATGTAAATAAACCATAATTATTTCATTAGTTTTAGTTTTTGATGCTGGTTTATTTAATTGTAATAAAATGTATCTGTCTGCTTTTTGCGTTCTAAAAAATTTGGTAAAACGTTTAAATATAAACACACAAACAGGAGAGGGTTCAACATGGTTACATAGGAAGATACCAAACTAACCTCCTCCCACTGACATAGCAAATCTACAACTACATACGTAATAATCCCCTCGGGAAAGAGACCTGAAAACGAGATGCACAGTCTCCAAAACAAAGGGTCAAGTGACAGCATCAAAACGGGTAGGAGAAACAGATACACTGTTATGCCAAGGGAGAAAAACACCACATCCCAGATGGCAGTTCTGGAAGAACTGCAAAGGTACAGTTATGTTCCCTAGGAGTAAGGGATTTGAGCTTTACTTCAGGCTCCTCAACTCTTTAAATACTAAACAGGAGACACAAGCCCTCAAAACACCTGGCTTTGAACAATAGGGAATATATCTAGGAAAACTGTAGAATTATAGGGAACAGAAAACCC
The DNA here is from genome assembly GCF_003369695.1 of Bos indicus x Bos taurus. Taxonomy (NCBI): domain Eukaryota; kingdom Metazoa; phylum Chordata; class Mammalia; order Artiodactyla; family Bovidae; genus Bos; species Bos indicus x Bos taurus. Next base: position 9,631,890 of record NC_040083.1, on the reverse strand, counting down.
ATTCTTAAAGGGCTCACACGCAGGCTCACTTGATCCCAACTCCAGCACATTAGCACCAGGTTGAAATGTGCATTGACCATAGGGGAAGGGAACACATTTAGTAATCTTGAAGCATGTGACAGAGGCAGGAAAGAGCTGGGACACTCTCCGAGGACTGAGACACTGATGGGAACCATTTTTTGTGTTCTCAGGCTATTTTGCTAATACTAGAACTGGCAGGGACCGTTTGGGAAATCTTCATCTAACTTGTTAGCACCAGTGGGCATATGTCTTTGAGAGCCCCACCCACCCTCCCCCTCAGGTGGGCCTCAAAGTCTGCTGGACAATAACCCCAGCCACCAGCACCGGCAGCCACTGCTGCCAGATCCCACAGCCATTCCAGAGGCCAGCTGCACCCGCAGTGTGCTGCAGCAGCAGCTGTGGGCCTGTGACAAGAGGGTGCGTACAGTCCACGTAGTAGATGGCCTGCAGCAAGAGGGTGCATACCTCCACGTAAGAGGTAGCCGTTGAACACTTGGCTCTATGGCAGGCAGGAGTGCCCTTCTGATCCCCATGGGACATCTCTGTAAAGCCAGTCCTTCGATGCTGGGAGATGGAGCGGATTTACCAAACATGTGAAAACAAACACAAAGAATTAGGCATAGTGAAGAGACAGAAGGATGTATTCTAATGGAAGAACAAGACAAAACCTCAGAAAATGAACTAAATGAAACAGAGACAACCAATTTACCTGATTACAAAGTTAAAAGTAGTGGTCATAAAAATGCTCACTGAACTTCAATGGATCAACAGAGTGAGAACTTTAACAACATCAAGTGGAATAACATTTGCAGTGTAGCGATCCCAGCAGGAGAAGAGAGAAAAAAAATATTATTTTATTTAATACAGGAAATATTTCCTGACATATTTGAGGAAATAAAACTTCTTTAGTCTGAGGAAGGAAGCAATCATCCAGATCCAGGAAGCCCAGAACACTTTTGAATAATATGAACCCGAAGAGGCACCAAGCACAGTATATAACTAAAATGGTAAATGTTAAGGATATGTGAAAATCATAAAAACAGCAAGAGAAAAACAACTTATGTACAAGGATAACATAAGGATATAGGCTGCTTTTGCAGCAGAAATGTTATGGGCCAGAGGAAGTGGATGACGTATTCAAAGTGCCAAAAGGGAAAAACTTTCATACAAGAATTCTCTACCCAGCAAGATAATCATTCAGAATTGTAGGAGAGATTGAGTTTCCCAGATAAGCAAAAACTGAAGGAGTTCATCACCCCCAAACCAGCCTTATAAAATATTTTAAAGGGACATCTTTTAACTGAAAAGAAATTGTACTAATATATGTGAAAGTAAAAGTCTCCCTGTAAAAGTAAGCATATAATAAATGTTGTGGATCAATCCTGTATAAAGCAAGCATGAATGTTAACAGAAAGTAAAATTAACTAAAACTGCAATAATTAGTTAAGTAAATTTGCCATTTACTGAAATAAGACTGTTGTTTTTATTTGGCTCATTTAGGGAAATCGGGGAGGGGAAAACTGCTTACGCATTCCCTTTGGACCTGTTGGAAATTCATGAACTGTTGGATGTTTATGTCATGACCTCAAAGGAGAAATCTGAAATGGAGAAATAAATTGGTGAGGTTTACTGTACCTCTTTTACCGTGAAACAGTTCCATCCTCTGGCCACCGTACTCTTGGTTCTTCCTACCGTGCTCCCTCCCCCACCCACAGCTCTTATTTTCTAACATACTGTCGTTTGTGATGTTATGTGGCATATACCTGTGTTACATATTTTCTGTGTTTGTTGTGTATTGCTTATATCCTCCTCCTAATCCCAACTGATAAGTGTCAGGAAGGCAAGAATTTTTGTCCATTGTATCTCCCATGTGAAAATCAGTGCCTGGCAGTTAGTAGGCCTTCAATAAATATTTGTTGAATGTTCAATGAGTGAATGAAGAAAGATATTCCACTGTTTTTAAGAGATAAGATGAAAGAGGATGGATGCAGCTGTAGCATGCTTTTGCTTTACATTTGGAAAGATGTCACAGTTCTTGCATGATGATTATTTAAAGTTTTATAAAAAGTCATCTCACAGCGAGAGAAAGGAATGTCTGTCCGAAGATCAAGGAGAAGGGAGATTTGCAGTAGCCATGGTGGAGTGTGGGAGAATGGATTAACCAGAGAAATGTAGGATTGTTCCCTTGTGTGGAGGGCTCCTTTGAGATCAACAATGGTGAGTTTATCATGGAATCATCTTGCCCTTTGAAGATCTTTAGTAGTCGATGGGCTGCTCAGGTGTAGTCATGCATGGATAAGCTGGATAAAATAGGGTATCTGAGTTTATGAATTTTGGTGGCAGAACATTTTAAATAATGATCAGAGTCCAGGATTTCACATTGACAGTAGATGGATAAAAGTTGGAAGATGAACTTTCCTGTTTATTGTTGAAGACATTGTCAGAGGCACATTGGAATGATGTGGAAGATGGAGTGAACTGGTGGGAAAGTACAGGGCATCCTGAGGATGGACCTTTGACAACATGGTGAAAAGCATTGTGGAGTTGTTTTCAGCTTCCTTTTTTAAATTGAAGTGAAATTCACATATATCAATGATTTTAAAGTGTAAACTTAGTGTCATTTAGTGTGTTCACAGTTTTGTACATCCCATTATCCCTGAAGGATATCCCTTAGTTGTTGTGTGTGTGTGCGCATGTTCAGTCATGTCCGACTCTTTCTGACCCCATGGACTGCAGCCCACCAGGCTCCTCTGCCCATGGGATTTTCCATGGATCACTTGGCTAGTTGATGGGTGACTTAGAGCACCCTCCTTGGAATGTGTAATAGAGGCTCTAGGAACTGGATGTGCTGCTGTTGCTTCATATTATAACTCAGAAAACTCATGTATTAATGAAACCAGACTCTCTATTACTAAAAATAGCTCTTCTCCATCTGAACTTAGGTGTTTCTCTCAATTTATACCATCATTCTCTCAGCAACTGAGGACTAAGCTCTGGTAGCCTTTTTACCTTTTTCAGCAGTCATCACCATACTCATAAATTGCTTCCATCCTTTCCATTCCCACTGCTGTCACTTCAAGCTGGATCCTTATATGCCTGAACTTATAACCAGGTACTTAGGGCCTTCGACAGTCTTACCCTTTCTTGTACTGTTGTTTTGGTGATCAAATGAGATAAGTGAAATATTGCCCAGATTCCCTGATGGCTCAGACGTTGAAGAATCTGCCTGTAATGCGGAAGAGCTGGATTCAGTCCCTGGCTGGGGAAGAGCCCCCCAGGGAACGGAATGGCAATCCACTCCAGTATTCTTGCCTGGAGAATCCCATGGACAGAGGAGCCTGGCAGCCTACGGTCCATGTGGTTGCAAAGAATTGGACACGACTAAGCGACTAACCCTTATGGCAGAAAGTGAAGAAGAACTAAAGAGCCTCTTGATGAAAGTGAAAGAGGAGAGTGGAAAAGTTGGCTTAAAGCTCAACATTCAGAAAACTAAGATCATGGCCTCTGGTCCCATCACTTCATGGTAAATAGATGAGGAAACAGTGGCTGACTTTATTTTTTGGGGCCCCAAAATCACTGCAGATGGTGATTGCAGCCATGAAATTAAAAGACGCTTACTCCTTGAAAGGAAAGTTATGACCAACCTAGACAGTATATTAAAAAGCAGAGACATTACTTTGTCAACAAAGATCTGTCTAGTCAAAGCTATGGTTTTTCCAGTAGTCATATATGGATGTGAGAGTTGAACTATAAAGAAGGCTGAGGACAGAAGAATTGTTGCTTTTGAACTGTGGTGTTGGAGAAGACAAGAGTCTTCTTGGACCTTGTGAGTCCCTTGGACTGGAAGAAGATCCAACCAGTCCATCCTAAAGGATATCAGTCCTGGGTGTTCATTGGAAGGACTGGTGCTGAAGCTGAAACTCCAATACTTTGACCACCTGATACGAAGAGCTGACTCATTTGAGAAGACCCTGATGCTGAGAAAGATTGAAGGCAGGAGGAAAAGGGGATGACAGAGGATGAGATGGTTGGATGGCATCACCGACTCAATGGTCATGGGTTTGGGTGGACTCCGGGAGTTGGTGATAGACAGGGAGGCCTGGCGTGCTGTGATTCACGGGGTCGTAAAGAGTTGGACACGACTGAGCGACTGGACTGAACTGATAGTTATTTGACTTCATCTTTACCCTCACTGTTAACTTTATCAACCTCCTGTTTGAGTCAAACTGGTCTAGTCAATATCTGTAAGCATACTTAGTGTTTTTTTCCCTCACTTGACATCTTTGTTACAGCAATTCCACTTCCCTAGAATGCTCATTTCCCTTTCTTTCCACTTTTGTATATAATTCCCACATCCTTTATGAAGTCTTTATTTATTTGTGTTTCAGTAATCAGTCATTTATTTGAAATTAGTTGGAATATAGATTGTTGTACCACTCATTTGGCATTAAGCTATTTTGCCTTAAATTATTGTTTTTAACTGTACTTTAACTATTAATATTTGGAAAAAGATAGTTGTAAAGGTTTGAGGGTAGAAAACATGTTACCTAGCACCTCGTTGAGTATTCTGAATATAAATTGCTGACAAATAATATTACACAGTGTTGAGAGAGTCGCCAGAAATCCTTTTAGGAAATACTTGGCTGCCCTTTCTCCCAACCCCCTTTTTTATTTTTGTTAACACATTGCTTTTCAGAATGATGCATTCACAAAAAGTGATTTTTTTCCCCCATTAAGCTTGATGTTAGTTTATAATCTTAATTCAGACGGGGAGATTTAAAGCTAGTTAGATCATTTTTCCATATTTACTAATTCCAGATGATTAAAAATTAACAACTGTAGGAAGTTTTATAGTGATTATTGAAAAGTCTCTGTCGCTCACCAAGTTCCTTTGCAGATTCCTCCTCATGTAACACTGTTTTTTAGATTGTTGTATATTCTTACAATTTTTTAATACAAATACATAATTTTATTTTCAATTCCTTTTTCTACAAATGTAGCATATATGCTTTTCTTCATCTTATTTGGCAGTCATATAATGGAAATTTTTTCATATCAATACATAGAGAATTTCCTCATTCTTTCTTAACATTTGTGAAGTATTGCTCGCAGTGATTATTAAACTTTTTTTGTGTAGTCCCGGAGAAGGAAATGGCAGCCCACTCCAGTATTCTTGCCTGGAAAATCCCATGGACAGAGGAGTCTGGTGGGCTATAGTCCATGGTGTAGCAAAGAGTCGGACACAACTGAGCAACTTCACTCACTTTAATATTGCTCATTACGTTCAAGTTTGGTTAGGATGAAGATAGCTCCACATTCTTCTATTGTTCTACATTTAATTATTAAAGGTTGTGCAGTGGTAAAAAATCTGCCTGTCAGTGTAGGAAGTGCAAGAGACGCGAGTTTGATCCTGGATTGGAAAGATCCGTTGGAGTAGGAAATAGCTACCTCCAATATTCTTGACAGAGGAGCCTGGTGGGCTACAGTCCATAGGATTGCAAGAAGTCCACTGTGACTGAGCAGACGTGCCTGCACATGCGCGCACACACACACTCTGAAGATAGCACCACATTCTTCTGTTGTTACGCTTTTAATTGCTATTTTAGAAAACCATAACCAAGAGGATACCAGTAAAGGGAATAATAATGACTATCAAATTTGTGTATTTTTTAAGCACTTGACATAGCAGATTTAAATGAAATTCAAGAAAAATCATGTGTTGAATGCCTGCCAAATACTATAGAAATGTTTTTATTCTCAGAAGTTATAACAACTTTTTAGAAATGAAAATCTTTGAATCTGACATTTGTGCCTAAAATACGGATTTCTCTTTTCCCTAGTGAAAAATAACATACAAGTTTTGTTGGTCATATTAAATGGAGACTGTTTCATGAATTGCTTCAGGAAATTGGTTTGAGTTCGGGCATGAGAAACTGCAATACAAAAAGTGTAGTGAATCCCCAACTGGGTCCCAAGAAATTAAAAGCTCCCTAGAAGTAGGATTGTTCTGAATGTCAGGGTCATTCACAGAGAGGAAGATGTGGCAAAGCCAGAAGTTTTTATTTGTGTGTTAACTAGAGTTTAAGGTAGCTCTCTGAGACTGGTGTGCAAACTGAGGCTCTTCAAACTTCCAGAAATTCCTCTCTTTGGGAAATCAGAGGCAGAAATGGAAGTACGTAACCAAGAGGGAGAACTAAAATGGTATGCACTGAGGTGACAAAAAGATGTGTGGATCAGCATAAAGCAGCAAACTGAGGAAAAATTCAGATTAAACTAGGAATCTTTGGGAAAGGAAACTGAGACAAAGAACGCCCAAGGGGTGTCCAGGAGTTATTAGGGATTTTGCCTATTTTTGGAGATATGCTGAATATCAAGTACCTAAAATTCAAGTATTAACTCCTGAATGAAAGTATATTGACATAATTTAGAAAGATCTTTAGTGATCAGTATTGCTACCATGAAATATTTTTGCTCTAGAATTAATTCTTAAGTAAACAGTACCTTGCTTGACCTTGTAGACCTGGCATTTTAGGAGAACTGTTTGCCAGAAAATGAGATGATTTTGGCTTCCCAGGTGGCATTAGTGGTAGAGAACCTGCCTGCCAGTGCAGGAGACATAAGAGATGCAGGTTTGATCCCTGGGTTGGGAAGATCCACTGGGGAAGGACATGGCAACCCACTCCAGTATTCTTCCCTGGAAAATCCTATGGACAGAGGAGCATGGTGGGTTATGGTCCATGGGGTCGCAAAGAGTCGGACATGACTGGAGCAACTTAGCACGCAAACAGTATTTAGCAATGACTTATCCCTTATCATTCAGGTTAAATACAGTTAACTGTAAATAACTGTTGATGAAGTCACAAGAAAGACTTGAAATGATAACTTTAATACTGAGTTTTCTTACTGAGAGTTGAATCCTGGGTAATTGTGTTTGGCTTAGTACTCATAGTGTCTCTTTTTCCTGTTTTCCTCAAGTAATTTCATATATTTGCATATAAGTATCACATTTTTATGTCCAAAGAAGTATGTTCCATCTACTGAATGCCTGTGAATGTGGATTTCATTCTGTGTTCATCTGTTAACCTTTTTACCAAAAGCTGTATAATTATGTGAAGTTCTATGCATGTATTTATTTTGTCATCAGTCACTCAGTTGTGTCTGACTCTTTGCGACCCCATGAACCGCACCACACTAGGCCTCCCTGTCCATCACCAACTCCCGGAGTCCACCCAAACCCATGTCCATTGAGTCGGTGATGCCATCCAGCCATCTCATCCTCTGTCGTCCCCTTCTCCTCCTGCCCCCAATCCCTCCCAGCATCAGGGTCTTTTCCAATGAGTCAGCTCTTCTCATGAGGTGTCCAAAGTATTGGAGTTTCAGCTTTAGCATCAGTCCTTCCAATGAACACCCAAAGACTGATCTCCTTTAGCATGGACTGGTTGGATCTCCTTGCAGTCCAAGGGACTCTCAAGAGTCTTCTCCAACAGCACAGTGCAAAAGCATCAATTCTTTGGCGCTCAGCCTTCTTCACAGTCCAACTCTCACATCCATACATGACCACTGGAAAAACCATAGCCTTGACCAGATGGACCTTTGTTGGCAAAGTAATGTCTCTGCTTTTTAATATGCTGTCTAGGTTGGTCATAACTTTCCTTCCAAGGAGTAAGTGTCTTTTAATTTCATGGCTGCAGTCACCATCTACAGTGATTTTGGAGCCCAAAAAAATAAAGCCAGCCACTGTTTCCCCATCTATTTGCCATGAAGTGATGGGACCAGATGCCATGATCTTCGTTTTTTGAATGTTGAGGTTTAGGCCAACTTTTTTCACTCTCCTCTTTCACTTTCATCAAGAGGCTCTTTAGTTCTTCACTTTCTGCCATAAGGCTGGTGTCATCTGCGTATCTGAGGTTATTGATGTTTTTCCTGGCAACCTTAGCTTCATCCAGCCCAGCGTTTCTCATGATGTACTCTGCATATAAGTTAAATAAACAAGGTGACAATATACAGCCTTTACGTACTCCTTTTCCTGTTTGGAACCAGTCTGTTGTTCCATGTCCAGTTCTAACTGTTGCTTCCTGACTTGCATACAGGTTTCTTAGGAGGCAGGTTAGGTGTTCTGGTATTCCCATCTCTTTCAGAATTTTCCATGGTTATTTTGTCATTAAATAACATTTATCTCTACTTTGTAATTAGTACTGTAATTAAATTAGAGCCAAAAGAGAAAAGGTTGCTGTGCTGCCCTGTGATCTTAAATAAAGAGCTCCCAGGTCCAGGCTGACACATTTGAGACAACCTTAAATAGTCTTAAACAGTTACTTCAGGTTGTAGCATAAAATTTCCCCCCACCTAGAAATATTATCATATGCAGTATAGCTTTACAAACTCATGCAGTAAAACTCTTCAGATGTGCTATCTCTATAGCAGTGTTGTTCATTGATTTTCTGCCTCTACATGGTTGCTTCATTGAGTATATCCTCGTGAAGACAGAACATCTCTCATTAGAGTCACTCTGCCCTCCTCTTCCCATAATGCCGTAAAGATGTTCCTGGTATTCATGTGGGTACAGGTGTAAATCCTTACTGAGGGAGCAAAATCACTTAGGCTCTTTGACCCAGTAGTATTGTGAAGTGCCCTCTGATTATGCTAGACCCATTTACTATCTTAATATACAAAAGTATGCTCCACTTTGAGATCCAATGACTGGTTATTTAGACTGGTTATTAAATGAGGAATGTACCAGGAAATTTTTTTGTTTCATAAAGAAATAGCTAAGGTGACTGATAGAGAAATGGAGAAGGCGATGGCACCCCACTCCAGTACTTTTGCCTGGAGAATCCCATGGATGGAGAAGCCTGCTAGGCTGTAGTCCATGGGGTCGCAAAGAGTCGCACACGACTGAGCACCTTCACTTTCACTTTTCACTTTCATGCATTGGAGAAGGAAATGGCAATCCACTCCAGTGTTCTTGCCTGGAGAATCCCAGGGATGGGGTAGCCTGGTGGGCTGCCGTCTATGGGATCGCACAGAGTCAAACATGACTGAAGCGACTTAGCAGCAGCAGCAAGGTGACTGATGTTATCTAATGAAGGCATGTCCTTCTTACAAAAAAATACATTCCTGTATAATTATGATCTCTCTGATTGTTGTGATGTGTCTTTTCACTATTTTCAATTGAAAGATAGGATATTGTAAGAGATAGTCTGAATTCAATGATTTTTTAAAAAATGAGCTTATTATCAATGTTATTTTTATGTGAAATAAGTGCACACATCATTGGAAAGATCATTCAGAATTACAAAATAAATGTCCATGCATAGACCAGTTTAAGAATAATGTATAGTATTATAAAAAAAAAAATGTATTATAGCAGTGATCTGTAAGTGTAAACAAATAACTCTTTTACTCTGGAAGTTTAACCCTTTGACCTATAGTTAATCTTGTTTTTATCTTTTATTACTCATTTGTGCTTGTTCAGTGGTCCGAAGCACTTGGGATTCACATTGCCAATCAGACTTGAAAGAGAGCTCTGAAATATAGCAGCTGTCAGTCAAGAACCAAACCAGAAAGCCACAGTAGCTCTCTGACTCTTCTACATCCTGATATTTATTAATCACCCAGCAGTAATTAGTGCACCCACTTTTATTCGACCTCCATTTGCAAATGCCTCCTTTATGTCAAGACAGGTTAGTACTTTAAAATGCCAAAATGCTTCAGTGACTGTTGTACCTAACGTGACAAAATTGTTGTTTCGTTCAAAGGCTCTAGAAAAAGACACTACGTGCAATTTTGTAGTCTCTTTTTCATTTACTATTATATCCTGAATATTTTCCATGGCATTAGATGTTGATTTCTAAATTTTTCCTTAGGAATATATATTAATGAACTCTGTGTGTCATAATATCTTTAATAATCATCTATTGCTGACATGTGGATTGTTTCCAGTGTTTCATTATTTTAAGCATTCTTGTGACTTCATATTTGCACATATCTATGTGATATATTCCAAATTTGAAATCTTTATATAAATATATTATCTCATTGTAATATTTTCTGTATTGGTACCTTCACACATATGTACGTAAATCTGCTTTGGTAGATTCCTCTAGTATAGATTTCAGTAAAAATGACTTATAATCTTATTTCGGAAGGATAATTTAAATTTCCTGAGAATTATATAAGTCATACATGTGATGTCATCGAAGACCTGAATACTAAGGAAAAGCTTTTAGAAATATTAGTATTTGCAGTTGGACCTTTGTGTAAGTACTCTTGGTTGCCTAGTCTGTGGGTCTCTTTTTCCTTCCTTGCACTACACTGATTTTGTTCTTGTATAGGTCAGTGAACCTACACATGACATTATCTATAGCTTAAAAACAATAAGGTGTTGTTTCTCAGTGGGAATGGCAGAGTGCGGAAGAACAAGAGGGCTCTTTGCCAAAGGTTATTGGTCTTTTCAGTTAACTTATTCCAAAGCTGTCTTGTCTTCCAGCCTCCTTGTTATATGAAATAGTAAATGTTCTTGTAGTTTAAGGCACCTTGAGTGGCGCTGTCTGTCATTTGCTCTGGAAAGTATGTTAGTGAAACTTTGAGAGATAGAAGTGATTTGGAAAAGGTGAAAAATCCTGCATGTAACATTCTCAGTGGGAGAAATCACATAAGCCAAAGTGTTCAAGGAGTCATCAGATTGATGGTCATATGCAAGTTTCTTGTGCCTTACACCAAAAAAGGGAGAGTTACCACATCAAACTCTGTTTTCCATAAGTGATATATCAGCCCTAAAGAGTCCTCTAGGACTCTCAGGAACGTCTGCAGACTTTCTTACCTCATTTTCTCCAACAAGCTTGAAACTTGGCTTTTAAGGTCTAAGTTGTACTTACAGTTCTCCTATGAAGAAAGCTGTAGTCAAAGCTCTGTAGGAGCTAATAGGAAAACACTAGTTTAGCGTCATGTGTTCACACACAGCCCTGGGCTGTAGCAGAAAATGTGGGAGTTGTGCTAGCATGGAACCCATGTAGTTAATGGTGATGGTTGATTAAATAATACTTTTCTTGTGCCTTTCAAAATACTTAATTCTCTACTAATGGAGAGCTTTGTCTTCTCGTCCTTTCCCAAATGAATACCTTATCTTTACATAATTCATTAAGAAAAATATTTAAGCACCTTCTTTTTGCCAGACTCTGTTTAAGGTCCTGGGAATATAATGGTGAAACTATCTTTATTTAGATAGGGCTGGGAGTTCAGATATATAAACAAGTAAATAATTTTAGATGGTGGTAAGTTCTAGAAGAGTATACATCAAGGTTATGATAACAGTATTTTAAATTATGTGGTCATGAAAGGTCTCTCTGAGGTGACATTTGAATTAGCACCTCAGTAGGAAACCAGGTGTGAAAAGAATATTTTAGATGAATGCAGTTAAACTCTTAAAACAGGAGTGAGCTTGGGGTTTGTTTGTTCATTTAGTGGCTAAGTCTTGTCCGACTCTTTGTGATCCCATGGACTGTAACCGCCAGGCTGCTCTATCCATGGGATTTCCCAGGCAAGAATACTGAAGTGGGTTGTTATTTCCTCCTCCAGGGGATCTTCCCAATGCAGGGATTGAACCCATGTCTCCTGCATTGGCAGGCAGATTCTTTACCACTGAGCCACCAGGGAAGTCAAGCTTGGGGGATTCAAGAATAGAAAGAAAGCAATGGTGCTGGAGGTTTAGGGAGTGCGGGCAGAGGCTGAATCTTTTATGGCAGTGTATGTAGGTCATGATAAATTTTACTCCATACGCACTGAGAAGCTACTGTAGCATTTTAAGTAGGGGCAAGGCATGATTTGAATTGTAGTTTTTTTTTTTTTTTAACTATGCTGGCATCCTGGTATAGTTAATAACAGAGTAGGCATGAACCAGGCCCAGAATGCCAACCAGCTATCAGCTGCTGTTCTCCCAGCAGTGTAACACTTGCCTAGGTACACGGAAACCTAGGCAGCTGCCTACAGCTGGGGGAATTGTAGTTTTAAAAGATCATTCAGAAGAAGGTGTGGTGTATATGTATACAATGGAATATTACTCGGCCATAAAAGGGGTGAAATAGTGCCATTTACAGGGACATGAATGGTCCTAGAGACTGTCATAAAGAGTGAAGTAAGTCAGAAAGAGAAAAACAAATATCATGTAATATTGCTTATATGTGGAATATGGAAAAATGGTACAGACAAGTTTATTTGCAAAAGAGAGAAAAAAAAAATGATCATTTTGGCTGTCATTGAGAACGATTTGTAAGCTCTGCTTTATAAAGAGAACAAATATAAGCAGACACTAATAGCCAATGAAAAGCCAATGTATAAATTGTGGGAAGCCCTTATTTAAGTTCTTTTACTTAATACCCCTCCTTTTTAAAATTTTTATTTTATAGTTTTTGTGGTGTTTGAAAGAGTAGGTTTAGCAGTCTTTTAATTGACTATAATGTTCCGTGTGTTTTTTCCCTTATCAACTTCTTAGAGGAAAATCTTTTAATCTATTTTTCTGTCAGTACTCAGTAGTTTCAGTTAATTACAGACTAACTGGCCACTTCAAAACTTAGTGAGTTGAAACAATGGGGATGTATTTCTCCTGATTCTGAAGGTTGGCTGGGCTGCTTCTCTGTTGGCTTTGCCTAGGTTTACTCCTGTGGCTCCATTTAGGTGGTTAGACTAGACCGCAGGTCCAAGGTAGCCTTACCCACGTGTCTGGCTGCTGGTTGGTGCCTTGGTTCTCCTCTGTGTGTCCTCTCAACTGCCAGGAAACTAGACCATCTTCTTTACATGATAATTTCATGATATCTCTGGAAGAAAGAGAAAAGCAGACGTTCTTAGAGGCTTAAGGTTTAGGTCAGGAGGTTGTGTGACCTCACTTCCATCACTTTCTGTTGGTGAAAGAAGTGCAGTCAGATTCCAGTCCTCTCTCTTGATGGGAAGAGAGGCAAAGTCACATTGCAAAGGAGCAATTATTATGACCCTCTATGAAAGTAGTCTGCCACAGTTCACTCTCTAACCACTAAAGTTTATATTCCTGCCAAATGCAGATATGCTCACCCTCTCCCCTGATTCCCAAAATCTAATTGCAGCCTTACTCTCCAAGTCCGAGATCTCTTGATCTGCACTGGGTCCAGATATGAATAAGGCCCCTCAAGTTCATTTCCTCTGAACTCTTGCTCCAGAGACCTGTGAACTAAAACGAATACTGAATCAGTGATCTTAGGTTTCTAGCTTAAGAAATTGGACAAACATGAGCAAATTAAACCCAAAGTAAGCCAAAGGTAAGAAATAATCAAGAATGATAATCAGTGAAAAAGAAAATAAGCAGGGAAATCATTGAAACCAATAACCGGTTCTTTGAAAAGCTTCTTAAAATTGACAGACCACTACCTACATTGGTCAAGAAAAAAGGAAAAGACACAAACTACCGATATGTGAAATAAAAAGGATATCTCTACAGATCCTCCGAACATTAAAAGAACAGTAAGAGAATATTGTGAACAATATTGTGAACAAATTTGATTATTTTTTTTTATTTTTTTATTTTTAATTGGATGATTGCTTTACAATAGTATGTTAGTTTCTGCCATATAGTGTCATGAATCAGCCATAGGTATACATTTGTCCCCTCCCTCTTGAACCTCCCTTATGCCAATAAATAACTTAGATAAATGATCAGATTCCTTGATGGATGCAAACTATCAAGGATCATTCAGAAAGAAAATAAATAACGTGAAAATCCCCACGTATGTTAAAGAAATTGGATTTGTAGATAAAAACCTTACCACCACCACAAAAAAAATATGGAAAGTAACTCCCGAGTCAGATGTCTTCTCAGTGAATTCTCCCAAACATTTAAGAAAGAAATGATGCCAATTCCACACAAGCTCTTTCCAAAAATAGAAGAGAAGAGGAACACTTCTGAACTCATTTCATGCAGCCAAGATTCCAAGACAAAGACATGACAGGAAAAGAAATCTGTCAACCACTATCCCTTGGGAACATACGCAGAAATTCTTATTAAAATATTGGGAAATGATAAACAAAATGGAAACAAATTGAATCCAGCAATGTAATAAAAAGTTATTCTGTCCTGACTAATGTAATGTCAAAAAATGTAAGGTTGGTTTAACATTCGAAAATCAGTCAGTGTGATTCACCATATTAACAGGCTAAACTGAAAGAACAGTGTCATGGTGGTTTAGTTGTAAGTCATGTCTGACTCTTGTGACGCCATGGACTGTAGCCCGCCAGGCTCCTCTGTCAGTAGGATTCTCCAGGCAAGAACACTGGAGTGGATTGCCATTTCTTTCTCCAGGAGATCTTCCTGACACAGGAATTGAACCCAGGTCTCCTGCATTGCAGGCAGATCATTTCAATAGATGGAGAAAAATACCATTCATGAAACAAAAAGCCAAACTCGGCAAACAAATAATAAAACAAACTTCTTTTTTTTTTTTTTAAAAACAAACTTCTTTAAACTGATAAAAACCTAAAACTAGCATTATACTCACTTGTGAGGACTGAGTGCTCTCCTCCTATGACTGGGAACAAAGCAAGAGTTTCTGCCCTTGTGCTTTGCTCAACAATGTACTAGAGTTCCTAGGCCATATGTTAAGGTAGGAAACGGAAAGGCTGATAGATTAAAAAACAAAAACAAAAAAACTGTCATTATTCACAGGCAACCTGATTGTGTTTGTAGAAAATGCTGTGGAATTGAAATTTTTTTTTAAGCCCCTAGAACTATTAAATCAGTTTAGCCAAATCACAGGGCGTATGGTCAATATACAGAAATCATTTTTAGTTTTGTATACCCTTATCTATTGGAGAAGGAAATGGCAACCCACTCCAGTGTTCTTGCCTGGAAAATCCCATGGACGGAGAAGCCTGGTAGGCTGCAGTCCATGGGGTCGCACAGAGTCAGACACAACTGAAGCGACTTAGCAGCAGCATACCCTTATCTGGTATTAGCAGTGAACATTGGAAAGTCAAAGGTCAATAACAGTGCCATTTATGATAATATCAAAAAATGCAATACTTTAGAATGAATAATGTACAAGACCACATTTTTTATTATAATGCTGAAAACCACAGAAACCACAGAGCATTGCTCATATACATTAAAGAAGACCTAAATAAATGGAGATGTATAATATGTTCATGGATCAGAAGACTCCGTTTTAAACTTTCATTTCTCCCCAGATTGATCCATAGATTCAACGCAGTCTTAAAACCCTAGGAGGCTTTTTTGTAGAAGTTGACAAATTGGGTCTATAATTTATATGGAAATTTAGAAGACCTCTCAGACCCATTAGAAAAAAGAACAGCAAAACTGGAGGAATTGCACTATTTGATTTTAAGACTTACCATAAAGTTACCGTAATCAAAACAGTATGGTATTAGCATAAGAATATATCAGTTGAACAGAGTTTAGAAATACCCACACATTTATGGTCAGTGGATTTTTTACAAAGATGCCAAGGCAATTCATTGGGTAAACAGTACTGGAGAACTGTTTATAATAGCCAAAGCATGGAAGCAGCCTTCATGTCCGTTGCCAGATGAATAGATAAAGAAGATGTGGTACATATATACAGTGGAATATTGTTGTTGTTTAGTTGCTAACTCGTGTCCTACTCTTGTGTGACCCCATGGATTGTAGCCCTCCAGGCTCCTCCATCCATGGGATTACTCAGGCAAAAATACTGGAGTGGGTTGCTATTTCCTTTTGAAGGGGATCTTCCTAATCCAGGGATTGAACCCATGTGTACTGCACTGGTGGAGAAGGCAATGGCACCCCACTCCAGTACTCTTCCCTGGAAAATCCCATGGACAGCAGAGCCTGGTAGGCTGCAGTCCATGGGGTCACTAAGAGTCGGACACAACTGAGTGACTTCACTTTCACTTTTCACTTTCATGCACTGGAGAAGGAAATGGCAACCCACTCCAGTGTTCTTGCCTGGAGAATCCCAGGGACAGGAGAGCCTGATGGGCTGCGTCTATGGGGTCGCACAGAGTCGGACACGACTGAAGTGACTTAGTAGCAGCAGCAGCAGCAGCTACTGCATTGGCAGGTGGATTCTTTACCACTGAGCCACCAGGAAAGACCACAATGGAATATTACTGAGCCATTAAAAAGAATGAAATAATGCCATTTGCAGCCAATGGACCTCAAGATTGTCATACTGAGTGAGGTAAGTCAGAGAAAGACAAATATGGTATGGTATTGCTTATATACAGAATCTAAAAATAAAGATACAAATGAACTTATTTACAAAACAAACAGATTCACAGATTTAGGGAATGAATTTATGGTTACAGGGGTGTGGAGGGTAAGGGAAAGGATAGCTAGGGAGTTTGGGATGGATATGTACACATTGCTGTACTTAAAATGGATAACCATCAAGGACTCACTGTATAGCATAGGGAACTCTGTTCAGTATTATGTAACAACCTAAATGGGAAGAGGATGAAAAAGCATAGATCCGTGTCTACGTATAACTGAATTACTTTGCCATACACTTGAAGTTTAGTGAGGGACAGGGAAGCCTGGCATGCTGCAGTCCATGGGGTTGCAAAGAGTTGGACATGACTAAGCAACTAAGCAACAACAACACTTGAAACTAACACAACATTGTTAATCACTTATCCTCCAATATAAAATAAAAAGTTCATAAAAATGGTGCTGGAGAAATTGTATATACTTATGGGGTAGGACTGAAGGGAGGAGAGCAGGGGAGAGACCTTGACCCTTGTCTCATATCATATCCAGAAATAACTTGAATGGGATATAGTCCTTAACCTAAGTGCTGAGACTTAAAAACATCTGGAAGAAACATAAGAGAAAATGTTAATTCGCAGAGGCAGCATTTCTTCGAGAAGACCCAACAAGCGTGAATGATAATAGAATGAATATTGATAAGTTCACTACATAAAATTTAAAACTTTCTTTGAAAGGGGTGATTAAAGAGCAGCAGTATCATATTACAAACATGTAATTTGTATTTTTATTTTGCAATCTCTTACTACAGTGTAGTGTAGAACAGAGTGCTGAGTTTAAAGTCAGTAATTTTCTCATTTGTAATCCTAACTCTGACATTTGTCAAAGATATAGTTTACTAAATTACTTAGTGTTAACATTTTCAGAGCCTTGGTTTTCCTTCCTTTTCTCTTTTGTGAAATAGTCATATGAATGCTTACCTTATGGGATTACAGTGATGGTCAAAAACAGGAATAAAAATATGAGTGCTGTTGCTGTTCTTCGTGTGTCATTATTGTTACACACGTTGTTGATCCTTCACTTCTCCACTCCTAAAATGGTACATGTGAAAGAACCTCCCTTCCACACATAACCAGCTATAATCAGCTTTTAGGGAAAGTCTGAAAGTTTTTAATGTTTCAGTAGATATTTAAATAGATCTCCAGTTTATCCTTCTGATCCTTGTTGATGATGGAAATCAAAGTAGGTATAGTGACATTATTTTCATTTTCTTTTAAGAGAACTGCTCACACTACTTTTTGTAGTTTTATGCCAAACCAGTCCTTTTTACTAGTAATATTTTAATGAACAATTGAAAAACATTTCCTAAATGTGTCGAGATACTAATAACTATGTCACTTATTATATGAATAGCTATTGTAACATTTAAATATATACTGTGTATTATATACTTAAACTGTAAAACAGTAGAATCAATTAGTCATTAGTGTACTTTCTGCTTGGAAGCTTTTTCCATGTAGTTTTTTAGCATAGTAGGTTCAGCTATCCTTTACAACGTGCAGTTATACTTGCAGTTATATACTGTGAGGAATGAAGGATAGTTAAGTGGTTCCCAAGAACATATCAGGTACTTTGAGCTAAAAAGAGAATAATTTCATGTCAAACAGGACAAACTCCATTGCTTCACAAATCCACTTGGCTTTGGCACAGAGAAAATGAGTTTTTTAATATCTGAAAGTTAGATTGTAGAGCTTCATCCATGACTCACTCGTCCATTATAAGTTTAAACTTTCTATATTACAGACGTGTAGACCCTCTCTCTGTAAAGGACCACTGAATTCCAAGGGTTAAAAAATAACAGCAACCACAGCCGCTTTCAAAAAGGCCAAATTAAGGGATTTGAAGGCAAGAGAAATAGAAAATGTTACTATCATTCTGCTTTTTAAAAGTACAAGATTGTTTTTCATTTTATATCAGGGTAGATAAGACAAGATATGAGACAGTGGTATGGAAGAGATCAAAAGGAAAAAAACCACTGTCTTTTTTTCTGTGTTCTATATTTCTATTTTCCTGTTTAGTTGTTGGTCAACTATGTTCGCCATCACCCAAGCTATTCCACTGGGACAAGATGAGAAAAATGAATATAAGATGGGTGGTAAAAGATGGTACAGCGGAGGTAGAAAAACATTTATAAACTGGTTCTGGGGGGTTCAAAGCGGGTGTCGATACTTCTATACAGATTTCCAAAGTTCTTTGGATTGTGCTAATAAGTTATTGTTTTTTTATCCATACTCATTGAAATTCTGTTTTTCTCCTTAGCAGTTAATCATTATTCCTAACCTCTATTCTTTTTGACTTTATGTTACTTTTAACTCTAAGGAAGATTATTCTTATATATACAACATTATCATTTACTAGACTACTTACTTACCATAGGTCAGATGGCTTCATAAGGCACAGGCACCCAAGTCCTTGGGTTAGTCTATGAGAGACGAAATCTTATTCATGGCTCCCACTCAGGTGCTTGGATCAATCTCTTTGTGATATGGAATCTTCTTATTAATGGCTTTGAACTTTTCTATTCTTTAGAGAAAGTCCTTTCTATTTATGAAAATAGAGTAAAGCCCAACAGATTTTCTTGAATACAATCTAGTGATGATATCTTTTGGTATTGCTAAAACATAAATCTTTGAGACTGGAGACCTGTCTCCCATAATACTTATCTTCCATTAATACTTTGCACAAGAGTAGAGGATTAATATATGTTAATAAAAGTAAGAGTATTATGTGCATCATTTAGAGTCCTCCATGTATTGGAAAAGGAAAAGAGGAATAAATATGTTTGATGACTAAGAACAGCATAGATTTTCAAAGTGAGATCATCAAAAATTTTCTTGAAGACACCTTGTGGGAGAAAATTGAAAATCGACTTTAAAACATTAGAAAGTGCTATTTGAAGGTAAAGCATGTCTCCCCTTATTCATTTTTGTTCCTTAATATATTGTACTACTTATTTTTTTCCCTCCCTCTTTCTCCCAGCCCTTATCCACAGCTGCTTTTTTTAAAATACTTGAGTTATTAGGTCTTATCAGGGGTGCCTCATTTGAATCTCTGTCTCTGTGTATCATATTCTCTTTCTCTGAGAAGATTACTGGCCTATTACATTACTTTCATTTATTTAAAGCCAGGATAACTGGCTTTTGCCTCAAGGTATCATAGAGTTCTTATGTGTCTAACATCCCAAGCCTAGTTAGTTCCCCATATTTCATGAAACAGACTTTGATGGCTGTTCCACATGCTAGTGATCAAGTATCTCTAATGTTATAAAGAAAGAGCACTGTTGAAATGTGACCTTGCAGAAGTCAGCCTCATTCATCTGCAAAATGGAGAGAATTAATATGTGTCCTTGAACCTAATATGGTTTGTTGTGAGTAAAGATTAAACCAAGCTTTGTAAAAAGCTACAGGACCTCTACAGCTTTAAGATGTTCTGGGGATGATATTTCTAAAGTACCACGTAGGAAAGATTGCATTAAAATAAAATATTCACACACTGTGAAGCAGCAAGGGGTACCTTTTCAGTCTCATTTCTCTATCTGTAGTAGTCTCTTTATCCTCTGTCTGTAGAAATTCAATCCACCTCTAAAAGCCTAGGGCAAATGTCACCACCTTCATAAATTTTTTCTTTATGTTCTAAATTAAAAGTGATGTCACCCTCCTAGAATTCAATAACTTGGCAGTTTTGGTTTTTTTTCCCCCACCATTGTTTAAAGTCTTTATTGAATTTGTTAGTGTTGCCTTTGTTTCACATTTTGGTTTCTTGGCTTCCAGGCATATGGATCTTAGCTCCCTGACCAGGGTTCGAACCCCTACCCTCTGTATTCGAAGGCAGAGTCTTAACCACTGGACCATCAGGGGAAGTCCCATTTTGGCAGCTTTTTAATGGATGTAGCAGTTCCCTTATTTTCTCATTATTAGCCACTCACCCCCTATACCTGAGAGAACCATCTAGATATTATAAAACAATGATTAGACTAGACCTGTGGTCTCTCCAGCCTTAATGTGTCTGAGCTCACATGGGGGATCCTGATCTCACTCACTCTTGGAAGTTGGGGGTCAGAACTTCTGCTTCAACCACACTTTTCTTCCTTTAATCTCTTGCATTTTACATGCCCCCTCCCACAGTAGGTCTTTGCGCATGATGTTGCCTTTGCCAAGAATTAGTGTTTCTTTCTTTGTCTTTATGATGCTTATCCTTCAGATGTGAGCTTTATCATTAATTCATAGTAAATTCTTTTCTTGGTCAGCTTTCCCACATTGTATGTTCTCATAGCCCTGGATACCCCATCATAGCACTTGTCACAAATGAAGCTTTGCCATTTATCTTTATAATCATTTAAATAATGACTCACTGAATTGGCAGCTCCACGAGGGTAGACACTATGTATGTTCCTGTTCTTTCTTACATTCCTATTGCCTGTATAAATGCCTATAGTTTCTGGAACATAGTTGTCCTCTAAACTATTTGAATATATAGATGCATAATAGTCTACAAACACCCTTTGACACAGACGCTCTAGACCCTTGCATTCGATCCTTGATTTATAATTGATTTGTAAATTCTCTCTTAACCTTTCTTTGTCTTGGTGTCTAAAACTGAATGAAACCTGTGTTGCCTTCCTCACAGGGTATGGTGAGCATCAAATGAGAAATGTGAAGATATTTTGAAAAGTATAAAGTGCTATTTGAATATAAAGTTACATTAAATAGCTAGTAATGTGAGAGACACTGTCATGGATATAGAATATATTACATGGGCCTTGTTATTTGTTCTGTAACAATAGTAGTTGCGTTTTGAGATGGAGTTTAATCTTATGTATTGGATTTCTTATCTTAGAAATTCTCTCTTCACTATCCATTGTTTAGGGTAGTGAGTATCATTTATTTCCTCTTTTGAAAAGCATATGACCCAAAATTGCCTAACATTGGCCTTCAAATTCACTTTTTTTTTTAATGGTTCAGTAAGCCCTATTATGTTAGTACAAACCGCATCTTTTACAAATGGCTTATCTCTGTATTTATAATTACTTAATGCTGTGTGCTATGAGGCATAACAGGATTGCATATGTTACTTTAACTCTGGACAAAATGGAATAGGAAAGCATCAGTTAAATAAATTGAATTGATACTCTGTTGTATTTTCGGAACAGGACAAGATAGCCTCTTTTTTTTTTAAACAAACTTTCTGGTTATTCCATAATTTTCTTAAACTATATTTATGTTTAAGAAATCTCTGTTTTCTGTTCCCAGTTCTTCCCCCTTCACCCTTTTAAATTTCTCTAATTTTTCTTCTTTTTTACTTCAACAGTCTGGGTTGCAGGGGGAAAAAAAAACCTGGCTGTTAATCAAGAACATGATCTCATTGCTTTCAATGGCTTAGAAAAGAAACATTTTAAAGCAGTTGAAAGATTTCACTTTGGAAAGTAGGTACTGCATAACTAAGTGTGTTGGTTCCCAGCAGAGCCTTGAGTAATCTCTTTCCAGCCATCCTCATATTTTTTTCTCTTCTACTTCCTGTTCAGTGAGCAAGTGCCTAAGTTAATTAAAAAAAAAAAAAAAAAGAATCCGTAAGACTTCTCTTTAGGAGTTCTTGCCAGAGTATTGTTTTCTGTTCCTTAACTGGTCCACGTATATTTTTATCCTTTTGTGTCATGATTATTTCCCAACTTCATCACTTATATAGAGATGGAGTTAATTTTTAGTTTCCCTCCTTACTCATACAAGCCCCCAGCCCTCTTCAGAGTTCCCTTAAGTGTATCTGGGAGCCCTTGAGTGGAACATAACATGTATCCGTTAAGTGAATATTATTGTCCTACAGCCTCCTTGGGAAGTCGGTCCCCTCCAACCCACCCTAATGTGGAACCTCGTCGCTGCCCTGATGTTGCGTCCTCGTGAGGGACAGCAGCCATGCCAGGACTGCTGTCTCTGGGGCCGGCAGAGCAGCGGTCTTCAAGTGCTCAGAGGAATGGGCTGAACTGGAGCCACCTTCTCCCACCTCCAGCTCTGTACCACACTCTGTCTGCAAGTCCCAATGTAGCAAGAGCTTGTGCTCACAGCTTCACAGTCTCTGTTGAAAAGGTGTCTTATCTTTTGAATCTACCCTTTTACTCTTTCTGGGCTCAAAACCAGTTCAGAGAGCCAAAAAAAAAAAAAAAAAGACACCATGCCATTTCTTCCATTGTTCTTATTTCATCTCACTTGCCTTCTCTCTTTCTTCTCCCCCCTCAGCCTCCTCTAGGTTCCCACTGACATTTCCATTCATGAATTAAAAGGCAAAATACCATCTATAGAGAGAGGTCCCTGACTCACTAGTTCTGGTAGTTGCTGAGTTCATAATCATACTTGGAATCAGCTCAGCCTACCTGTTACATTCTTAAAAGCGTTTTTCAATAGATATCCACATGCCTGCTACAAAATTCATAAGATAGAAAAATATAATGAAAATTCTTCCTAGCACCTCCATCTTTCAGTTATCAGGTTCCTATCCTGTAGAAAATCAGTGTTCCAGTTTCCTCTGTATTCCTCCAGAACTCCTTATGCAAGTATAAACAAATGTATAGGTAGTTCCTTATATATTCTTTCCTACTTTGCTCTTCTTTTCTCCCTCCTCCTCCTCCTTCACAAATGACATATATGCCATGTTCTTCCTTGTTCTTTTCACTTGGAGGCTGTTTCATGTTTGCATATAAGGGGTTTCTTATGGCTGCATTGTGTGGTTATACCATAATTTATCTATTCCCCTAATGGTGTACATTTAGCTTGTTTCTAATCTTTTCCTATTAGAAATAATACTGTAAAAAATAGCACTGAACATAATTTAGTTTGCTCGCTCATGTATATCTGTAGGGTAGACTTCCTAGAACTGAGATCGCAAGGTTAATTTTTATACAGTTTGGAACCTGTGACATTTTCAGTTATTAAATTCTGAGGAGGTTGTTTGTTCTGTTTCTGATTTCTGACTTATATTCTAGAATCTGCCTTCTAGCTTTATCACCTATTTGTTGATTGCTCAGGCAGTGTGCAGGCAACATAATTAAGTGGTCCAGATGTAAGGAAAACAAATAGATTTAGTTTTTGTTTTCAGACTTTTCATAGAGATATAAGAATAAAGAATTATTTTTTCTATCATGACACAAACTGCAGCATGAGCTGGGTCATAAACAGCAGCTGATATTTAGTGTCTAGAGGTGACCAGGCCAGTGGTGACCGGGAGCGTACGTGTCTGATATAAGAAGGGGAGATCAGTTCCAGCCAATTGTTGGCACAGGAGGGATTATGAACTAAGGGTGACTCGGAGGGTAATAGATGCAGCAATTTTTTTTTCTATAAAAGTAAAAACTTGGATATTTATATTCAGTCTCCTGACTTTTAAATACCAGATAGACCAAATAAACATGCATCCACGGGATTGATCCATCACCCTAAGCCTCCAGTTTATGCCCCCAGCTGTTGTGCATATAGAGGCAGCTTCTTGGTCTGTTTCTCTAACTCTGACCTCCATGTATTCTAGTTCCTCATCTGCTGTCAGCCAGGTTCTGTCTCTAGCATTCATTGATCGCTAAAGATTCAGTTCTGCATATCATCATTGTCCATGTTCTTAACTATTTAGACTTTCCTTCACTCTTGATGTTTTCCAGTCATAACATACAGAATCAAGAGATTTAAATATCATGTATCTATTCATTTAGTCACAATATCTTATGACTTGCAACAAGTGTTTTCTATTTTAGAGGTGTAGACTTTAAGAATTTTAGCTGCCAGAAGCAGAATATAATGATATTTATTATGTTCTCTTTATGATTTCTACCAGGATTCTTTTTAGATTTTGGTCATTATTTGAAGGGGCAGGGGAAACACAATCATAGATATGTGATTTATCTTTAATATGAAGTATTAAAGCTTATTAGCAAGAAAGCTTTTTCTCTCTGAAATCAGTTATGACTTTCTTTGGATGTGGTTTATCTGTGAGGTACTGAAAGAGTATCTAAGAGATACTGAGAGAACCAAAAAAGTCTCCAGACTTTGCATCATGATTCCCATCAGATTCTAAACTTAGTTGGTAGATAATTACTGTTTCTTTATTCCACTTTTCAGAATTTCCACTAGAGAGAGGTATACGGTTGTCAGCATCACATCTTCCTTCCCTCCTGTCACTTTCTTCCACCCTGCCCCCAACGTGCATTCACCATTCCTTTAAGATGTTGAGAAACTACTGCCTTTGATACCTGTTCTCAAATAAAGTCATTTATTCATAGTTAGAGTAATTAAAAGGTTAGGGGTGTGTGTGTGCTGAGTCGTGTTTGACTCTTTGAGACCCCATGGATGTAGCCCGCCAGGCTCCTTTGTCCATGGGATTCTCCAGGCAAGAATACTGTAGTGGGTTGCCATTTCCTCCTCCATCGATCTTCCCAGCCCAGGGATCAAACTCACATCTGCATTGGCAGGCAGATTCTTTACCACTAGCACCACCTTACAGGCACTGTTAAGAAAAACAAAACTGAATTGTGGGATAAAACTTGGGATAGGGAGTCCTTGCGGTTACTTGGGGGAAACAAGCCTTGTCCAAGCAGTTCTTGGCAGAGAGCTGTCTGCCAAATTGGGATTTCTGTGTACTCATGAAACCACTTTCTCATCATAGTTTAGTTTTCCAAGTAAATTCCCATATTAGAAAGCAAGTACTCTCAATACCAGCCTTTGCATTGCTTTTCTGCTACTCACCTTAAATCATTTTTCCCCTCAGGTGTAATAACCTTTATGAAAGATTGCTGCTTCAGACTTACAAAGGAACACGGAGGCTAACATTTCTGGGTGCCTCCATAAGGAACCTTTTTTTTTTTGTATCCTGTTGAGTCCTCGTAGTGACTCTTTGAAGTAAATGACATGGTCCGCAGTTTGCCAAGGAGGAAACCAGAGTTTAACAGGATAAGACATTTGTACAAGGTCAAACTACTAACAAGGGGTAGAACCTGGGATTTCAAACACAAAGCAGTCATGGTCCAAATCTCTTACTGTGTACTCCTCTGTCCTACTCCCAGTTGGGTGTTTTTTTTTTTTTTTTTTTTTTGCACCTTAGAAAAATTAACTATGTGTAACAAGAATAAGGATGGAGCCAGAGAAGGCAGTTGGAAACCATGGCATTAATCCAGCAGAAAGAGGAAGTCTCAAGGAAGATACAGAAGGTCACAGATAAAAGAACCTACTAAGGAGGTTAACATTAATTTGGTTTAGCTTGTACTTGTGTTTTATTTTAGTTCTCCTTGTAAAGAGTGGATTTTTCTAGCTATAAACTTCAGTTTAAAATGACAGCCTATCAATTATATTAATATCTTGATGTTATCTAACATGATATCTGGGAATATGGCAAAAAGTATAACCGTAGAATTTTAAGACTGAATC
Source organism: Bos indicus x Bos taurus (assembly GCF_003369695.1). Taxonomy (NCBI): domain Eukaryota; kingdom Metazoa; phylum Chordata; class Mammalia; order Artiodactyla; family Bovidae; genus Bos; species Bos indicus x Bos taurus. The sequence goes on along the minus strand of NC_040083.1, from coordinate 9,606,189 downwards.
ATTTTCTACCTTTCATAGAGATTATCTTTAATATGAAAGAGCTTGGTAAGTATTTTAAGATTTTTTATTTATATATTAACTCATATGAAAAGGCGTAATAAGGAGCATGGGATACAGAGTCAGCACATTTTTTGATGCTGGTTAAACATAAAAGAATTTAAAACAGATCTGAGTCTGGAAATTATTCTAAAGATTGAAGAAGTCTTACCACCTATAATTAGACATAGATCTGTAGTATAGAGGGTGCGTTTTGAAAGCTGATTGTATTCAGAAGGATATAGTAAGTAATTTACAATATTAATACTATTTCCATGGTACATTATACATTATGCTTCTCCATATAGTTGGAGAACTCCTGAACTTTACATAGGTATCTGAGGAAAATAATTCAGAATAAGGGGTTTGAAATACATGAAGACTTTAGCAGATAAAACTGAGATAAGCCATTATGAATCTGGAGTGGAATACATAATCATGCTGGGATGACCAGATCATGGGGAAAACATGAAGGAAAAAAGAAATAGAGAAAATAGGATGGTTGTCTGAAGCCTGAGGGTTTTGGTTTTTGTTTTTTGCTTTAATTTTTATTTTATGTAGGAGAATAGTTGATTCACGGTGTTGTGTTTCAGGTATACAGCAAAGTGACTCAGTTATACATATACATGTATCCTTTTTCAAATTTTTTCCCATAGAGGTTGTTATAGAATACTGAGCAGTGTTCCCTGTGTTATACTGTAGGTCGTTGTTGATTTTCTGTTATAAATATTAGCAGAGTATACCTGTCAACCCCAAACTCCCTAACTATCCCTCCTCCCTACCCTTCCTCCCTGGTAACCAGAAGTTCATTCTGTGAACTTGTTTCTAATTTGTAAATAAGTTCATTTGTATCATTTTTTTAGGCTCAGACAGTAAAGTGTCTGTCTACAATGCAGGAGACCTGGGTTCGATCCCTGGGTCAGGAAGATCCCCTGGAGAAGGAAATGGCAATCCACTCCAGTACTATTGCCTGGAAAATCCCATGGACAGAGGAGCCTGGTAGGCTATAGTCCATGGGGTCGCAAAGAGTCGGACATGACTGAGCGACTTCACTTATTTACTTCACTCACTTTAGATTCTGCATGTAAACATCATATGATACTTGTCTTTGACTTCACTTAGCATGATGTCTAAGACCATTCATTTGCTGCAAATGGCAGTATTTTATTCTTTTTAATGGCTGAGTAATGTTCTACTGAGTATGTATACTACACCTCCTTTATCCTTTCATCTGTTGATGGATGTTTTAGGTTGTTTCCATGGTTTTGGTTATTGTAAACAATGCTGCAGCAAACCCTCGGCTGTATGTATTTTTTCGAATCATGTTTTTCCTCCAGATGTATGCCCAGGAATGGGATTGCTAGATCATTTGGTTGATGATTTGGTTGCTGTATTTTTAGTTTCTTATGGAACTTCCATACTGTTCTTCATAGTAGCTGTACCAGTTTACATTCCCACCAACAGTATAGGAAGGTTCCCCTTTCTTCACACCCTCTCGAGCATTTATTGTTGGTTGATTTTTTTGATGATGGGCATTCTTACTGGTGTGAGGTGATAACCTCATTATAGTTTTAATTTGCATTTCTTTAATAATTAATGATGCTAAGCATTTTTTCATGTGCCTGTTGGCTGGCTGTATGTCTTTGAAGAATTATCTCTTTAGGTCTTTTGCCCTCTTTTTGATTGGATTGTTTAGGGTTTTGCGTTTTGTTTTTTGTTTTTTGGATATTGAGCCACATTAGCTCTTTGTAAATTTTGAAGACTAATCCCTCGTCAGTCACATTGTTAGTAAATATTTTCTTCCATCCTGTGGGTTGTCTTCATTTTTTTAAAAATGATTTCCTTTGCTTTCCAAGCCCCAGGTTTTCAAAGGCAGAAGTATGAGAAAGTTGCGTGCTCCCCAGCTCAGGTGCAGAGCCTGTCCTCATGACTTGAGGTATGTTTTTGTCTGTTCAGTCAGACGATACAAAATGTGAGGGCCTAACAATGGTAGACTGTGGAAAAATGTAAAAAATAAAAGAAACTTGTCCTTGGGATGCTTACGTATTATAAGTAGTGAATAAAGTATAGATAGGCTCCCTGAAATTTGTTTGACCATAGCTTTTACTTGGAAACAATCTGATTGACTGTCTTCCTATTTTGAATTATATATTAGCATACCTCCTGAGATACAAGAGATAAAGCATGTCTTCACCTCTCTGCAGTGGGAAACATGAATTCCCTTGTCCTCAGCCTTCTTCATCCCCTTTTCAGCACTCACCTCCTAGTAAATTGACAAGGGTATGCTTCAAAGCTAGTCATTTATAAAAGTAGTTGATAATGCTCTCAGAAGTATAATTTAATGGATGCTGGGAATGTCCAAAAATAACATCTCTCTGGCAACCTGTTGATGTTAGAAATTCTACTGTTAGCAATTCATGATAAGTTTCCTATTAAGTTGAGTCATCCCTAGGCTATTGATTCAACCCCAGTCTAACTACGTAATATTTCATATTTTTAACAGAAATTTTCAGTTACAGATTCCTCTTTGATCTTGTCCTCCCAGTAACCCCCAGTTTCCATGTTCTACTATGCTATCCTTTGCCCATTTAACTCTGGCCACACTGTCCTTGGCGCTATTCTTTGAACATAGTAGACAATTTCTGTGTCAAGGTCTTGACCTTAAATGTCCTTTCTCCTATATCTACATGGCTTTCTTCCTATTTAAAAATTATAATCCTGAATTCGTTCCCAGCTTTATTTTTCTCTATTGTATTTATCATGATCTGAATACTATATGATTGACTCTTTTTTAAAATTTGTCTTTTACCACAGAAATGTAAGGTTTTATGTGAACACAGTTTTATTTTGTTCACTGCTGTACTTTTCAGTGCCTAGCGTATACTAGGTGCTCAGTAGGTATTTGGTAAAAGCGTAAATGAATGAATGCAAAACCCTGCAGTATTGAGGCATAAAAGAAGTTCCTCTGGGGAAAGTGTCTAACAAACACTTCTTAAGATAGTATTTCCCAAAATATGTTAAATTTGATTTCTCCTTCTGTAAGAAATACTTGCCTAAGTCCCACTATGGGACAACTTCTGTTTGCACACTTGTCATAATTCTGAATTCTTAACAAAACTTTTAAGTGACATACATTTAAATAGACCCTGAGTTTCTGAATGACTGATGGGAATATTTGCTTTTATTTGTTGGTAAATTTGTGTAAGCAGTAATCTGGGCATCAGGGTTTCTGGCTCCAATTATCAGATTTTTTTTTTCCCCCTCTGTAAGCTGAGGTATTTAGGAAAGATTGTTAACATCAATTCCAGTTTAATATAAGATTTTATGAGTCACTTTATTCTAGCTTAATGAAGTATCTTACTTCAATTCCATTGTTATTTCATTTATTAAACCTGGGAAAACTGCTGAGATAGGGGAAATGCAAAATGGTAAGGAAGATATTGGATCATCCAGAAATGCAGAATCACAAGTTACTGTTCTGGAAATTATCAGTGTGTTAATATAATCTTCCTGCAGAAGAGAATAGAGGCTTCAAAGGCACATGAAAGTTTGAGCAATAGATGGGAGCATCTGGATTGGTTCTGTGAGTAAATTGTTATATTTTAACGTTGAGATATTCTAGATGTATGCCAATAGTAATGTTTTTTATGTGTCTTTGTTTTGGGGATATTTGAATGGTAGTCACACAGACTTTAAAATTTATTTATAATGATGACAGGAGACTCTTGCTGTTCAAATCGCTGTTTTCCTGTGGTAGTGAACTCTGGAGAACTGTCTTGGCCTATTCAACATGGAACTCTTGGACTGCTGAGTTCTCCATCCAGTATTGTTAGCTCCCTAAGGGACATCAACAGTCCTAACAGAGTTTGGCTCCAAGGACACTGAATGTCGATTGTAAACCAATGACAGAATATCTCTTTGGGAACATTAATATTACTTACCCTGCTATCAAGAGCAGAGCTCTGTTTTTGTATCTTTAGCATTTGCTTATCCTTTGGCCTATAGGACATATTCAGTATTTAATAAATGCTTATTAGTTTTCTTGGAAAATAATCCAATTACATTAATTTTTAATTTAGTAACATCTTTTTGCTGTTAATTTCAAGGATCAGGACTGTTAAGATTATTTTGTTTGAAGAGACTTGAAAATAGACATTTTCAACCATTTCTTAACTAAGCAAAGATTTATTTACTGTTTATACCTTGGCAGTAGGAGTAGTGTTAGTCACTCAGCTGCATCTGACTCTTTGCCACCCCAGGGAAGCCCCACAACTCAGTAGGAGCTGGAACTACAGCAGTTGATAAATAATCCTTGCTCTTAAGAAGCTCACATTTTAGGAGAGAGACAGATTTGTATATGAATTATAATGTAATATGGCAGAAATATATTTGTGGTACCCTACTAGCAGAGAATTTTGCAAAAGTTTGCCGTCTTATAAGAGTCTCTGAAATTGGTGGAAAGGAAAGGCGGAAGGAAGCATTCATTTTTTTGCAGGGCTATGGGAACTCCTTGGCTGGCACAAGTACTTACTAGGTAAAGGAGGACATTACTTTTAGAGAGAAGACTAGTTTGAGAATATTTATGAATTGTTTTGACCAATGTCTATTATATGAGTTCCCTTGAAGTAGACATATCTTATTGTTGGTTAGTCGTTAAGTCATGCCTGACTCCTTTGCAACCCCATGGACTATAGCCAGGTTCCTCTGTCCATGGGATTTGCCAGGCAAGAATACTGAAGTGGGTTGCCATTTCTTTCTCCAGGGGATCTTGCCAACCCAGGGATTGAACCGGTGTTTCCTGCATTGGCAGGCACTGTTCTTTACCCACCGGGAAACCCCAGACATATCTTCAGTTCAGTTCAGTCGCTCAGTCGTGTCCAACTCTTTGCGATCCCGTGAACTGCAGCATGCCAGGCCTCCCTGTCCGTACCCAACTCCCGGAGTTGACTCAAACTCATGTCCGTTGAGTCGGTGATCCCATCCAACCATCTCATCCTCTGTCATCCCCTTCTCCTCCTGCCCTCAATCTTTCCCAGCATCAGGGTCTTTTCCAGTGAGTCAGCTCTTCACATCAAGTGGCCAACATATTGGAGTTTCAGCTTCAGCGTCTATCTTTCCAGTGAATACTCAGGACCGATTTCCTTTCAGATCAGATCAGATCAGTTGCTCAGTCATGTCCGACTCTTTGCGACCCCATGAATAGCAGCACGCCAGGCCTCCCTGTCCATCACCAACTCCCGGAGTTCACTGAGACTCACATCCATCGAGTCAGTGATGCCATCCAGCCATCTCATCCTCTGTCGTCCCCTTCTCCTCCTGCCCCCAATCCCTCCCAGCATCAGAGTCTTTTCCAATGAGTCAACTCTTCGCATGAGGTGGCCAAAGTACTGGAGTTTCAGCTTTAGCATCATTCCTTCCAAAGAAATCCCAGGGCTGATCTTCTTCAGAATGGACTGGTTGGATCTCCTTGCAGTCCAAGGGACTCTTAAGAGTCTTCTCCAACACCACGGTTCAAAAGCATCAATTCTTCGGCGCTCAGCCTTCTTCACAGTCCACATTTAGTATTAATGATGGGGAGATGTGTAGTTTTATTTTCAGGTTATATAATTATTTTAGAATGGAAAAGCAGAGGAAACATAGAGGGTAACATCAAAAGCACTGCATATCTTAAAAGTAATCAAAGGCTATAATTCCTGTATTAGATTGACATAGTAAATTCTAGAGGGCACGTGGTAGTTATGGCTCTTCTGATTGTGTATTTCTTGATAAGGTGTTAAGGTCATTTAGCAGTGAAGTGTAGTAGTTTAGAGATTGCTTCCCAGAAGCCAAAAGGATATGCATGTTCCACCCTCTTCCATCTGTTTGTGAGTTGCTGCTGCTAAGTCACTTCAGTCATGTCCAACTCTGTGTGACCCCATAGATGGCAGCCCATCAGGCTCCCCCATCCCTGGGATTCTCCAGGCAAGAACACTGGAGTGAGTTGCCGTTTCCTTCTCCAGTGCACGAAAGTGAAAAGTGAAAGTGAAGTCACTCAATCATGTCCGACTCTTCGGGATCCCATGGACTGCAGCCTACCAGGCTCCTCCGCTTATGGGATTCTCCGGGCAAGAATACTGGAGTGGGTTGCCGTTGCCTTCTCCGTTTGTGAGTTAGTTCAGTAATAAACAGTGCTTGTTATATTCCAGGTACTACTTTAAGAGTACATGCAGAAAATAGACAATAATGACACAGATAATAGACAAATAAAATATATATATCAAATAGTAATATTTACATACAAGAAAAAAAAAGCAAAAATGAAACTATTTTGCTTTTAAAAACAAAAAAAGCCTCAAGTTTAGGAAAGGGAAGCCTGGATAAAAGCCTGAATCAGTTCATTTGTCTCTTTGATGTTTAATCACTGCTTCTTTAATGAATGTGCAGAAGTTTTGTCTGCAAACTTAATACACTCACAAAAATGACTTGGTGGTGGGAGAAAGTAACACAATTTTGGGTTCAGAACAAGAAAACTAATAGTTCCCTGTATCCTGCTCTGGTTAGGTTCTCTGCAGAAGTCTGTGCTGAATGTGGGGAGACCCGCTTTTTAAAAGAAGATTAGATAATGACAAACAAGGAAACCATGTCAAACTGGAATCATGACTGGGACTGTTTAGCATGGAGACTCTTTCTGAAGATTTTACAGACATTTAAAACACTGCCTTGTGGAAAAGAAAAGAAATGTAGTCTTTATCGATTCAGTCGGATAAGTGGCTTGAAGTTATTAAAAAAGTTAGAGTCTGTTAAAAGAGTATCTTTATCAGCAAAACTCTACATTAAACTTCCTGTCATTGGAAATGTAGGAGGAGCTACATGAGTATTTCTGTCTTTAAAAGTTTGACAAGTAGTATATGTACTAATTCTTTGGGAATAAAACTCTCCATGGTATACAGCCTTAAGTAGTGAATCATAATGAGTAAAACATAAGAGGAACATCATTAGTATCTTAGTGGTGTATCTGTTGACCAGCTTGTTGCATGGTACTTAACACAAGTAAACATTTGCTCCATAGAAATGATAAAATTATATCGCTAATCTTATATTTTGAAGAAAGAGTAAGACTAACATAAGTACTTCGGTTACAGTTCTAATAAGAAAAGGGAAGTCATTAGTTGATTGACCTTGGGCAAGTGGTGTGTGCGTGCTAAGTCACTTCAGTTGTGCCTGACTCTTTGCCACCCCAAGGATTGTAGTCTGCCAGGATCCTCTGTCCATGGAGTTCTCCAGGCAAAAATACTGGAGTGAATTGTCATGCCCTCCTCCAGGAGACCTGCCTGACCTGGGGATCGAACCCACATCTCATGTCTCCTGCATTGGCAGATGGGTTGTTGTTGTTTGTTTGTTTGTTTTAGGAGTCGGACACGACTGAGCGACTTCACTTTCACTTTTCACTTTCATGCATTGGAGAAGGAAATGGCAACCCATTCCAGTGCTCTTGCCTGGAGAATCCCAGGGACAGTGGAGCCTGGTGGGCTGCTGTCTCTGGGGTCACACAGAGTCAGGCATGACTGAAGCGACTTAGCAGGGCCGTCTGGGAAGCCCTGGGCAAGTGGTGTCTTGTCTTAGTTATCTACCTCAGAGGATGGTGAGATTGAATGAGTTTGTATATGTAAAGCACTTAACCAGTGAGTGTTGGCCAAGGGTGATAGTTGTTGTTTAGTTGCTAAATTGTGTCCAACTCTTTTGCGACCCCATGGATGGTAGCCTGCTAGACTCCTCTGTCCATGAGATTTCCCAGGCAAGATTACTGGAGTGGGTTGCCATTTTTTTCTCCAAGGGATCTTCCTGACCCAGGGATCGAACACAAGTCTCCTACATTACAGGCAGATTCTTACTGAGCTACCAGGGAGACTTGGCCCAGAGTAGTATTCTTTAAATGGGCCACCTGGGAAGCCTGGGCAAGCTACTGCTACCCAATAGTAGTTGCTATTGGGTTTTCCTGGTGGCTCAAATGGTAAAGAATCCACCTGCAATTCAGGAGACCTGGGTTTAGTTCCTTGGTTTGGGAAGATCCCTTGGAGGAGGGCATGGCAACCCACTCCAGTATTCTTGACTGGAGAATCCCATGGGCAGAGGAGCCTGGCGGGCTATAGTCCAGGGGGTCGCATAGATTCAGACACGACTGAGCAACTAAGCACAGTAGTTGTTATTTACAGTTAGTAGTTGTTTCCAGTTTTAACCTGGCTACCTAGAAGCATCATTTGAAAGATTATTAATAGTATTCAAATTTAGGTGAGTCTTTAATTCCTAATATCTGGTTGGTTTTCCTCACATGTCACCAACCATTCATTGCAGTAAGGCCTCACTTATCTGGCTTTGTTCAGGGAAAAATGTTTGACACATGTGAAACACCTGATTAACTTCCTAAAATGAAAACCTTTGTTTTAACCACTTCAGCTTTTAAAAACAAATCGATCACATACTTACCTGTCTTTTAAAAATGAAGATCCTAAACATGATTTGAACTATTTGATAAGTGGGTATTACGTGTATATATCTGTAATTAGTTTTTTAGTTATTTTGCTCTTTTCAGGTAGCTGTCATTTCCGCCCACCCCCCCTTCCCCCTGTGGTAAAGCCTTTTTATACCCTTTGTGTCACTTGCTGCCTTTTCATACTGTTCATGGGGTTCTCAAGACAAGAATCCTCAAGTGGTTTGCCATTCCCTTCTCCATTTCCGAAGTCAAGTGGGCCTTAGAAAGCATTACTACGAACAAAGCTAGTGGAGGTGATGGAATTTCAGGTGAGCTCTTTCAAATCCTAAAAGATGATGTTGTGAAAGTGCTGCACTCAGTATGGAAAAGGTCAGTTTTCATTCCAATCCCAAAGAAAGGCAATGCCAAAGAATGTTCAAACTACTGCACAGTTGCACACATCTCACACGGTAGCAAAGTAATGCTCAAAATTTTCCAAACTAGGCTTCAACAGTACATGAATTGTGAACTTCCAGATGTTCAAGCTGCATTTAGAAGAGGCAGAGGAACCAGAGATCAAATTGCCAACATCTGTTGGATTATCAAAAAAGCAAGAGAGTTCCAGAAAAACATCTACTTCTGCTTTATTGACTACACCAAAGCCTTTGACTGTGTGGATCACAACAAACTGGAAAATTCTGAAAGAGATGGGAATACCAGACCACCTGACCTGCCTCCTGAGAAAATCTGTATGGAGGTCAAGAAGCAACAGTTAGAACTGGACATGGAACAACAGACTGGTTCCAAATTGGGAAAGGAGTACATCAAGGCTGTATATTGTCACCGTGCTTATTGAACTTATGCAGAATATGTCATGCGAAATGCTGGGCTGGATGAAGCACAAGCTAGAATCAAGACTGCTGGGAGAAATAGCAATAACCTCAGATACGCAGATGACACCACCCTTGTGGCAGAAAGCGAAGAACTAAAGAGCCTCCTGATGAAAGTGAAAGAGGAGAGTGAAAAAGTTGGCTTAAACTCAACATTCAGAAAACTAAGATCATGGCATCTGGTCCCATCACTTCATGGCATAAATAGTTGGGGAAACAGTGGAAACTTTATTTTTGGAGGCTCCAAAATCACTGCAGATGGTGACTGCTGCCGTGAAATTGAAAGGTGCTTGCTCCTTGGAAGAAATGCTATGACCAACCTAGACAGCATATTAAAAAGCAGAGACATCACTTTGCCGACAAAGGTCCATGTAGTCAAAGCTGTGGTTTATCCAGTAGTCATGTATGGATGTGAAAGTTGGTCTATAAAGAAAGCTGAGTGCTGAAGAATTGATGCTTTTGACCTATGGTGTTGGAGAAGACGCTTGAGAGTCCCTTGGACTGCAAGGAGATCCAACCAGTTCATCCTAAAGGAAATCAATCTGAATATTCATTGGAAGGACTGATGCTGAAGCTGAAACTCCCAATACTTTGGCTACTTGATGTGAACAACTGACTGATTGGAAAAAGGCCTGATGCTGGGAAAGACTGAAGGCAGAAGGAGAAGGAGACATCAGAGCGACAGAGGATGAGGTGGTTGGGTGGCATCACCGACTAAAAGGTCATGAGTTTGAGCAAGCTCTGAGAGTTGGTGATAGCCTGGTGTGCTGCAGTCTATGGGGTCGCAAAGAGTTGAACACGACTGAGCGACTGAGCTGAACTGAACTGTCCCTTCTAAGTTCCTATGTCTTATGTACTCTGGGTTTGGAAACCAGATACTGAAATTTGAAGAGAATTGCATGTTAAAATGATAAGATATCTGAAATTGGCCTGAAAATACCCTTTGGAGCCAGGGGAACAAGAAAGAGATAATTTTTCAAGGAGGGTGATGGGTACCTAAACATTTATTATTCTGGCTTTGTACATGTTTACAAATTTTCATATTAAAAAGTTTTTAAAAACCACCATTTAAGAAAGAATTCTATGTTAGATATATAGTATATTAAGTTCTTAATTTTTATATTTGTAAGGATTTACAAGAAACTTAATAGTATTTATCTTTTTACAGAGGACTGAGGATTAAAGGGGAGAAATGTTCTTTTTATTCTGGTGCAGTTTTATGACCTTTTTTTTAACCTCCATGTGCTGCATTTATATATCTGTGTGTGTGTTTAATGTGCATCCAGCAAGGAAGGAATTTTACGTCCTCATCATTAAATTCAAAGTACTAATAGTATCAAACTTACAGGATTGTAAGGCTTATGTATCTCTGTATATTTACACATTTTTTTATTTTACTGTAAATTGGTATTTTCGATGGATAACAGTGGTTTCTGTGTCAGGTGCTAAAAGAGCAGTAAAGGAGCTCTGTAATGGCTGTTTTGAACTTCTGAGAGATCTTTTTGGATATCCAGAGCTGAGCTTACAGGCCTCACTAGTTGGCCTTAGCAGTGTCCTGTTACCTCTTCCTTTGATGACTTACTTGCTGCCTGTGCTGTTAGAGCAAACTCTTCCCTTTCTCTTGTGCTTTGCTTTCTTAAAATATTCTGCCCTTTCTATGTTTACCATTATTGAATAAAACAAGATACATACCAAACTGCACAATGTAAATTCAATTTTAAATCACCAGTGACATACTGGATTCACAGTTAAGCATTTCCTGAAGGTAGGAGTATAAATTGATCTTCTTTAGGGAGGCCATTTGATGAAATCTCTTTATCATAGTTTACAAGGTATATGCTTTTTTTCATAATGATTCCTCTACTGGGAATTTACCCTAAAGTTACACTTCAGTGTTCAAAGATGTATGAAGGAACTGTATAATGTCTCAGTGGAAGAGAAAAAGGAGTTTGGGATAGAAGACAGACTTAACTTTTATTTTGTATCTTTTGAAATTCTCCTTTATCTTATATGGTTTAATACTTTTTATATTAAAGAGAAAAGCTAGAATAAAAAGAACCTGTTTACCACCATCTACCAGTTCTTATTCCTAATGGATTTTCCAGGTTACATTTTTTCTTCAAGGATCATCAATGCTGACAACAGACTTTTTCATTATGGAAAAACCTGACATTGTGTTGCATTTTTACAACCCTAAAATCATTATTTGATATTTGAGTCCAGTTCTGATAGTAGGAATGTTTACAATTTGTTTGCATTAATGTATCTTTAACTATTGCATAGATGCATTTGTCCTTCCTTACACATATTCGCTATGTACACCCTCATCCTTAACCCCACCTCCAATACCTGTTGACTACTTATTTTTTCTCCATGTTCGTGTATGTATGTATGTCAATAAACATACTGACAAGAGACACGCCTATAAAAGGACTGTTTTTGTTGGTAAAGAGTCTGCCTGCAATGCAGGAGACCCCGGTTGGATTGCTGGCTTGGGAAGATCTGCTGGAGAAGGGATAGGTTACCCACTGTAGTATTTTGGCCTGGAGAATTCCATAGGCTGTATAGTCCATGGGGTGGCAAAGAGTCAGACACCACTGAGCAACTTTCACTTTTGTTCTTATAGGTTTTCTTTTTAAATCTCATCATACTCATTTGATTGCATTTTGCTGTTTATTTTTTAACTCAATGTGGCAATGTGCAAATCCCACCAAGTCACCTGATAAAACTCTACTTGATTGCATTGTGTTCATTGATCAAAGTATATTGTCATTTATTCAGCCATTCTTGTATGGACTGAAACAGTTCTGTTTATGGAGACAAGAAATAGGAAAATAAATGACAATAAACATCCTTGTACGTATTGTGTATGATTACTTTTGTTTCTATATGATAGATTCCCAGAAATAGGACTACTCGTTAAGTTCAGTTCAGTTGCTCAGTCGAGTCCGACTCTTTGTGACCCCACAGACTGCAGCATGCCAGGTCTCCCTGTCCATCACCAGGTCCCGGAGTTTTCTCAAACTCCTGTCTATTGAGTCAGTGATGTCATCCAACCATATCATCCTCTGTCGTCCTTCAGTCTTTCCCAGCATCAGGGTCTTTTCCAGTGAGTCTGCTCTTCACATCAGGTCGCCAAAGTATTGGAGTTTCAGCTTCAACATAGGTCCTTCCAAGGACTATTCAGGACTGATTTCCTTTAGGATGGACTGGTGGATATCCTTGCAGTCCAAGGGACTCAAAAGTGTAAATACTTTAAATTTCAATTTATGTTGCCAGATTTCTTTCCAAAAGGACTTTGTCCTTAGACCAGTGAAATGACCGTACCCTTTGAGGACATATTATCAATCTTTTAAATTTTTGCTGAAGTTGTATCTCATTATTAAATTAATTATTATTTCTCTGACTTCTAGTAAATTTGAGTGTTTTTTAAAATAAACAATGACAGCTTGGATCTATTCTTTCTCTACATGTCAAATATTTTTTCTGATTTGCTTGTAGTTTTTTTTTTGGTTAAGTTGCTCAGTTGTGTCTGATTCTTTGCGACCCCATGGACTGCAGCATGCCAGGCTTCCCTGTCCTTCACCATCTCCCTGAGCTTGCTCAAACTTATATTCATCGAGTTTGTGATGCCATCCAACCATCTCATCCTCTGTTGTCCCCTTCTCTTCCTGCCTTCTATGTTTCCCAGCATCAGTGTCTTTTGCAGAGAGTTGGCTCTTCATATCAGGTGGCCAAAGTATTGGAGCTGCAGCTTCAGCATCAGTCCTTTCAATGAATATTCAGGATTGATTTCCTTTAGAATTGACTGATTGGATCTCCTTGCAGTCCAAGGGACTCTCAAGAGTCTTCTCCAACACCACAGTTCAAAAGCATCAGTTCTTTGGTGCTCAGCTTTCTTTATAGTCCAACTCTCACATCCATACATGACTGCTGGAAAAACCATAGCTTTGACTACACGGACCTTTTTCGGCAAAGGTGTCTCTGCTTTTTAACACCCTGTCTAGGTTTGTCATAACTTTTCTTCCAAGGAGCTAGCGTCTTTTAATTTCATGGCTGCAATCACCATCTGCAGTGATTTTGGAGTCCAAGAAAATAAAGTCTGTCACTGTTTTCATTGTTTCTCCATCTATTTCCCGTGAAGTGATGGGACCGGATGCCATGATCATAGTTTTTTGAATGTTGAGTTTTAAGCCAAATATTTCTCTTCTCCTCTTTCACCTTCATCAAGAGCCTCTTTAGTTCCTTATGGCTTTCTGCCATAAGGGTGGTGTCATCTGCATATCTGAGGTGAGTGATATTTCTCCTGGCAGTCTTGATTCCAGCTTGAGCTTCATCCAGCCCAACATTTCGCATGATGTACTCTACATGTAAGTTAAGTAAACAAGGTGACAATATACAGCCTTGACGTTCTTCTTTCCCAATTTGGAACTAGTTCATTTTTCCATGTCCAGTTCTAACTGTTCATTCTTGACCTGCATACAGGTTTCACAGGAGATAGGTAAGGTGGTCTGGTATTCTTGTCTCTTGAAGAATTTTCCACAGTTTGTTGTGATCCCCACACTCAAAGGCTTTAGCAGAGTTAATGAAGCAGATGTTTTTCTGGAACTCTCTTGCTTTTTTGATAATCCAGTGGATGTTGGCAATTTGATCTCTGGTTCCTCTGCCTTTTCTAAATCCAGCTTGAACATCTGGAAGTTTTCAGTTCATGTACAGTGCTTCCTAAGGCCTAGTTGACTTCACCCTACAGGATGTCTGACTCTATGTGAGTGATCACACCATCGTCGTTATCTGAGTCATTAAGACATTGTTTGTATAGTTCTTCTGTGTATTCTTGCCACTTCTTAATACCTTTTGCTTCTGTTAGGTCCGTATCATTTCTGTCCTTTATTGTGCTCATCTTTGCATGAAATGTTCCCTTGGTATCTCTGATTTTCTTGAAGAGATCTCTAGTCTTTCCCATTCTGTTGTTTTCCGTTATTTCTTTGCATTGTTCATTTAGAAAGGCTTTCTTGTCTCTCCTTGCTGTTCTTTGGATCTCTGCATTCAAATGGGTGTATCATTCCTTTTCTCCTTTGCCTTTTGCTTCTCTTTTCTCAGCTATTTGTAAGGCCTTGTCAGACTACCATTTTGTATTTTTGTATTTCTTTTTCTTGCGGATGGTTTTAATTATTGCCTCCTGTACAGTGTTTCAAACCTCCGTCCATAGTTCTTCAGGCACTCTGTCTACCAGATCTAATCCCTTGAATTTATTCATCACTTCCCCTGTATAATCATAAGGGATTTGACTTCGGTCATACTTGAATGGTCTAGTAGTTTTCCATACTTCCTTCAATTTAAGTCTGAATTTGGCAGTAAGGAGTTCATGATCTGAGCCACAGTCAGCTCCCAGTCTTGTTTTTGCTGTCTGTATAGAGCTTCTCCATCTTCAGCTGCAAAGAACATAATCTGATTTTGGTGTTGACCATCTGGTGATGTCCATGTGTTGTTAAAGCTACGACCAGTGCGTTCTCTTGGCAAAATTCTGTTAGCCTTTGCCCTGCTTCATTTTGTACTCCAAAGCCAGACCTGCCTGTTATTCCAGTTATCTCTTTACTTCTTAGTTTTGCATTCCAGTCGCTTGTGATGACAAGGACTTTTTTTAAAAATTCTTTATTTTATGATTTTTTTGTAGTAGGAAATTTTAAACTCTTATGTCTACCTTTTAAAGTTTCTTCTCTTTGATCTTCTAAATTTTGTTGTAGAATGTGTGTCTGAGTTTTATAGATTTATGTCTATTGCAACTGGAATTTAAATTTTTATATATAATTTAAGATAAAGATCTGATTTCTTGCTAGATGATAAGTTATCCTCATTTCAGTTCAGGTCAGTCATTCAGTCATGTCCGACTCTCTGCGACCCCATGAATCGCAGCACGCCAGGCCTCCCTGTCCATCACCAACTCCCGGAGTTTACCCAAACTCATGTCCATCGAGTCGGTGATGCCATCCAGTCATCTCATCCTCTGTTGTCCCCTTCTCCTGCCCCCAATCCCTCCCAGCATCAGGGTCTTTTCCAATGAGTCAACTCTTCACATCAGGTGGCCAGAGTACTGGAGTTTCAGCTTCAACATCAGTCCTTCCAATGAATATTCAGGACTAATCTCCTTTAGGATGGACTGGTTGGATCTCTTGCAGTCCAAGGGACTCTCAAGAGTCTTCTCCAGCACCACAGTTCAAAAGCAGCTTGTTGAACTAAAATGTAGCCTTTGGCTTGTATATTTTCTTGTGTGTTCTGGAGTCATTCAGTTCTTTACTCTCTTCGTTGCTTCTGTGTGTCTGTCCCCAGGGTCGTATGGATTTGTTTATTTTCTTTTGTGTTTGTTCTGTTGTCCGGCCAGTGAAGTCCACTTCTGGTTTTCTCCTTTGTTTGATTTTCTTGGAGGTTCTTGGACTTCTTTTTTTCTAATTTTAAGTTCCTATTTTTAAACTTTAATTGTTGGGGGGAGCCTTTTTCTCAATACAGCTATTTATAAGTATTGGGAAAATGTTACTAGTATGATTAATGCATTTTTTTTCCTGTTTTTCTAGCTGTCTCCTGCTAAACTAGCGACAATTTTTTAAATTAATTTAAAGTGTATCATACTTCTTAACAAAAAATTTCAGCTTTTTTTTTTTTTTTACTAGAATAGCTTACATTTTTTAGGTGTTCCTTTAGATCATTAGCAAAAAGGTGTATATTTCTCTTTCATTCCAGTATTTATTCCAGTTAATTCATTCTTATGTCTTATTAGTTTGCTATAATCTTCAAGTTAGTGTTGAATTACAAAGGGTTCAGTGGGCTCCTGCTTTTAATTCCTATTTTTATTAATTTGATTTACTGACTGAGCAATAACATTCATATGGTTAAAATGATACAGTTCTCTGAGAACACTTCCCTTCCCACCCTTTTCCGAATCTGTCCAGTTCTCACCCTGTACTTACAGTAACCACCATTACTGGATCTCTTCCACAGATCAGATTTCTCTATGTGGAAAAACACACACATATATGTAATATGTATTTATTGCATGTCCTATGTAGCAGAACACTAAAACCATTTCAAATAAAATAAAGATTTTGATTTCTTTGATCCAAAGATTATCTAGTTCATCTTGTTTATAAGTTAAAATGTTTTTGCACATTTTTCTTAATTTTTTATATTATGTGTCTCAGTTGAGGTAACTGAGGAAATACACTCTCTGAACTCTTGCATATTTGCAGTGTTTTTCTTATATCAAAATGTAAGCTTTGTTGGTACAGAATTCTCTCAGTCATCTGTGAACTTTATTCAGCTCTTTCTCTTTTAAGTATAATAGATGAGAAGTCCAATAAGTAGGTGATTTTTTTTTATCTTTTATAGCTTACTTGCTTTTTATAGCTAGGTGCTTAAATATGATCCAGCATCCCTAAACTTTTATCCCTGATACCTTTTAATAAATGTGTTTTCTTTTACTGTAACGCTCTCCTTTTTGCAGTAATAAAGCATAGATAATATTAAATTTACCATTTTAACAGTTTTAAAGCAAACAGTTCATGACACTAAGTACAATAAACATTGTTGTACAGCCATCACTGTCATCCATCTCCAGAACTTTTTCTCATCTTCGCACCATTAAACAGTAACTCCTCCTTCCCCAGCCCCCTTTAAGAACCAGTCTTCTTTCTGTCCCTGAGTTTGAAGACTGTAAATATCTTGTAAAAGTGGAATTATACAGTATTTGGCCTTTTGTGCCTGGCTTCTTTCACTTAGTGTAATGCCTTTGGTGTTCATTGATGTTAGCATGTCAACATTTCCTTCTTTTTTAAGGTAGACTAATATTCCCTTATATGCATGTATCACATTTTGCTTAGCCATTCATCCGTTGGTAGATATTTGTTTCCACCTTTTGGCTTTTGTGACTATGCTGCTATGAACTTAGGTGTACAAATATATGTTCGAGTCCCCGCTTTCATTTCTGCGTATATACTTGAAGTTGCAGATCTCATGATAATTCTAAGTTTAAATTTTTTAAGAAACCACCATACTATTTTACATAGCAGTACCCTCCATTTTGTATTTTTCATCAGAGCACACAAAGATTTTATTTTATCCACATCTGTGCCAATACTTGTTATTTTCTGGTTTTTTTTTTTTTAAATTATAGCCATTCTAATGATGTGTTGTAATACACAGTTTTAATCTGTCAATTTAAAAAATCTGTCTCTTATGCTAGGAACGCTCTATGATACTGAAGCTGAGAGCAGAGAACTCACAGCAACTTGCTTGATCTTCTGTCCTTTGAATGTTTTATTTTTATGTATTATTTCAAGTCCACTTATGTCTGGAATATAAATGACATAAATTCAGTGATTTGCACTTACACAGGTCTGTATCAGTGTCTTAATCTCCGTTTCCTCATCTGTGAAATGAAGGTCTTTGGTGATTTTCCCCCTAGATTGTCTGATTCAGTTGTGGTGGTATTCTCATATTTATAGAATTAAGATCAGAAATACTGCAAGGCATTTATGAGCCCTTCATAGACTGTGGAATTCCTTCCTTTCTACCTGTCTGTTCCTCATACATACATGTTAAAGGCCAACAAGACAGGTCTACTTAGTCCCTAAACATCCTTCATAATCTTTTTTTAAACTGTTTCCTCTTCCTGATTCTTTCTTGCACTGATTCTAACTTCCCTTCACACTTTGATTTGGTGGAAGTCTTATTCTAAACTTCAAATAACAGCTGAGATCTCACTTAAAGAAGTCTTTCCAGTTCTCTGTAACCAATTAATTTCTGAATTGCTGTGCTCATAAATCTTGTATTTTTAGTCTTAATGCCTTTTATTGGAGAGGGGTGTGTGTGTGTTATTTTTGTTTTACTCCCCCGCCCCACCCCCCCATAGTTTAATAAGCTCTTACACTACTGGGACCATATCTTACTCATGTTATGACCTTGTTTCTATTTCAGGACTAGTATTTAGTATATTTTAACTAAACTTGAGCACGAGTGAAAAAATATATATATATTGACCAGTAATCCATGTGTGGCTTGTTGTTGGTGTTTTGTCCAGGAAATGCAATCAACAGTATTTTTAGGAGGTTTTCTTTGTGTTTTATATCTGCCATTTAGGACCAGTATTTCTCACGTCAGCAAGAAAATTAACTACAGCAGGAAATTCATTAAAGCTACAGTTTAGAATATGCAAATGTGAAAGGTTTCTAACTTTACCGTGTACATTTCACATATATCATTAGTCACTGTTAGACACTTTGGTCTTGCTTAATATAATTCAGTGCTGAATGTGTATTTTAATGTGAGAGTTTTTGACATCAACATTTTTGGCTTTCATCTATTTTATAATATTAACTTGCAATTAATGGAAATAGTTCCCATATATTGTGGTTTGAAACTGCTAATAAGTGCCGTCGGTAATAGATGATCTTTAGCTCCTAAACTGTGAATAGTAGATTTCATTTTTTGTTAAGACTTACGTGTGATTTAAACGGGGTCACAGCGTCTGAACGCTGAATAAAGCAGTAGAATGTTAATCAGAAGATAGAAGTACTGAACTCGCTCCATTATTAATTTAAGCCTGTTCAGGAATGGACACCGTTATTGGTGTCTTTTTAAAATTAGTAGTAAAAGCCCCTGCTACTTGATAATTTGTGAAGTACTTCATCACCACCATTTAAAAAATGTTTTAAACTCTTGTAACTTTTTGAAGTAGTTCCCTATTACCTCTGTTTTATGCATGTGGAATTGAGACTCAGAGAAATTAAGTCACTGTAAGATTTGGCTAGCAGGAAAATAAATAATGGGCTTCCCTGGTGGCTCAGTGGTAAAGACGCAGTGCCAATGCAGGAGACATCGGTTTGATCCCCGGGTCAGGAAGATCCCCTGGAGAAGGCAGTGGCAACCCACTCCAGTATTCCTGCCTGGGAAGTTGCATGGGTAGAGGAGCCTGGCGGGCCACAGTCCGTGGAGTCACAGATAGTCGGATGTGACTTAGTGACTAAACAACAACAAAATAAAAAATAGACTTGGAACTGCACCCCAGGTTTTACCCCCCAGTTAAGACTGTTAGCTTCAATCATGCTGTGGTATGTTTTTTGTTTATAGGATTCTACATAAGTGTACTGGAGTTCTTATCAACAAGTTATCCTGAATGTCACAATATTGTGTGTATATATATATTCCATTTCATGTTTAAATCTGTTTCCTTGGGTGGTATCTGGTAACAGATAAACTTCAGGGATGATTTTCGTTTTTCCAAGTGAGTAATTTGAAAGCTTTAAAAAGTATTTTTCTATCTTTAAAATAGATGTTTATTTGAAATGAAAAGTAATTTTTAAAAACCTGGTTATTTGATGTTAACTGTTAATCCTTAAATTATATAATTAACATTTTTATTCAGTATTTGATTTCAGAGTTTCTGAATTCTCTTTTTTCCTACAGAATGATGAATAACGCTGATCATCTCTAGCAAGGACATTACTTCCCCTCATGTAAAGCATGCTCAGTTCCTTCCCAGTGGTGTGAGTATCTAGTTCTCCTCTTAATTTTCATCTTCTCTATTGTTTTAATAAAGTTAAGAAAGCATTATAGTACAGAAGTGATAGCAGTGATTTGTAGAGTTGAAATAATTTTTTCATAGTTATGTGGTAAGGAATGAATTTTCAGATCTATATAATCTTTGTCTTTTACTATTTCTGTTTTCAGCTTTGAAGTCTAACATAGATTTTCAATTGAACATAAAATTACTTATAATTTTAAAGTGCTTAATAGCCTAGAAATTTGTGAAACAGATGGCTAGTATTAACTTCCTTGTGACAAGCAGAATATTGGTAGAATGTTACTTTAGTGCTGCCTTTTGTATGCAAACTCCTAAGCACCAAAGCCATTTTCTTTACCTGCTGGGGATAATAAGCCTAGTTATGCCTATTAGCTAATACAGTTGGTAGCCTTTCTTTGGAGTCTGGCAAAAAATACAAATTGGATAGTGGTATTATGTTGAGAGATTTTTTGTGCTAGGATATCAGCTGTAACCACTAGTTCATATTAAATAGGCCTCTGAACAGAAGTATTCTGGAAATTTCAGATATTAGAGAAGATAAAGTATCTATTAGCTCATTAAATGCATCTTTAACGTAAGTATTTTTTAAAAATTTGGTTCAGTCTACATTTCAATTAAATTCCTTCTGTTCTGGTTGTCAGTTCTGTAATCCAGTAAGTGGAAGAATGGTAGATTTTCCTTGTTACTTAGATTTTTTTGTTAAACATTTTTCTTCTCTTGTTGACTTTATAGTACATCAGAAAGTCTCTGGAATAGACCAGGTGGTGTGAAGTGTGGCCTGAGGTGCTGCTGAATAGTTGTGTGCTTGGGAAAGGGATGATACTCTGTTGCTTTGGGCCTAATTTTCCCTGTTTTAAAAAGTACAGTTTATTTGTTGATGGCTGTTCACCATAGCCATTAGAATGTAAGCATTGTGAGGCTTTTTTTTTTTTTACCTTATTTTGCCCTTTTTTTTTTTTTTTTTGCCTTATTTGTGCCTTGTTGCATCCTTTTTCCGTTGTATGTAGTCTGACACACAAAGGTTATTCACTAAATGTTGTTGTTTAATCCCTAAATCATGTCTGACTCTTTGCAACCCCATGGACTGTAGTCCACCAGGCCCCTCTATCCATGGAATTATCCTGGCAAGAATACTGGAGTGGGTTGCCATTTCCTTCACCAGGGAATCTTCCTGACCCAGGGATGGAACCTGCATCTCCCGCATAGGCGGGCAAATTCTTTACCACTGAGCCACTGGGGAAATCTCAGTAAATGTTAATTGAATTATTTTTGTCTAAATGGTCTCCTATTCTCTGATTCCACACCTAATTTATATCTCCCTCTATAGACTTTCATGTTTTTACTTGGATTTTATTTTCCACATTGTATATAGATGGCTATTATTTAAAAATCTCAACCTTAATTAGTGGTAATTTAAGAACTATTAAAGTGTAATTATGAATTGAATATAATCTTATTTTTCTCAAAATCTACATATTTTGAAAAGAACATTTTTATGCTCTTTACCTATAGTGATAGCCTTTGTTCTTTTGCATTAGTCAGTTCTCCCATTGGTTTGAATTACAGAATCACTTTTCCATATTGTAAGCTCAGTCCCCAGCAAATCTTCATTTCTTACTCTTGTCATTTTCTTACTTTAAAACTGCCATTCCTTTGATGGTAATAATAGTTGTGAGAGTAATGTGCCATAAATAGTACAAAGAGCCTTTAGTATGTCTTTAGTTGGTTAATATTATGATTGACTCTATAATGTGTTAAATCATCATGGAATAAATACCATGAATGACAAAACTAATATATGACTGTACCATATTTTGCCTAGTCATTCTAGATAAAAAGATAAAGACAGCAGAGTCCAGCTCAAGAAAATACTGTTATCCAGTAAAATCTTATTAGCTGTTGATACTTTACAAGTAAGGTGGTTCTGTCATTTTTGCACAAATGATTTCAAGATTAGGCATTTGTGTATGCTTTAACCTTCTTTCCTCTACATGTTTCTAGGATTTAGTTAAAGTTTGTTCTGAACCTCAAGACTTATTCAAGAAGGGTTTACATATACAGGTAGAGATAAAATTAATTGTATAAATGGTTTACTATTATGGTCTTAATAGTATGGTGTTTTAGAATGTCACTTTGTGAACTGAGCCATAATTCCTGAATTTAATTGTTCTTTTATGCCTTTAACATTGTCTGTGTTATTACAGTGTCGAAATTCTTCTCACATCATTTTCAATTATTGTTGGCCTGAGTCTGCATTCAGATGAGTAATTTAAAGTGAAAGATGTTCCTTATCCTGTGAATAGTTCTTGTGTTATATAGGAAAATTAATTCAGTTTTTACATGTTATCTTTTTCTGTTGTGAAAGAATTGCTGGTATCATGGACATAGATGACCTTTCTAGGTCATTATTGCCATAATCTCATGATGATGTGCTTAAACTAGGTGAATTGTAAGAAATAAAATTTGAAAATGACAGGATGTGTGCCTTTGTTTATGTTAATGCACATTGGAATATTATTCTCAGTATCTAAGCGAGCTTCTAATCTTGGCATTTTCTCAATAAAATATTGTGCCTTCAATGTCACATGTATGATTTGATCCTGCTCATTATCCCACTGTGCTCTAGAGCAGTCATAGATTTTGCTCTAGCAATTGTAGATCTTTTTACTTTAGGTATGTCTTTGTATTAGGGACCTCTGTTGGTGCTGGGCACATACGTCTAATTTAAACAAAGTGAAGCATAAAGGGAAGTCTGTGTGAACTTAAACTGTTTCCCTGTTGGCTCAGATGGTAAAGAGTCTGCCTTCAATGCAGAAGACCTGGGTTCAGTCCCTGGGTCAGGAAGATCCCCTGGAGAAGTGGATGGCAACCCATTCCAGTATTCTTGCTTGGAGAATCCCATGGACAGAGGAGCCTTGTAGGCTACAGTCCATGGGATTGCAGAGAGTTGGACATGACTGAGTGACTAACATTTTCACTTTCATGCTGTTACACGACAATATAAGAAGAAGAGCAGGGATGTAGTAGGGGCTTAGGAATGACTAGAACAAGGGATGTGAATACTGTAGAGTTTTCCACTTTGCCCTGCATTTCTTATTATGCCTGCCTTATTTTCCTACAAACTAGCTCCTTCTACATGGTGAGGAATATACCAGACTAACATCTTCTTGCAGCTGACCACAGTTACAGTGACTGTCCATTTTCCTGCCACTCTAACCTGCATATTTTGAGAAGAGCATGACTGTTTCCTTGTGTGCCCACACTGTTGGCCAGAAGGTAGGGCATTTTGAGTGGCAGGGCTTCCCTGGTGGCCTGGATGGTAAAGATTTGGAAGATTCCTTGGAGAAGGGAATGGGAACCACTCCATTATTCTTGCCTGGAGAATTCCATGGACAGAGGAGCCTGGCGGGATACAGTCCATGGGGTCGCAAAGAGTTGGACACCTTAGCTACTAACACTTCCACTTTTCACTTTCATCCTTTCCAAGAACATGTGGTTGGAAACAGACATTCTGGGAGGACAAAATAATAGGTGCCTTCTTTTATCTTCTTTTACGACTTTTGAATTAACCACTTTTACAATGGGTTTCCGTAGGGAATTCGCTGGTGGTCCAGCAGGGAACCAAGGTCCCACAAACTATGCAGCATAGCAAAAAATAAAGTGGTTCCCATAATCAATGACTGAAATGACATAAATACATTGTTTTAGATACTGTGGAATCTTTAGTTCTGGTCGGTCTAATATAAGCTTTACGGTGGATACTTTTCAGTTAACAGGTTAAATTCACATAATTCATTTTAGTTTTATACTGATATGCAGAGTGCTGCCCCATACAGAGGGAGGTTTGAAAAGTTACATATAGAATACTATTAGCTCTGATATAAATGGGATAGGAAAATATCATGATTTTTTTTTTTTTGTCTGCAAAATAAAACAGAGCTTGACATCTCATATATAAAATAAGGCCTGTTTATGACATGTTTGAAAGCATGAAGACTAAAGTTAGCAGTGAACAACTCCATTTTCAAGAGAAAAGAATATATAGAAACCTGAATTTACCAAATCAGTAAGTTAAAGGGTAAATTATTTGGATTACTAAGGGGCAGCTACTTTTAAAAAGAACTTCCTGGTATTAAGAACTAATATGTTACTAAGCACTAGAAACGACCAAGGGCTGAGGGTTAAGATAAAACTATAGTGTCAAGTGTCTCTTATAAGCCATTCAGAAAAGTCTACACAGCTCTTTCAGCAAATTTTGAATATAATATACCTACCGAAAAATGTACGAATTAGTAGTGTACAGCTTGGGGAATGTTCACATATTATGCACCTGTGTAACGTAACTAGCATGCAACAAAACATTACCAGTGCTGCATATTATTTTAATAGTAGACCATTTATGTTAAGCAAGGTATACTCTTCTGTTGACATCAGGAGAAAAAATAAATGAATTACTCTGGTTGAAAGTTATATGTTTTTCTCTCTCACCCAACTAGTCAATGATATATTATGGGTTGGGGATGGGGGAGGGGGGCATATATACGAAGCTGACAAGAAAGAAAGTAGAGTACAACTGTAATAGCCAGAGCTTTAGAATAGCTAGTAATTGTCATTCCAAGCGTCTGAAATAGAATAGCTAAACAAACCTGTGGTATATTCCTACAATAAAGTACTCTTCAGCAATAAAAAAACATAAACTGCTGATACATACAACATCATAGATGAATCTCAAAAACTTCATACTGAAAGAAGCCTTACACAAAAGAGTACATAGAAATTCCATTTGTATGAGGTTCTGGAACAGAAAAAATTAACCTCTGTCATGAGAAAAAATCTGAGCAGTGGTCACCTCTGAGGAGAGAGAATGGGGACTGACCAGGAAGGAGCACTATGGAACTTCCTGGGTAATGATAATATTCTGTATCTTCCGAGGGATTTAATTTCACAGGTGGATGTACTTCTCAGAACTCAAAAGAATGGTAAATGTAAGATTTGCGTATTTTATTTTATGTAAATTTTACTTCAATAGAAAAAAATACCTGAACAAATATTGAGCTCTAGCTAATGATCTACATGTGGAAGGATTTAAGGAGAGATATACAGATGTCTGTCACTGATTTTGAAATGCATCAAAAAATGAAACGAATAGAGGGATTTATAGAGCGTGGATAGATTATGTGGTAAAGCAAGTAAAATACTAATGGTAAAATCTCGATGATTAGTGTATGTCAGCTTTTTTTTTTTCACTTTTTTTTTTTTCTAATTTTATTTTATTTTTAAACTTTACATAATTGTATTAGTTTTGCCAAATATCAAAATGAATCCGCCATAGGTATATATGTCACCTTTTCTGTGGGTTTAAAATTTTTCATTATAAAATCTTGGAGGAAGAAAACAATCAGGAAAGAATGTAATAATCATGAAAACAGGATTTTTATGATGAATAGCTTGTTACAAATGAATATTGGAAGAGAGCAAAAGGAAATGTAAATAGGCAGAAGGCAGACAGTGTGGCCCATGGACACAAAAACCTGCAGCATATTATTTTAGACCTGCAGAATGTCTGTTTTTATTTTTAATGAGCTGATCTCTAAAACTAGAATGACTTCACATAAAAGTTATAGATTTCTGCCTGCTTATTTTTTAAAAGGACTTGGAAGGCAAAACAGTTACTCCAAAGGTAGATACAGATTCGTGTGGAGTTTTCGTATACGATAAAGTTGGTGTTTCAGACCAGAGAGGAAGAGATGTACTACTTGATAAAGCGTATTGGACAAGTGAACTATCCTTTTGTGGAAGAATAAAGCTCAAATCCTTTCACACTCATTCAGTAAATACAAATTCTATATGGACTAAAGATTTTAAATATTAAAAAAAGCTGTTACTAGAATCCCTAGTCCCTCAGTGGAGTGGTTTTGTCTAAGTGGTTTAAATTGGTAACTTAAAAAAGGACAAAAGCCTGTGTCCCATATCATTTGATTCCAATAATTTCTGCCATATATGCATGCTTTTGGAGTCAGTAAGATCTAGGTTTAAATCTTTTTTCCTATGTCTTAATGAGACTTTTTCCAAGATACAAAACCATTGTGAGCCTTAGTTTCCTCAACAGTCGTCAGTCAGTGTAGTACTAAAAAAAAATTACCATAGAGTGTTGTTATGAGGAACTGAGATTGTATGACATGAAACTCTTGCCCAGTGCTGGCCTAGAGTGAATATTCAGTAAATTTTTATAGAGGGATATGTGTGTGTGTATGGTAGTCACTTAGTCATATCCGACTCCATGTGACCCCATGGACTGTAGCCCACTGAGCTCCTCTGTCCATGGAATTCTCCAGGCAAGAGTACTGGCGTAGGTTGCCATTCCCTTCTCCAAGGGATCTTCCTGACCCAGGGATCGAACCCAGGTCTCCTGCCTTGCAGACAGACTCTTTACCCTCTGAGCCACCAGGGAAGTCTCTTATAGAGGGATAGAGAAACTGATCTCCAAGAGCTTAGGAGAACTGACTCAGTAGAATTTTACCTGGAAAGGAGGAGAAAGTTCTTTGACATTTATTTTCATCAGCAAACACTTAACTGAGAGCCTGCTGCATGCCATGCAACCTATTTGGCATTAGAACCATAAAAATAGAAGAAATTCCCACTTAAAAGAATCTTCGGTACAAAGTCAAGTTTTATAAGAAAGGAATTCGAATGGTGAGAGTTTTTATGATATTTGACAATTCCCTTAAACTTAATATTGTCATCGACTCTGAGGCACTTTCTGGTGCACTGCAGTACCTTGTGTTAGTTAAAGGAAGCATAATATGGAAGCAGTTTCCCACCAAAAATGAATAGGTCATTGTGGACGCAACCACCCAAGATCCATTTCTTGAGATAACTACATAGAGAGAATACATTACAGAGATGAAATACTCATGAAATTGCAAAGTGGTGGGTGAAATGGTGCTTATTAAGTTTTTTTATATGCCCCTATCATGTTTCCATTTAAATATTTTTGCTAGTTATTAGTTATTTACTTGGGCTAAGCTTACCAAATTGTTTTTGTCTATGCCAAATAAAAGTTACAGAATTCCTAGGTCAGTTTTGCCTATAAAACAAAGTATTACCCTTAATCATGTGTTAGTCATTTTCAGTAAAGACGTTGATAGAGAAATATTTTGTCTGTGTTCATTCTCAATACATAATGATACATTCTTTGGTAGATATTATAAATAAAGGGACTATTTTATTTTATTTTTTTTAGTTTGCTGGAAACCATGTCTCACTATACAGATGAACCCAGATTTACCATAGAGCAGATAGATCTGCTCCAGCGCCTCCGGCGTACTGGAATGACTAAACATGAAATTCTCCATGCCTTGGAAACTCTGGACCGCCTTGATCAAGAACATAGCGACAAGTTTGGAAGAAGGTCCAGCTATGGAGGAAGTTCATATGGGAATAGTACCAACAATGTTCCAGCATCTTCCTCTACAGCTACAGCTTCCACGCAGACCCAGCATTCGGGCATGTCCCCGTCACCTAGCAATAGTTACGACACCTCCCCACAGCCTTGTACTACCAATCAGAACGGGAGGGAGAATAACGAGCGATTATCCACGTCCAATGGGAAGATGTCACCAACTCGCTACCATGCTAACAGCATGGGTCAGAGGTCATACAGTTTTGAAGCCTCAGAAGAGGACCTAGATGTAGATGATAAAGTGGAGGAATTAATGAGGTTAGTTTCTTTCTTATTTAGAGTCCTCCAAATATTATGTGCTTAGACTGATTTTGAGTAATAAAGCTGTATTTCAGCTCTTTGCATATGACAACTGTGGCTTCCCTCTTCCCCTTTGGTGATAAAGAAAAAATTAAAGTTTTTATGTTTTTAATTCAAAAAATTTTTTTTCTCTACCTAAGTTCTTTCTCTTTGCTGCTTTATAAGTCTTTACATTCTGTTATGTAAGCAAAGGTTAGCTTTCTTTCTCTTTATGGCTCTTATTTCTAACTTCTGAATTTTATGAATTGCTAACAAATATGTTGTAAGCCTTAAATGCATTGTAAGTACTTTCTCTGAGAGGTAGGATGTTTTTGTAATAATATGTATACTCTTAATTTTTCCCTCCAACATGCTAATTGACAAACTAATTTTGAGCATCTATTATTTAAAAAGCAGTGTTCTTAAGAAAAATAGACATGGTTTCTGTTCCTAAGAAACTGAAGTTCTGATTTTTGCAGTAGATGCTGTGTACACACACACACACACACACACAGAAATTTAATGTCATCTATTATAAGATAAGTGTAAGCACCTTGAATTTGAAACCCTGAAGAAGTCCAGTTTCAACAGAGGTAATTAAAGGGCTTCACCCTGAAGCTGAGACACTTTGAGGGCAGCACTGCTGTGCTTTCCATTTTTGTGTCTCCGGAATCTAGAACTGTCCTTGGGACATATTAAGGGCTTATTATGTCAAGTGAATAAATGAATTTGAGCTAAACTTTAAAGGATAGCTTCTGTTTTGAAATATAGGAAGTTTATTTAAAGTTAAGGGAATAGTAACAGATAGAAAAGGCAAGACATGTTTAGTCTTCTAAGAACTGCAGATTGGCTATATATGGTGACAAGAATAGTATATTGGGAGGCCAGTACAGGTTTGGGACAGATTTGAATTACCTGTACATGATTTTATGTTTAACATGATGGAAATTAAAGGATTTTTTTTTAAGAGGTCTGTAGGAAAGAGATAACAAGCATTATTTTCGGGAGATTAGCACTGCTGTAGTAGGGAAGAGAGCCTGCAGATAGATTTGTTGTGGTTTATATGAAAGAAACTGTAGCAGGAATATGTCAGAAATAAAATTTTAACTTACAATTATGAGTTATAGTTCTTCTATAACACTGTAGGCGTTTAAGATAGTATAATGGTGACTTAATATTGCCATCTGAAAGGTCTGTAGTACCACGGAGGTAAAATAATCTTTTGAACAAACTGTCCTGAATTTACATTTAGGGTGGAACTGCCATATAGGGAATTTTGGGCTAAATGGACTGTTGCATCTAGATTCCAATGTAATTCCTGTAATAAATGGTTTCATAGAGCACCTACAGGACCTGTTATTTAAGCTTTGTAAAACTTAAAAGTATAAAAAAACATCAGTGTGGCTTTTCATTGATTTTCCTTGCTTAAACAGCTGGCCGAAGTTTATGTTCATTTTGAATTTAACATCTCCATCACTGTCAAGATTGAGAGAGAGGATCATTTGGGCAAACGGAAATTACTTTAATAGTTAACATGTAACGAGGTTAGTTTTTAATTGTCCTAAGAAGAGTGGGTATCAACAATAAAATTTGTTAGGATGATAGCCTTGTTGTTGTTGTTGTTGCTGTAATTAATCAGGTTTAGTGGACTTTAAAAGCATTAGTTAATTCCCAGATGTGTTTTAGACTAATGGGAAGTTTGGGAAAAGTTTATTTTTAACAAAAGTCTCTGGAAGATTGTCCAGAGTCTAAAACTTGAGTATAATGGTCTAAAAGCTTGACAACAGGGTTTATGGTTAAATCCAGCAAGTACACACGTTCAAGTTTCATCATTAGATATATGTGTGTGTGTGTGTTTGTAACTGTTGCCAGTACTTAATTTACATACTGCCCCTTGTTGCATAGGTAGGATATTTTATGACTTCTTTCTTAGAACTGCTCCTGTGCTGTCCTCTACTCATCTAGCAGTCTCATGGATCCTTCTGGCGCTCTGTGGTCCTCTGTCGTTGCACCCTCCCCCACACCTTCACTCTTCCTTTGTGCCCATCTCTCATTTTTCTCAAGTCTACAAATAATCACAGTCCTCAGGTTTGAGGGAGAAGTTTATTGCATGACTATTTCACTTTTAATTATCACAACCATGCTATATGTGAGGTAGAGCAGACATATTGAGATACACAAAAATTAAATAACTGACCCAAGAAAACTTAAGTGGCAGAGCTCAGTTCTAACCCATGTCTTTATTTCCAGTGTGTCTGTCACTGACTGGTGTCTGTTGCTTCTGTAAATACATTTTTCATGTGTGTAGATTTCATTAAGATTTTAGGAATGATCATTAATATAACTCAAGACAAAGTGTGAAAGCCTTAATGTACTTATCCTCCACTCTCCCCCTAAGTGATATTTGTCACTTTAAGTCACTCCCTTGGGTAGCCTAATGAATTTTTATTTGGTCGAATGTTAGGGAATGAGTTTTGAGCAGCGAATCTTTCCGAGAACCCTGTGCCCACATAGGGCTCCACTCCCCTTTGCCCCCTCCACACTCTGATGATATAGAGGGTTGTACTCTAGGTAGGGAGAACGGATACCTAAATGCCTTCCTGCTTCCTTTCCTACATATGTCACATGTAATTCACCTCGCTCATGCTCACATTACCCAGCCTCCAGAGCACTCAACCCTAAGATTTAGCTTTTAAATCTCATAATCCATTGGGTCCAAAAACTAAACTCCTAAAAATTTCAAGGTACACAAAGGAGAATTTTTTTTTTAATTTGATTAATTTGAAAGAAAGTAACTGCTACTTTTTCCATTTTTGGATTGATCAGGGTTTTGAAAAAAATCAAAGGGAAACTAGAATGTGGATTCTCAGCAAATTGTTGAGTGTAACATTTTAGGAAGGACTTTAAAACCAAGAGCTAGGATAAAGACCGATTTTACATGTTAATATTTTTAAAATGCATCTATTAGTATATATGTTTATATATAGTTGTATATGTATATCTGCTAATAGTGTATATCAAAGTGTATTGTCCTACTGTGTATGTATAAAATAACAATTGAAATGAGGCTTATCAGAATTAATTTGTCATATAAAAGATGTTATTCCTGATTACCCACATACTAAATTTCATGAGTGTTTAGTATTTTATCTAGGATTCTGAGACATTATTCCGAGTTGATTATCTATATGCCTGATAGATTATTTACTTATGTAGGTAGGGATTTATGTTCTGTAGGACATAGTATTCAGTTACCGTGTTGTTTACACATACAGAGTAGATTTTAACATTATCTTGTAAGCTCCTAAATTATGCTTTTTCTCCATGAGTAGAAATTAAAGGGAGCAGTTTCCTATTCGTATGTGAAAGAATTTGTGTGTAGTTAGTTACGTTTTTCCGCCAGTGAAATAGTCTGTATTGGTAGGTATTGCTCCACCTCTGAAAGTCTTGAGATAGATGACTTCTTTTAAGAGGTCTTAAAGAATGTGTAGTGTATATCAACTAAGAAAATTTGGATGTTCTTAAAGCATACAACTTTTAAACATTCAGTCTTTAATAGTCTTTGTTCGAGAAAAGAAAGCATTACCATTTTGAGCTAGTATACATAACTCTCTTCCATTCTGTTTTGGGAAGCTTAAACATATTTAACATTAGGAATTTAGAGCTGTTTTTAATAAATTATGTACATCAGGTTTTCCATTTTATAACCTTTTATCTTTAACTACAGATTTTTTCATTTATGGAGCAAATTAAGCTCTAATATATGCAAACTCCATAATGAATAAGACACAATCTTTGTGCTCAAGGACTTTGCTAGTAGAGATAAGACCAGATCAGGAACTACTATAATACAGAATTGCATGTAATATATTGGTATGTATATTTGAAATGGTTAAAGTTAGCTATTAGAAGAAACAATCTTTTTTTAGCTCTGAGGATCAGAGAAAACTTCTCTGATTAGATGGTGATTATTATTTTAAGATGTCTTTTAAAAAGGGTGACTTCATGAAGAGGCATTACTGAGTGTATCTAAGTGATTAGATAGAAGTAGAGTGGTAGCTTATCTTGGAAGAAAACTATGGAATCAAAGAAAGATCAGCCTACACTTCACTTTACTGTTAAGACTGGAGAAGCAGAAATCATGAGGATAGTGAGAGCTTATAAGGGTGGAAAAATGGATACATTCTGTTTAAAGATGTCGAATTTTAGACAGAGGAAGTAAGGCGTAAGAGGTGAGACAAATTTGGAGTAAATGAAGGAATTTTCACACCAAGAAATTGGTGATTTCACAGGATATGATGTGGACATTAGGAGTGGCAGGTCGTTTGTTAAAGGTGGAATGAATGAGGGGGAATATGTGAAAGCTTAGAGAACAGGTTTAACCCAGTAGGATGGAAGTTTTTGAAATACATAAGAGAAGGTTAAATGCTGTTACTATTTTGGAACCACCTAGTGAAACCAACTAAACGACAGAACACTTGCATCTAAAATGACTTTATAGAAATCTTTTCATGCTGCCTTAAAATACCCAGTACAGATGTTAACTTCAGTCTTACGTACTTATAGCAGATCATTTGTTTCTTTTTTTCCTGGAGTTCTCTCTGGCGTATTATAAAATGATAGTCATTGTTTATATAATGCTTTTACAGTTTCAAAAAGTCTTACACTGAAGATTTTTAAATTTTATATATTAGGTATACACATTTGATAATAATTTTCGTTTAATTTTAATTTCAGTGCTTGTAGAAAAATCTTTAAAGCCTTGTGATGGGGTAGGGGGCATATTATTGTTCTTATTTTACCAGATGATGAAACCAACTTTATTAAATGACTTGCCCAAGCACACCCTTTATCTTTTAAGTTTTGTTTTTCTTCAGTTTGAAAAAGCTTCTTTCTGGTAAAGCAGTTGAGTAAAGAGGTTTTTATTTTTAGTTTTTTAAACTCATTATGGATATTTAGAAACTTCCCACGTAACTAAAAATAGAATCTCTCAGAGGGTTAAATGAACTTCTACTCCTTTGCAGACTTTTTGGGGTTCCTTCTGTGTTGCTGCAGTGCTTGGTAATATCATACCGCAGGGCTGTGAATAATTCACAAACTGGATGTGCCCTATTGGAATAATTGAGTGTTATCTCCTCCTTATGACTTAGTCTCTACTCGAGGAGAAATTGATTTTAAATAAATTGATTTAAATTCCAATTTAAATCAATAGTCAAGAAAATACCATCTCATCATTTTCCCCACAAAAGCTCATTTTTATTTAACCTTACTAAATACTGTCTTAAATTCAGTTTTCATTTTCCTAGAAGGATATTCTGTACATTGGAATGCAATGCTTTACTTAAATTTTTTCAGCTTAATTTTGCATCTGTATCAGAAACCAAACAATTTGGTTGTTTTGTTTACATAAACCAATTGAAATAGATACTGCTGAAGTTTATCTCTTGCTCTACTGACTGTTGTTGGATATTTGAGACCCAGATGGTAATGTAGACGGGTATTTTGACCTTTAAATGTATTGTGCCCTTTTCTTTCAGATATATAAATTTCAAATTACGAATGCATATTTTTCAAAGAAATGTTTCCAGTATGAATAAGCATTTTGGAAGGAATTTGGCCAGTATCTAGATCAGTATGAGAAGCTTTAAGTACTGGATTAGGCTGCTGATTCTTTATTTTCTTCCTCTGGGAATCTTTTTGATTAGGATTTCCAACCAGTGGATGAAGAGTAGACTGTGGAGCTCCAGATTGGAAGCTGTCCCTACCATCACTTCTCTGCTCTTTTCCAGAATTCCTGAAAGGGAGCATGAAATTCACCAACAGAGCACTTAGCTCCTCCTCAGCAAAGGACTGCCAATCTGCTCTGAGTAAATCACTGCTGATTCTTTGGGGATAGGATACTTTACTTTTCTCATTCCAGATAATCTGTAGAGAGACTTGAGCTCCAGTCAGGAGTTTGCAGTTCACAAAGCAATGTATAAAGATTTCATGGTCCCTTTGTCTGAGATCAGGAGTCCGCAGAGCTTTTCTGTAAAGGGTTAGATGGAAAACATTTTAGACTTTGTGGGCAAGAGGCAAAATCGAGGACATGATATAGATACTTATATACAAGAGAGAAAGCAAATGATCACAAATTTTTATTTGCAAAATTCAATATAGAATAATAATTGATCATCAAATACCATCTTTAAGATACAGGCCTACAGAGAATATTAGAATTTTTTGGTGAGAAGGGGATAATATTTTGCTCAATTCATGTTCAAAGTTAGTATTCCCTGTCTCAAATTGATTGCAAATGTTCATCATGAAAACTACTTTTAGCTCATTGGTTGTATAAAAACAGATGGGAGGCCAGATTTAGTCTATGGGCCATAGTTTGCTGATCAGCTGCATTAGACCATAAGTTACCACTATTCAGTTATTTTGAGCTTGAACAAAAAATCCATTTGTGTGATTCTTTTGAACATTCAAAGAGAAATTGATTAGTTTTAAGGCTTTAGGTATAATTTTCATTGCAGTATTATGTTTGTCTTGGTTCCCATTCATTGTCATTCTAGTGAATGTCTCATCTTTTTGAGAATTTCTTGGACTTTTAAATAAGTAAAAATTTATAAGAGTCTTCGTGGAGGAAAAATTAGGTCTATGATATGTAATGTCAAGGACATAGAATATAGTATAGTTTTAAGTATTAAGTATCCTGTGTATTACATGTATTAGGACATTAATGTGTCTTTTATACTAAAATTTTATATTCAGCCCACCCTGGTTAAAATTTTTTTGGTTTATTAAGGACAAAGAAGGCAAATTAAAAGGCAAAAAAGTACCTTAAAATGGCCAGCATTTTAGCAGTTGTGAGAATGATGATTTCTGTTCCTTTGACAGAGGTTTTCAAATGAACTGAACATGATTTATGCAGTTGCATAGTTAACATGCAAAACCACAATCTACTCACAACTAATTTTTGTTGTTGTTGCTGCTGCTTTTTATTTTTCTAGGATTTCTGTCTGTATAAGATACATTCATTCCCCAGTAATGAAAATTTGCATATACCATATGGCAGCTTGTTCCTAATGTGAATTATACACAGCATGCGATTAACCGTCTCTGGTATGAGACTTACATCTACTGTGGCATTCACTAAAGCGTCTGTCTGATGGTGTGCTGTTTTAGGACTTGAATATTTGGTGTTTCTTGGTTTGTTTTAATTTCATATTTTCCCACAAGCTCGGTCTGTTTTACCTTTATTTTTGTGTCCTTTCTTTCTATGTTCTCCCCACCTCTCTGCTTCACCTTTCTTAGCAAAGATGAGGATTTCTACCTTCAACATACATTGTTGGTCTTGTCTTCTGTTTTTGTTAGGAGGGACAGCAGTGTGATAAAAGAGGAAATCAAAGCCTTTCTTGCCAATCGGAGGATTTCCCAAGCAGTTGTTGCACAGGTAACAGGTAAGAGCTGACGAGCCCTTTATTCTGGAATCTGGTCTAGTCTCTGCCTTCTAGTGCAGATGTTGGAATATTGCTTGCATTTCTGCATTGCAGTGCAGATCTGTCAACTTAGGCATAATAATGTATGCCTGTGATTTAAAACCCATTGTCTCCGATATCTTGGAACTTCTCCAGTGATTTTTTTTTTTTTATCTTGTGCTAGTAAATTTTACAGCATTTGTAAAAAGCACAAAATTCCCTATTTTATGACTAAAAAGGATTCTCTGGTTTTCTTGTAATTGTGACAGAGCTTATGACACATGCACATCCAACTGCTTTCAACATTTCATATTTTTAAAAGCTTTACAGTCCTCCAAATCTACTCCTTGATTTTACCAATTAAAAAAAGATTCATGGGAGTGAAGGATGTTGTGTGTTTTAACCACTTTTTCATATGTGAAAGAAAATGTATATTCTCAAAGCATAACTGAGAAGATAAGAATTACCAATGTCTTCTCTTTATTTTTTTATATCCCATCGCGTTACCCAACCAACAGCAGCCCCATCCTGAGTATGTGGTGTATATGTGTCATTCTCTATTCAGATTGCATTTTTTATGAAGTTCTTGAATTGGGGGGTAGCATGTCTTTTCTTTGTTGGTCTGTAGTCTTCTTTTCTCAGCAATAATTTCTAAGAGCTTAGTAAAATCAACTATGTCTTAGTCATGGGAGGAACTAGAAACTATTTCAACTACACACATGTTGTAGTTGATATATTGTTGTGTGTTGTATATTAACAGATATAAAAATTAATTTGTTTCTCCCATTCTTTTTTTTAACATTCCAGTAGCATCTCTGTGACTTTGGCCTTTTTAGCCTTTGCACCTCAGTTTCTCCTATTAATACATTGAAATAGTTGAATCTGGTCTTCAACAGCACCTTCCAGTTTTAAGATGCTATTTCTGTTCTCTAGACATTGATACATATCGAAGCTCGTTTTCCTCAAATGTTATTACTGACCATTTGGTTAAAAATGAAACATGAGATTTTGGAAATCTTAAATTTCAACCCAAGAATCTAAGGTCACCCAGTCTTAGTATGTGCGTAACATATTACACTAGTAAAGTATTTTATAAATGATACTTCTGTTCATGGTTTAAAAAAAAGTTAAAGGCATGTCCCTTCCTCTAGAACTATTTATGAATCTAATTTTTGTAATCTTCAGTTGTTTTTCAATAGGATGCTTAAAATGTTACTTTTATCTTCAAGGATTAAGGTGTGGTGCTAAGGGCATTATAAGGGCAGTTTAAGTGGGTTTTATCAAAACCCACTGATACGCACTGTGGAAAGATCAGTTGTCTCTCAGGACTTTTAATTCAGCCCCCAAGATTAGAAGCAGTAGTATCTTATAGTTTGCCAGCCTAAAAAAGAAAAAAAAGAAAAAAAGAAAAAACTATAGTGTTATAAACAGCATGATAAAGTTGATTTTGCCCAAGTGGAAATATTTGTGAATCTCTTGAATACCCTGAATCTTGAATCATCTTGGACCTTTAAAACAGTGTCTTTGAAATCCATCAGCACCTTCCAGTTTTAAGATGCTATTTCTGTTCTCTAGACATTGATACATATCGAAGCTCATTTTCCTCAAATGTTATTACTGACCATTTGGTTAAAAATGAAACGTGAGATTTTGGAAATCTTAAATTTCAACCCAAGAATCTAAGGTCACCCAGTTGATGCAAATTATAATACAGTACCTCTAAAAGGAATTTCTTTGACATATCTGAGGCATTAGCTATACCATACATCAAATACTGCCTTTTTTGAAAGGGAAATTAAAGATGTTTTAGCATCTTGCCATTTAAAATGTAGTCCGTGGGATAGCGGTATTGGGAGAATGTACCCAATTCTCCATTTACATTTCTATGTACATCTGTCTGTCTCCATTTACATTTCTCCATTTAGAGAAATTTCTACATTTAGAAATGTACCACCCTAAACCTACTGAATCAGAATTTACATTTTAACCAGATCACCAGGTGATTTGCCATGAGAAGTAGTGTTCTAGGAAACTGGTGAGCTTTCCTGACATTAACTGCCATGGATTGGCATTGTCTAGCATTGTCTCAGTCAGTGACAGTCGTCATGATGCCATCTCTTGTTTAGGAAAGCAAGAGTTGAAATTTTTCCATGTGTTGTCTGTTAGAACTCATGGACTTTTGCCACTGTAATCATAGGATTTGGTACCATTAAAAGGTTCTTCCCCTCATTTCTGCCTCACCCCAAGTGATATCACTGCCTCTTCCTCCTCTTCATTCCTAGTCCAAACTTGGGTTCATTCATATATCTTTGGTTCTCCATTGTATGGAAAATGAAGTTCTTTATAATCTACTCCAGCCTGCTGTTTATAGCCATCTTGTTTTCAGTATCCTTGCTAGCTGGACTCAGCTACTTGCCATTTCTGTATCTGTTCGCCTGGATGCTCACAGTCGTTGACTGTGCCTAGCTTGCCTTCATCTGCTCACCCTGGTCTTACCAATTCCTGTTAATCAGTGTTGTTGTTGTTGAGTTGCTGAGTGATGTCTGACTCTTTGTGACCCCCTGGGCTATCTCCCGCCAGGCTCCTCTGCCTCTGGGATTTCCCAGACAAGAATATTGGAGTGGGTTGCCATTTCCTTCTCCAGAGGGTCTTCCCAACCCAGGGATTGAACCCAAGTCTCTTGCATTGGCAAGCGGATTCTTTACCACTGAACCAGCAGGGAACCCTTTATCAACATTACTTCTGTTACTATCCTCATTTTGACTTCTTTGATCACTGTAGCCCATGTAGACCTCTCTTTTTTGCCTGAAATTAATACACTTAGTTTACCACCCTGAGAGGTTAAACTTCATTTCAGTTTGCATTTTAGAGTAGTAGTCTTTAAAAGCAGAGATCTTAAACATTCTCAAAGAGTCTAGCATTGCACATACTCTCTGAAGATCTCATGTTTCCCTAGAAAAGGAGTACTAGTGAAGCTAACACAAGGTATACATGTGAAAATTTACCCAGTGACCTTCTCCAGTGATACCTCCCCTCTGGAAATACTTACTTACTCAACAAACGCAGCATGAATTTCTGCCCTTAAGGGATTTGCATTTTTCTTTTATCTGCTTTAATTCAATTGTTTATGTTAGGCAGGGGCTCAAGGATGATTTATAACCAGATTGGTTCATTGTCCCTTTGGTCTACTTACTGAATTCATGTATTTCTCATGTATTACCATGTCACATTTCCACTCAGCCTGTCTAACCATCCAGCTAAACTCAGAAGCAATGCTTTTCATTCCAGAAAAGAGATCTAGCTAGAGAATAGTAAGTTAGTGAGAACTAGTATAAAGCTTAGCCCTCATAACTGACCCAGCTGAGATAAAGAAGCCAAAGTTAGAAAGGCTTCTAGGCACTTGGGCCTCACTCACTGGGGCACCTGATTAATATATTGGCACATTTTTCTGCCTGTTAAACAAATTAGTCAAGTTTATCTTAGAAGAATAGCTACCTGATGAAATCTCCCCCAACATAAAAGATGTGGTGCTCTGGAATCTGTCCTAGATTGGAGTCAGTTAAGTTTAACTCCAGTATGTGACATAATGAAATAAATCAACCTTGGGTAAAAATGAGAATGAGTGGTGCATAACAAAAGGAAATGCTAAATAAAAATGTGTAGTGAGGTGCAAAATTACCACACATGTGCTTGTTCCAGAAACAAAATACAGAGGCTTCTTTTTATAGATTTGGAGGATTTCTATAATAAGATCAACAAGAAGTTCATAGGTGGGGTCTGTATAAATAATATCCTACTGATAGGAAAAATGACAGTATAAACAGGATATAATAACAGTGCCTGCTGAATTTCCCAGCATGTTATTTGTAGCTTCTTTCACAGAGTCATAGCTGCTCCCGAGAGTGGATTTTTACCCCTGTAAGAGATCGGGCAAGTTTCAAAATTCTCACTAACAGTGGTAAGGTGGGGAGCATACATAGTCTTTGCTTTAGTAATAAACATGTAGGTTTTATATTCACGTTCAGGGTGAAACATTTTCTTGGGGTGTGAGAATTATTAAGACATGATTTTCTTCTTAGGTGACCTCTGGGGAAAATCAGGCTGGCAAAATAAGTGGGTAAGTGGGCAATGCTTTAGTGTGTGCTCATCAGCTAAATAGGTATCCTAATTAGATTCATGTCCTCTTAAAAAGTAAATACATAAAAGAAGAAAAAAAGAGTCCTCTCTGAGTTTTAAGAAATTTACCCCAATTCTGTTTTCTTGGATGGTAGTGGTATAATGGGAAAATGACCATTAAACTTTTGAATGCCAAAATTCTAGTCCTTCTGTCAAATAGCCTTGTGATCCAGGGCAAATCACATAACTTTGCTGAGCCTCATTTTCTTTATTTATAAGATGTGGGGTTTGACCAAATGTTTTCCAAGTATCTTTTCTAGTTGTCAAACTCCATTCTGTTTTTAAACAGCTAAGTACATTTAACAAGTGTGCATTTTACCCCTCCCTCATGACTCTTATTCTCCAAATGTAAGAATTTGTATAAAGAGAAGCTCTGAACCAGTTTTAGAAATGTTTCAGCTGAATTCAGATCACTTTCCCTTTCTTCCTTATCTTTAAAATGAAGAATAGGGACTTCCCTGGTGGTCCAGTGGTTAAGACTTCATGCTTCCACTGCAGAGGGCATGAGTTCCACCTCTGGTTGGGGAATTAGGATCTCACATGCCATGTAGCATGGCCAAAAATCAAACAACCATAAAATAAAACAAAGGATAAAAGCACTACATATTTAGTTTAACTACAGTAATTTCTTTACAAAGTTTTGTACCTATTGATCCTCTCCCTGATTAGAGAACTTCAGACCTGACACTAGAAACCAACTAAAATGTCAATATACCTTTTAAAAAAAATGAACATTATGTTTCAGGGTAGTTGTATATTCACAGCAAAAGTGAGCTATAAGTATAGAGTTCCCATATACCTCCTGCCCCTCCACACACACACACACACACAGCCTCCCGTATTCTTCGCATCTAGCACTTTATGAAACTACATTATCACCCAGAGTCCCGATTTACTTTAGGTATAAATGGTTTTGTACATTCAAATAGGTCTTGAAAAAATGTAATTACTATTGTCTACCATTATAGTGTCAGAAGATGACACTCTAGTTTCATTGCCTAAAAGTTCCCTGTACTCTACCTATTCATCCTTCCCTCTTATCCCCTGACCCTTGACAACTGCTGAGCTTTTTGCTGCCTCCATGGTTGTGCCTTGTCCAGAGTGTTATCATATAATATGTACCCTTTTCAGGTTGGCTTCTTTCACTTAATAATAATTGTTTAAGATTCTTTAATGTCTTTTCATGGTTTGATAGTTGATTTCTTTTTAGTGCTTAAGTAATGTTTCATTGGATGTACCACAGTTTATCCATTCATCTACTGAAGGACATCTTGGTTGCTTCCAGCTTTGGGCAATTATGAATAAAGCTCCTGTAAGCAAGTAGAATTTACATTTATATTAGAAAAGTAGTATTGGTTGGGCATAAGTCACAGACTATGGTATTATCCTATTATAACCAAATATAATTCTAATGCTTATCTAACAAGATCTTATCAATTCCTACCTGATGAATTTTACTAGCTCATGTAGAGCTCTACTATGAAGGCTATTATCTGTCTATAAATATGGCAGATTTCTGCATGTAAGTTGGAACTTGTGTTTCCAAATTGAAAAGGTTTAGAGCTTTAGTTTCTATTAGGAGAAAACGTCCTTTCAAATATAAATGTTTTTGCAAAGTACATTTTAGGATTTTCCCTTGTCTCTGAAGAATAAGAACAGATGCTATCCTCTGGTTCAAAAAAATTATTTTATTCTCATTTTCTTCTACATTCAGCAATTTGTTGCCAAACTGTTTTCTTACAAATACAACACATATGGTTACCTTTCTTTTCCTCAGTAAAAAAAATCCAGGCTGTA
This sequence comes from Bos indicus x Bos taurus, assembly GCF_003369695.1. Taxonomy (NCBI): domain Eukaryota; kingdom Metazoa; phylum Chordata; class Mammalia; order Artiodactyla; family Bovidae; genus Bos; species Bos indicus x Bos taurus. Next base: position 9,565,064 of record NC_040083.1, on the reverse strand, counting down.
TATCTGAACACCCATTTTTCTCACTTTGGTGAGAGCTGTGAAAAATTGGAGTGAAAATAATTTCAGAGGACACTTTTTGTCATTAGAAAAATCAGTTTTCTATAGTTTTTGATATTTAATGTCTTACCAGGGCTATTAGCATCTCACATGCAGTGTATGGGATTATACATTTTTGCTGTTAAACTTAAGAAGGTTGATTTTCAGTATAAAACAGGATTTCTCTTCCACCTGTGTTTAAAATAGAAACTTTATTTTAAAAAACTTTATTCTACCAAAAGCTTTGACAAAAGTGATTTTAAAAAGTTAGGCACAAGTGTGGTTTTTCATCCCTCAGTAATTTTCATTTTTGTTTCTTCCCCGTTCTTGCTTCCTAAGATCATGGAGAAAAGTCTGTACTTAAGGTGTAATATTCCTTCAAGAGTTTTATGAAATACTTCTACCTAACATAAGTAAATTTTCTTTATATTAAAAAAACCTACAGGAAAAAATGAAGAAGAAATAACCCCGGTAAGAGTCAGAAGGTGTCTGTGTCTGATAAAATAGCATAGCCTAAAGTTCAGCAGTAGGCAGTATTATAAATAGCAACCTGCAGAAGAAGACTCAGAGGGAATGGAATAAATACCATTTTTACTAAATTAAGTCTTTTATGCTTTAAGGAATATTCCTGCCAACTCTTGTTAATTCATCGGTTGCTGCATTTATTTATTATTATTTTCTGGTTGCACTGGCTGTTCATTGTTGCACGTGGGCGCTCTCTAGTTGCAGCGAGCAGGGGCTGCTCTTCGCTGTGGTGCGCGGGTTTCTTTCTGTGACGGCTTCTCTCGTTGCAGTGCACAGGCTCTCTCGGCACGTGGGCTCAGCAGTTGCAGCTTGCAGACCCCAGAGTGCAGGCTCACAAGTTGTGGTACATGTGCTTAGTTGCTCTGAGGCATGTGGAGTCTTCCCGGTCCAGAGACTGAACCCAATGTCCCCTGTATTGGCAGGCGCTTTCCCATCCACTGTGCGCCGGGAAGTCCCTGTATCTATTTAGGTGAGGAACTGAAGCTTGAACTAACAAAGCTTGAGGGCCTTGATATCTGAGAGACCCATAAAATTTTGAAACAATCATGCAAATTCTTAAGGCCTTTAAGAAAGCTTTTAACATCAGTGTGTATCAACTTCAGCTAAATTTAACTACATTCTTTGACAACAGGGGTTTGAATTGTGTGGTTCCACTTTATGTGCGTTTCCCCCCCCCCCCCCAATAAATGTAGTATCACATAGTCCGTGGTTGTCTGAATCCATAGATTTAGAACCATGGATTTGGAAGGCCAACTCTAAAATTATACTTGAATTTTGAACTGGGCAGAGAAGGCAACACCTTGAGCCCTGAAGTTGTTCGAGTGTCAGCTAACTGTGTATCATTTGATCCTCACACAGTAAAGTTGGGGTATATAGGAGAGTGTTTTTCTTCTTTTTTTTAAATAGGCTTTATTGAGGTAAAAACTTTCTTAAAAGTGGAGTTCTCTCTGAGTTGTACCAAGTTTACAGAGTGGTATAATCATTACCAAAATCAAGATATAGAACATTTTTGATATCTCAGCAAGTTTTCTCATGCCTCTGCAGTTAAGTATCTCTCCCCACTGCCAAGTCCCTTGCAACCATGAGTATGTATTTTGTTAGTAACATTATATAACTAGAATCATGCAATATATACTTTTTTAAAAAGTTTATTTTTATTCAGGGGATAATTGCTTTGCAATATCGTGTTGGCTTCTGCCATAAAAAGTGAATCAGCCATGAGTATCTTATGTCCCCTCCCTCTTGACCTTCCCCCTCACCCCCTACCCCATCCCACACCTCTTGGTTGTCACAGAGTACTGTGTTGAGCTCCCTGTGTCACACAGCAACTTCCTGTTGGCTGTCTGTTTTACAACGCTAATATGTACGTTTCAACGCTACTCTTTCAGTTTGTCCCACCCTCTCCTTCCCCCACTGTGTTCAAACTCCGTTCTCTATCTCTGTATCTCTATTCCTGCCCTGCATGTAGGTTCATCAAAACCATTTTTCTAGATTCCATAAATATGCTTTAATACATGATATTTGATTTTCTCTTTCTGACTTATATCACTCTGTATAATAGCTCTAGGTACACCCACCTCAATAGAACTGACTCAAATGTGTTCCTTTTTATGGCTGAGTAATATTCCATTGTATACATGTACCACAGCTTCTCTAATCCATTCATCTGTTGGTGTATGTCTAGGTTGCTTCCATGGTCCCAGAGCTATTGTAAATAGTGCTGCAGTGAACGTTGGGGTGCATGTATCTTTTTCAATTATGGTTTTTTCAGGGTATATGCCCAGTAGTGGGATTGTTGGGTCATATGATAGTTTTACTCCTGGTTGCCTAAGGAGCTTTCATACTGTTTTCCATAGTGGCTGCACCAATTTACATTCCCATCAGCAGTACAAGAGGGTTCCTTTTTCTCCATACCATCTCCAGCATTTATTGTTAGCAGATTTTTTGATGATGGCCATTCTGACCAGTGTGAGTATCTGACTTCTGTCAGTTAGCATGAAATTTTTGAGATTCATTAGTGTTGCTAAATGTATCAGTAGTTTGCAACTTTTAAATCCTGAAACTAGTTCAGTGAATGGATATAACAAAGTTGATTTATCTGTTAATCAGTCAGTGGACATTTGAGTTTTCCTGGTTTTGGCTATTCAAGTAATGAATATTTGTCTACAAGTTTCAGTGTGGATATATGTTTTCATTTCTCAAAGCTAAAAGTAGTTACAGGGTTATTAGTAAGTAAGAAACTGCCAAACTTTACCAAAGTGGCTATACTATTTTGCATCCCCATCAGGAGTATATGAGATTTCCAGTTGCTTTGCATTCTCTTACTTGGTATTTGTGGTACTCTTTGAGTTTAGCCATCCTAGTGCATATATAATAGCATCTCACTCTAGTTTTATTTTGCATTTTCCTAATGACTATCTTTTCAGATGCTCATTTGCTATTCATGTATCTTATTAGATAAAATGTCTTGTCATATCTTTTGCCCATTGTTTTTTAATCAGGTTGTTTCCCTTATTGATTGTAAGCATTTTGTGGATATTCTGGATACAAGTCCTTAAATATGAGGATGTACAGATACCCAAGTCTGAGACTTGCATTTTTATTTTCTTATTGTTGTCATTTAAAGAGCAAATGTTAAACGTAATTATGTTTATTTTTTCTTTTTCCTTTGTGGTTCATGCATTTCGTGTCCTAAGAAAATCTGCTTAAATGAAATCTCAAAGATTTTCTTTAATTTTCGTCTACAAGTTTTCTACAAGTTCATACATTTATTTGAGTGTGTGAAACATTTCATGTTAGTTTTTGTGTATGTGTGAGGTAAGGATCTAGATGTATTTTTTTTTCCCCCCACATGATTATCTGATAGAGTACCATTTTTGGAAATAGTCAGCAGTTGTCAAGACACTAGACCCTATTAAATTACATTGGCACCTTTATCAAAAATCAATTGAATGTGTATGTGTGAGACTCTTTGTGGGTTCTCTATTATGGTCCATTGGACTTTATATCTAGTCCTATACCAATACAAAGCTCAGCCTTTCAATTTCTATAAAAAAGTATATTTGTAGTGAGATTGTGATTGGGATTGTGTTGAAAATATGGATAAAGCTACCATCAAGAATCTTTGACTCACACTGAGTGTTCCCATCTACAAACAAGGTATATCTCTCCATTTGTTTAGGTCTTCTTTATTTTCCCTCAGCCATGTTAGTAGGTCTTGCACATACTTTCTTAAATTCATCTAAATATTTTATACTTTTGGTATTACTATTTTTATACTATTTTTAATTTCAATTTCCAGATTGTTTCTTGCATCATAGAATAGTTGATTTTGGTATTTTGACCTTTTATTTTGTAACCTTGCCAAAAATCCATTTACTTGGTACATTTTTTGATAACTTTTTTGGTAAATTCTTAGAATTTTCTACATGAGCAGTTATATCGCCTGTGAGTAGAAATAATTTTGCTTCTTCCTTTTACTGTGTTTGTCTTCTATGTCTTTTTTTTTTTGCCTTATTGCGTGGACTAGCACTACCAGTTAAATATTAAACATAGTAATGTGTATAGACATCTTTGCCTTTTACCTAATCCTAGAGAGCAAGAATTCAGTATTTCATGAGTAAGTGCCATCTTAGTTGTAGAGTTTTCGTAGATGTCCCACATCAAGATGACCCTTAAGGGAAGTTCTCGTCTACTTCTAGTTTCTGAGAATTTTTATTGTGAATGGATATTGTACTACATCAAATGCTTTTTCTGTATCTGTTGAGATGGCAATGTGGTTTTCTCTGTCTCATTATGGTAATTACATTGATTTTCAAATGTTAAACCTTTCATTCTAAGGAAAACTCCACTGAATTTTGATGTATTAGTTTTTTATGTAGTTTGACTCAGTTTGCTGGTACTTTGTTGGAATTTTTGCATCTGTGTTGATAAGGGGTTATTGTTCTGGGTTTTATTTTTTTATTCTCGTAATGTCCTTGTCTAGTTTTATTACTATGATAATGTGACATCATAAGATGAATTTGAAAATGTTCTCTTATATTTCTAGAAGAATTGGTATAGAATTTGTATTATTTCTTCCCCAAATATCTTTGAGACTCTGGTGGGTTTTTTTTATAGTGACTATCATATTAAACTTGGTGGTGCTGCTGCTGCTAAGTCGCTTCAGTCGTGTCCAACTCTGTGCGACCCCAGAGATGGCAGCCCACCAGGCTCCCCCGTCCCTGGGATTCTCCAGGCAAGAACACTGGAGTGGGTTGCCATTTCCTTCTCCAGTGCGTGAAAGTGAAGTCGCTTAGTCGCATCCGACTCTGCAGCCTACCAGGCTCCTCCGTCCATGGGATTTTCCAGGCAAGAGTACTGGAGTGGGGTGCTATTGCCTTCTCCAAAACTTGGTCATGACTTACTGTTAAATCTAATCCTGCAGGTCTTGTGCCCTGTATTGAAATCAGCAAAATGGAATGTACAAAAGTAGAGATGTAGGGGTCGTTAATACTTGACATATTGCCAGTACTTTTCTACATGATGTTACCCTTGGCAGAAATGTTTTTCTCTTGCCAGTGGCCTAGGATATCAGGATTATAAACCACAAACCAAACTGAATTTGGTTTGGATACAGCAGTAGCCCTTCTCCTGTGCTCTAGTATGTCTGAGTAAAGAACATAGTTTTCACTCACTTCAGCTAAGGGATTTTGCTTTTTCTAGAGTTTACAAATGTTGACTGACCTATCTCTGAATCTGTCCCCAAGCAGACCCATGGACAACATCTTGGTTTTTTGGACACACTGATTTTAATGTATATATCCAGTATAAAATTGCCACAGGATTGCTGTCATTGTTTATGATGGGAATCATAGTAAAGAGTTTTTAGAAACATACTTAATGTGACCCCTATTGAATATTTCTAGACATTTTAAGAACTAGAATATGCTGTTTTCATAAAATTGTTTCTTTTTTCTCCTTGGACTATTTTAAACATATAGATTTTTCGTGTTCCAAGCCCTTCCATTACTAAATACTGTTAGAAGGGCATTCATTACCAATTTGTCTTGATTTTTTCTAAAATATAAAGAGTGACTTTGAAATGTTTGAGTGCCCTTAAAATAATTATCACACATAAAAATATTCAGTAGGAACTCTCTCTTAAACCACTGTTGTCTGTATGATTTTCAGTCTTTAGCTCTGCTTTATCACTGTGTTGAGATCTGTCAGGACAGCGTATAGTCCTCTGAGCTGTAGATGACCAGTTGGTCTGTTTTTTACTACTGTGCACCTTGTGAGCTATGCCTCTCTTTTTGGAGAGGTTTTTTTTTTTTTTTTTTTTTTAGCTGTAATTTATTTTAACACTTGGCAAGTGCTAGATGCTGTGCTAACTGTTTTATATATTTGAGAGGCAGGTGTTAACTTCTTCAGTTATAGATGAGAAAGCTGAGGCTAAAGGAGTCTGAACCATTTGCCCATAGTCACACAGCTAATTACTGTCATGCTGCCAAGCCAATGTTCTAGTGGTCAAGTGCATGACTTTGAGGATTTAAAGTATTTTTTCTGTCACTTACTAGTTGTGTAACTTTGGGCAAGTTCCTGAATGTCTTAAACCTCAGTTACTCCTTTTAGAAAATGCAAATAATAATAATACCTACCTAAGGGTGTCCTTGGGATTTTCCTGGTGGCTCAGATGGTAAAGAATCTGCCTGTAAGACAGGAGACCAGGGTTTGATCCCTGGGTCAGGAAGATCCCCTGGAGAAGGGAATGGCTACCCACTCCAGTGTTCTTGCCTGGAGAATCCCATGGACAGAGGAGCCTGGCGGGCTACAGTCCATGGGGTCGTAAAGAGTCAGACACGACTGAGCGACTAACACTTTTTTTCTTTCATAGGGTGTTCTTCAGTAGATTAAATGAGTTACTTGATATAAAGTTTCTAGCACACAGTAAATGCCATAGAAAATTCTTTATTTTTATGATTATTAACCATTATACTGCTTAATGTTCAGCCAGCAATCATTTCCCCTTCATCTCTCTCCAGACTGACTTCTGAATCTAAGCTTCCTGAAGTAAATACGTTAACCAAAATGTTTCCAGCCTTGGACCAACATAATATAAACTTTAAAAAATATGTAGTGCCCTCATGTTCATTGAAGCATATTTACAGTAGCCCAAGACATGTAAACAACTGAAACGTAAACAGTGTATGAATGAGGAAAGAAAAATAAGTCCTGGCGATACAATGTATAGCATATAGTATATTTGAAAGATGCCAAGAGAATAGACGGAGAAGGCAATGGCACCCCACTCCAGTACTCTTGCCTGGAAAATCCCATGGATGGAGGAGCCTGGTGGGCTGCAGTCCATGGGGTCGCTAAGAGTCGGACAACGACTGAGTGACTTCACTTTCACTTTTCACTTTCATGCACTGGAGAAGGAAATGGCAACCCGCTCCAGTGTTCTTGCCTGGAGAATCCCGGGGACGGGGGAACCTGCTGGGCCTCCGTCTCTGGGGTCGCACAGAGTCGGACATGACTGAAGCGACTTAGCAGCAGCAGCAGCAAGAGAATAGATCTTAAAAGTTCTCACCATACGTACACACAAACACAAAAGTGTTTGTACTTAGGAATGGTGATGATTTTAACCAAACTTACTGTGGTAATCATTTCATAATAAATGAATTTATTAATCATTATGTTGTACACCTAAGACTAACACAATAGAAAAAATTTCAGGAAAAGTGGATTTTAATGTAACGAAGTTTATATCAATGAAAAAGTTTAGTAGTTGATTTCGCATTCAGCATTTCAACTGACCTTTAAGAATGGATCCACTTGTCAAATTTCAGTTTTGTATCAGAGAATACCACAGTTTTGGGAAAAGTTACTAAAATAATCCTTCCTTTTCTATCTTAAAAAATTATATTGTCTCAATTTCATCTTGACAATAGCATAGGGAACTTTCTTTACCATAACTAGCCTTCCACAGTTTGACATGCAAAAAATTGCCTTAAAAATCTGATTTATATAAATTCCTCTAATATCCGGAGCAGAATTAGGACGTGATGAGGACAGACTCCAGCTCCTTTTGTGGCAGGTCCTCCTTCTCTCTGCCCCATAATCTTTCTGTGTGCTTACCTCACTGGCATTCTGACTAGTGTTCTCATTGTATTATTCCAAAGAAAGGGAAGTCAGTTGTAGTAATGCTTGCACAACTCTCTGAGAATACTAAAACTATTGAATTGTACACTTTGAATGGGTGAATTGTATGGTATGTGAATTATATCTCAATTAAGCTACTATAAAAAGTTAGGGAAGGAGAAAAATAAAAATCATCTAAACTATTTTCTGAACAGAATTAGTTTCCTAAAGTGGGATTTTAAATTTTTCTATGTATTATTACCAAAATAAAAAGCTAATAATAAAACTAAAATTAAAAACATACATTGAAAAAAAAAAAAAACATACATTGACATTCTGTATTAGAAATATATGTTCATGTGGTCAAACTTCAGAGGGCATCTACAATCCTTAACCTCTCCTGTTCCTATCGGTCATAGTTCCCTTCCTAGAATAGACTACTGTTACACTTTGTGCAGGGATATTTTATGCATATGCAAACCAGTATATCTACAGTCCTTTTCTCCTTCTTTTTTTGCCACCAGATAAATGGTATGCTATATACACTATTCTGCACCAAGCTTTTCTAACTTGGAAGTATCCCATGTCAAGTACATAAAAGGTATTATCACAGTTTTGTTTTGTTGTGGTTTTCTTTTCTCCAGCAGGTTTTTTTTTTTTTTTGGTATGTAAAACAATAACACATCTTAGAGTCAGTGCTGTTGTAGATTTGATGAAATGTATGGCACCCCACTCCAGTACTCTTGCCTGGAAAATCCCATGGACGGAGGAGGCTGGTAGGCTGCAGTCCATGGGGTCGCTGAGTCAGACACGACTGAGCGACTTGACTTTCACTTTCATGCATTGGAGGAGGAAATGGCAACCCACTCCAGTGTTCTTGCCTAGAGAATCCCAGGGACGGCGGGGCCTGGTGGGCTGCCATCTATGAGGTCGCACAGAGTCGGACACTACTGACGTGACTTAGCAGCAGCAGCAGCAGTATAAACATTGATGAACATCCAGCTTGGATCATTCTCCAAACCAGTTGTAAGCATCTGCATTCTAAACATTGCTCTCCATCTTTGTCAATAATTGATATATTGTTAGACTTTTTCATGTTTTTACAACTGGATAGAAGTGAAATGGTATTTCATTGCAGTTTTATTTTTAATTTTTTAAAAAGGATTTATTTATGTATTTATTTTTGACTGTGCTGGGCCTTCATTGTGGCACACGGGCTGTTTGTTGCTGCACTTGGGCTTTCTCTAGTTGAGGCGAGGGAGCTTCTCTCTGTTGTGGTGCGTGGGCTCTGGGCCTGCAGGCTTCAGGAGCTGTAGCACGGGGACTCCGTAGTTGCAGCTCATGGGCTTAGCTGCTCAGCAGCATGTGTGATCTTCTGGATCAGGGATCACACCCATGTCCCCTGCACTGCAAGGCAGATTCTTAACCACTGGACCGCCAAGGAAGCCCTATTTTTAATTTTTTATTAAGGTATAGTTGACATGTAACATATAAATTTCACATGTACTACGTAATGATTTGAATTTTATATACATTACAAAATGATCACCATAACACATCTAACTAACATCTGTCACTATACCTAGTTACAAAACTTGTTTTTCTTGTGATGAAGACTTTTTAAGATCTACTCAGAAACTTTCATCATTGCAGTTTTAAATGCATTTCCCTGATTACTGTGCAGGTTAAACATCACTTCATGTTTATTAGCCATTTACATGTCATTTTTGTGAATTGCCTGTTTAAATCAGTTGCCCATGTTTTATAGCATTGTCGTCATCTTTTTTTAAAAAAATTTTTTTTGACAAAAATTGTATATATTTAAGGTTGTACTATGCGGTGTTTTGATATATGCCTACATTATCCCTTTTTAATTATCACTGTTTTTTAAAAATCCATTCCAGGCTCTGAAGACTAATTTTCAACCAACTGTTAAAATTTAGCAATTCAGTAACTGTCTTAAACCATTTTTTTGCCTTAATCTCACCCAGAGACATTAAATACTTGTTTAATAATTAAATAAATTTTGTTTAGCTAAATATTTAGACAACAGTTCAACTTTGATAATATATTACTTTTAAATGCACTTAGTCTTTTGTATGTATAACATTTCTATTTTTAAAAAATGTATATGTACATCCCCTTTGATCATATAATTTATCTCTTAAGATTTTATCCTATGGAAATATTTGCTTATGTCTAGAATAATGAATGTGTAGGAATATTTATTGCAGCATACGTTATGATAGCAAAAGGCCATTAATAACCGAAGTGCCCATCAGTAGGGGACCAGCTAGATAAATTATAGTGCATTCATGTTATGGAGCACTGTTTGTCCTTAAAAGTATAAAAGTATAATGCAGCTTAATATGTGTTAAGTGGAACGAGGAGGGAATGGGTTTTAAGCTGTGGGAAGGAGGTGACTGATTTTATTTTTAGGCACCAGTTTTAAAACACAACCATGTCATAGGCTCAGCAGCAACATGTTCTGGCCAGATTCAGCTCAAGTTTCAACAGTTTGCTCTGGGTGCTTTTTGATACCAATCAGAACCACAACAGGATTATGTCATTTTTTTAACCTAATTCTAAAGTTCATCTGTAGGAAAAAATTCATAAGAATAACCAAGACATTCTTTAAAAGGTACAGAGAAAAGAGTTTGAACAAATTTGTCCTGCCACATATTAAACTGTATGTTTAGAGTGATTACATAATATCGTATTGGCAGATTGATAAATGTATTGTTTGTACAAAACAGATATCAACAATAGATCCTTGGATCTATTAGGAAATTCAGCTTAAGTAAAGGAATTCTTTTAAATCTGTAAGGAAATAATGTTTTCCCGTTGGTTGTCCATTTGAAAATGAGAAAAATAGGTCTTAACATCTCACCAGAAACAGACATCAGTTTTCATATGGAATAAGGATATCTATATATCTGTATATCTCTGTGTGAATATATATATATATGGAGAGGGACTGGCAACCCACTCCAATATTCTTTCTTAAAGAATTCCATGAACAAAGGATCCTGGCAGGCTGGTCCATGGCGGTCACAAAGAGCTAGACGCAACTGAGTGACTAACACTTTCGTATATATGTATTCAAGCTGGATAAAAAGCCTTAACGTTACTGTTTTGAATATTTTTATTATTTTGTAATAGGAAATAACACATAAATCCCCAGAGATAAATTTAGATAAATTTAACTGTATAAAAACTTTTAAGCATATATCCAGTAAAAGACACTATAAACAGAATTTACCCTGAAATATAATTTGAAATAGCAAGAGCAAAGAATTGGTATCTATAAATGTCAAAAGAGCAGTTGCAAGTTATTATGAAAACAACCCAGTAGAAAAATTTGCAAAGCTATCAGTACATAATTTATAGAAGATAAAGTATAAATGGCCAACAAACATAACTAAAAGATTTGCAGCCTCTTGGAAGATTAAATAGGATCAATCAGGCTACAAGTTAACAGGCTTGCTTTTTTTTCCATTACATCACTAGATTTTAAAAAATTGAAAGCTCCTGCTAGTTAAAAATAATAGAATTTTTTTCCATTTCTGTCTCATCATAACCCAGCATAAACAAACAAAAAAAAATTCAGTCTTCACTAAAGTGGTGAAGAACCTTAAAACACAGTCTAAATAAAATAAGAATTCTGAATCTAAGGAAAATGTTAGGCATTGACACATGCCTCCTCCATCCTGGGTAAGCTAACAAGTTGCCCTGAAAGTATTGTAGTTATGAATGGTTGATCCCTGATCTTTGTTTAAAGGTAACAGTTCTAAAGGGGTGAGGCAACAGGAGTCATGGGAATATTCCTACATAGACTTGTTCAACATAGAAACCCTGTATCTGTAAGCAAAAATTCCTTAGTCCCTTATTCCCTCAGCTCCTGGCAATCACTAAGTTATTTTCTGTCTCTATAGATTTACCTATAGACAGAATTCTGGGTATTTCATGAAATAGACTCATACATTATATAAGCCTTTGTGTCTGCCTTCACTGTTTTCAAGGTTGATCCACGTTGTAGTATGTATCAGCACTTCATTCCTTTTAAGAGCTGAGTGATTTTCCTTTATATGGATTTAACACCTTTTATTTATTCATCAGTTGTGGGACAATTGGATTATTTCCACTTTTTGGCTATTGTGCGTAATGCTGCCATGAACATTTATGTACTAGTTTTTGTGTAGGCAGATTCTCTTAGAATATAACACAGAATGGAATTGTGGGTCATATGGTAATTCTATGTTTGATGTTTTGGAAAGCTGCCAAACTTTTCCATTTTACAGACCCACCACAAATGTACGAGCCATCCAGTTGTTTTACATCTTTATGACACTTGTCTTTCTAATTATAGCCATTCTGGTGGTTATGAAGCCGTATCTGGTAGTCTTGATTTGTGTTTTCTTAGCAGTCACTGATGTTGAGCATTTCTTTCATGTGCCTTTTGGCCATTTATACATATTCTTTGAGGAGGTATCTAGTCAAATCCTTTGCCTGTGTTTTGAGTTTTGTCTTTTTCATATTGAATTGTAAGAGTTCTTTATGTATTCTAGATACAAGTCCTTTGTCCTATAGAGGGTTTGCAAATATTTTTACATTCTTGTTAGTGACTTTTGAAGTACCTAACTTTAATTTTGATGAAGTCCAGTTTTTTGTTGTTGTTTTGTCATAGCTAAGAAACCATTACCTAATTCAGAGTCACATAGATTTATGTCTGTTTTCTTCTAAGAGTTTTATAATTTTAGCTCTTATATTTAGGTTTGATCCATTTTAAGTTAGTTTTCATACACAATGTGAAATGGGAGTCCAGCATAATATTTTTTTGTATGTAGGCATCTAGTTCAGCATAGTTTGTTGAAAAGACTGTCTTTTCCCATTCGATTTTCTTGTTACCCTCGGTCTTTTCCCATTCGATTTTCTTGTTACCCTCATCAAAAATCAATTGATGATAAATGTTTGGGTTTGTTACCTGACTTTCAGTTCCATTCCGTTGACCTGTATGTCTCCTAATGCCCGGCTTCCGTGGTGGCTCAGTGGTAAACAATCTGCCTACAATGCAGGAAATGCCAGTACCACACAGACTTGATTACTATAGTTTGACAGTATGTTTGAAATTGGGAAGTGTGAGTTCTTCAACTTTGTTCTTCTTTTTAAAGATTATTTTGGCTATTCTGGGTCCCTTACATTTCCATAGGAATTTTAGAATTTCTTTAGAAAAGCCAGCTGGAGTTTTAGTACGAGTTAGACTGAAGCTATAAATCAATTTAGAAAGTATTGTCATTTTAACAGTGTTTAGTCTTCCAAGCTATGAAAATGAGATGTTCCTCTATTTAGGTATTTTTCAATTTCTTTCAACAATATTTTGTAATTTTCATTTTACAAGTCTTACATTACTTTTGTTAAGATTTCTTCCTAAATAGTTTATTGTTTTTGAAGCTATTGTTAGTGGAATTGCTTTCTGAATTTCATTTTTGGATTGTTCATTGCTAGTGGCTAGAAACGGAGAAGGCAATGGCACCCCACTCCAGTTCTCTTGCCTGGAAGATCCCATGGATGGAGGAGCCTGGTAGGCTGCAGTCCATGGGGTCACTAAGAGTCGGACACGGCTGAATGACTTCACTTTCACTTTTCACTTTCATGTATTGGAGAAGGAAATGGCAACCTACTCCAGTGTTCTTGCCTGGAGAATCCCAGGGACGGGGGAGCCTGGTGGGCTGCCATCTATGAGGTTGCACAGAGTTGGAGACGACTGAAGCAAATTAGCAGCAGCAGCAGCCGTGGCTAGAAATAGCGTTTAATTTTTGTATGTTGATCTTGTATCGTGCAGCCTTGGTATATATGTTCTTCAGTTCTGATAGTTTTTGTTTGCATGTACTCATGTGTATTTCTTCAGAGTTTTCACAAGATCGTGTCATCTGCAAATAGAGGTAGCTTTACTTTTCCCTTTTCCATCTGGATGCCTTTAATTTCTTTATCTTGCCTTATTGCCCTGGCTAGCACCTCCTTGAGAAGGCAATGGCAACCCACTCCACTTGCCTGGAGGATCCCAGGGACGGGGGAGCCTGGTGGGCTGCCGTCTATGCGGTCGCACAGAGTCGGACACGACTGAAGCGACTTAGCAGCAGCAGCAGCAGCAGCAGCAGCAACTCTTAATTATGCTGAATAGAAGTAGTCAGAGTGAACATCCTCATGTTCCTGATCTTAGTGGTGAAGCTCTCTATCTTTAGCCACTAAGTATGATATCAGCTATGGGTGTTTCATGGATGTACTCCATTAAGGTAAGAAGTTTACTCCTAAACATAGCTTATTGAGTGTTCTGTATCATGAAATGATGTTGGATTTTTCAAAATGCTTTTTTTGTGTGTCTTTTAAAATAATTTCATAGGTTTTATCATTTGTTAATATGTTATACTTCATTGATTGATTTTCATATGTTGAAATGAACTTTGCTTTCCTGAGGTAATTCCTACTTGGTCATGGTGTATAATCCTTTTTATATGTTGTTGGATTCAGCTTACTAGTCTTTGGTTGAGGATTTGTATATCCATGTTCATTGGGGACATTGATTTGTAGTCTTCATTTGGTTTTGGTATCAGGGTAATACTGACCTCATGGAATGAGTTGCGAAGTGTTTCCTCCTTTTCTGTTTTTTGAAATTTTGTAATGAGTTGGTGCTAGTTTGCGTGTGAAATTATTTTTCAAACACTTGGTAGAATTTACACTTGAAACCATTTGCTCATCCTTTGTGGGAAGATTTTTGGCTACTGATTTGTTTACTTGCTATATATCTTATTCAGATTTTCTGTTTCGTGAATCAAGTTCTAGCAGTTTATTTTATCTAGGTATATAATTTGTTGGCATACAGTTGTTCTCAGAATTCCTTTATTGTTCTTTTTATTTCTATAATGTCAATAATGTCCTTTCATTGCTGATTTTAGTCATTTGAGTCTTTTCTCATTTTGCTTTGTAAATCTACCTAAAAGTTTCTCAATTTTGTTGACCTGTTGAAAGAACCAATTCTTTATTACATTTATCTTCTCCACTACCTGTTTCTATTTTCTATTTCATTTGTTTCGCCTCTACATTATTTTCTTCCTTCTGCTTGTCTTGGATTTAATTTGCTTTTCTTTTTTCTAATTTTTTTAAGGTAAAAGCTTAGATTATTCAGATCTTTTTTCCATATTTAATACAGGCATTTATAGCAGTAAATTTCTCTCTGTGCACTTCCTTGTCTTCATCTCATACATTTTGGTATGATGTGTATGTGTGTTTAAGCATCTCAAAGTAGTTTTAATTCTCTTGTGATTTCTTATTCTTTGACTCATTGGTTAGGATTGTGTTGTTTAATTTGCACATATTTATGAATTTCCCCAATTTTTTTCCTATTATTGATTTCTAATTTCATTCTGTTGTGTTTGGAGAACATACTTTGTTCAATTTAAAAATTGTTAACACTTGTCTTGTGTCCAGAAATGTTCTATTCTGGAAAATATTTCACATACACTTAACTTGAGAAGAATGTGTATTCTGCTGTTATTGAGTGAAATGTTCTATAGATGTGTGTTAGGTCTAAAAGGTTTTTATTGTTGTTCAAGTGTTCTGTTTCTTTCCGATCTTCTGTATAGTTATTCTATTATTGAAAATGGTATGTTGAAGTTTCCAGTTATTGTTGAATTGTCTATTTCTCCCTTCAGTTCTGTCCATTTTTGCCTCACACATTTTATATTTTTCATTATGTCTTCCTTATGTTATGTCATTCTAAAATGTTTTTATTTTATCTCTTGTTACAAATAGTGTCTTTAAGTATGTTTTGTGTAACATTAATATAGCTACTCCAGTTTTTATTTGGTTACTCTTTATGTGGCGCATCTCTTTGCATTCTTTGACTTTCAATCTATTTGTATCTTGGAATAAAAAATATATCTCTTCCATATTTTCTGGCATCTAGTGTTACTGCTAAAAGTCTATAAAGCTTATTATCTTAGCGATTAAAAAAAATTGAATGAGGCTTGAACTTCTAAGCCAATTCTGAGAATATAAAGAAATACTATGTGGAAAATAAAAAAGAAGATTAGCACATGGAAAAAAATGTATCTCTTATAAACTGTATACAGTGTGATCAATTTTTAACCCATTCTTCCCATCTGTCTTGTCTAAGAATGTATAATCCATTTACATTTAATGTAGATATGATCAAGTAGGATTTATATCTGCCATTTTGTCATTTGTTCTGTATGTCTTGCATCTGTTTTATTCCCCTGTTGCTCAATTTCCTCCTTCTTTTGTTTCATACATATTTCATACATATTTCTGATGTACAGTTTAAATCTCTTGTCCTTTCTTCTGCTTTTTAAAAAATTTGTTGTCATTGATTGCCCTGGAGATTACCATAAAATCTTAGTTTATAATAATCTAGTTCAGATTAATACTAACTTAATTTCAATAGTATATGAAAACTTTACTCCTTTAGAGCTTCATTCCCTATCCGCCCCTCAGCTTTGTGCCAGTTTTGCCATTCAGTTTACTTAGATTTATAAATCTAAGTTTGTGCCCATCAACTTAGATTTATAATTATTGCATTTTCCAGTTTTATTTTAATTCAAATTGGGGAAAAATAAGTTATAGAGAAAAAATACATTTATACTGTCTTTTATATTTACCTGCTGTAGTTACTTTTGCTGACACTCTTTATTTCTTCATGTGTATTTGGATTCCGTGATTCCTAAGATGTCGATGTTTGCTCTTGCCATCTCCTGCTTGACCACGTCCAGTTTATCTTGATTCATGAACCTTACATCCCAAGTTCCTATGCAGTACTGTATTTGAATTACTGTTTAGTGTCCTTTTGTTTCTGTTCAAAGAACACTCTTTAGTATTTCTTGTATGACAGGTCTTCTGGCCATACAGGATTCTCTCTGGTTTTGTTCATTGGGCAGTGTCTTAATGTTTACTTTGCTTGGAAGGATAGTTTTGCTCGATATAGAGTACTTATTAATTGGTCTTTTTTTTTTTCCCTTCAGCACTTTGAATATATCATTCTTCATGGTTTCTGATGAGAAGCCAGCCATTGATCTGCTTATTTTTATTTTTTTTGAAATATAGTTAACATCTCTACCTCTCTTGCAAGTGTGCTTAATTATGTCCAACTTCTTATGACCCCATGGCCAGGTTTCTCTGACCATGGAATTTTCCAGAGAAGAATACTGGAGTGGGTTGCTATTTCCTACTCCAAGGGATCCTTCCTACCCAGGGATCAAAGCCACATCTCTGTGTCTTCCTGCATTGGCAGGAGGGTTCTTTACCATTGGTGCCACCTGGGAAGCCCAATATATTAATTTCTGGTTTGCAGTATAATAGACCAGCATTTATATGCATTGCCAATTAGTTATTACAATAAGTATAGTTACCATCTGTAGTGAGTAACTTACTGAGCATTCCTTGTACATAGTAAGTCCCTTCTTTCTTGCTGCTTTCAAATTTTCTTTGACTGTGGTTTTCAGCAATTTATGATGTACCTAGATTGGATCTGATAGAGGTGGAGCAAAGGATCAAAGTAGGTGATTAAATAGTTAATCCCACTAGGGGATTGTCGGAGAAGGCAATGGCACCCCACTCCAGTACTCTTGCCTGGAAAATACCATGGACGGAAGAGCCTGGTAGGCTGCAGTCTATGGGGTCGCTCAGAGTCGGACACGACTGAGCAACTTCACTTTCACTTTTCACTTTCATGCATTGGAGAAGGAAATGGCAGCCCACTCCAGTGTTCTTGCCTGGAGAATCCCAGGGATGGGGGAGCCTTGTGGGCTGCCGTCTCAGGGGTCGCACAGAGTTGGACCCGACTGAAGTGACTTAGCAGCAGGAGATTGTAAATAGAAAAAAATATAGGAGACCCCAGTAAGTTAATGATCACTCAGGAAAGCAGGTTTGCTTAACCACAAAACCAGACAAGCTTGCTGAGCAATAAAACCATGCAACAGAAGCGTGAGAAGTGCACCTAAACAGTAAAACAATGGTGGCATGAGATCCATATCCTGCCCAGTGAGCTCAGTAAGTTAATGAACCCTAGGACATGCTCTCTGCACACATGAAAACAATAATTGATGAAAAGGTGACCTTCCAAAATGAAAGACTTTCATTGTACTGACACCTGAAATAATTGTTCTATAGTGCCATGACAGTCCTGGCTTGACCATTTAGGGAGGAAAAAACACCCCTCCCCAGTCTGGAGAAGGGGTTGATGTAAGCATGACGTCTACTTAAGAATGAGGAAGAAAGTTGTCTTTTCCCCCTCCCTACTTTTCCTCTGATTACAAAACTGTAGCCCACTAAGTTCCCAGAGTGTAGCACCCTCTCACCTACCTGGTAAGCCACACAAACATCCTACTCCAGTAAGTCACTATTTATCATTTCTGCACTAAGCATAAAAGTCCAGAGCTGTTTGAAGCCCCCCTGAAATGCTACCTACTTGCAGATTGTTGAGCTTCTTGAATGTGTAGGTTGTTTTTCATTAGGTTTTTGAATTTTATGACCATTTCAAATATTCTTTCTTTTTTTTCTTTAACTTTACTCTCTCTCTTCATCCTGGGAATCCCATTATGTATATGTTGGTATACATGGTGGTGTCCCACAGGTTTTTGATACTCTACTATATTTTCCTCATTATTTTTATTTCTCTTTCTTATAAAAGATCATCTCAATCAACCTATCTTCATGTTTACTGAATATTTCTTTTGCCAGTTAACATCTGATGTTGAGTTTCTTTAGTAATTTTTTCATTTTACTTACTGTACTTTTCAACTCCAGAATTTGATTCTTTCTTGTAATCCCTGCCTCTTTATTGATATTCTGTTCGATGATGCATTTTTCTCATACTTGCATTTAGTCCTGATTGAAATCTTTGTCTAGTAAGTCTAACACCTGCGTTTCTTCGAAGACGTTTCTTAGTGACTGCTTCTTGTGCTGTGTGTGTCATACTTTATTGCTTCCTTGCATGGGTCATAAGCTTTTTTTTTTTTTTCCCTAAACTGGCAGTTTAATGTGGAAACTCTTGAAATCAGATTCCTCCCTACCCCTTGATTTATAATTGTTTTTGTTGCTCTTTGTTTAGGGACTTTCCTGATCTAATCCTGTAAATTCAGTATTCTTTATCTTTGTAGTATGTGGTTTCTGAAGTCTCTTCCTTGTTAGCTTAGCAATCAGCTAATTATTGGATAGAGATTTCTTTAAATGCTTACAAGCAATAAATTTCCCAGCTTTGCTGAGGGACTCTGTATATATATTGAAACATTCCTTTAATGCTCAGGCAGACAGTTTATAATTCTACCTTACCCTTCACTTTCTGCTTGTAAGGTGTCTCAGAGTCAGCCAGAGGTGAGGGCTTCGTAGTTCTTTGCTGTGACGCGTGTTGCCCTGGTCATGCACACAGACCTAGACATGTGCACAGCCCTGTACATGTACCTGGCCTTGTAGACTCCTGGAACTATGTCAGAGATTTCCAAAGACCCTCATAGACATCTTAAGAATTCCTCAGCTTTTTAAATATTTTGTTCAGTTCTTTGTTTGCCCCAACTGTTAGCATCATCACTTCAGGCACCTGCAATGTTAAATGATCACCACTGATCGTTTTCTACAAACCACTTCCCTTCCTTCTCCCCTCCCAGGGAAAAGGCTATTCACACTGAGTGAGGTCTGGATAAGGTCAAATGAGAATAACCTTTGCAAATGGGAGTTTCCCAGAAGTTGCCAAACAGGTGAAATAATGACAGTTCTCTTAGAATGGTGTTTTGGGGAACTCCAAACATGTTTTTCCCTCTCCAGTGGCTAGTAGAGCACCCTTGCTATTCACTGTGATTGCAATGCTGGTATGATGGGAATGAGTGTAGGTCAAATTAAAATTTCGTATAGCTGGCCTTACTAAAATTTAGCTTTTCTTTTGAATACTTGTACACCTTTGATTATTTTCCAGATTTCTGAAAAAGTTCATTTTGACAACTTCAGCCAGTACTTTTATGGTAGAGCAGTTTTTGCTCTCATTGCATTTTGGGGGGACTAACTATTCAGAAAGCCTTACTTTGCTACCTCCTGACATTACAGCCATTTAACATTTTAAAGGAAAGTGTAACACTCTCCCCTAAAATTCCCTTGTAGTGTTTTCCTTAAAGTATAAAAGTGAAAGGCAAGCATACAAGGACTGGGGAATGCAGCAACAATAAACCTTTGCTGGTAAAAACTGAAGAAATCTTACTAACCAAAAGTTTAAAATATAAAATTTAAGCATTAACTGGAAAGAGGACAAGGGGAGTCTTTTAGACAGCATGAAAATAATCTATACCTTGATTTGAGTGATGGTCATTTGTGTGTGTATACGTATGTCAGAACTCATTGAACTCTTCACTGTATGTAAAATACGCCTCAGTTAAAAAGGGGACAACAGAGTTGTTGAATAACATCACTGACTCAGTGGACGTGAGTTTGAGCAAATTCTGGGAGATAGTGGAGGTAAAAGAAGCCTGGGGTACTATAGTCCATGGAGTCACAAAGAGTCAGACATGACTTAGCAACTGAACAACAAAAGCAAAAATACAGAGCTAGGAATGGGAACGGTGGGAAACTGTATGATAAATCCTGATTTCATTTAAATATACAACTGTGAGCAAACAGCTATGGCAGTTATGAGTCCAGGACAGAATGTTGACTATACAGAAATAAATAGTCAAGTATCTCCCAAATATAGGAGATGGATATACAGTCTGGAGAAGGAAATGAGGAAAGTATGTTATAATGCATGTGTATTAGTTATCTGTTGCTACTGAAAAGATTACATTGACCTTAGCAACTTGAAAGAACCTACATTTTCATTCTCTCACTCAGGCTTTATAGATCAAGATTCCAGAAGCAGCTTAGGTCATTCTCGTTCAGGGTGTCTCAGGAGGCTACAGTAATCAGTAGCTTAGCTAATGCTAAGGGAATGACTTCTAAGAGGGCTCACTTGCATAGCTGTTAGTGAAACACTTCAGTTCTTTGCCACATGGATTTCTTCATAGGGCTGAAATGGCAGCTAGCTTTTCTCAGAACCAACTTAGAGCAAAACAGTAACTTTTCATGACTTAGCCTTGTAAGTCATCATATTTTGTTGGTTGCACACACCAACCCTGAAGCAGTGTTGGAGGGGATTACATACAGGTAGGAACACTGAGAAAATCATTAGGAGTCATCCTGGAGCCTAGCTATCACAGTCAGCTAATTTTCTTAGTTTTTTTAGCCAGGAGCCATTAGATACTGCCCACAAGTTAGAAAACAGTGCTTCCAGCCTCCTAATGTTTTTATATGATCCTTGTTTGTTTGTTTGTTTTATTGCACCCTTAGAAACGCCATTTCCCTTAGAGAAGGATTTGCTAAACTTGAGTAGATCTTTCTCTCAGGGTTCACTCACGGCTCAGACTGTGAAGAATCTGCCTGTAATGCAGGAGACCTAGGTTCGATCCCTAGGTCAGGAAGTTCCCTTGAAGAAGGAAATGGCAACCCACTCCAATATTCTTGCTTGGAGAATTCCTGTGGACAGAGGAGCCTGGCGAACTACAGTCCATGCAACTGCAAAGAGTCAGACATGACTGAGTAACTAACACTTCTCTCTAGTGTATTTAAATTTTTTTTCTTGTGTTAGAATCAAATCAAACTTATTTGATGTTTTTACATTTTAAAATTCAGAATGTAGTAGTATCTCATTTTAGTAATTATTTCTGCCTATTTGGTGTCCAAGTATGCTTGGAGTGATTTTGTAATGAGTGTAGTTATTTCTAAGTGGTAAAAATCTGGCTAAATTTCTTTTATTAGCTATCCTCCTAAGTTTTTTACTCTCCTCTGAATCGCTTAGAATTCTTTTTATAATGAGCATGTGTTAATATTTACAAATCAGACTTAAAAAGTAAATTTTATAATATTTAGTAATGGTGATGATGTAGGGGAAAATGCTCATCCATGTTGGTTAGAATATAAAACTGGGTACAGTCTTTAGGGAACAATTTGGTAGTATCTATCACAAAGTTAAATGCCACTCATATGCTACAAATCAAATTCCATCCCTGTAAATTAGCCCTAAAATATTTATTTACATACACAAAGACAGGCATAGAGTGTTCATTGCATCATTTATAATCATAAAATGTTAGCAACAGTTGAAATGTCTAATAATAGGTCAGTGTTGAAGTGGATTATGGTGTATTTCTGCTGTAAAATACCATGTAGCTTAGAATGATGAAGATTCATAGTGTGCTACATGAGAAAATTCTAAGATGTGAGAAACATTGTTACTTACTACGTATGGAATAACTGCAAATGTGTGTTTTAAAAAAAAAACCTAGATGGCATATATGTAAAAGTGATAGTCACTCAGTCATTTATGATTCTTTGCAACCCATGGACTGCCCGCCAGGCTCCTCTGTCCTTGGGATTCTCTAGGCAAGAATACTGGAGTGGGTCGCCATTCCCTTCTCCAGAGCATCTTCCCAATCTAGGGATCAAACCATGACTCCTGCATTACAGGCAGATTCTTTCCTGTCTGAACCACCAGGGGAGCACATATATGTACATGTTTGTGTGTTAAATGCATAGGAAGGAGATTGGAAATATTCACACCAAATAAACAAGGATACGTTTAAGGATGAGAGAAGGGTTAAAGATAGAGGAACGACTTTTTTCTCTGAGTTTGTGACTTATTTTTATGGGGAATGGATGCATGCCTTCTAACTTAAAAATGTTGAGACATGTCTCTCACAGTGTGGAAGGTGAATTGCAGAAATGACTGTAGCTCTCAAGTAGAAAATTTCATGAAGCACATTCTACTTTTTCTAATTAAAAAGGATCTGATCTTGAGGGTTTTTCATTTTATGTATCTTAGATGACTTGTTCTTTTCATCAAAGTTATTTCCATTATCTAGGCAAGGGAGGCTGAGATTCCAAACTGCAGGAATGAGGACTGGAAAAAGAGAGTTTTTGGAAGAGAAAAGGTTGGATTTAGTAAGCATGTGAGAGTTTGGAGAATGAGTGGAATGGAAGATAAAATTGAGATGGAGGACACAGGAAGAAGAGCAGATTTAAAGGAGGAAGCTAATGAATCAAGTTTACTGTGTTGAAGGCCTGTGGGAAATTCTCATGATGCTATCCAGCAGATGGTTTGAAAGGAATAGGATGGTGCTCCAGTGATGGCTGAAGTGACTTAGCAGCAGCAGTAGCTAGAAGTCACTGGTATTTAAATACTTTAAACCATGATTTTTCGTAGATGAGATGACCAAAGGAAGAGAGAGTGTAGAGTGAGAAAAGATGCTTAAACATGGAATCTTGGGGCACTAACATGAAAGGAGATAACATAGCAATCCCTGAAGTTGGCTAAAAAGTTGTGTTGGGGTTTGTATCCAGCATTCCAAGCATGAAGATGATGTATCACACGCCACAGGAAGTTGGAGGAAGAAGAAGCATTGAAATTTGCAGTACTGGGGAACTTGGACAAGAATGGGTTGTGGTGGAGAGCCCTCTAGTGGAAGGGAGCATGGTATTTGAGGGACTGGAAGGAGCCTGATAAAGCTGACGCTCAGAAAGGAATATGAATGAGATGGGCAGGGAGGCTTTTTCATCCTTTGAATACAATGTGATCACTTCCTTATCGGAAAGAAATTAATCAGGGGTTAGTTTTAGTCTCTCAGTGTATGAAGGTTATATGTAAATTTCTCTTTTCGTCTGCCCTGTGCAAGGTAGAAAAGAGCTTTTGAGGAGATAAAACTTTCATCAGAGAATGACATTGTTTTCAGCAGTGGAAACAGTGGTAAAGGGAATTAGGAGAATTTTCTCCCAGTAAAGAGAGGTTTCAGGGCCTTTTGACACTAGCTCAGTTGAAGTTCAAAAGACATGGAACAGCCCCAGAAGAAGTTGCTAACTAAGAAATATCATTGTGAAATGTATTATTGTAGATGCTCTAGTTTTATAGTGCCTTTTCTGGAAAAAGCTACCTGATTTATTACTTTGTTTTCTTACAAAAAGTGAGATTAAGTTTACAAGAAGTTCCTTGTTTATTTCTTCCCCTCACAAAAGACTGGACAGGAGGCTATTCTTTATTAACTTCTCTCTCTGTTTTATTAAATTAATTATTACAAATAGAGAAAATTGCAAAACAACATATATTAAGTTAACATTGCTTACCCCAGAATGGAATTGGCCAGGGAAGGGTGAAATTAACTTCTTTTTGCACTTATGTTTTGTTTAACTTAATTACAGTGTTCATAAAGCAACCAGTAAAGTTTGTTGTGTTTAAAGGGAAAAGATAAAAATAAAATTAATAAATATTTGTAGACAGAATAAGAAAACAGTATAGAGATGCACAATGGAGGGAGAGTCCACCATTCTATGTTCATATAGTGTATCTTTGGCTATATATGAGCTTTTGTTACTGTACAAAACAACATAGATTATATAAAAATATGTGTATTCATTAAACTATGTACTTTTCCATATATCATGGACATCTTTCCGTATTGATACATACTTCATTTTTTTTTAGCACTGCATAGAATTTTTAAAACTTTTTTGGGGGAAAAAAACCATTTTTTATTGAAATACAATGTAAAGAGAAAAGTACCCTGTTTAATAACTTTTACAAAGTGAAGACACAAATGCAAGCACCATCCAGATTAAGTTCAAGAACAGTGCTGGTGACTACATAGGCCTTTCTCATCCTGCCTTCAGTCATTAACCTCCCTCCTAATCAGTTAAGCACTATTCTGATCATCATACATACAGATAAACTGGGTCTGTTTTTAAACTTTACGTGAATTGAATCATACAGTATTTTGCATGACTCTATGTGTATGTCTGACTATTAATTATTTTTGTGAGATTTATCCATGTGATTGCATATAGCAGTAGTTTACCCTTTTCCTACTTGGTATAGTAGTCTATGATGGCTCAGTGGTAAAGAATCCACCTGCCAGTGCAGAAAATGTGGGTTCAGTTCCTGGGTCAGAAGATCCCCTGGAGTAGGAAATGATAACCCACTCCAGTATTCTTGCCTGGGAAATCCGATGGACAGAGAAGCCTAGCAGGCTACAGCCCATGGGGGTTACAAAGAGTCAGACATGACAGAGTGACTAAACAATAGCAACAAATAACAGTGTATAGTAGTGTGTGGTAGAATACACAGATACCACAGTTTGTGCATTTTCCTGTTATTTGTATTTGAGTTTTTTTAAACTAGGGACTATGATAGAAAATGCTCAAAAAAGCCTTCGTGTATGTGTTTTTGAACACATTCTCTTGGGTATGTACACATTTCTGTGGGAATGAATTGCTGGATAATACATGTTCAGCTTTAGTAGATTCTAGTAAATTTAGTAAATCTAATAGATCTTTTTAGTAGATCTAGTAAATCTAGTGATTTGGTAGATAAACTCAGCTCTTTGCCAAAGGGGCCCTGATATGTTACCCTTCCATCAGCTATATGAAAGTATCCTATACTCCATTCCCTACCAACGCTTGGAGTTGATGGCTTTTTGTTTGGCTGGTTTTGGTTTTCTGTTGTTTGTCTTTGGCTGTTACAGAGCATTAGTTTAAAATTCTGCCCAGGATTTTATTATATGAATATACCGTAATTCACTGTCCATTTGCTGGGCTCTTGCCCTGTTCCCTTGCTATAGCACAGCTAGAGCTTGAACAGCTCTAATGCCTAGTCGGCGCTGTGGTTTGTTCTGTGTGTGATCTGACTGTTTGAGGAAGATGTAATACTGTAGGTACCAGAACCAATATATTCTTTGATTTTTTCTTAACAGATTTTCCTCAGATTCCCTCTGTTTTTGAGTAGTATATGATGCCAGTGTAAGAATCCATGTAAAATAGTTTCATTTTGTTGACATGAAAATCAGTTTTGATTTCATGGTGGTAAATGGTTGTTTTCTTCACTCTTGTTAAAAAGTCACGTTAAAAAAAAAAATAGTGTAATGCCTGAAACCAGACTTTCAGTGAAAGCACTGGTAAACACAGCTAATTTAATTATACTGAATAATTTGCATTCTCCTAGAACAAGCATACAGTGATAGCTACCAGCACCTGCGTGACATAGATCTTCAACCCATTGGAAAACTGCTGTGAGAATGATCTGAGAACATAATCCCTTGGTATTTGGAAATTTCTGAATTTCATCCTTTGAAAATGAAAGGTTTCCAATCAGAGAACCATGCTTCAGCTCAACCTTAACAAAACTCCCCTCCCCCATTTACTCAGATTTTCTTTTAATGTGGAGTTTTACAAGTACAGAACTCTACTCTGGGGACTTCCTTCTAATTAGTTCAATGTGATCACTAGACCTGCTGCTTCTCATGTTGGGCGTGTGATTACTTCATGATAACCACTCTTCCTATTGTGCAGTATAACTTTAAACAGGTGTTTCACAGGTGGTATTCAGTACTATCCAGTTACCATAAGTAATTCCTTGTGAGAGTTTAGTACTGTTAACCCTTTATGGTCGCTGAATGGTCTTTTGGAAAGTGCCTTATGGGCATGTAAGATAGTTTTATATTTCCTATTATTCTTCGCTTTTGTCAGTTGTATGTTGAATTATTCATTTTTGGAATAGCTATAATGACCCGAAGGAGCATGTTATTCTCATCCTAGTAAGTTTTAGATGTGCTTTTTTACTTTCACGTGGAGGTGTTTCACATTTATTATTAATTGCTGTCAAGAACTTTTTAGTGATAGCTGAAAACTTCTTTATATTCTGCTCAGTGTTTGGATAAGTCTGTTAAAGGAACATCTTTACCTCTTGGGGTTTTTTAAGAGGTGCTATTGTACATAAGCTGTAAATCTTCCAGCTGTTAGTTATCTGTACTAACAAGCCTGAAAATAAATCAACAAGCGAGCTAGCCTAAATGAGTTAACATAATCCAGAAACCTTACTGAGGAGAGTATTTTCAATGACCTCTCCTTTCTCAGCCCCTAAATCTTTTTATCAGTATCAATAATGTGTTGTCTTGGTTTTTTTCCTTCTAAATATCTGGTAAAAGTTCTAATGTCATACATCAGTATTGGGGTGGAGGTGGTGACGGTGGTTGAAGGAGCACAGATTGAATCAACTTCTGACTTTATCTCATATTCGGGACCTGGTTTAGAGATGAATTTAGAAAGCATTTTGAAGTCTTGGTAAATAAAATGCTTTGACCTCTGATAGATCATTTCTGAATCTATCCTTGCAGCCAGCTTTTACAAAGAAGCCCAATATTAAAAGCCTTGCTCAAGTTGCAGCTTCCTTGTAGAGTAGGAGAGTAAAGTACCCAGTAACCTAATGCCAGCAGATGCCTTGTGAACGTCCGTCACTGCAGCACCCACAGCAGCTGTTTCTCTTTCTCCATAGGTATCAGCCAGAGCCGGATCTCTCACTGGTTATTGCAGCAGGGGTCAGACCTGAGTGAACAGAAGAAAAGAGCATTTTACCGATGGTATCAGCTTGAAAAGACAAACCCTGGTAAAAAAATTTTTCCTTTTTTTAATTGCCTTTGAAACAGGACAAGTATAATTAATTCCTTCATTGAATCCGTGTGCTGATTTGTCTTCCCCAAGGTAGTTTCATACACTGCTGTTGCTCCTTTATGCCAGAGAACTCTCTTTAACCATAAGATCTAAGCCCTGATTATTATACTAGTTTTTAGTTCAGTGTTCAGCATTGTCTAGTCATCTTCACCGCTTCCTCCAAGGTGCCTCTCTGTTTCTAGGTTATATGACATTTCTAACAGTAATTGGAAAGAATGGTCATGATTGTCAGTGGTCATTTCCCCCCGCCCTCAACTAAAGCTACATACAATATTTCATACCTAGTTTTATGTGTTTTTCTAAATCTTGTTTTAGTAATATAAATTTAATATTTTTATTTTGTTCACAGTATACCATATCCAGTGGTTTCTGCTAATAATTTTCTGTTTCTAATTCTAATTGTGGGTAATGAATGTGTTTTTGGACTTTAGAGTGAGCTGCCCTGTTGACTTTGGGGCTTCGAATAGAATGAAATCTTAAGGGAAAAGATCACAGAAACCTTTGTGTCAGAAGTTAACAGGATATGCAAGATCTATTGCAGGATACAGGTGGTATATGAAGTAAAATCTGAAGTTTTTGACAGACTGTTTCAGTCTACACATTACAAAGACTGGTCACAGTGAGGTCAGTCTCAAGTTTAACCTTGTGACTGAGCTTCTTCTGTAACACTATAGCATTAAAGCCTTTGCTTGGAGACTAAATTATCAATCCAAATATTGTGTATTGAAGACTCTTAGCTAATAATAGCATTGGCTCTGAGGTGGAAATAGTGTTATGGAGACATGTTTGTTTGTGTGTGTCTGTGGTAAGACTTGTTTTTCAAAGATCACTTTTTATTTGAAAGGCTTGGGTAGACAAAAGAGAACAGCATACTCTCCCCAATGAATTTTTTAAACTAACCAGCCCCCCATTTTCTATACTGAAATGTTACAGATGTACAAAAAAGTTGAAAAACTAGCTCACTTAACACCTGTTTACCCTCCTCTTAGATACAGTGATTGTTCACAATTTGCTGTGTTTGTGTTATACCTATAAAATAAAAGAATTTTTAAATGTATGGTTATATACAAACACACTCTTTCTCTCTCTTTAGTATTAAAGAAAAAAAGAAAAAGTGAAAGTGAAGTCGCTCAGTCATGTCCGACTCTTTGTGACCCCATGGACTGTAGCCTACCAGCTCCTCTGTCCATGGGGTCTTTATCATTTGTCTGCTTAAAAAAAGGATACTACTACTTAACCACAGCCCCTACTATCACATCTAAGAAAATTAATTATAATTCCTTAATATCAGCTAATATCCAGTCCATATTCACATTTCTTTAGTTGTTGAGAGAATGTTTTTTGTAGCTTTTTTTAAGATTAATTTTTAATTGGTGTGTAGTTGGTTTACAATATTGTGTTAAGTTTCAAGTGTATAGCAAAGTGATTCAATTAGATATGTTTCAGATTATTTTCCATTACAGGTTATTATAAGATACCGACTGTAGTTCCCTGTGCTGTACAGTAAATCCTTATTGCTTATATATTTTATGTATAGTAGCTTGTATGTGTTAATCCCATACCCTTGATTTATTAGCTTTTTTAAAAATTAAATGTTATTTAGGCTGACAAATTGGAATTTGTTATGTCTCTTTAGACTCTGAAATCTAGTCACTTAAAATTTTTCTTTCATGGCATAAATTTTTTAAACCATCTAATCTTACAAAGTGTCCTACATTCTGGGCTTTTCATTTTCCTCTTAGTGTGAACTAACTTGTTTTTCTATACCCTGTGTATTTCACCTAAACTGAAAGTTAGGATTGGAAGCTTGGTTAGATTCAGCTTCAATTTGTTTGGCAAGAGTAATTCATACATCGTTTAAGAAGGACATTTACTGATGGCCTTAATTAACTTTGAAGCACATGAGGATAAAATGACTATGTGATAAACTAGGTATAGTAAAATATTAGGGGGTATAGGTACAGATAATCACTATAAAATTCTTTCATCATTGCTGTATGTTTGAAAATTTTCACAATAAAACATTAGGGCAAATGCTTTGTAGGTAATTTTACCTCATGTTACCACATGTCAAGAGGCATGTAAAAGTCAGTTTGTACCACTCCTCATTTGCTAAGTTTGATGATTTGTTAAATTGGTGGCCACTAGATCCTGTTTTTGCGGGTTGTAAATAATCTCTCGGGCGTTATTTTGACACTGGATAAATTGCCTTTTTTGTAACAACCATTTTGCCAATGGTCTTAGCATCCATTGATGATGCTCACCTGAATCAGTTATTCTGATGGAGGAATGTAAAATGGTAATGATGTAGTCTAGCACTCCTCCACTATTTATTAGCTGGCAGTTTTTCTATAAAGAGGAATTTTCATCTTTAGGTATTTTTCTAACAACATCTAGATAGGCAGGCAAACCTCTCAAAATAATGACTTTGCTGTTGCTGCCATTAGTGACACATTCTAAAACAGCACAGTTTAGAAAAAAATATAATGCAAATGATGTATATAATTTTAAATTGTCTAATAGCCAAATTTTAGAAATAAGAAATTGCTAGAATTAATTTTGATAATATATTTATGTTTGTGTTATCACTTCAACATTTAATCAACACTTTAAAAGGTTACTAAGATCTCTCCCCCACCTTCTGTACTTCCTTTTTCTTTCCTTTTTCCCTCTCTTTCTCTCCTTTTCTTTGTTTTTCTTTGAAATCCAGTGTGTATTTTACACTTGAAGCATCTGCCATACTTCACGTGCTCAGCAGGAAGGTGTGGCTAGTGGCTTCCATATAGGACACTGTAGTCTAAAGATTCATGTTGAGGCCACACTTCAATCTGAGCTCTAAGCAGTCTTCCCAAAGAGCTGGCATCTTCCATGATCCACAGCACTGCAAATCAGGAGAGGAACAAAAACATGGCACTTGATCTGTTGAATACGGCAGCTTACACTATGATAGCGAGGGTTGCTGCTGCTACTGCTAAATCGCTACAGTCGTGTCCAACTCTGTGCGACCCCATAGATGGCAGCCCACCAGGCTCCCCCGTCCCTGGGATTCTCAAGGCAAGAACACTGGAGTGGGTGATAGCAAGGTTTAGGCAAGGTAAATAAGGACCTGTGTCCAGGGGTTTCATAAACCTGGTCATATGCTGGCAGTTGGCTACCAGGGAGACTATCAGAGGGATTGTTCATGTTGCAGAATATATATAGCAGAGCAGTGAAGAATTTGGAGGACAAACACTAGTCAACTCTGTCAGGCAATCAGCCTCTGTAAGAGAAGGGATTTTTGTCTCTTAGGTTTGGCACTCAGATCAGTGTTTGACATATAATCTAATCATGGCTGATAAAGGTAAATTCCCACACTGGATTTCAGGGCTGGACTTTAGTCTCAGACAGGAACGTGGATACCAGGAAAAGGAATTCCCTAGAAACCGGAAAGCAGACTATCAGGTCAGCATTGTTGTAGCTGATCAAGGTAGCACTGTCAATTGTGGAATTTGACGATTGGAATTCAGTTTCAACAAGAAAAATGGGAAAGGGCTAACAGCATTCATCCAAATCTTGATTAGCAGGGGTTTTTTTAAGGATATAGAGTCTCCCTTTAAGAATGCTACTGCTGCTGCTGCTGCTAAGTTGCTTCAGTCGTGTCCAACTCTTCGAGACCCTGTGGACTGCAGCCTACCAGGCTCCCGAGTCCCTGGGATTCTCCAGGCAAGAACACTGGAGTGGTTGCCATTGCCTTCTCCACCCTTTAAGAATAAGTTCCTCTAATTATATGTATTTGCTGTTCAGTGAAGTTACATTACCCACTGTCCCCTTTTTAAAGGCTTCCTGTTTTTCATTTGAGAATCAGATCCATTCTGGTGGCTTCCCCGGTGGCTCAAAGAGTAAAGAATCAGCCTGCAATGCAGGAGACTTGAGTTCGATTCCTTGGTTGGAAAGATCCCCTGGAGATGGAAACCCACTCCTGTATTCTTGCCTGGAAAATCCCATGGACAGAGGAGCCTGGCGAGCTACAGTCCATGGGGTTGCAAAGAGTCGGACATGACTAAGTGACTAACACACACACACATCCATTCTAGTTCTGAGTTCTAACTTTCTAGTCTTTTCTGTAGGATGTAATTTGAAGTTAGCTGAAGAAAAAAGGATAAGTTAGTGATGATCAGTTGGTCATTTTTATTACATCAACAGTAATTAGATATTACCAGTTGGAATTTAACTTTTTAAAAGGTTTTCTTTGTACTCTCACCTTGATTAAAAGAACTAATATGGTACAGAATTTTTTCTAGATAAATTCACTTTCCTTGATCTTGAAATAACCTTTGGTTTTAGCTAAAGGATTGTATTCTTGTTTCATAGGCACTTTGGAACTATTAGCCAAAATTACATTAGCATCTAAGAATAGCTTATCCACTGTGTAGTCAGTAGTTGCCTGTACTACATCAGAATCTTCTTTGCAAGTCATTGCAGAGGTGATTAGAATCCAACTAAATGTATCTCAGTCGAGAAGTGGTTAAATAAATGATGATATGTTTGTAGAATGGAATACTGTGGAGGCTATGTAGCTATTTTTTAAAGGTGACTTTACAGGAATTGAATTTATATGTGGTAATATCAAATTTGTAAGTGAGTAATGTAGGCTACTAATGACATAGTATATTTCTGTTTATATAGGGGGATACATACACATACATATGTAGTTCCATAAACATGGAACATCTCTGGGAAGGTATATTAGGAATTGATAAGAAAGGCTCTGTGGAGGGGAACTGAAAGAAGAGGAGGCCAGGAGTGGCAGAGAGGTTAGTTATGCAACTTTTTTGTGTCTTTCTAAATTTTGTACCATGTACTTGTGTTATATATTCCAAAAACACATTGAGAAGAGAGGGAGGGAGAAA
Source organism: Bos indicus x Bos taurus (assembly GCF_003369695.1). Lineage (NCBI taxonomy): Eukaryota > Metazoa > Chordata > Mammalia > Artiodactyla > Bovidae > Bos > Bos indicus x Bos taurus. Next base: position 9,532,911 of record NC_040083.1, on the reverse strand, counting down.
GGCAAAAAAAAGAAAATTATCTATCTGTTTATAGCTTTCAAAATATAAAAAACTGAAGAACCTAGGTCCACATAGTTCATACCTATTTTGAGAGGCAGTTAGTTAGAAAATACAATGTCACTGATTTTTCTTGATCTTTTATTTCTTATTTTTTCTCTGTCTAGGACAGATAACTTATCAGAAGAAATGTAAATGGTATTATCCCTTTGCATATATTCTGAGAAAAAACTGAAAAATTAAGTGAAAAAGTGCCCCTTTTCCCCTCCCTCTAAATTTAAGCATTTAGAAAAACAACCAAAAAAAAAAAATTTGTACATTCTGTGCCTTTATTCCTGGGCTCAGAGCATTTCTCTCTCTATACCTTATTGAAGTTCTTTCTTTTCAACCTCTTCACTCTGGATCCATTTGAATAGTTCTTTTTTTTTTTTTTTTTAAGTCTCTCTTTTAGTAATAATAATAATAGAAAAATAATAGAGTGGATATTTATTTTTTACTCATAATCCTACAGATATAGTGTAGTTCTCTGATAAACAGACCAATCATCAGAATTTCCCAGCACAACCCTACCCCTGCCAAGACATATGAATAAAATAGGCTGATGGAAGCTGATCAAATACATTTTATCTTGTTTCTTACGAAAACATTTACAAGAAAATGCTTATTTTTAAAGCAGTGAGTATGAAATTTAGCATGGTTGACATCAAAAGCCCCTTTATTTAATTAAATTAAGCTCAGCAGTCCTTTTGCTTGTCTAATTTAAACATTAGTACAGCAGACAGGGCTTGATGAGTTCTTCTTGGCTCATGGCTGTGATTCTGCATATTTCTAAATTAAATAGTTAAATAAAGTTTGCCAAGAGGTTTATGCAGCAAGCACATGAAGTAAATTTGGAGATCAGAGGTAATGCCTCCTCCTTTCGCTGTTGCAGAGTTTCAGAGCCTCAGGGAGATCATGTGTGTGACAGTGGGGAAGATGAAGAATTACTTATAGAGAAGCTAGTATCTGTGAATGGAGTAGTGATATCGTGCTTGTTGTCATTGTTTTATTAGCTGATTGGCAAAGGCTCACCCAAAAGTAATTCCGAGAAGCAAGAAAATAATTATATATGCAAAGACAACAGTTACCAAAATGTTAAAAATCTATCAGCAGTTTAGGAAGAATTGTTTTTTTTTTCTCTCTCTCTCTTTCTCTTAGGTTTAGATTTGCTAGATAAATCTGCAGAATTTTGTGTTGCAAATTTTGCATATGTTTTGAGGGAAAATGCAAAATTAAGGAAAATCATACAATGAAAAGGTACCTTTCTTCCCCTCTAAATGTAAGCATTAAAAAAAACAAACTAAAAGTGTCAGTCTTTGTATCAGGGATGGTATGTGCATTTTCTTAACAAAATTTTGTCTTAATGGGGGCCCAGATATAATGTGGAGAAAGTTTCTGAAGAGAGCACAGGTAACACACTTCCTATAGGGAAAAAATAGTGGCTTCCTTAGCCAACACAGAGTGCCTGTGTTTACTTCTTGTATACATTGTTCCTGCATCCCACTATCTTTGTATTTTTCTCTGAAAGTCAATAATTTTGAACGCTTTCTTGGGTTATTCATTGTTCTCCATCCGTTTCAACCAAAGCAAGAGGAACATGTTTCTATTTGTTTATTGTTTATTGTTTGTGTTTATTGTAATATTTCCAGGATGCTTCTTGTGCTGTTTTAAAATACTACTACATTGACAAAAGAAAAGGAGCAAGAAGAAACCCTCAAGAGTAATATAATAATATTATGTTTCAAATTAAGTTTGTAAGTTTGAAATCATTCAGTTTCTACCTTCTGTGCATAAATATCCTTGAATTCTTTTAATGTAACCAGGCCACTTCTTACTTCACTCTCTTCTCTTCCTCCTTCCCTTTCTCCCCTTTCCTTTTCCTTCCTGACCAATTTTATTTCATCTAAGTTTCCTTTTTCTAGAAAACGTGGAAAATAGAGAATATTATGAAGAAGTATAGTTACATTACCAATCAACCTTAATATCAGGAAAGAACCATTATTGTCACTTGGCTTATTCCATTTCATGATTTGGTTAAGAGTCTTTGTTTTCTTTGTACCCATTTATCACTCTAAGAAAGCATGCCATAGTTACAGATACGGCATACTAGTTGCAACTCACTGACCTATTTCTTGTCCTCCACCCACTGAAGCCCTGAAGTTCTATATCCTTTTACCAGAGCAGACCTTGGATGGGGCCCTGCTGCCTCACCCAGATCTTCTGTCTTAATAAGCCATAGTAACAAGTTTGGCTCTGTTTTGGACTGTAGAATCGTGGCTGTAGAATAAAGTCTGTATATTCTAACTTAGACTCCAGAGCCCTCGTTATACTGTAAATTCTGCTTGCATTCAGAAGAATACCAAAACAAGGATTCTGAAACTCTCTAGCCCCATAATTCCCTTTTTACACCTAAACTTTGTTAATTTTGAGTTGGGCCCAGATCTAATTGCCAAGTTATTTTAGCAGAACAGAGCCCTCTTTCTTGAGCTATCTAAAGAAAGGTTTCAATTTAGAGTTTCATAGTGTGTGGGCCAGGAATTTTTTAAATCAGGGATCAGCAAACTCTCCCTGTAAAGGGCAGATAGTAAATAGTTTAGGCTCTGCAAGCTGTGTGGTCTCTGTCACAGCTACTCAGTTCTGCCATTAGAGTACCAAAAAAAGAGGCAATATGTAAGTGACGAAGTGTGGATGTGTGCCAGTAAAACTTTTATTTAAACTATGGCAAAAGGCCAGACTGTGCCACACCTTTTAAGCTATCAGTCTATAATATCTTCTGCAGGTGACATATTTGCCCATTTGAGGAAGAAGTCAAATATTTACATCACACGTAACAGGAGATCATGTATATATTAAGAGTGCAAACAAAAGTGAAAACTAAAAAAATATTCTGAGTAATACAAGATACATTGACCATAAAGGAACAGATGAACAGATCTGACTATACAAAAATTAAGATCACAAAGCACACCATAAACAAGAAGTCTAAAGACAAACTGGAAAAAAACAGTTGCAATCTATATGGTTGGCAATTGGTGTTGTATCTATATGCCAGTGAGAGGAATAACCTGAAAGAAGGACAAAAGATAAAAGTTCACAAGAGAAAATACATTAAATAATTGTCAGAAAATAGGAATAGATGCTCATTCTTACTAATAGTGAAATCTTTTTATTAGAATGTTTTTTGCCTGCCAAATTTATAAATGTGAATGATTAGTAACACAATACTCAATGTGTTGGAGAAAATTGGGGAAATAACTGGAGATGGTTGTGGTGTCTTCTATTAGTTCTATCTTATTGTGTAACAAATTACCCCACAGTTTAGCAGCTGAAAACATCAAGCATCGATTATCTCACAATTTCTGTGGATTGGGCATTCAGGAGTTGCTTATGAGGTTGTAGTCAAGTCTTCTTCTAAGGTCACTCCTGTGAGTCCCTGCAGGCTCCAGTTGCTTACAGCCTATTGGCTAGAAACGCCAGGTCTGTCACATGGACCTCACCATTGGCGTCCTGAGTATTCTTACTACATGGCCACTAGTTTCCCCCTGAGCAAGTGATCTAAGAGCCAGAATAACAACACAGACACCACAATGTATTCTGTAGTCTAACCCCCCAAAAGTGGGATGCCATCACTTCATGACATGTTGTTGGTCGCATAAACTAATCTTGGTACAACAAGGTCAATATGAGGAGGTGGGATTCCTCAGGAGCCACCTTGGAAGCTGGTTACCACACAACTATATTGGGACTGTATGTTTGAGCCTTCAGTCTGTCAGCTGTCCTCTCTGCATAGCTTCTGCTGCAGCTAGGGTGTCCAAATTGGCTTTTTTTCTCAAATGTCTGGTGCCTGGGTGGATTTCACAGGAGCAGCTGGGAGCAGACTGGGCCTCTTTCACTCCATATGGCTGGCTTTGGCTTCCTTAAAACAGCGTGGTCTCAGGTTAGTCATGGTTCTTATATGGCAGCCAACTTCTCCAAGAACCAGCATTCCAGGAAGTCTAGTCAGAAATGCAAATTTTCTTAAGACCTGTGCTGTGTAGTTCAGTCGTGTCCAGCTCTCTGCAGCCTCATGGACTGTAGCCACCAGGCTCCTCTGTCCACGGAATTTCCCAGGCAAGATACTGGAGTAGATTGCCATTTCCTACTCCAGGGGGTCTTCCCTACCTAGGGATCAAACCCACTGTCTCTTGCATCTTCTGCATTGGTAGGAGGGTTCTTTACCACTAGCAACACCTGGGAAGCCCTTATGACCTAGCCTCAAACTGTCTCCATTTTCAGCATGTCCCAGGGCCTACCCAGATTCAAAGGCATGATTACCAGGAGGTGTGACTTACTGTGAAGGGCCATTCTTGGAACCTATCCAAGGAATTTGTGTTTAGGAGAGATGATGCTGTCTTACTCTAAAGTGGGAGCAGTGAAGATCATATAAATTGGCCTGATTCTGGATATATTTGGAAGATGAAACTGATAGGATTTGCCTGTGGATTGCTGCTGCTGCTAAGTCACTTCAGTCGTGTCCGACTCTGTGCGACCCCATAGACGGCAGCCCACCAGGCCCTGCCATCCCTGGGATTCTCCAGGCAAGAACACTGGAGTGGGTTGCCATTTCCTCCTCCAATGCATGAAAGTGAAAAGTGAAAGTGAGGGTGCTTAGTCGCATCCGACTCTTAGTGACCCCTTCGACTGTAGCCCACCAGGCTCCTCTGTCCATGGAATTCTCCAGGCAAGAAGAATCTCCCCGACCCAGGGACTGAACACAGGTCTCCCACATTGCAGGAAGACTCTTTACTGACTGAGCCACCAGGGAGCAACAATTTGGGTTATCTTAAATTCATCTCCTACCTGCATACTTTGTTTAAAAGGCTCCATTTTCTCAGCAACCTGAAGACTTAAATAGTAACAAAAGGATCTGAATGTGTAGGGTATATTGTTCAGAAAGATTAAAACTGTCAAGTAGGAATCTCAAGAAAATTTTTTCAGAAGATTCTTTGACTAAGTTGTCACTGGGCCAAAAACCATATATCCTTTTTCCCCTGAAGAGATAGATTTTGAGCTTTGTTGACATAAACAAAAATAAAAGACAAATGACTAGCTGGAAAAAAAAAATGACACTTAAAATAATTAATGATGGGTTTTTTTCCTAAGGAAGAGTTTTTATCTCCTGAGATTTTTATTTTGGTCAAATAATTTTTTAAAATATAAGTATCAATGTATAGGGCCTGCAAGTTCCAGTGAAGGGGCAAAAGGCAGTTGTTGATTTCACGATATATTTTTCATGCTGGTTTAGTAAATTACAAGATATTTACAAAAAAGTATCTTGTTTATTTTCAGGGGCTACGCTAAGTATGAGACCAGCACCCATTCCAATAGAGGACCCGGAGTGGAGACAAACGCCTCCCCCAGTCTCAGCCACGTCTGGCACCTTCCGACTACGGCGAGGCAGTCGATTTACCTGGAGAAAGGAGTGTCTGGCTGTCATGGAAAGGTACCTGTCTCCTTTTCCTAGGAGCAGTCTCCCAAAGTGAGGAAAGAGAAACTTGGGATAGATGTGGACCCTTCATTTCAAACAAGTAATTTGAGATCTAGATTCTCTCAAATTATTTTGAGGTAGAATAAGTACTATATAATTGAAATACTATTAATCTTACCATAGAGAATTCATAAAACTATAGTTAGCATTTCTCAATGTAATTTGTGTCCTCAGTGATTTAAGAAACTTTAAAATAATTTTTTTGAGTTTAGATCTTTGTATTATACTGTAGAAAAACTCATTGAAGCCTTATTTTCATAAAAAATATTGAATAATTGTGTAGGAGGCTACTGAGACCTAACTTTTTTATTCAAGTGAGGTCTGGCCCTATTTCTTCTGACTCGTAACTTGGACGGAGCAGCAGTAACAGGACCACCATCACTGTAGTTCGCTCCGTATGACTCTGTGGTATCTTCAAGCATCCCCCACGGGTTTTAGTCTTGGACTTTAATTCTCTCAGTCATGTCCTACTCTTCGCAACTTCCCTGGTGGCTAAGATGGTAAAGCGTCTGCCTGCAATGCGAGAGACCTGGGTTCGATCCCTGGGTTGGGAAGATCCCTGGAGAAGGAAATGGCAACCCACTCCAGTATCCTTGCCTGGAGAATCCCATGGACAGAGGAGCCTGGTAGGCTACGGTCCACAGGGGTCGAAAAGAGTCGGACACGACTGAGCTACTTCACTTTCACTTTCACTTTTCACAGCCTAAATGAGCTTCGTCCTGAAGGCTAGAAGTACATGTTTTTGACTTTGATTTCATGTCCTTTGACTCTAGCACCAGTTCCTGATCCATAGTAGGTACTTTGTAAACTTTAATTTGACCTTAGCTTTAGTCTTCTCATTTGAAATTATGTAAGTTAATTAAATGTGGTTATGAAGTGTTCTTTGGCAGTAAGCCGAAGAATTGATGCTTTTGAATTGTGGTGTTGGAGAAGACTCTTGAGAGTCCCTTGGACTGCAAGGAGATCCAACCAGTCCATCCTAAAGGAGATCAGTCCTGAATATTCACTGGGAGGACTGATGCTGAAGCTGAAACTCCAATACTTTGGCCACCTGATAACGATGAACTGACTCATTTGAAAAGACCCTGATGTTGGGAAAGATTGAAGGCGGGAGGAGGACGACAACAGAGGATGAGGTGATTGGATGGCATCACCGACTCAATGGACATGAGTTTGAGAGTAGACTCCAGGAGTTGGTGATGGACAGGGAGGCTTAGTGTGCTGCAGTCCATGGAGTCGAAAAGAGTCAGACACGACTGAGCAACTGAACTGAACTGATGAAATGTTCAGTATATTTAAGGTGGATCCTATAGTATAATTATCCTTTTCATCTCCTACCTGTAAGTAATGTTTATAGAATCTTGGTTTGATGGACAGTTTTTGTATGCAGTAAGGTAATAATTGTCTATTAGAAAACTATCTCCCAAGATTAAGAGGTAGAGAAAAAGAATATATTAGGCAGAGGTGAAAAGCATTGAACTTTTTCATATTGTGATTTCTCAATAATTTAAATAATAGAATGGAATTGAATGTTTAAAACTAAATTTAACTTCTAAGCATATACGTACTTACATTGAGCCCGCTTCACATTATTTTCCTGCTGTCTACTCTGGCCAATTGAATGGTATACTAAAAAGAACATTTGACTCAGAGTCAGAAGACCTGGAGCCTGATCTTGGCTTTGCCATTAACAAGCTGTGAAACTTTGTTCCAGTCACAGATTCTGAACTTTAGCTTCCACTAAAAGGTGGTTTTTCCACAGCCAGAGGTGAATTATATGCAGTCTAGGACTTTTGCCATCTCTCTTCCTGCCTTTGTCTTTCAGTCATTAAGTCATGTCCAACTCCTTGTGACCTCAGGGACTGTAGCACACAAGTCTTGCCTGTCATCCACTATCTTCCGAGGTTGCTCACGGTCATGTTCAGTGTGGCGGTGATGCCATCCAACTGTCTCATCCTTTATCGCCCCCTTCTCCTCTTGCCTTCAGTCTTTCCCAGCATATTTCCGAATGAGTAGGCTCTTCACATCAGGTGGCCAAAGCCACCATCAGGGGCTTCAGCATCAGTCCTTCCAATGAATATTCAGGGTTTATTTCCTTTAGGATTGACTGGTTTGATCTTCTTGCTGCCCAAGGGACTCTCAAGAGTCTTCTCCAACACCACAGTTTAAAAGTACCAATTCTTTAGCGCTCAGCCTTCTTTATGGTCCAACTCTCACATCCGTACATGATTACTGGAAAAACCATAGCTTTGAAAGGAATGTCTCTGCCTTTTAATATGCTGTCTAGGTTTGCCATAGTTTTTCTTCCAAGAAGCAAGCGCCTTTCAATTTCATGGGTACAGTCACCATCCACAGTGATTTGGGAGCCCAAGAAAATAAAGTCTCACTGTTTCTACTTTTTCTACTTTTTCCCAATCTATTTGCCATGAAGTGATGGGACCAGGTGCCATGATCTTAGTTTTTTGAATGTTGAGTTTTAAGCTAGCTTTTTTACTTTCCTCTTTCACCTTCATCAAGAGGCTCTTTAGTTCCTCTTTGCTTTCTGTCATTAGAGTGGTATCATCTACATATCTGAGGTTATTGATGTCTCCCGGCAATCTTGATTCCAGCTTGTGAGTCATCCAGTCTGGCATGTCACATGATGTACTCTGCATATAAGTTAAATAAGCAGGGTGACAATATACAGCCTTGATGTACTCCTTTCCCAGTTTTGATCCAATCTGTTGTTTTATGTCTGGTTCTAACTGTTGCTTCTCTTCCTGCATATTTCCCAGCTCATTAACATCACTGCCTGAAAGAAGGAGATTTTCAGTGCTGAAGTTCAGACCACCTTTTTATTTTTGTGATCAAGTTGAAATTAAAAGCCTTTCTTAATGAGAAGGTTGGACCCAGTAGGCAAAATAAAACTATAGAGATCCATTGATGTTTTATCATCTGTTCCTTTCCTGACTCTGTTATAGATCAGAAAAAAGGCATTTATTGAATAATAATCTTTATAGGCTTGAGTGGTTAAAGTGAAAGAGTGAGACTTTATTGTATTAAAGACATGACATTTACAATCTCTTCTGTTTTTCTCATTTAGAAATTTGGATCCTTCTAAAAAATTCCTTCAGAATTTATCACAGAACAGACATGCATTTAAATAATATCTAACTTGAATTATTTCCAATATTTTACATTTTCCTCTTGATAGCAAAATAGCTGTTGTATTAGTTTCTATTTGGTATAAGTACTGATTGTTTTATTGATTGAGAGTTAAATTTTTTGATGAAGATGTTGCAGAAAGGGAGACTCCTTCCAGGGCCCATAAGTGGGCTCTTGTCTAATATTTGGAAATGAACTGTCTAAAGAAATGCATGTGCTGACAAAGCAGGAGACTTTATTGGGAAGGGGCACCCAGGTGGAGAGCAGGAGGATAAGGGAACCCAGGAGAACTACTCTGCCACCTGGCTCATAGTCTCAGGTTTTACGGTGATGAGGTTAGTGTCCGGACTGTGTCTGGCCAATCACTGTGACTCAGGTTCGTTCCTGATGGTGCATGCATTGCTCAGTCAAGATGGATTCCAGGGAGGAGGATTCTGGGAGGTTGGTAGGACATACGCACTGGCGTTTTCTCTCTCCTTTTGACCTTTCTGGAATTCTTCCGGTGCATGGTAGCTTGTTAGTCCCACCTTACCAGGACCTCCTGTTAGTAATGCAAGTGGCTGCTGTCTCACCTGGCCAGGGTGGGCAGTTTCAGTCAGTCGTCCCCTTAACAAAAATACCAGTATCCATTTATCGCATAATGTCAGTTTGAGGAAGGATTAGTTAAAAAATTGCTAACATTAATAATAATGGGTAATATTGCTAATACATTTTCAGAATTGAACCTTGAAAGCTTTGCAATTCTTTTTTTCCCAAGGCAACAAGAACTGGCCACAAAATCATTGATGAAATTTCACCTAAAAAGACATTGAGCAATTATCCTATGTGAGGCTCCTGTTCAATCTTAGTTTTCACTTTTTAACCTTAATTTTAATTAGTGTGTCTTTAATCCAGGAATTAGTTATCTTTGGTTTATCTTACCTGACACAGTCAGTAAGAAAGTATGATGTAGTTTATACCAGTAGTTTCAAAAATGCCAGAAGCCTTTGAAAGTTTTTAATAGCAGTAATACTGAAGGTCATAGTATGATCTTCTTTCTGTGAAAATGGAGCTTTTTATTTTCTAACACAGAATATAAAATTCCCTAGCCTTAGAGCAATTCTTGACTTTTTTTCCTAGACCAAATGGGCAAATAAATACATATGCACAGACTATAAAGCCAGCAAAGTACCAGCCTTACTCCAGTATATTAGTACCAGTCAAAAAATATTGCATTCTTCACCTCATACACTAAGATAAATTTCAAATAAATCAAAAAAGTGAATCTATATAAATAATAGAAGGAAACATGAATGATTCATCCATATCCTAGAAATGGTGAACTTTTTCTTAAGATTCAAAATCCAAAAGCAATATGATTACATAACTTACAAGAAAAATTGGGAGCAGAAAAAAACAATGAACAAAGTAAAATAAAAGAAAAGTTGGATAAAAGACTTGCTGCTTATTATTGTCCCTAAAGTATAAAGAACTTTTAAGAGAGAGAATACCAACAACTCTATAGAAAAATGAACTAGAGGTATCAGCAGAAAAACAAATACAACTGGCTCTTACACTTTATGAAAAGATGTTTAACTCATTAAGAGAAATTAAAATTATATGGTATTAATAACTACCATTATTCCCCTATCACATTGGCAAAAATCCAACGTTTCACAGTGTTTTCTGTTCTTTGAGCTGCAGAGAAATGGGCACTCTCATGCATTGCCTGTGGGAATGCAAAATGGAACAACTTCCATGGAGAGGATTTTGCCAGTATTAGGGAAAATTACCCATGGGTTTGCTCTTTAACTCAGCACTCCCACTTATAAAAAATTATCCCAAAGGTAAACTTCTAGAAAATCATCCCAAAGATATATGTTGGAATAATATCAAAATACTGAATTCAACCAATACGTCTGTTGGTGCACTGGGTGAATAAATTATATGGTACATCCATATGTTGGCTATCCGGGCTTACATAATGAAGTGCTATGCAGCTGAAAAAAGGAGGGAATTTTTCTTTTCATAGAATGAAAACCGTAGTGTGTCCATCTGTCCTATTGCTATTATTTGAAAGGGGTTTTTTGCATTTTTACAGTTATTGGAATGGATACTTCTCTGTATGATAGTGATATTCAGGATATAATGTTTTTGTAAAAAGGCAATATCAAATGTATATACTATGCTATCACATGTATTTGGTTACAATTTGTTTATGTATTTGCTTATAATATGTTTTTAAATGAAAGAATAAACCATGAAATAGATAAAACGATTTCCAATAGAAAAAAAAACAGATTAGAAGGAATAAGGATAGAAGCTAGATTTCTCTGAATATACCTTGTTTTGACATTGTAACCATTTAAATATTTTTATAATTATAAAACAAGATTAAATTGAAATGAAGGGGAAAAGGCGATCCCTGAAAAAAAATAACTAATGAAACCAACAGACCTACTATGTGTATAAATTGATGACTTAGACACTCAGGATATTTATCAAATAACTTTATACTGCACAATTTTGACTGTGCTTCATGGGTGGGATACAGCTTAGAAATAAGAAGAACTGAAAAAATTTCACTGTTTTTATTAATATTGTTATTCAGATAATCTATTTAGATACAGATAGAAAAAACAAGTAATAATTAATGTTATCAGGAACCAAAATTTTCATTATAAAAGAGATTCAAACATTAAATCAAAAGAATTAGGTAAAAGACTGTAATCTCTGTATGTATGTGGATAAAAATAGCCATTTATCTAAAATTCTTTATTAAAAATAGCCTTGTTGAAATATGATTCACCTATTCAAAGTGCACAATTCAGTGCTTTTCAGTACATTTACAGTTAGGTAACCATCAATCACCATAATCAATTTTAGAACCTTCTCTTTATCCCCCAAAAAACCCTGTACCAAACAGCTGTCATTCCTTCTCCCCCTCCCAGGCCCTTCCAAATCTATGTAGCCATTAGTCTTCTTTCTCTGTATATAGATTTACCTGTTCTGGACATTTCCTATGAATGGAATCATATAATGTGTGGTCTGTGTGACTCCCTTCTTTCACTTAATGTAGTGTCTTCAGGGTCAGTATTTCATTCCTTTTTATTGCCAGCTGATGTCCCGAAGTATATGTGTTGTTGTTGTTGTTGTTCAGTCACCAAGTTGTGTCCATCTCTTTGCAACCCCATGGACTGCAGCACGCCAGGCTTCCCTGTCCCTCACCATGTCCCGGAGTTTGCCCAAGTTCACATCCGTTGAATCAGTGATGCCATCCCACCATCTCGTCCTCTGTCTATACCATATTTTATTTATTCATTTATCAGTTAATGGACATTTGGGGTTGTTTCCACTTTTTAACTATTTTGAATAATGCTGCCTTGAACATAACTTGTGTACCAGCAGAATTGCTGGTTAAATGGTAACTCTCTTCTCACCATTTTGGGGAACTGCTGTATTGTTTTCCTAAAACAGAGTCACCATTTTACATTTCAGCCAGCACCATATGACAGTTCCAGTTTCTTGTCAACACTTATTATCTGTCTATTTGATTATAGTCCTCCCAGTGTGTGTGAGGTAGAATCTCATTGTGGTTTTGATTTGTGTTTCCTTAGCTAATGATGTTGAGCATATTTTCATATGCTTATTGGCTATTTGCGTATTTTTGGAGGAATGTCTGTTTAGATCCTTTGCACATTTTTGAAAAATTTTATTTGTTTTGGCTGTGCCTGGTCTTAGTTGAGGCATGCAGAACCATTAGTTGCGGCCTGCGGGATCTTAGTTCCCTGACCAGGAATCAAACCTGTGCCTCCTGCAGTGGAAGTACAAGTCTTAACCACTGAACTGCCGGGAAAGTCCTTGTGTCATCTTTTTATATTGAATTGTAAGATTTCTTTATGTATTCTACATACAAGTCCCTTATCAAATATATGGTTTGCAAATATTTTCTCCCAGTCTGTAGGTGGTCTTTTCACATACTAGATATAATGACCTTTGAAGCATGCAAGTTTTTACTTTTGATGAACTCCAGTTTATTTTTTTGTATGCATTGTCTTATCTAGGAAGACTGTACTAAATCAAAGTCTCCAAGATTTATTCCTGTGTTTTTTCCAAGAGTTTTATACCTTTAAGACCTATATTTGCCTTTGATCCATTTTGAGTTACTTTTTGTGTATGATGTGAAGTAGGGACTCAGCATCATTCTTCCACATGTGAGCCATCCAGCACTGTTGAAAAAACTTTTTTCCATTGATAGTCTTGGCATGCTCTCATGTCAAATCAATTGACTATATATGTGAGTGTGTTTCTGGACTCTCAGTTCTATTCCATTGATCTATATATGTCTAGTCTTACAACCTATTTGTAACTATTGCATTATAGTATTGATAAATTTTGCTTTCTTCTTCTGCAAAGTTATTTTAGCTATTCTGGGTCCCTTGCATTTCCATATGAATTTTAGGATCACCTTGTCAGTTTTTAATAAGAAGCCAGCTGTAATTTTGATGGGAAAATCCTGTAATCTTAAGTTTGAATTATAAATAATAGTAAGAATTAGTTACGTTTTCTCTTGGGAAAAAAAAAGTGGGAAGAGGGTATGTTACTTCTCATCTGTACCTACTCAAAAGGCCTGTAGACAGCGATCAACCTAGTAGAAATTAAGCATGCCTGGGGCCCAAGTTGTGGTCTAAATACCATTAGCAGTAGGAGAAATATCTGATTCCAATCCTGGGGCAGGAAATACAGTGATGAGACTGGACATTATGTTAAAACAAGAAGGCTACTGCAGATAAGTGAGTGATTTCAAAAGAACTTAGGGGCTAATTTGAAGAGACTCCTGTTGTCCAAAGAAGGGAAGAGTTTGAACACTAGTAATAATAACAATTGTAATATTGAAGCTCATCAAACTGATTAAAAATCTCTTTGTAATAATGATACTAAAAAAATTACTGATCGCACCTAGAGAATTAGCCACCCAACTAAATATTTGAAGGCATGGAGAATGTAACCTGCTCTGCACATATGAACTTTGATTTACGAGTTTTTCCCTGAGGAAGGATTCCAGCTAATAAATGAAAGAATGATTAGAGTTTCATTATTTTGCAAACTCTGAAGGAAATAATCTGACAGTGATCATTGATAGCTGCTAACATCCCATAGAAATAGATAAGCAGGCATTAGGTACCTCTTAGAGGATATTAACAACACCGCTTATGGAGTATCCTTCTATCAAAATTGAAACTGAATCAAATCACATCTCTAGATCCAGCTGCAAGTTTTTAGGAAATATGGAACAAAGTTCTGTTAATCAGTACCATGGAGATTCAAGTCAACCAGATTCATGACGTGAGAGACCCTAAGCATAATAACTCAGTTTCTTCAAGTGTTTAAAAGAAAAACAACTTCAGCCAGGTGAGGAAATTTGAACCCTGACTGGATAAATGGTGATTCTTGTTTCAGTTATGATAATGGTTGCTTATATGTAAATGTTGCTGCGTTTATAAAATTAGGGTTCTTGTCTTTTAGAAACATGTACTGAAATGTATTATAATAATATGATAAAATGATATCTGGGATTTACCTCAGAATAACACAAAGCATAAAGATAGGGGCAAGGGTGCGTGCAAAACAGGAGTGGTGTCAGTAAGTTACTGATTCTTACAGTTGGGTGATGTGTACCTGGGGATTTATGGTTCTCTATACTTCTGTAGATATATGCGTGTTAAAGGACAATCTAAATTTTGGGTCAAATCACATGGAACTAGGAGAAATGTAAAGCCTTCATATATCACAAAAACTCAACTATACAATGTTATCTAGTAGTAACATTTACTTGATAAATATTTGCTTGTCAATGCAGTAGCAGCAGTACAGTGGTGAACATTGTAAACTTGTTCCTAGAGAGTCAGGTTGGAGAGACAGAAGTTAATGAAATAATCATAAAAATCAAGGTAAAATTGCAATTGTAATACATGTATGAAAGGAAAGGTACATTGTGCTTCAAGATCTTATAATGGGGGATGTGGTAATTCAGGGCTTCCCTGGTGGCTCAGATGGTAAAGAATTTGCCTGCAATTCAGGAAACCTAGGTTTGATCCCTCAGCCAGGAAGATACCCTGGAGAAGGGAATGGCAATCTACTCCAGTATTGGTTGGAGAATTCTGTGAACAGAGGAGCCTGGCCTGGTGGCCTACGGTCCATGGGTTGGCCAAGAGTTGGACATAATTTAATTTAATTAGGTCGAAAGGAAGTGGGGGCTTCCCTGATAGCTCAGTTAGTAAAGCATCTGTTTGCGATGCAGGAGACCCCAGTTCGAATCCTGGGTTGGGAAGATCTGGTGGAGAAGTGACAGGCTATCCACTCCAGTATTCTTGGGCTTCCCTTGTGGCTCAGCTGGTAAAGAATTTGCCTGCAATGTGGGAGACCTGGGTTCGATCCCTGGGCTGGGAAGAACCCCTAGAGAAGGGAAAGGCTACGCACTCCAATATTCTGGCCTGGAGAATTCCATAGACTCTGTAGTCTATGGGGGTCTCAAAGAGTCGGATATGACTGAGCAACTTCTACTATCACTTTCAAAGGAAGGAGGAAAATATTGCAGGTAGAAAAGAAAACTATATTCATGTAGAACTGTGTTCTCTGATGGTGGCCAGCTGTGGCTATTTAGATTTAAATCACATAAACTTTTAAAACTTTAAAATTCAGTTCTTTAGTCACACTAGCCACATTTCAAGCACCCCATAGTCATATATGCTTACTGACTATAGTTTTAGACAGCACAGATATGTAACATTTCTATCATCACAGAAAAGTTTGATGGGCAGCTCTAATACAAACCAACTGTATCTCATCTCTGACAGAAAAATAATGGTTAATATTTGACCCATAATGATTTGTTTTTATTTTTCTCTTTACTCAAAATCTTAAGGAATATCCAAATATAAATTAAAACCCAAACATTAAAATGTTTCAGAAAATTTTCTGTGTGACCATGATAGAAACATAAATATTTCACTAATTCACATATAAAATTATTACACTTTTGCATCCTTTTCCACATCTGGCCCTGCTTTTCAAAGTACAAAATTGAATAATTCATCACTTATAATGATGAGTCTTTTCTCTCTAATTAGCATTCATTCATTCATTCATTCACCTTTTCATTAAACATGTATTTTATACACTCCATTTGGTCTCCTGAGTTGCTTAATTGTAACAGTTGCTGTATACATCCAAACACACATACATATACACACAGATTACATGCTGTTTATTTGTTAAAGAGATCAAGGTATTTTATCCTGTTGATTTTCCCACATTTTAGATTTGGACAATTACATCCTCTTAGTGTCTCATTACATGACCCTATGTTTTCTGTAGACTGGTAGTTAGAGTCCTGCTTAGATTCTGGTTCAATTCTTTGGCATATAACTGGTGCTTTGTTCTTCCTATTACATCGTGTAAGGAGACACACAATATCTGCTTGTCCCCCATAATAAGTAGTTGTTGCTCAGTCATGTCCGACTGTTTGCAACCCCCTGAACTGCAGGCACCAGGTTTCTCTGTCCTTCACCATCTCCCAGAGCTTGCTCAAACTCACATCAATTGAGTTTAACATACCATCCAACCATCTCATCCTCTGTCGTCCCCTTCTCCTCCTGCCTTCAGTCTTTCCAGGCATCAGGATCTTTTCTAATGAGTCAGCCCTTTGCATCAGGTGGTCAAAGTATTGGAGCTTCAGCATCAGTCCTTCCAAATGAATATTCAGGGTTGATTTCCTTTAGGATTGACTGGTTTGATCTTTCCTCTCATTAACTCTCTTTTTTAACATCTATTTTTACTTATTTATTTATTTGACTGTACCAGGTCTTAGTTGCATCACACAGGATCTAGCTCCTTGACCAGGGATTGAATCCAGGCCCCCTACATTGGGAGTGTAGAGTCTTAGTCATTGGACCACCAGGGAAGTCCCTTCTCATTAAATCTTTAGTTGCCTAGAAGTATATTTTTTCATAAACTTGGAGTGGAGAGATACAGTCATCTAAATAATTATAGAACTAAGGAATGAATGCTATCGTGAAAATGGTTGATTAAATTTATGGGGTCTTGAGACTCAGGCAAGCAGAGGAGAGAGTCAGGAAGACTTTACCAAAGTGATGACATTTTGGCTGCATTTTGATGGGTGATGAATAGAAATTCACCAGTCTGAGAATCATAGAAAGGATAGTATGACGTTAGAGACTTTCTGTGGCCGAACATAGGGTTTTTCATCAGGAGCATCTCTACTTAGGACTTCATCGTACTATGCACTCTATAATTAAATAAAACCATGCTTAATTAAACCATAGCTTTGGTGTTCAGGCTTTATCATAAAGGAGATGTACCTGATCAGATTGGTCTGTTAGATAATGTTAGTAGGAGTATGGAAGATGGGCAAGATATCAGCCAGCTAAGTATGTATGTGAGCTTATAGCATATACCTAGAGCCAAGGTAAAATAAATCTAAGTTGTAGTATCTGCCCTCAAAAATCTTGATAATAATAGCTTTCCATTTTACTGTAGGATTCTACAGTCTATAATTATTGATCTTATTGATAATTATTTTGCATGAGAAGTGAATTTATTTAATCTACACAGTTCTGTACTATGGAATTTTATTATTTATAATTTATATATGTAAGTGCTTCAGAGGAAAAAAGTGACTAGCTTATATGTAAATGGGTTGAGGAGGGATATTTGGAGGCTGTTAGGGTAATTATGCATCATTGATGAGGGCCCAAATTAATAATAATAAAGCAAAAGGAAAGAAAGTAGATAGCAGACAATAGATATCAGAAAAAAATTGCAGGAAAAAATCAACCTAACTTAGTTACAGATTGAACATAGAGATAACAGAGTAGGAAGTGTAAAATAATTTAGCAGTGGTGATGCTCAAAGAGCATTTATCTGGGAGATACCCCCTGCACCATTAGAAAATAGTTTGACTTTGGTCAAATCATTTAATGTCTCTTAACCCCCATCACCATATTTATAAAAAGAAGAGTTAAGTACTGTGATAGATAGTCATACAAACTTGTGGTTTAGTCCCATTTTCACCTGATATTAATCTTTGGAAATTTCCGTTTTCTGTTAAATGAAGTTGGTTATTAGAGTCAAGTGAGATAGCATAATGTAAAACACACAGTAGAATGCCTTTCTCGTGAGCAGTATTAAGCACATGTTCTCTTTCTACCCAGATTCCTTCCTCTAAGAGCTCTGACTGTGAGAGCACCTCGAGATCTCTGTATGAGCAGATTTCAGTGGCCCTAGACATGGAGATTCAGGGGTCATCAGTGGAGTAGATACAGATAGAGCCATAAGTCAGAATATACCGTTTATACATTCATTTCTTCTGTTTCTGTGTCTTCGTTTATACTGTGTCTGCATTTTGAGAAGAGTTATGAAGAGCTAAATATGGCTGCAGAAAAATTTAAAAACCCTTCTGACTGAGCTCATTTGAAATCCATGACCATGAACCTCAAGTGGCTCTCTAATTCTGCCAGACAGTCATACTATACCTTCCTGGTTCATTCTTTCCCACTCTTCTAAACCATTATTTCACACTTTATTCTCTCTGCAGTCTCCCCATCCTGTCACACAATGATCTTTCTTCCCATTTAAATGAAGAAAGTGAAGGACTTAAAGGAGAATTTCACTAACTACCCTGCTGTTCATATGTAACACAAACAGACTGTTTTACTACTCCTTACCATCCCTGCAGCACTTCACTAACAGTCCTGAGCACATATCTTAGTGGTGCCTGCCTTACAGTAGATTTATGTAGATTTAAATAAAGATACTGATATAATTAATACACGGGCTTCCCTGATATAGACATAGATATATAGATAGATCACCTTTTTTTGGCCTTTTTCCACTCTGACCTCATTGCATTGTCTGTACCACATATTTGACTTTTAAAATATCTAGTTCCAGAAATATTCCGTTTATATGAAATACCCAGAATAAGTAAATATATACAGACAGAAAGTAAATATGTGGTTTCCCAGGACAGGGGAGGTTAGGGACATTGTGGGGGAGGATGAAGACTAAGGAAAGAGTGTTGGGTTTCCTTTTGGGGTGATGGAAATTTCTAAAACTGATTGTGATAATGCTTGCACAACTCTGGATATACTGCTAAGTCACTTCAGTTGTGTCCGACTGTGTGACCACATAGACAGCAGCCCACCAGGCTTCTCCATCCCTGGGATTCTCCAGGCAAGAACACTAGAGTGGGTTGCCATTTCCTTCTCCAGTGCATGAAAGTAAAAAGTGAAAGGGAAGTCGCTCAGTCGTGTCTGACTCTTCGCGACCCCATGGACTGCAGCCCACCAGGCTCCTCCGTCCATGGGATTTTCCAGGCAAGAAAGAGTACTGGAGTGGTGTGCCATTGCCTTCTCCGATGGATATACTAAAAGCTACTAAAGTGTACAATTAAAGTGGGTGAATTTTGGGGTATATAGCTTTAAAAAAAAAGTTATTTAGCACAGTATTGGGAGTTTCACATATATTTATCCTCCACGTTTAAGTCTCATAACAGTCCTGGTTTCTTCTTTTTCTACTGAGGCAACCAGGGCTCTTCAGAGGTTGAATACCTTCCCAGGGCCACAAAGCTAATAAGTGGCCTGGCCACATGTAGAAGTTAGACAGTGCTTCCCATAGATTTGAGTTTTCCTTATTAACTAAGAGGAGTATATTTTTATTTGGGTGTACATTGACTGTTTTTAATATATGGACTTTACCTTTGATAATTCTGAAGTCTGATGCTACTAGATTAACATGGGATGCAACCTTCCTTGCTTAGGAGCTTTATGGAGATTGTAAATGGGAAGAGATAAAACAAAAATGAAAAAATGATTGATAATTGTTGAAGCTGGCTAATAGGTACATGGGAGTTCATGGGAATATTTGTGTAGTTTTGAAATTTTTGTAGTCATAAAAATTTTTGTAATTAAAAGATAACAAAAAAATAACAGGGGGACTTGATTAAGATTTTGATAGACAAAATAGAATTAGATAATTGACTAATATTCTTTCAATCATTTATTTATAGAGCACCTGTTGTGTGCTAGCACTGAGCCAGGCTTACCTCAAGTGGTTTACATATTCACAAAGGGAAAGAGCATCATCCGTATCATATATCTGAAATCCCTACAAATACAAATAACATAATGTAAGACTCAAATGTGATTTTTATTCAGCAAACCTAACTGTCCCTTTGTTCGTCCATTCAACAGAGGTATGAGGCAGATTGCTAGGGATGTTGCGGATGGATGTGTTTGAGGGTAAAGACATAGAGGATTATGGATGGAGTAGACCTGAAGTGTCTTTAGGGTTTATGGTCAGAAGCTGTGAAGGCCTTGCGGCCCAAAAGCAGAGCATGTGATGACTCTTCCCCTTTTAACCTTTCTGCCTTTGGTACTGGGGATTCTTTCAGCTTTAGAAGCAGGTGTGTCTTCAAAGAGTGTTTAGATATTTGACTGAGACACAAAAGAGTGAGACCTGACTATTGTGCCTGTTCTGGTTCAAGGGAGAAAGGTCAAAGAAATCTTGAGTCTCCTTAGATAGGTTTTTCAGCCCAGTTAACCAAGATAGAGCAGCAACAACTTGAAGAAAGCTTTGACTAGACACAGGAATAAATAAGAGCACCCTGGGACATGTAGAAGCAATAGTACCCTCTTTGGAGCTATATATATGTGTATAGATTACTTCCTACTGTTATTTTTCATCAAGAGTAGCCGAATGATGAGACTGTACCTGGGTGTGTCCAAGAACATGAAGGCAAAATGAATCTCTCTGTGTGTGTTTGTAATTAAGACTATTTCATTTGTGTTTTTTTACAGAAACAGTACACCTATGATTTGTTTTTTGTTCCCTTTAGATTTTTTTCATGCTCATCTTCAGTGAGCTATTATAAAACAAAATCGTTACTTAAGCCCAGAACCCTTTGAAATTATAAGGAAAACATTTTTTGTTGTTGTAACCTTTGTCAATCTCCAAAACAACTTCAGAAAATTAATCCAAGTTATTCTCCCCAAGAGGCAAAGAATCAGTATTCAAAATTTCAGCTTAAGAGTGTCTCTTCCCCTCAAATTTAAGAATCTGAAAATTGTTTCTTCAGATAAAAGTTCCTCTTTATGAACAAAAATAACTTCATAGCCACAATGCTATAACATACCAAAATTAAGTCTTAGCTCTAAATTTGCTGTCACTTCTGTTAAGCTGACATGTTATACAGTCTGAATGTGAAATCTGAAGCAGAGACCTGGGTCTAGTACACAAGTGCATTTTATATAAGTCTATTGTACATCCTGGGCGAATTAGCATAGAAGAGACAAATATGTTTGTAAAGTGTGTTTCTAGAATGTTGCTTGAGGTTTCTGTAATTTAATTCTCTTGGTCTTTACAGCATTTTGGAATTCTTCCCAGGACAGTTTATTAGTACTTGGATTTTGGTTTCAGTCTCTTTCCTTTCTCCTTTTTACTTTTAATTTTTTCAGTGAGTACTTGGACTGTGAAGGTTAGGAAGACCAATAGTTCCAGAAACTAAGCTCTATATTTAACTGCAGACTGGGTGTGGCTCAAAAATTGCAATGCAAGCTTGCTAGTATTTTGCCAGTCATCAAAACCCTGACCTGCAGGGAACATTGCTTTTCCTAGTCTTCTGACTCTGAAATATGCTGAATTTTGATGATATATGGTGTGCACTTTTGTGTGTGTAAATAAAATAAAGAGAGGGTCATGTAGATTCCAGCTTGAAGTGGTTCTGGAAGACTTGTTTCGTCTGTATTCTTTTATAGTGGGACTTCCCTGGTGGCTCAGACGGTTAAGCGTCTGTCTACAATATGGGAGACCCGGGTTCGATCCCTGGGTCGGGAAGATCCCCTGGAGAAGGAAATGGCAATCCACTCCAGCACTGTTGCCTGGAAAATCCCATGGACAGAGGAGCCTGGTAGGCTACAGTCCATGGGGTTGCAAAGAGTTGGACACGACTGAGCGACTTCACTTCCCTTCACTTCTTTTATAGTAATCTCAAATGATATTAACCTGCCCTATATTCATGATGCCACTTCCCATTATCCTTTTATTACTTTTAATTACCACTGTGCAATTTAAAAATTTGTTACACAGGAAGTCTTCTCCACTACATCCTTCATTTCATGAAGCCACATTTTCTTTTAATGTTTTTATTTCGCTTGGCTTTGAGACAGTTTCCTAATTACCATAAAAAAAGGAGAAATAACTGCTTGTTCTCCTAGTAAAAATTTCCATCATTTAAAAAAAACCACTCTATCTCTTGAGGAGAATCCTATTACTTTGTAAAAGGAAAAAATAATCAACTTTTCCTCTTTGGCAGGATCCTTTTGTATCCTTGTGTAGGGTAGCTTCCAGTATCATTTGGTGTCATTCATATTAGGCAGATATCTGTGGAATAAGAGACCTGCTCATTTCAGTAAGATTATACCTAGCCAGAAAAAAATTTGGAGTAGAAATTCTTATAAGTGCTTTCCTAATATTGCTTTTCCGAGAGATTGAGACCCATCCAGGTGTTTCTTTAAATGACAGCTCGTACCATGTGAACTATAAGGTGTTTCTTTAAATGACAGCTCGTACCATGTGAACTATAAGGGGACTGTTTTGCCTTAGTTGTACAAAAACATATAAACTGCATCTGCCGACCACTGATGTGGTTTAAGCGACATTTAAGAACCTTCCTGTGATTTCATTTGCTTGTATTTAGTTACCATTTGTACAGAGAATAAGGAAAAGACCCTAAAGATCATCTAGTTCAAAGTTGGTTTTTTAAAACAAGAATTAAGAAGTTAATTAAATTAGCTAAACTCCAGAAGAAATGAGTTTAAGTTGTTTATTCTGAACCCATAACCATGTGAACCATAGAATCTTTTTGTTAAACTTTCCGTTCTTTCACTTTTTTATTTTTGTTAGATAAACATTTATTGTCTGCTATGTGCTAAGTCATATGCTAAGAATTGAGATGCAGAGATGAATAAAACAAAAATCCTTATTGCATTTAACTTCTTCCAGTCTGTGTTTCTTTATTCATCTCTCATTTCTCTCAGGCCCTCTTAATCTTCCTTTTTCCCCTCCTAAATTCCTTTCTATATCTTTCTCAAGATACCTCACTTTCTGTTCTTTATCTTGCCAGAATATTTTATTTTTTTCACTTTTTTTCTCATACTTTCTTTTAAGTATGCTTCTTGCCTGCCCGCCTTTAATTCTCAAAATTGCACTGCTGTATGATTCTGAATAATTTCTTGTTATGTGTGGAGCCTTTGTTCTTACTAAGGCTCAGTGACTTTCGATAGGAAAATACTTCTCACCCTAGAAGTAAATCTTTGAAAACTAATTGCTTTGTATAACTACATGAATGAATAGACTAGCTTCAAAGAACAAAATCATCTCCATGATAACCAAGTTCTATGAGAAGACCAGTTATCTAGAATTTCATTTACATACACACACACACTCTATATATACACACACACATATATATATAAAATCTCCACATAATTTATCTCAGTACCTTGTTTGGTCGTCAGCTTGTATTTCAGTCCCTCAGCATCTCCGTTTCTAGTAATGAAATAACTTAAGGGTATTACGGCCTGAAAATGCAAAGAAATCATTGTTCACCTACCTTTTATCAGTCAAGATAATGAGAAAATTACTTCCTTCTTCTTTATAAAATGAGAAAACTAAAAACATTTCTCACTGCTTAGAAAAAGTTTGCTTCTCCTATTTTTCATTTTATCTCCCAAGAGTAAAACTTCCTTCAGTATTTTACAACAGCAAAGAAATTTGCACCTCATTTCCGTCTTGTTATGTTGCTGGTGAATTGAGTGCACTAGGTAAAGAGAATATCTTTTTCATATCTAGTATCAGAGGCCATGTGTCTGACCAAGATAGCAACTATGGATAGGAAATTCAGAGATTTGTTTTCAACTTCTTTACATTTAACTATGGCAACTTTGGGGCAAGTCACTAAGTTATTACATGAAACATAGCAGTAAAGTAACAGATATGACCTATGTAATTTCAAAGAAAAATGTGAATGAAATAATGTTATGCAATAGAATAAAAATTGCATTACTACGATAATGAAAAAGGAATAAACATAAAGATTGGGAGCAGCAATAAAAATTTTAAGTACATGCTGCTGCCGCTGCTGCTAAGTTGTTTCCGTCATGGTTTGCCCTAAATGTCGAATAGTTTGTACACTTGAGGTTACTTTTTGTCTTTCTGTTTGTTTCTGATGCTATAGTGGTTAAGAACACAGACTTTTTTGTAAGTTATTTAGTATAATTGATCTACAGCATTGTGTAATTTCTATTGTACAGCACAGTGATGCCGTTATACCTTTACATATATTCTTTTTTCATATTCTTTTCCATTATGGTCTATCACAGGATACTGAATATAGTTCCCCAGGTTGGGAAGATCCCCTGGAGAAGGGCATGGCAACCCACTCCAGTATTTTTGCCCGGAGAATTCCATGGACAGAGGAGTCCATAATGGTCAAAAAGAGTCAGACATGACTGAAGCAATTTAGCATTCATGCACATGTTACACAGCGGGACCCCATTGTTTATCCATTCCATATATGTTAGTTTGCATCTGCTAGTCCCAAACTCCTAATCCATCCCTTCTCTACCCCAACTCCCTCTTTGGTTACTGTAAGTATGTTTTCTGTCTGTGAGTCTGTTTCTGTTACATTGATAAGTTCATTTGTCATATTTAGATTCTAAATATAAGTGATATCATATGGCTTGTCTGTCTTTTTCTGACTTAGCTCACTTAGTATGTGAAGTACTTACTTCACTTAGTAATCTCTAGGTCCATCCATCTGCAAATGGCATTATTTCATTCTTTTTTTGGCTGAGTAGTACTGTGTCCCATATCTTCTGTATCCATTCACCTGTTGATGGACATTTAGGTTGTTTCCATGCTTGGCTATTGTAAATAGTGCTGCAGTGAACACTGGGGTGCATGGTTTTTTTTGAATTACACTTTTCTCTGGATGTATGCTCAGGAGTAGGATTGCAGGATCAAAACTTCTATACTGCTTTCTGTACTGGCTGCACCATTTGACATTCCCACCAACAGTGTAGGAGGGTTCCCTTTTCTCCACACGCCCTCTAGCATTTATTATTTGTAGGCTTTTTAAGATGGCCATTCTGACTGGTGTGAGGTGTTGCCTCATTGTAGTTTTCATTTGTATTTCTCTAATAATAAGTGATGTTGAACATCTTTTTATGTGCTTGTTAGCCTTCTCGCTTCTTTGGAGGAATGTCTGTTTAGGTCTTCTGCCCAGTTTTTGATTGGGTTGTTTTGTTTTTGTTAGTGAGCTGTTGTATATTTTGGAAATTAAGCCTTTGTTAGTCACATCATTTGCAAACATTTTCTACAAGTCCGTAGCTTGTCTTTTTGTTTTGTTTATGGTTTCCTTTGCTGTGTGAAAAGCTTTTAAGTTTGATTAGGTCTTGTTTATTTTTGCTTTTATTTCTATTCCCTTGGGAGACTAATCTAAGAAAACATTGGTACAATTTATCTCAGAAAATGTTCTGCCTATGTTCTCTTGTTAAGAATTTTATGGTGCTATGTCTTATATTTTAAGTCTTTAATCAATTTGGAGTTTGTTTTTATATATAGTGTGAGAGTGTATTCTAACTTCATTGATTTACATACCCTTATCCAACTTTCCCAGTACCACTTGCAGAAGAGACTATCTTTTCTCCGTTGTATATTCATGCCTCTTTTGTGAAGATTAATTGATAGTAGGTGTGTGGTTTAATTCTAGGCTCTCTATTCTGTTCTATTTTTTAATCCATATGTCTGTTTCTGTACAAATACCATGCTGTTTTGATTACTATGGCTTTGTAGAATTGTTTGAAGTCTGAGAGGGTTATGCCTCCTGTTTGTCCTTTTTCCTCAAGATTGCTTTGGGAGTTCTGGGCCATTTATGGAAGAACATGGAATTTTTAGTTAGAAGGACTGGGATTCTGGTCTCAACTATCTTACTCACTAGGTATGTATCCTTAGACAAATTCCTTGCTATAAAATGACAACGACAGTCATACCTATCACATAAGAATGCTGTGATTTAATACTGAACAGCAGTGTATGTAAAGTACTACCCACGGTACACAACACACATAATAGGTATTTAATAAATACATTCCTACTAGGAAAACGAGAACTTTCAAACAGAATCCTGGGTTTCTTCAAGTGGAATTTCTGAAGAGTTACCATTTTTCTAAGCCTCAGCCAATAAAAATCGATTTAGCATTTCTTTACTCAAAGTCATTAATCACCTCTGTGCCAGTCACTGCACAAGTGCTGAAACATATTTAAAGATAAGATTTTGCTCTAGTAAGTGTCAGTCTAGTGGAGGAGTCTGGTTTTAAAATACTCACAGAAGAGACAGGCACCAAGTCCAGCAGGACACAGAAGAGAATGGTGTGCGGAAGGGCCCCACGAGGTGACTGAGCGAGGCCCTACAGGGCGGAAGGCTGGGAAAAGGAAGAGCAGCGTTCTTGGCGGTGGAAGCGGTATGTGCAAAGCACAGACGCGGGGAAAATTAGGTCACTGGAGTATATGGTTAGCCAGGCGGGAAATGAGGCTGGGGTTGCAGCCAGACTCTGGAAAACCCTTGTATCGCCACAATTGCAACATCTGTCTTCCTCAAGCATTCAAATTTGCATCCATCCAAAATATGGTTGTTCTAAAGCCATTGTTTACGCTGTCTGTGCCACTGTCCTCTCACGTGTAAAGCGTTGACGATAGTCCTTTTATGACAAGGACTCAAATTATTTGTGGGGATGGGGGTGGGTCTTTATGTCTAATATCTGTAAAACATCCTAGGAATCAAAAAGTTGAAATTGTTTCCGGAATTTTGCCTTTTCACTGCTGAGGGCCTGGATTTGGTCCCTGGTCGGGGAACTAAGATCCTACTGCATGGTACATCTGAAGGAAAAAAAAAACTGAAACTGTTTTGAAAATCTTCTCAGCCTTCCTTTTTAAAGACAGGAGCCAAAGTGATACTCCCTTTTCTATGTGACAAGGAAATATGTTGAAATTCCAGCCATTTTCACTTCAACTTTTTGACCCATTGTTTTTCCCTGCTAAAATCTGTATTATAAAGGTAGATTATTTTAAAATTATAAAATCCAATTTTCCTACTGACTTCTGTTATAGCAGTACATTGTTAGGAAAAAAATGTGAGCCATAACTTTACCAGAATGAATTATTTCATCATCTGTTAAGTAAATTTTACTTGGTACTTAAGTGATGTAGTTCATGTGCCCCTACAGCCTAGGGTTTGGTTACAACCAGCTGGCTCAGAGGCAAGCAGATTGCTCTACATAAAGTCTGACATTGGTAAGTGTTGCCTGAACTTGATGGAACTGACTACTTAAGAAGACTCTACAACTGAAACAATATTAGAAAATGGTGGTTTCTATCTCCTCCACCAGACATATTAGACTTGGGGAGAGTATAGAGTAATACAATATTTTCTGATTTTGTTAAATTGTAAGGCAGTGAATTCAACAATGAACAATAATTTGATGATTTAAAGTGATCCATTAAAAATAACTCAGAAACAGCAGAAAATTTGCTTCTAAATGCCTCAATGTCATTTTTCCTTAGCCTGATCACTGTATTATTTTCCCCCAACAGAAACAGCTCTGTGGGGCTTGAATTGGGTCCTGTAAAATCTAAGGGTTGTCTTGCCTTCACTGCAGCCCCTGGCAAGCTGGTCTTCCTTTTCCTCTCTTCTGATGTCATTGCTGTTCTAGGATAGAAAATGCTGCAAGAATACATTATAAATTTTGGAATTAATGGATGCTGGAAGATGAATTTTAAAAAGAGTTTAACCTCTTTAATACTCCTTATGGAATGACTCGGGTAGAACATAATGAACTACACCTCCCATATCTCTGCAAATAGAAGAAAGTTCTTAACATTTATATAAGACAGCAAGAGCCTGAACATGACCTCATTTCAATCCATTAGACTATTTGAGGAAAAAAACAACAAAACTTTCCCACTTATTGACAAGTAAAGTTATCCCAATCCATTTCTCATAGCCAGTAAGAAGATGAACTGTCCTTAAATGCATTTTAAAATTGGCAAATTACACTTCCTGGTTCCTCTTTGGTCAACCAGAAATAGCCAGAAGAGAAATTATCATGATTTTTTTTTTTTTTGAGGCAGATTAAAAATTCTCCCCCAATCCTTATTTGGAATATGTGCCAGCAGTTTTATTTTGTGCAAACAACAGACCCCTCATTTCTCTAGTCCCTGAGCCAACTCAACCAGACAAAAGACTCCGTGTTCGTCATATTGCCCTGTGGCCACAGTTTACAAAGAAATGAGGTATAGTTGGGTAAGTATGGTGTTGTATATAATGAATCACCCAGTAAAGGTATGATTCATCCCAGAAGCAGATTTATATGCATCATATTATAAATATTAATACTGATGGAAATCAGTTTATGGACTAACTAGAAAATATTCACAGAAAATGAGTGAGCTTTTTCTTTTATAAACTCAACATTTATTGAGGTTCAGCTTCAACTTCCCTTGTGGCTCAGATGGTAAAGCGTCTGCCTAAATGCGGGAGGCCCGGATTCAATCTCTGGGTTGGGAAGATCCCCTGGAAAAGGAAATGGCAACCCACTCCAGTATTCTTGCCTGGAAAATCCCATGGACGGAAGAGCCTGGTAGGCTACAGTCCACGGGGTCGCAAAAAGTTGGACACGACTGAGCAACTTTCTTTCTTTCTTTCTTTTCATCAGTTCAGTTCAGTCGCTCAGTCTTATTCAACTCTTTGCCACCCCATGGACTGCAGAATACCAAGCTTCCCTGTCCCTCACCAACTCCCAGAGCCTACTCAAACTCACATCCATTAGATTGGTGATGCCATCCAACCACCTCATCCTCTGTCGTCCCCTTCTCCTGGCTTCGATCTTTCCCGGCATCAGGGTCTTTTCCAATGAGTCAGTTCTTCGCATCAGGTGGCCAAAGTATTGGGAGTTTCAGCTTCAACATCAGTCCTTCCAATGAATATTCAGGACTGATTTCCTTTAGGATTGACTGGTTGGATCTCCTTGCAGTCCAAGGGACTCTCAAGAGTCTTCTCCAACACCACAGTTCAAAAGCATCAACTCTTCGGTGCTCAGCTTTCTTTTTATAGTGCAACTCTCGCATCCATACATGACTACTGGAAAATTCATAGCTTTGACTAGATCAACGTTTGTTGGCAAAGTAGTGTCTCTGATTTTTAATATGCTGTCTAGGTTGGTCATAGCTTTTCTTCCAGGGAGCAAGCATCTTTAATTTTCATGCCTGCAGTCACCATCTGCAGTGACTTTGGAGTTCAAAGAAATCAAGTCCGTCACTGTTTCCATTGTTTCCCCATCTATTTGCCATGAAGTGATAGGACCAGATGCCATGATCTTAGTTTTCTGAATGTTGAGTTTTAAGCCAACATTTTCACTCTCCTCTTTCACTTTCATCAAGAGGCTTTTGAGTTCCTCTTCATTTTCTGCCATAAGGGTGGTGTCATCTGCATATCTGAGGTTATTGATATTTCTCCCGGCAATCTGGATTCCACCTTGTGCTTCTTCCAGCCCAGCGTTTCTCATGATGTACTCTGCATATAAGTTAAATAAGCAGGGTGACAATATACAGCCTTGACGTACTCCTTTCCGGATTTGGAACCAGTCTATTGTTCTAGTTCCAGTTCTAACTTGCTTTTTGACCAGCATACAGATTTCTCAGGAGGCAGGTTAGGTGGTCTTGTATTCCTATCTCTTGAAGAATTTTCCATAGTTGTTGTGATCCACACAGGCAAAGGCTTTGGCATAGTCAATAAAGCAGAAATAGATGTTTTTCTGGAACTCTCTTGCTTTTTCCATGATCCAGCAGATGTTGGCAATTTGATCTCCGGTTCCTCTGCCTTTTCTAAATCCAGCTTGTACATCTGGAAGTTCACGGTTCTCGTACTGTTGAATCCTGGCTTGGAGAATTTTGAGCATTACTTTCCTAGCGTGTGAGATGAGTGCAATTGTGCAGTAGTTTGAACATTCTTTGGCATTGCCTTTTTTTGGGATTGGAATGAAAACTGACCTTTTCCAGTCCTGTGGCCACTGCTGAGTTTTCCAGATTTGCTGGCCTGTTGAGTGCAGCACTTTCACAGCATCATCTTTGAGGACTTGAAAGAGCTCAACTGGAATTCCATCACTTCCACTAGCTTTGTTCGTAGTGATGCTTCCTAAGGCCCACTTGACTTCACATTCCAGGATGTCTGGCTCTAGGTGAGTGATCACACCATTGTGGTTAAATGAGTCATGAATCTCTTTTTTTGTACAGTTCTTCTGTGTATTCTTGCCATCTCTTCTTAATATTATCTGCTTCTGTTAGGTCCATACCATCTCTGTCCTTTATTGTGCTCATCTTTCCATGAGATGTTCCTTTGGTATCTCTGATTTTCGTGAAGAGATCTCTAGTCTTTCCCATTCTATTGTTTTCCTCTCTCTCTTTGCATTAATCACTGAGGAAGGCTTATCTCTCCTTGCTATTCTTTGGAACTCTGCTTTCAGATGAGTATATCTTTACTTTTCTCCTTTCCCTTTAGCTTCTCTTTTCTCAGCTATTTGTAAGGCCTCCTCAGACAATCATTTTGCATTTTTTCATTTCTTTTTCTTAGGGATGGTCTTGATCACTGCCTCCTATACAGTGTCATGAACCTCCATCCATAGTTCTTCAGGCACTCTATCAGATCTAATCCCTTGAATCTATTTGTCACTTCCACTGTATAATCCTAAGGGATTTGATTTAGGTCATACCTGAATGGTCTAGTGTTTTCCCTAATTTCTTCAATTTAAGTCTGAATTTGGCAATAAGGAGTTCATGATCTGAGCCACAGTCAGCCT
Source organism: Bos indicus x Bos taurus (assembly GCF_003369695.1). Taxonomy (NCBI): domain Eukaryota; kingdom Metazoa; phylum Chordata; class Mammalia; order Artiodactyla; family Bovidae; genus Bos; species Bos indicus x Bos taurus. The sequence goes on along the minus strand of NC_040083.1, from coordinate 9,502,233 downwards.
CAGTCCTGTTTTTGCTGACTGTTTAGAGCTTCTCCATCTTTGGCTGCAAAGAATATAGTCAGTCTGATTACAGTATTGACCATCTGGTGAGGTCCATGTGTAGTCATCTCTTGTGTTGTTGGAAGAGGGTGTTTGCTATGACCAGTGCGTTCTCTTGGCAAAACTCTGTTAGCATTTGACCTGCTTCGTTTTCATACCGCTCCTTATGATAGACACTGGTTAGGATACAGTGATTAGCAATACAGATATGGAAATCATTGTTGATAGAATAGACATTCACAGCACAGACCAAGTTTGTCGTGTGTGTTTGGTGTTTGAAGATCTCAAAGTAGTGTAATATGAACCTGTGGGTAAATATTCTGCTTCTGTTTTAGTTGCCTTTTGGTTGAAGAACCATGTATGGACCTTGTAATTTCAGTGATAGCATACAAAAGTGGTCTTTTTGAAAAGCTGCATATCATAGAAATCTCAATCATAATGGTGCCTCATCCACATATTCTATTTTATTGGTTCCTACTTTGTCACATTGTCCACTTAAAGCCTGAGACAAACCTATAGTTCTAACCATTTTGAGACTGTCCTATAGTTCCCATCCTTCTGGGGATAGAAACATTAATTTGTCATCAAAATACCTTCCCTGGAACACGACTGTATGCCAGATTTGCTCTGATATCACTGTGAAGAAATTTATTGTGTACAATTAGTAAGATAACCTTTCAGTTCTGACAGTAATGCTGTAAATAGCATGTTTTTGGTCAAGTGTTATCAGAATTAATTTGACTTTTTAAAGGCAATTAAGCAGTAATTTATGTATATCCTGGGTAGTTTGATTGGCCAAACTAAAAACAGCAGCAAACCCATAACACAGGAAATAAAAAAGTAGGTTTAAGAGAAAGTAGCAAGTACCTTTAAATACAAGGTATTGTTTCTCCCTCTTCAGAGAGGTATCAGAATAATCCCACCCAGTGAACCTCTGATTCTCTAAAGAATCTAAGCTGTTGTCCATGTTTGGTTTGCTATTTGTTGAGATTCCCCCGAGAGGACAGATTCTCATTTTAGATACAGACCATATCCTTTTAGCAAGAGGTGGTCATTTTGTAGAAGCGTAGTATTGATCATAAGAAAAAACATGCAGGAATCAGTGGATTGATTTTATCAATCTTGTTCTATTGATCTTCATATTATAGTAAATTGTTGGTCAGTAGTGTCAGATTGGTAAAGGGTGAATTTATAATTCAGTGCTTTATATTTAAAAATAGGCTCTCTGCCTCAGGGTTACTTGTACACCAAGTGTAAGAAACTTGACAATTCCAGATCACCTTGTGTGTGTTAGTTGCTCAGTCTGACTCTGCAAACCTATGCACTGTAGCCCACTAGGCTCCTCTGCGCATGGGATTTTCCAGATAAGAATACTGGAGTGGGTAGCCATTCCCTTCTCCAGGGGATCTTCCCGACCCAGGGATCAGACTTGGGTCTCCTGCATTGCAGGCGGATTCTGGGCCACCAGGGAACCCTCCAGATCACCTTGCAAATCTTGGCTAATTCCTACTAACAAAGGCTGACAGAATAGGAAGATAGAGCTGCTCTCAGCCAGAGGGGAAGCAGAGGCAGCAAGGGGCCTTGACCAGGCCTTGACTGAGATGTGGTAGATGCGGTTCACTCTCCCAGGTAACATGGTTTCCGCTAGCGTGAAGTTCACCTAATTATCACTGGCATTTGATAGTTTCATTAGGAAATTAGGAAATCCATAGGAAAACCAAACACTGCCCTCTTATGCATGTTCTTTTTCTTATTAAAATAAAATGTAGAGTGAGCAAACATTTAATGAATTCAGTGGTATGCAATCGAGAGACATGTCTTAAGAGAAGTACCATTTCTCAGTTGTTTTTCTTTAAGATGGTTAGAATTTGTCAGTTTTACTGTTTTTGCCTGACAAATCCAGAAAATTGCCTACATTCTTCTTTTTCAGTCTTCATAGGACTAATGACTAAAAGGTAATACATATTAGAAGGCAAACTTGTTCTACATTGTCACATAGAAACTCACACCAAATGACAGGATAAAATGTATTAAACACTCAATTCCTGAATTCACTGTTAACCTTGAAATCTGTTGATAAAATAGCAAGTAAGTTCTAGTGGCATTTAGCATGCTGCAAGTAAATATAACATTTAAACATAGAACCTTTGCAGGGAAGGATCTTGGGTGATGAAAATTTTATCTCAGGGCATGTTTCATCCATGGTATCTATAATTTTGTCATATATGGAATTTTCTTTTTTATATTAGTGTAGAAAAGCCATTGTGAGGGCTTGGAAGCTTTTTTTGGTGCCAGTGTCTGAAGAGGTACCACTTTCTTCTACAATAGGGTGGAGTGAAGTGAAAGTGGCTCACTCCTATCTGACTCTTTGTGACCTCATGGACTAAACAGTCCATGGAATTCTCCAGGCCAGAATACTGGATTTGGTAGCCTTTCCCTTCTTAAGGGGATCTCCCCAACCCTGGGATCAAACCCAGGTCTCCCACACTGCAGGCAAATTCTTTACCAGCTGAGCCACAATTAACTGCTAGATATATCCTTTAAATGTGTATGGATGTTGTGTTTCAAAGGAGAAGTCCCAAAGTTTATTAAATTCTCCTGCCCCAGTTAAAAAGGTAGCTCGGTGTTATTATGGTTATTATGGTCTCCAGAGCAATTACATTTCCTTTCCCAGGAGGAAAAAGCCCGTAGGTGTAGCTGCAGTCCTGGGGCTGTCAAGGGGTTCTCACTAATGCTGTCACATTTTTTCTTCTGGGAGCTCTTGTGAAATTTATAGGAGTTTGGTTTAGGTGATTCATTGCTACGGAGATTTGGCATCTTAAAGGAAATCTGAAACAATACTATATCATAGCTAAATAATGACCACCATTCCTGTGGGCCCTTTGAGCCAAAGAACTGAGTGAGGAAACTTGAGTTGTGGGCTGTGTGACCTTGAACAAGTCAAGTCTCCTTTCTGGCTCTTCATTTGTCAAGTCCATGTCTTCATCTGCAAAATGAAGAGGCTGACTTGGTAATATCTCCTTCCAGCTTAAAGTTCTTTGATTCTTTGTAAGAATATACTCTGTGGTATATCTAAATCCATGTGTAATGAACTGTGTTATGGGATTTCATTGCATTTATGAATTAAGATTCCAAAAGTCAGCCTTTCATATATGAATCCTTTATAGGTCAGTACTAATTTTTCTACTTAAAGTCTTCCCTTTTCACAGGCTTTTCTATTCTAAAACTTTAAGATGCCACAGAGTCTCAAAAACTTAGCTTCTGTAATAGGACTCATTTATATTTTAGCTTTTACTTGGTAAGTCATGTGAACCTCCCCAAAGTCTGATTTAGAGGGAGCCATTATTTAAGTCTGTAGAATAAAAAGTGAACCCTTATTCTTAAAACATACATTAGTGTAGAACATCTTTTGTCATACTTTAGTGTGTTTACGTAACAAATGTTTAAAGTGTGAATGTTTGTTGCCAAAAAACATTAAGATAAACTAAGACATCTATTTAAAAATAATTTTGTGCAATTCTATTTTGCTCATGCTTTGGGAGAGCAAACTTTATTTTCAAATAATGCTTTTTTGATTACAAAATTAGTACATACTCACTACATAAAAAATGGGGAAAGGCAGGAAAATGTAAAGAAGAAAATTGAAATGCCCTCAACACCACAGATAATCATTAATATTTTGGTGTGTTTCTTTTCAGCCATTTTTCTGTTATGTATGTATCTGCATATCTTCTAAACAGAAGAAGGTTGTATAAGAATATACCATAATTTTTTACACGCTGCTGCTGCTGCTGCTAAGCCGCTTCAGTCATGTCTGACTCTGTGTGACCCCATAAACGGCAGCCCACCAGGCTCCCCCGTCCCTGGGATTCTCCAGGCAAGAACACTGGAGTGGGTTGCCATTTCCTTCTGCAGTGCATGAAAGGGAAAAGTGAAAGTGAAGTCGCTCAGTCGTGTCCGACTCTCAGTGACCCCATGGACTGCAGCCCACCAGGCTCCTCCGTCCATGGGATCTGCCAGACGAGAGTACTGGAGTGGGGTGCCATTGCCTTCTCTGAATTACCTAGAGAATTACCTAGTTACCTAGTCCCCTGCAGTTGAACATGTGTGTTGACAGCTGTGTCTAGCTCAGGTCCTTACTTCATAACTGCTTATGTTGCCAGTTTGTAAACAGATACAGGGATGGTAAATGAAAGAAAAGTATTTTGAAATGCAGTTTAAAAAAAAAATCAGAGTTAGGTTTTGTAATACTACATAACCCAGTTTATTTTTTTTTTAATTTTATTTTATTTTTAAACTTTACATAATTGTATTAGTTTTGCCAAATATCAAAATGAATCCGCCACAGGTATACATGTGTTCCCCATCCCGAACCCTCCTCCCTCCTCCCTCCCCATACCATCCCTCTGGGCCGTCCCAGTGCACCAGCCCCAAGCATCCAGCATCGCGTATCAAACCTGGACTGGCAACTCGTTTCCTACATGATATTTTACATGTTTCATTTTTATCTTAGGTAATTTTTTATTAGAAAATTAATAGTAACAGATTGTAAACTATTGTAAAGAAGAAAATAATATTTACATTCATAAATAACCATAAATAACCAAAAATATTTTGGTACATTTACATTTAGTATTTCTATCTATGTGTACTTTGAAAATGATTAGAATAAGTCATACCTGGTTTTGTAACCTGCTTTTCTTCACTGACATTTTGCAGTGTCATTTAGTGCTCTTTGAAAACATGATTTTTTTAAACGGCTCCTTCCTTTTTCTTCAAGTGTCTATACCATAATCATATTTAACAATTATTACCGTAGGAGACATTTAAAGTCTTCCCAGCTTTGCCCTGTTAAACAGTACTGACACAGACAGCCTTGTTCTTACCTGTTGTCCTAAAAATAATATTACCAACTTCTTCCAAACAGCTGAGTTTACCCACATCACTGGCCTTGAGCATCCACTGGCACTGCCACTGCAGCCTGCCTTCTGTGTGTGCTGTATCTTTTTAGTCAGTGAAAAACCTCCATTTTGCTTATCTGGAGGGGAAAAGGCACTGTTTTAGTTTTGCTGTGTTTAAACTTCTCTGATTACTAATGAGACTAGCCTTACATGTTTATTAATCATTCATATTTCATCTTTTGGTATTTGTTCCTTTACCCATTTTTCTGTTGTGTATTCATGTTTTCTGCTTGACTTGTATATTAATTCTTTATGGAATGAGCTCATTAACCCTTTCTGCTATATATTTGCAATTTATTTCACTTTTATTTAAATGTAGATAAGTGCACCTCTTTATTCTTGTGTGACTGCCTCCATCCCTTAGACTTCTTCATTCAGATGTTTTCTTTTACGTTTAGCCATAAAACATTGAGTTTGTAAGGTGAATATCTAATTTGGTCTTATTTTCCAAATAACCAGTTTTCCCTTTCTTAAGATTTAAAATTATTTCTCACATATAAAGTTATTGTGTTTTTTGGTTCTATTTCCTATCAATCCTTGGACCACAATTATGATTATCATATAATTTCACAATATTTGATGAGAGGGCCCATTCACTAATATTTATTTTTAAAATGTTCTTAACCATCCTCATCTGTTTTTTCAGGTGAGCATGAAAATAGTGTTGTTGACATACCACTCCCACTGAGAAAAAAGAGGGGAAAAAAATATATGATTGAAGTTAAGCCTAGAAATTAACTTGTGAAGAAGTGTCACTGTCATATTATTTATTCTTATCTAAGAATGTGTTGTATGCCTCTCCATTTCTTGTCTTTTTTATACCTGTCAGTGAAATGAGTAACATTTTTAGTTTTTTGTATATTTTATATATTTTTCTTGTTAGATATTTTTATTTTAATCCTCATTTTTCTTGCTCTCATGAATAGAGGCCTTTTTTCTATTAAGTTGTCCAGCTGCTTATTGATACACGGGAAAGTTTTAGTATCTTTGTTGGTCTGTTTAGTCCCCAGCAATCTGATTGATCATTTCTGAGACAATTTGAATTTACCCCTTGGTTTTCTTGGTATAGTATAATATGCAAATGATATTTTTGTGGCCCTCCTTCCCAGTTTGTGTCTTAATTCTCTTTCATTTCCTATTGTAATGACTAGGACTTTTAGAAAAACATTAAATTGCAACAAGAGAAAAGGTTGTATTGGGGATGGTGGGCTCTGTTGCCCAGTTTCTGATTTAATTTAGATGCTGCTAGTATTTCCTCATAGTTCAGTAGGTAAAGAATCTGCCTGCAGTGCAGGACACCCAGGTTCGATTCCTGGGTCAGGAAAATCCCCCAGAGAAGGAAATGGCAGCCCACTCCAGTATTCTTGGCTGGGAAATCCCATGGACTGGCAGGCTACAGTCCCATGGGGTCGCAAGAGTCGGATACGACTTAGTGACTAAACCACCACGACCACTAGCATTTTATCATCTTATTAATGTTACCAGTTACTGTTTTTCCAACATATTATTGTGGAAAATTTTAAACATACAGCAGAGCTGAAAGAATTTTACAGTTATCACCTAGATTCTACCATTGTTTTACTATACTTGTTTTCTTATACATCTCTTAGCAGATTGTTTTTCATTATTGATTGTAGTCTTTGTTGTATTGCAGAAATATTTATCTGTACTTAGTGTTCCAAGATTTTAAAAAAATAAGCACTGCTAAATTAGTTGCTGAAGATAGAGATGAATATAGCAGTCCCTTAGCTCCATTTGTTATCATGAAGTAGCCAATCTAAAAAGTCAGTAAAGCTTTGAAATAGGGATTTAGTATGAAAACCGTTCAAATGGAGGACAGTGTTGAGCATCAAAAGAAGGGTTGCAGCCAATTTGGATTACAGAAGGAAAAAGAACTGAAGTTAGAATTTTTCTGTATTTCAGGAGAATGCCTCATTCACGTGTTTACTTTTAGAAATCAGAAATAGCTGCTTATTTCAGTTGGCCTGCAGGTGTAGTTCTATACTGAAATGGCGTCCATTAAGCTATGAGTTGAATCACAGTATCTCTTAAGACCATCCCATTCTTTTTGTACTGATTCTATTTACCCAGAGTATTTGTTTTGTAGGGCTGACATAACAGATTTCCACAAACTTGGTGGCTTAGAACAGCAGAAGTGTATTTCTCACAGTTCTGGAAGCCACAATCTGAAACCAGGGTGTCAGCAGAGTGGGTTCCTTTGGGAGATTCTGAGGGTAGAAACCCTCCCACACTTCTAGCGTTGGTCAGCCATCAGAGGTCCTTGGCATTCCTGAACTTGCAGACCCATCACTCTGCTTTCATTTCTGCATTGTCTTCTCTGTTTGTGTTCTTTTCTTTCTCTTATGAGGACACTCATTGGATTTAGGGCATAGTGTGACCTCATCGCAATCCTTCCCGTAATTACATCCACAGAGACCCAATTTTATATACAATCACTTCCTGAGGTTCCAGGTGGACGTGAATTTTCAGGTGACACTCTTCACCCCCACTGCACCCAGCAACTTCTTAGCAAGCAGGAATGGAAAAGAGCATGGGCCTGGAGGTCAGGACGCTCGGTTCTCGTCCTAGCCAGCTCTGTGACGTTGGGGAGCTTATTGTCCCCATTTCCCCATCTTTCCAAGTCCCGGACGGTCCAAAGTTCACAGTAGATGACGAACAGTTGTATGCATGGCTGACTTCCAGCTCTGCTTCTCCTGTTTCTCTCTGACTCCTGGTGGTTTCTCGGGGATATTTTAAGGTATGATGAGTATCAGAGGAGCTTTGAGATCTTTGGATAAAATACAGGGTATCACTCTCCTGGTTTGTAACTGAACCGTGGATGTCGTTAGGCTTTTATGGATTAACCAAAGAGAGGTGCTGTACTTGGAGAATGTGTTCCCATTTCTGTCATCTCTTGCTTCCCTCTGTTATTTAAAACAACCACCACCACTCCCCCACCCCCCCAAAAAAAGAAAATATTTTAATTATTTTGTTGTTGCTGAAGATTATTTAACACATAGATGCTCTCAAAGTGGATATGGGACGACTAGGTTCCAAACTATTTCAGTTTAATGGTATTCTTTCCTGCCCTCCACCCAGTAATTATACTTAGTGATAAAGAAATATACACTGGATTATAGATAGTGAGCAGTGTCTGACAATCCTGAAACGTTATTTTTTTAATTACTAAAGTGATGAGGTTTAAATCTCTCTTCAGGGGAGATAGTTCATTTAAAAACACAGGGTGGCGGGGCGGGGCGGGAATAAGTTCATTTACATGGCATTATCCTGGCAGATCAGACAGTAAAGAGTCTGCCTGCAATGCAGGAGACTTGGGTTCGATCCCTGAGTCGGGAAGATAACCCAGAGAAGGAAATGGCAACTCACTCCAGTATTCTTGCCTGGGAATTCCATGGACAGTGAAGCCTGGCTGGGTAAACTCCATGGGGTGGGACACAACTGAGTCACACACACACACCTTGCATGGGGTCGCAAAGAGAGGGACATGACTGAGGGACACACACACGCACCTTGCTTAGAGAGCCAGTTCCTGTCTTTTCTATGTGCTCCCTGAGACACAATGGGAGGAACTTTCCGGTTGTCGTTTTTATAGACTTAGGTGCTACTGAAATGAAGGTGCTTCAAGGACATTTCCATTTGTTACCAGCTTATGGTATCTCATCTCATGTAAATGATTTTGCCACTTTTCATTTTAATTCTTTGCTGTCATTGTCTTGCAAAGTGATCATTTGGTTTCTCTCTGAAGATATTCACTGGTCATTCGGCTGACAATGTCCTTTGTCTATAAAGTGTAGTGCCCTTAGGATTTATTTTATTGCTTTTATATTACTACCTGTAGATTTCTGTTTACATGTCTTTCCCTTTTTAGTCTTATAAAATGTCTAGGGCTATAAACATTCTTACATGGGACAGAAGTGTATTTCAGAACAGGTGCCTTTCAGAGTCTTAAAGCCAAGTTCTCCCACAATTTATCCACCTGGTAACAGTAGAAATATCTAATCCTTTGACATAATTTAAGGATGAAATGCCAGAAGGTGAATAATAGATAGTATGTACTATTCCTAAGGCTGTCTTGATTTGGTGGAAGGGAGGAAGTGGTGCCTAAACCCAGGAAGTGAGGGTGTCTTGAATTTTTATTACCATCCCAATGTCTCTTGAATTTTATCTTTCCTTGTAGTCCCATGCCTTAGCCTGCTTCAGATCCTCTCCTCAGCTTTTACCACAGCTGCATAACTAACTTTTACCTCTAGTATCACCAGAGATACTGCCATACAAAATGTGTTTGATCATATAATACCCTTGCTTAAAAAACTTTGTCCAGTTGCCTGAAGTTAAGTGCAAACTCTATTATACTCTTTAAAATATGGACCCAATATTTTTCTTCAGTTTGATCCCCAGTCACCCATCTCGGGTTTCCCTGGTGACTTGGAGGGTAAAGCGTCCGCCTGCAATGCGGGAGACCCGGGTTCAATCCCTGAGTCGGGAAGATCCCCTGGAGAAGGCAATGGCGCCCCACTCCAGTACTCTTGCCTGGAAAATCCCATGGACGGAGGAGCCTGGGAGGCTGCAGTCCATGGGGTCGCTAAGAGTCGGATACGACTGAGCGACTTCACTTCACCCATCTCATGTACATTCATCCACACTGAACTCCTCATTCTCAGAACATTTTAAGCTCTTTTATAACTCCCTTCCTTTTATATTTTGCTTCCTTTGCCTCATGCTATTTTACTTTATCCACCCTCCACACTCTGCCTTCAAGAAACCTGCACAAATGTTGATTCTTCTCTGTTCCCATATACTACATTCATTCCACAAATACCATGCATCTTACAGTGAACTCTAGAGTGTGTTTTGTAACATACATATATCCCCAGTATTTACATTAGGAGGCTCTGCCAATTGCTTGGTATAAACTAGGACTCAGTCAACATTTTGAGTTGACTAAATGATTAATTACATCTAAAATCAGTCATTAGACTTATTTCTCAACTTTACTGATAGTCTATTGGTTATGTATAGTTCAAAAATAAACACTACTAACATAATTGTATTCAGCTATGTCTGAGTATAAAACCTCTGAGTGAAGCAAGGGAAGACAGTGCATTGTACAATACGGTAAGATCCCAACTGCTTTTCTCCTGAAAGAAGTATTGTCGGTTTCACTAAAGGCCTTAACTGAAACCAATGTTTTCTGTTTTCCCCTTTGTTTCTTTCTTACATTAATTTATTCCTTCACATATACCTTTATTCAGCCATCTTTTGATCAGACAGTTGCTTACTGAGTGTCTGTTACAGGCCAGGCAGGTTCTCTGGACTTACATAGCTCCTCTTACAGGTAACTAGATAGAAACTATAGTTACTAATTTCTTGGATACTTCCTTTTTTCTGACAGTTGCCATGTCCCCTTCACAAAACACCTGTGAAAAAAACATAGAGTTTTTAGTTAACATTAAACTCAGATGAGCCAATAATGTGATACGGTCCTGGACTGACTATATAATTTACTGTCTAAATGGGATAATGTAGGGGAATGAGAGTGCATGCTAAGTCACTTCAGTCATGTCCAGCTCTTTGCTACCCCATGGACCATAGCCCACAAGGCTCCTCTGTCCATGGGATTCTCCAAGCAAGAATACTGGAGTGGGTTTCCATGCCGTCCTCCAGGGGATCTTCCCAACCCAGGGATCAAACCAGTGTCTCTTAGGTCTCCTGCATTGGCAGGTGGGTTCTTTACCACTAGCACCACCTTGGAATGAGGGGCCAGGGGTTGTTAATAATCCAGGATAAAAGCACTATTTCGGGCAAACCCTGAATATAATCCTTATAGTCTAATCAGATTGCATTACTAGCTGCTTTTTGTTGTCTGAGCACATCTTAGGTTTTTATGTTTGTTTTTATTGATAATTTTGCCCTTTCCTCTCCAATGCCTGAAGCCTGTGCATCCCTCAGAAGAGATCCAAAGCAGTAAGCTTTCCCAGAGCAGTATAGTCCATAGAGATAGCTCTCTAACCTGGATTTATTTAACATATCATTTAATATTTAATTAGCAGCTAGACATATTCTGACTTGTCACTGTTTTACTGTTTTGACTGTTCTTTTGACTCCTTTTGTTTTAACTTCATATCTGATGTCCTCAACTGAACTGTGTACTGTTAAGATCAGGGTCATTTTTGAACTTACATCTACCTCTCAGACACATACTTATGCTCATGTAATACATACTGGGTGAACATTTTATTTCCTGACCTGCCTTTGTCTTTCCTGAAAATTCTTTCACTTTGCATCAATATTGTGTAGCTGTCTGCCCCCTACCACCACCAAGAAGAAAGCTTTAAGAGCTTTGTAATTCTTTGCAAAAAAATTTTAACTATTACATTTTAAATTTAAATACTTACCATGAGGTATTTTAAAATATATTACTTTATCAGTTTACCTTATACTATATATATTTAATTAATATATTGTAAACATTGAAACATTACAGAAAGATGAAAGTAGTAATCACAGTCCAGTGTACACACCTGCAGCTGTATTAGCACATTTTAAAGAAAATTGATATTTCTGATAGGCCTACATTTCTTATAATAAGTCTTTAGCAGAAAAGAAAGGATTAATTGCCAAGCTTAGAGATTTAGAACTATAGTTAGTACATTATATTCTTGAACCTTTTATTTGGAAGGTTTGATTTGGAAGGTTACCAATTTGTTTTTATTCTGACTATATTTTATATAGTTAAATACTAAGTACAAATTAAATAACATTTTTACAAAAATTTTTAACACATTACTCGTATATGCCCGGGTAGCTCAAACAGTAAAGAATCTGCCTGCAATGCTGGAGACCTGGGTTCAATCCTTGGGTCAGGAAGATCCCCTGGGAAAGGGCATAGCAACCCACTCCAGTATTCTTGCCTGGAGAATTTAATGGACAGAGGATCCTGGTGGGCTCCAGTTCATGGAGTCAAAAAGAGTCCGATACGACTGAGCAGCTAACACAACAATCATAAATGCCACAACTGCAACTTCTTATTTGTTGTTTTGTTCCGTTACCAAGTGGTGTCCAACTCTCTGTGACCCCATGGACTGTGGCACTCCAGGCTTCCCTGTCCTTCATTATCTCCCTGAGTTTGCTCAGACTCATGTCCATTGAGTCAGTCATGCCATCCAGCCACCTCATCTTCTGTCGTCCTCTTCTCTTCTTGCCCTCAAACTTTCCCAGCATCAGGATCTTTTCCAATTAGTCAGCTCTTTGCATCAGGTGACCAAAGTATTGGAGCTTCACTTCAGCATCAGTCCTTCCAACGAATATTCAGGGTTGATTTCCTTTAGGAAATGACTGGTTTGATCTCCTTGCTGTCCAAGGGACTCTCAAGAGTCTTCTCCAGCACCACAATTTGAAAACATCAGTTCTTTGGCACTCAGCCTACTTTACAGTCCAACTCTTATATCTGTACATGACTACTGGAAAAACCATAGCTTTGACTAGATGGAAGTTTGACAGCAAAATGATGTCTCTGGTTTTTAATATGCTGTCTACATTTGTCATCGCTCTTCTTCCAAGGAGCAGGCATTTTTCAGTTTCCTGGTCTGCAGTGATTTTGGAGCCCAAGAAAATAAAATCTCACTGTTTCCACTTTTCCCCATCTGTTTGCCATGAAGTGATGGGACTGGATGCCATGATCTTAGGTTTTTGAATGTTGAGTTTTAAGCCAGCTTTTTCACCTTCATTAAGAGGCTCTTTTGTTCCTATTCTCTTTCTGCCATTAGGGTGGTCATCTGCATATCTGAGGTTATTGATATTTCTCCTGGCAATCTTGACTCCGTCTTGTGAATCATCCAGCCTGGCATTTCACGTGATATACTCTGCATATAAGTTAAATAAGCAGGGTGACAAAATATAGCCTTGATGTACTCCTTTCCCAATTTTGAACCAGTCTCTCATTCCATGTCTGGTTCTAACTGTTGCTTATTGTCTTACGTAGAGGTTTCCCAGGAGGCAGGTTAGGTGATCTGGTATTCCCATCTCTAAGATTTTTCCACAGTTTGTTGTGATCCACACAGTCAAAGGCTTTAGTGTAGTCAATGAAGCAGATGTTTTTCTGGAATTCTCTTGTTTTTTTATGATCCAGCAGATGTTGGCAATTTTGATCTCTGGTTCCTTTGCCTTTTCTAAATCCAGCTTGTACGTCTGGAACTTCACGGTTGACGTACTGCTGAAGCCTAACTTGAAGGATTTTGAGCATTACCTTGCTAGCATGTGAAATTAGTGCAGTTGTGCGGTAGTTTGAACATTCTTTGGGATTGGAATGAAAACTGACCTTTTCCAGTCCTGTGGCCACTGCTGAGTTTTCCAGATTTGCTGGCTTATTGAGTGCAGCACTTACACAGCATCATCTTTTAGAATTTGAAATAGCTCAGCTGAAATTCCATCACCTCCAACTAGCTTTGTTCCTAATAAGGCTTCCTAAGGCCCACTTGACTTCCCACTCCAGGATTCTGGCTCTAGGTAAGTGAACACACCATTTGGTTATCTGGGTCATGGAGACCTTTGTTGTACAGCTCCTCTGTGTATTCTTGCCACCTCTTCTTAATCTCTTCTGCTTCTGCTAGGTTCTTGCCATTTCTGTCCTTTATTGTGCACATCTTTGCACAAAATGTTCCCTTGCTGCTAAGTCACTTCAGTCGTGTCTGACTCTGTATGACCCCATAGACGGCAGCCCACTAGGCTCTGTCCCTGGGATTCTCCAGGCAAGGATACTGGGATTCTCCAGGCAAGGATACAGGCATTTCCTTCTCCAGTGCATGAAAGTGAGAAGTGAAAGTAAAGTCGCTCAATCGTGCCCGACTCTTACCGACCCTATGGACTGCAGCCCACCAGGCTCCTCCGTCCATGGGATTTTCCAGGCAAGAGTACTGGAGTGGGTTGCCATTGCCTTCTCCAAATGTGTCCCTTAGTATCTCCAATTTTCTTGAGATCTCTAGTCTTTCCCATTCTGTTGTTTTCCTCTATTTCTCTGCATTGTTCACTTAAGAGGCTTTCTTATCACTCCTTAATATTCTTTGGAACTCTGCTTCTTTTCTCAGTTATTTGTAAGTCTTCCTCAGACAACCACTTTGCCTTCTTGTGTTTCTTTTTCTTGGGGATGGTTTTGAACACCACCTCCTGTACAGTGGTATGAACCTCCATCCATAGTTCTTCAGGCACTTTTGTCTACCAAATTTAATCCCTTGAATCTATTCATCACCTCCACTTGTATAATCATAAGAGATTTGATTTAGGTTATACCTGAATAGCCTAGTGGTTTTCCCTTCTTTCTTGAATTTGAGCCTGAATTTTGCAATAAGGAGCTGATGATCTGAGCCACAGTCAGCTCTGGGTCTTGTTTTTGCTGACTGTATAGAGCTTCTTCATCTTTGACTGCAAAGAATATAATCAGTCTGATTTTGATATTGACCATCTGCTGATGTCCATGTGAAGAGCTGTCTCTTGTGCTGTTAGATTAGAAGAGGGTGTTTGCTGTGACCAGTGTGTTCTCTTGGCAAAACTGTTAGTCTTGGCCCTGCTTTGTGTTGTACTCCAAGGCCAAACTTGTCTGTCATTTCAGGTATCTTGACCTCCTACTTTTGCATTCCAGTCCCCTATGATGAAAAGACATCTTTTTTCGGTGTTCTAGAAGGTCTTGTACATCTTTATAGAACTGTTCTACTTCAGCCTTTTCAGCATTACTGATTGGGGCTAGACTTGGATTACTGTGATGTTGAATAGTTGCCTTGGAAATGAACAGAGATCATTCTGTCGTTTTTGAGATGGCACACAAGTACTGCATTTCGGACTTTTTTGTTGACTGTGAGGGCTGCTCCATTTCTTTGAAGGGATTCGTGCCCATAGTAGTAGATATAATGGTCATCTGAGTTAAATTCCCCCATTCCCATCCGTTTTAGTTCACTGATTCCTAAGATGTCAATGTTTACTCTTACCATCTCCTGTTTGACCACATCCAATTTACTTTGATTCGTGGACCTAACATTCCAGGTTCCTGTGCAATAGTGTTGTTTATAGCATTGGACTTTGCTTTCACCACCATACACATCCGCAAAAGGGCATCATTTCCACTTTGGCTCATCTCATCATTCTTTCTGTAACTGTTGCTCCACTCTTCCCCAGTAGTATGTTGGACACCTGCCACCTGGGGGGTCTCAGCTTTCAGTGTCATATCTGTCTTTTCACACTGTTCATGGGGTTATCAAGGCAAGAATACTGAAGTGGTTTGCCATTCCTTTCTCCAGTGGACCACGTTTTGTCAGGCCCTGACTACCAGGGACATGCCCCTCAGCCACTCCATGTAGCAGGACGACACGTCTGGTGCCCTGGTTGTTCCACTGCTGGTCCTCATTAAGCGTGTGAACCTTCACTGGCTGCTGGTATTAGCCAGCCTGCCGCCCGGGGGCGGGCAAAGGCTGTGGAAGTCACTGGGAAGGGGATCCAGAGAAGGCTGAAGCTGGGCGTTGGAGGATGCCTAGCCTCTCCGCTGCCGCTGGGTGCCCTAGCTGGGCTCTGGTCCCCACCTGTCCTCTCCTCTTGCTCTTGGCCATTCTTTTCCAGGCCAGGTGAGCCTGGCCCCTGAGGAGGGTGCTTAATGCTTCACAGCCTCATACCCCACCATGCCAGGGACTGGGGGCACTGGTCAGTACGCTGCTCATGCCTCCTCCATGGTCTCCGCAAAGCCCATTTCTGACTTGTCACCTCCTCAGGCCCTGTTGTGCTAGGAAAAATTGTAAATTCTTATTTAGCTTCCAGAAATACTGTGGTTTTATTCTGTTACTCACTAGAATGGCAGTCACAATCCTAGTATTTTCTAGATGATTCAAATCCATTTTTCAAAACAAGTTATTTAGGGAGTTAGATTAATAAGCTACTTCTTAATTGTTTAAATGTTTTCCTCATGTTCTTTTATTTTAAAATAATGTATTTTCATTTTAGAAATTCAATAGAGAAGTAAATATGTAGAGCAGAAAGTGAAAATCCATCTTAATTACTACCAATGTTTCCCTGTCTTCTACCCCAACCCCCACTCACCCAACCCCAGGATTCTTGCTCCCAAGACATAATCATTTGTACCAGTTTAATATGTACCCTTCAAAGCTGTGTTGTGATAACTCTACATATACCCTTGATGGTCAGCAGTTCATTTACAGTGATAGCCATTTCTTTTGGAGGCCCCTGCACTGGGCTGGTGGTGACTCTGTCCATCATTATTGAGGAGGACAGCTCATCATTGAGGAGTGCAGATGAGGGTGAGTCAGACTTGGACCTGGTTTCAGGTGGCTCTTGGTGTAGCAGGGGAGAGAGGTGTACAGTGATAACTATAATACAGGACGAAAAAGGTCTGAGAGAGGAACAGGTGAAGTGCTGGATTCACAGGATGAGGAAATTACCTTTGACTGGCCAAGAGGTGACAGTGGAGCTGTATGGTGACAGACAAGATGGTTTGGAGGCAGGGAGGCAAAGAGCATGTAAACGGACAGTAGAAAGGCGCAGAGATGCAGGGGTTGACGAGGCTGTTCCATTTCCCCAGACTAGCATGCATATATGAGAGCAGCAGTAGATAAAGCTGCAGAGGCAGTTTGGGGGAGAAGGGGACTCTGAACACCTCTATAATAAATCTTTAAAAAAATTTTAATAGAATAGCAGCATGACTGGAGATACACATTTAGGTATATTAATCAGACATTAGATGGAGTAGAGTGTCAGTCACAGGCTTTGCAATAATTTGGAAGAGTTAGCACAATAAGGTATAGTAGCCATTGAGCTGTTGCCGAAATGGGACCTCTAAGTCTTAGCAGCTACCACATTCCATCAAATCTAGGAAGGCTTTGATTGTATGACACACTTTTATTTTATATACTGGCATGGGGTAGGTGGGATGCTGCCAGTTAATTTTCAGACACAACGAATTATAAGATGTATCCTAATTTTAGAATCGTAATAATGAAGAAATATGTATCATAAAATGAGTGAAATAGAGTAAATTATGAGGGCACAGGGAAAGGATATGCAGGTGAGACAGGGTGCTCAGCGCTGGTGCACTGGGATGACCCTGAGGGATGGGATGGGGAGGGAGGTGGGAGGGGGGTTCAGGATGGGGGACACATGTACACCCATGGCTGATTCATGTCAATATATGGCAAAAACCACCACAGTATTGTAAAGTAATTAGCCTCCAATTAAAATAAATTTTTTTTAAAAAATAAAAGATGTGCAGGAAAGAAAGGAGACATGAGAAAATGAAACAGGGCAGGATGATGAGATCAGAGACACAAGTGGAGAAGTAGACCTCAAAGAGGAGACTGCATCTTCCTCTTCCATGAGATGCAGAGGTGAACGAGCAGTGACTCAGAGACATACAGAAGTTGAGAAGCTAAAAACATTAAACAAATCCTAGTAATCTCCATCTTGGTAAAAGAGGAGGCAAAGTGAAAGTGAAGTCGCTCAGTCGTGTCCCACTCTGCGTGACCCCATTGACTGCAGCCCACCAGGCTCCTCCACCCATGAGATTTTCCAGGCAAGAGCACTGGAGTGGGTGCCAAGGGCATCTGCAAAAAAGAATGACAGTGGTAGGTCTAAGGGCTTGAGACTTAAGCGTGGAAAGGTTTCAGGAAAGAGGAGCATGAAAAATAGAGGATTATAGACGGTTGGCTAGAAGAACAAAAAGCATTCCCATCAGAAACAAAGGGCCTAGTTAAGGTCGAGAAACACAGGGTTATAAAGAAGTCACTTGGCCCTGTTTTATAACTTTGCCCAGGAACTCTTGGTACCCTGATTGAAGGATGGAAGAAAACAAGTGGAAGGTGCTTTCTGCAGGGTGGGAGATTGGCAGGACAGGTATGGTGGAAGGACAGAGAAGCTGAGTAACCAGAATTTCTCCTAAGAGATGCTGTTGTTTGTTTTCTTTTTTCTATTGAAGTATAGTTGAATTACAGTGTTAACTACTACTGTACAACAAAGTGACTCAGTTACACACACACGCATATATGCACACACACACGTTCACTTTCATACCCTTCCTCATTAAGGTTTATTACAGGATATTGAACACAGTGGCCTGTGCTGTACGAAGTCCTTGTGTCTCCATTCTCTGTGTGCCAGTTGCATCTGCTAATCCCCGATCCCCACTCCTCCCCTCCTTCACCCCCTAACCCTTCAACCACTAGTCTATTCTCTGTGTCCCCTGATGCTGTTTGTTTCATAGACAGGTTTATTTGTGTCATATTTTAGATTCCACACTTAAGTGATATTGTATGCTATTTGTCTCTTTTTGACTTACTTGAGTTTGGCTTCCCTTGTGGCTCAGACGGTAAAGAGTCTGCCTGCAATGCAGGAGGCCCAGGTTCGATTCCTGGGTCGGGAAGATCCCCTGGAGAAGGCAATGGCACCCCACTCCAGTACTCTTGCCTAGAAAATCCCATGGATGGAGGAGCCTGGCAGACTACAGTCCAAGGGGTCACAAACAGTCAGACACGACTGAGCGACTTCACTTTCACTTAGTATGATAATCTCTAGTTGTCCGCATGTTGTTGCAAATGCCATTATTTTCGTTTTTTCTTATGACTCCACTTGTCTGTCGATGAACATTTAAGTTGCTTGTCTTCGCTATTGTGGATAGTGCTACTATGAACATAGAGCTGCATGTATCTTTTGAATTATCATCTGGATGTATGCCCAGGAGTGGGCTTCCTGAATCATATGGTATCTCCTAAGAGATACTGGTGCTTCAGCTTGCCATGGAATTCAGGATGAGAAGCGAGATGAGGTCAGAAGAGTGATAGACGAACAGGTTTTTTAAGTTGGGGAAGGGTTTTAAAGGATTCAAGACTAGTGTAAAGAAGAAATTTGAAGAGGTGGAGTAGGTGAGTAGAAAGTTGACTAGGGAATTTCAGAATTTCAGATTTAGATGTGGAGTTCTAAGTCATCTTGAATCTTGAAATGTGCTGTCTTTCTAAAACGCAGCCAGGAGTGTATCTCTGTGCGGTTTTTAAAACCTCTATTTCAAGATGAAATCTTTATTACGTATGGAACATCACAAGGTGGCCCATCCTACTCCTCCAGACTAGCATCTCTCATTTTTTCTTGTGAACCCTGTATTCTAACCACACTGAACTCTTCTCCATGCCCAGAATCATCAAGACTTTAATCTACCTTTTTGCCTTTGCTCATGCTTTTTCCCTTTCATGAAAAGTTGTTCTTTTTCTTTGCTTTGCAAACTCCTATCTTGTCTTCGAGAGGTAACTCAGATGACACTTCCTCTGCCAAGTCTCACGGCAACACTGAGCACACCTTCCTCCGTTCTCCCACCTCCTCTGTTCAGACAGCCTATGGAATCTCATCACAAGAGCAGCGATATGTGTCTCTTCAGTAGATTATGGGCTTCCCTGGTGGCTCAGATGGTAAAAAATCTGCCTGTTGTGCAGGAGACCCAAGTTCAGTTTCTGGGTCAGGAAGATCCCCTGGAGGTAGAAATGGCTACCACTCCAGTATTCTTGCCAGGAGAATTTGATGGACAGAGGAGCCTGGCGGGTTACTAAGAGTTGGATACGACTGAGCAACTGACACTTTCACTTGAGCGACTAACACTTGCACTTCACTTTCAGTAGATTATAAACTCCTTGTGGTTTCTCATTCTCTTCTTGACCCACAGTGGATGCATATAACATTAGATACTTAGTATCTGCTTTTGTTGTCTTTGTTGCTGAATTTTAAATGAATGCGCTGATCCTGTGCTTTTCAAACATTAATGTGCAGTCACATTACCTGGAGATCTTGTTAAAATTCAGATTCTCATTTAGTCCAAGGCAAGATCTGGGATTCCCTTTTCTAACAAGCCCCTGGGTAATGACTGTGCTGTTGGTTAATGGAAACTAATCCAGTGTCTTTGCCCAAATAAAAGCAGAGGTGGAGTTAACATGAAGTCAATAGGAATGTGGAAGTGGAGCAGTGACTTGGAAGAATCCTCAGGATGAACATGGAAGGTCTAAAAATGATAGCAGAAAATCACGTGGAAAGAGATGTGCAAATCCCGGACTGAAGCAGGAGACCGCCGTGTGGGGTGGTGGCTGCACAGCTGCATTGATGGAGTCCTGCCGCTTACATTGTAGAGAAGGAAGGGCTGTTAGCTGACGGCAGCTGCTGTTTCGGGGCTCCAGCGAAGGATGCTCTCCACACGGAGAGGTTGCGGGGCAGAGGAGCTGTACCGCCGAAGGCAGGGCTCACGCGAGGTTAGGGGCCTCCCAACAGAAGAGCACTGTCACCAGTGCAGACAGAGGATGGGGGAAGGGAGGCCCCAAGGAAGTGAGAGGAACTAGGATGTGACAAGGAATCACTTCCTGACCTTACGTTTCCGGGTTCAAAGCACAGATATTCTGCTTTCCTTTTTGAAAACTCATAGGTGACAGAACAAGTAGTACTAATAAGCATTCTGTTTCCACATATAGTGTCACAGGTCTGATAATGCCAAGGATGGGTTCAATAAACCCAGTTTCTTTAAGTACTATTGTACAGAAGTAATATATGCATTTTAGCGTATGGAAAAAGGCAAAAATAAATCTTAAAATGTTTAAATTTCCTACTTATCCCTTTCCCCACGATAAGGTAATCAACCTTGATGTGTACCCTTCCAGCTTTATCCATGCAGATTTTTTATGAGGACGTTTTATTAGAGGATAAGTATATCAATATTCTGATACTTAGTCACTTAGGTTTTTTTTTAATTGGAGGATAATTGCTTTACAATGCTGTGTTGATTTCTGCCGTACAGCAACTAAATCAGCCATAAGTATGCATATGTCCCCTCCCCCCACCCTTTATCCATGCAGATTTAAGTACACATATGCAGGAATTTTTTTTCTCTTTTAGATTTTTATGTTGGAGTATAGCAGATTAACAATGTTGTGACAGTTACAGGTGCACAGCAAAGGGACTCAGCCATATATATATATGTATACACACACATGCATCCATTCTCCCCCAGACTCCCTTCCTATCCAGGCTGCCACGTAACACTGAACAGAGTCCCCTGTGCTATACAGTAGGTCCTTGTTGATTATCCATTTTAAAAACAGCAGTGTGTAGATGTCCATCTCAAGCTTCCTAACTATCCCTTCCCCCACTCTTTGCCCCTGGCAACCGTAAGTTAATTCTTTTTTTTTTTTTTTTTATTTTATTTTATTTTTTTTTCCCTAATTTTATTTTATTTTTAAACTTTACATAATTGTATTAGTTTTGCCAAATATCAAAATGAATCCGCCACAGGTATACATGTGCTCCCCATCCCGAACCCTCCTCCCTCCTCCCTCCCCATACCATCCCTCTGGGCCGTCCCAGTGCACCAGCCCCCAGCATCCAGCATCATGCATCGAACCTGGACTGGCAACTCGTTTCCTACATGATATTTTACATGTTTCATTGCCATTCTCCCAAATCTTCCCACCCTCTCCCTCTCCCACAGAGTCCATAAGACTGTTCTATACATCAGTGTCTCTTTTGCTGTCTCGTACACCGGGTTATTGTTACCATCTTTCTAAATTCCATATATATGCGTTAGTATACTGTATTTATGTTTTTCCTTCTGGCTTACTTCACTCTGTATAATAGGCTCCAGTTTCATCCACCTCATTAGAACTGATTCAAATGTATTCTTTTTAATGGCTGAGTAATACTCCATTGTGTATATGTACCACAGCTTTCTTATCCATTCATCTGCTGATGGACAAGTTAGACAGGAATTTTAAAAATTTCTTAACAGTACTTTTTACAGGCACATTATTCTACAGATTGGTTTTTTTTTCCCCACTTAGGACCACGTCAAGAACATCTCCTCAGGCCAGTGAATAGTTTTTCTAGTCCTTTTTAAATAGCTGTGTATAAATACAGATGTCTCATAACTTGTTCTATCATTCTCCTACTGATGGACAATTGGGTAATTTCCAAGTTTTGCTACTACAAACAAGACACGAAAAGAGTCCTGTCGTCACCAGTGCCTCAGTAACGGAAGTCTGGGATTTCAACCAGCCACCCATATCACAAGTAACGTTTATATCCAGTACATCTTTTATCGAAGCCGAGCAGTGGCTAAACCTGTCGTATCCAATATAGTAGCCACCAGTCACATGTAACTGTTTAAATTTACTAAAATCAAAAATCCACTTCCTCCATCACATCAGCATCATTTCAGGTGCTCAGCAGCCACATGTGAGTAGTGGCTGCCCGGTTGGACAGACTGTTTCTATCCTCATAGGAAATTCCATCAGACAGCCTGGACTAGACATTAATATTACATCCTAGAAAAGGACATCTTTTTCAGTGAGCCTGTGTGTTAAGGAGAGCACATTTCTAAAAGTACAAACTTTGTGTCTTAATTGATTGCCTCTGCAGTTACTTCAATGAGAATCAATACCCAGATGAAGCAAAGAGAGAAGAAATTGCAAATGCTTGCAACGCAGTGATACAGAAGCCAGGTAAGGCAGTGAGCGCGCCTGGCTCTGGGCTGCGCTCGGACCAGCATTTGGGACCTCAGTCTCTTACTCATCCCGGTGGTGCTCTTGGCTCCGTTCCCACCATCCTCCTGTGGATGGTCATTGCTCTGTCTTGTTCACACTGTACTTCTGAGGGGGTGATTACACTACTCCAAATTAGGCTTTATGTGGGAAAGTTCCAGTGAGTGTCCTTGCTTGAGATGCGCAACCTTGAAATTACTAGTTTTAAAGAGTGTATCGATTTCTTTTTCCAAAAATACAGCATAAACATACCAGTTTCAAAATAGTTTGAAAGTTGGCATACTTAATCAAGATTTGTTAATGTAAATATTAAGATAGTTTTGTAAATATTAAGATAGTTTTGTTTTGTAACTGTTGAAAATTGTATAATTCTGTATTTCTGTTTAAAGAAAGAATTCTTTATGGAGCAGACTTCTTCCCATTTCTACATTGGGATGACTTCTTAGCTTGGAGTATTTCCATTCTGAAGTCTAGTTGTTCCTATGCAAGTCAGCAGAGCCCCTGAAACACTCATACGTCGTGTGCTAAAATGTTCTTCCACAGATTATGGTGGTGGTGGTGTTTTTTTTTAAAGCAGAAACCATTCTCAGTGAAGAAGAATTGATCTCCATTTGGCCAGTTAATTGGATTGGCTTAAAGGATACATACCAAAGTATCACTTTTTTATGTTTTAAGTTTTATCACTGTTTTGTGATAATTAAATACTAATTTATTCTCCCTTAGTTAGAAGCCAGACTTCTAACCGTCCAGAACATACACACTCAGCTACGACATCGGTACCCTTACTTCTCACAGGCCAAAGCCCTGGCCCTAACGCTGTACTGGATGGAACTCAGGCTCTTCCTGGAAAGTATTTAACCTCCGTGCATCAAGTGCCTGACCTGTTTTCTGGTCCCACTACCCACTGAGGGCTAAAAGCCAAAACAGAAAACGATGAAGGAGAAGGATGGTTGCCATGTTGGTAACCGTGGTGCTATCCGTAAACCGTCACATTTGACAGCAGTTTGCAACTTGAATTGTGCTGTGTGTTCCAGTGTAGTTACAATACAGATGGGCATAGTGACCTCAGTCTTAAGAAGACATGGAGAGTGGTCCCTGTCAAGACAGCAGGAAACTAGTTTATACAGGGCCTTAAAGATGTAAGGGGACTTCAGCTATCTGGGAATGTGGTAAAGAAACAGATTCATCTGAGTAAATGATGCTAATTAAATGAACCTTTCATGTTACTGTCATATGAACTTTGAACGCTAGCAGGCTGAATCCTTTAATATTTTATGTTGGAATTCATATTGTGTGACTTTCTGAATTGAAGCATTTTGTGTTATTAGAGCTGTCTGTATGTTTATTTATCCATCCTATCCTAAGTTGCTTCAGTCATGTCTGACTCTGTGTGACCCTATGGACTATAGTCTGCCAGGCTCCTCTGTCCATGGGACTTTCCAGCAAGAATACTAGAATGGGTTGCCATGCCCTCCTCCAGGGGATCTTCCCAACCCAGGAACTGAACCCATGCCTCTTGTCTCCTGCATTGGCAGGCGGGTTCTTTACCACTATTTATATGTTTATTCTGGAGAAGGAAATGGCAGCCCACTCCAGTATTCTTGCCTGGAGAATCCCATGGACAGAGGAGCCTGGCAGGCTGTAGTCCATGGGGTCACAAGGGTCGGACAC
Organism: Bos indicus x Bos taurus; assembly: GCF_003369695.1. NCBI lineage: Eukaryota > Metazoa > Chordata > Mammalia > Artiodactyla > Bovidae > Bos > Bos indicus x Bos taurus. Next base: position 9,477,992 of record NC_040083.1, on the reverse strand, counting down.
GACTTAGCGACTAAACTACCACCACCATATGTTTATTCATTCAGTAATTAAATCTATATATAGTACTAGATCATGCTAAAAAAAAATTCTATATCTGTTATTCTGGCAATAAATGCAGTGAAAAGAACATTTGGGGGAAAAAAAGTATTGTCCCTTAAAACTAGCCTCAGATACAGATTTTCTGAATTTTATGGCATGTCTTCACAGGCAAAAAACTGTCAGATCTGGAACGAGTTACCTCCCTGAAAGTATATAATTGGTTTGCTAACAGGCGGAAGGAGATCAAGAGAAGAGCCAATATCGGTAATGTATCCGAGAGGCTGCTGTCTCTCTGAAGGCAGTCCTGGGCCTTGTGTTTAAGAGTGACTTCAGTTTAGAACTGCAGGTCTAAATGAGACTACCGTTTAAGCCTAACAAGAACTGCCCTTATGTTTTTCTTCATTGTATTTTTATAATGTGAAGTTAATATTAATCATACTATTTGTATTGTACTAAGAATGGCATTATTTCTAAACCTCATCATTCTTAATGTGCAGGAATCTGGAATTAGACATGATCTCTGATCAGTTACTCCTGTGGTGCAGATGAAAGCTACCTATGAGGCCTTGAAGGGGGAATGTGACACCCTAAGCCTTTTCATTGTTACCAGGCTATGACCCAGAGGCTAAGAAACAGCTGATTAACAGAATTGGAATAAAAGCATCTTAATATACAGGGAACCTAGTAAAAAGCAAGATTGGAAAAATAAAGCATTTAAGAAACATGAATTGATGAGATCAGGATGGTGGGCTGGTTTTGAGCTTCTTAAATTGTATTTCACTTATAAACTTACTTCTTCATCATGACAATCCTCAAATGCTTTATAGAACCCCAAGACAGGAGAGCCATTTAATTAGCTGGTAAGTATGAAGCACCTACCAGTCAGCCACTCAGATGTACACACGAAGCAGCAGGGGCTCCAGAAGGGCAAATGTGTTGTTCCTCCCCCGACCGCTGTGCCATTGAATTCCACCTGTCTGCAATTGAGAAGAAACAGGACTTAGTCTAGGGTTTTGTTTTAATTGCATTCTTATTTCCTCAATACAGATTCAGTGTTTAGACCTTTATGATATGGTAACAGAAAATTTAGGGATCTGTTTGCTTTTTTCGAAGAAGCAGCAATCCTGGAGAGTCATGGGATAGATGTACAGAGTCCAGGAGGCCACTCCAACAGTGATGACGTGGACGGCAATGACTACTCGGAGCAGGTGAGCCACGGAGCAGGTGCTGCTGGGTACAGAGCGGGTGGGGTCGTATGACAACTCAATTCTGTGGGTGCGCTTTGTCCGGGGTGGGGGGGTGGGGGTGAGCTAAGGTCCCTTCAGCTCTGCTCATGTGTCTAGTTAGATTTTCATATAACTTTAATGTGGTTAAGATTCAGTTGTCCTGTTGAATTTGTGAGAAATCCTTATTCACCCACACGGATTTATTGTCATACAACAGGATACTTGGCAAGTACGCAATGGGGAGGAGGAGGAGGGAAGAAGTTCAGAGGGAGGCAGAGAAGCAGAGAAGGTAGAAGAAGAGAGGAGGATCTGATCCAAACAAGCAAGTTCCACCATCCACCACACACACACTCAATGTCTGAGAGGTGCTAGGGGCTTCGGGCAGCCGCGGCCCTGCCTGAACATGAATCCACCTGCACAGTGGAAGGGCCTACCCGCTTCGGCCCCGTGCCGTGGGAGCCCTTGTGCTGAGACCATGGTCCCTCCAGAGTCTCTGGCACATGGACACACACACACCCTCTCATAAATGCATGTCTGCTCACCTCACCCTGACTTCCTCTTCATTGCTTAAGGGGGAAAATATATTTAATTGTAGCCACTGGATGGAATAATTCAGTAACTAAGAATGTAGGAGTTTTTCCTCACTTAAAGATTTAAATTTTCTAAGGATTTTAAACTCACTCCATTTGGAATGTGAAGAGAATTGTGGTCTCTTCCAGGCACCAGCGGGAACACATTTGCTCTTTCCTGGTCAGTGCACCCTGCTCGGCCAGCTCGTAAACAAGAGTCCACCATGCTCTCCTGTTCACCGTCCTGCAGCTTGAGCGTAGACACTGCCAGAGTCCCTACAGTTCCACGCTGATCCCTGTTTAAACCAAAGAGCAGCCTGTGAGAATGAACAGTGTTGCCTATACTTCCCAAGGCTTTCTCCACACACCTCCCCCCACCAAGAACCCCCAGTCAGAGCTGCACATTTCACTCTAGAGAACGTTCTGGGAGTCTAAGCAGAAATATCCTTGTTAGTTGACCAGTGTAGATGGATCATTTCCATCCTTTTTCCAGAGGCCCTAAGGGCAGCACATACCATGCTTTTTTCCCAGGAAGGGACTTGCCCTTCCCAAAGCTTTCTGCTGCAGAGTCCCCTGAAGATGACAGGTGAGAAACTTCCACCTTATTTGTAACACCAGCTTCAGTGCCTGATGAACACCCTGCGGTGCAGCTTCCTTTACAGCTGTGTTTATCACACAGCAATGTGGAAGGCAAGCTTCACACCTTCCAAGTAAGACACCTGCGCTTCCCTCCCCCAGCTCCTCTTACAGCCGGAGAGCGTAGCCACTTCCGACAGTTACCCTTCTCGCCTGTTGTAACTGAGAATTTGGAGTTTTAGGAGGGTTTTGGCTTATTTTCTACTAAAATGCATTTTTATCCATAAGGTGTTGGTATCTGTAGTTTTGTCTGGTTTTCTCAGCTGAGTAGAGAGATCCTGTGAATTGTAATAATCTGTAAGAGCACCCATCCAGAATGTAAGCTCACTAGTGTGGCCCTCAATCACTAGTGCTATGGTGGTTGCAAACCTGGAATGGTCCGGGTTTGATCATCATCCCCAGCAGTCTTTCTGACAGAAGGAAAAATTCTCAGCCAAAAAAAACACTTTAGTGCTTTTTATCTGCTGAACCATCGAAATGCCAACCAGTAGTCTCTGGACCTGTATCCATTCAGTGTCTACTTAAATACATTTCACCTCTACCCTGTCATGACCCCTCCCACGAATGTTCTGCTTCCCCTTGCCCCAGCATGCTTTTCTGTGAGCTGCCGGATCTCACCAGTCCCTCAATAACATCTGCTTCTTCTTTCTGCACGTCTAGGATGACAGCACTAGCCATAGTGACCACCAAGACCCCATCTCGTTAGCTGTGGAAATGGCAGCAGTCAACCACACTATCTTGGCACTGGCCCGACAAGGAGCCAACGAAATCAAGACAGAGGCCCTGGATGACGACTGATGAGGGAGGGCTGAACGCAAGAAGTTATCTTAGTTTAGACGTAGCACCTTAGCAGACTTTCCTCGGTCCTTAACATGTGTTCTTACAGTATAACTTGCAGTTTCTTGTATGTCAGTTAGCCCTTAGGGTCTTGTTCTGTGAAGATGGCATGGTGCCCTCAGCCTTTGCATATACTCTCTCAGTATTAATTCCCAGTAACTAATAACCAACCAACCAACCAAACTTCCCTCTCCCAGCCCCCGAGGCTAGAAAATCTTGCTGCTCTGTCTTAGCATTCCAAGAAAGTGCTTCCAGGTATTTAGCTAGCCCTCAGTTCTCAAATAGTAGGCTCCGTGTAAAACCTTGGGTACCTTTAGACTCCTGTAACACTAGTCTCTACCCCTCTTCCTTCCCCAAGACTGGTAGGATGCAAGCTGAGGTAGTGTGGCCAAGATTGACAGACGCCATTTGGGGAGTGTCCGCAGAGTAAAAGGAACACTAGAAACCCCCCCCTCCACGTGGGAATAATTGATTTCCAGCTGCAATAAGCCGTGCCTCATAATAGTCACACCGTGGCTAGATTATACTTCTTTGGGTGCTGTGCTAAGACAGTGGAAAAACTCGATCTCAGATTTTGGTTGATGTTAACATGCCTGACACAGACATCCTTTGCTCTCACAAGCTGTGTGACTGAGTAGATAAAATACTGCCTTCTGCCTTTGGGACCATGATTAAACAGAAAAATGACAACAAAAAAAAAAGTTAAAAAAAAAAACCCACAAAACCCAGCTTGAGAGCATTGGGAAAAACCATGAGCCGAAGGTGTAATGATGGTGGGTGTTATTAGAACCACTGTACAGTGCGTGGCGCAGGCACGCCCACCGGGAAGGTGCCGGAAGTCACGCGGAAGCGGCTCTGCCTCCTGTCTGTGTCCCCTTTCCTTGCTACCAAAAACACAGAAAGGTGATTCGAGGATGGAGCTAAGGCCAACAGTGAGTGAACGAACATCCAGTCCCTGTAGCCATTAAACTGAAGCCCCCTCAACATGAGAGGTTGGTAGAGGACTCTGTAGTGGGATTATGCCTGCTGACTGTCACAAGCGCAAATGCTTTCCTAAATAGGAGCAGAAAAAAGCAGGGGACATTTGCAATTTCTGTGGCGGGTCTGGGAGATATGACTTGCTTTGGTGTTCTCTTTACTCTGTCCTTGTAGAGGTGTGAAAAGCTATATTGCTACAGGCAATTTATTTAATAATTGGAAGCCATATTGATAATGGATGTGGTAATATTTGTAAAGTTTAATCTACTTTAAGCAGCAGTAACTAATGGAATTTTTTTCCTTGATCACATATGTAGCACTTTTGTTACTTTTTAAAGATATTTATATTTGATAAATCTTTTTTTCATTTTGAGAACTCAAAATACCAAACAGTGAACTTGCGTTAGAAAAGTCACCCTGTGATCACCTTGTCATCCAGTAGCGAAATGATGAACTACTCATGCATCCAAGAATATTACATCTGCCGGCCTCGTATGAAAATGATCTCTTGGCATCTCGATTAAAGGACACAGTGTCACGGTGCGTAAGAGGAACAGCCTCCAGTGTAGGCTGCGTCTGAAAGAGGCACGGCCGCTCTGTATTTCCTGCCTCGCTCCACCTCTGTGAACAACAAAACCTTGTTTAAAGGGGAATATGCAGAGGGCTGGCTCTTAAGCAAGGTTTCGTCTGTCTGTCCGTCACCTGTAAATGATTTGTAAGATTGAAGGAGGGGGTATTTCCTGACCTCTTCACCCTTCCTCACCCACCAAATGTTTTCAACTTAAAACGATTGAGAGAGAGAGAGAATGACTGGCCTTCCTGTTTTCCCTTCCTCATCAGTGAGATTCTGAGTATCCGCCAGCTTCTGGCTGGTCTCGCTCCACCTAAGGCACCTGCTGATGCGCTCGCCTCCGTGTCTGTCCATCCTGCTTATGTCAGTGTGAGGAGGCCTTTGGGAGGCATGGAGGTGCTGCCTCTGTGGGTCCGTGACTTTATAGAGCTACAGGCAGGACCTGCTCTTGTCCTAGGATTTCAGGGGGAAAATGTATATATATTTTTTCCAGCTTCCCAGAATTGAAGTAAAGTGGAGTAGTCTTTTTCTGTTTCACTGTATTACTTGAACCAACAAATTCAAGAGTAGCATTTGTTGTTCTCAGGAATGACCCGCCCTCCCCCACCCCCCACATTCATCTTCTTCTTGGTGTGTTTGACTTTTTATTGCAATTAGACTGTGTTAGCTTTCTTTCTTTTGATATTATTTAGAAAAAATATAACGTGTCTATCTTTCCATCTCGGTGGAATTTTTGTCTACTTACTTTCAGTTAAATCAGAAAGAAGGAGAGAGAAAAATATACTGTCTGACAAGCTGCATCCATGATTTATTGTAAGGAGATTATTATAATTGATAGCTTCTTTATGATGGGATTGCTAGTATCATCTGTTCTTGCTGGTTCCTTTTAAAGAAACAGACTCAAACTATAAAGGCAGCTGCAGTTTCTAAAGAAACAGAGTGATTTCCAGAGAAGAGCCAAAAGGTTTCAGTGTTTTAAGACCTTTCAGGAAGGAAAGAAAGCTTCGGAGAATAAAGGTGAGTATCCGTGAAGGGAGTACCAGGTGCTACCCAGAAATCTGGAAAAAGTGAAAGAAGGTGTTTGCCAGGCAGGGTAGCAGCTCCTTGGGTTCAGTAGGAGCAAGAGGAAGGAGCCTTCACCCCTTTCATTAAAGACAACTGCCGGTCTGCTCTTAACTGCCACTGCCATATGTTTAACTTCAGCTTCCTCACCAAGAGTGAAAATTTAGTTCTTTGGGTCTTCAGTTTAAATCTACTATAGGTTTTCGGTCATCAGCTTTAACTCCGCTGTCTTCTCTGGGCTACCTTAGTTCTTACCATGGCATGTGGAGTTGCCATTAATGAGTAATATCTTTGGGGAGTAAATTTTTTTCTTCAGCTTTTTCAGGTTTAAAGGGTGGTATTAAAATAGAAACCCTAAGTTGCTCTCTGAAGGGAAGATAGACTCTTTGAAAACAATCCCACTGTGTGCTTGTGGCTTTTCTGTCCTCTTTTCTCACTTCCTGCTGTACATTTTTCAGGCCCCAGAGGACTGTTTCAGGGGCTGCTGCTTCCCAGGTGAGGAACCCTTGCAAGCAGTTCCAGGTAACTTATTTTTTTTTTAAGACGCTTTCATTGAATTACTGCAGTCAGATGCGTAAACTTCCTCCCCTTCTTAAAACAGAGCCTTACAGAGGAAACTTTGAAAGGTGGACCATCCTAATGCCATTTTTGCATTAAATGAGAACCTTAACACCAGATCAAGGCCAGTTGGTACCAAGTAAACAGTGTGGTTTATTTCAGAAGGGTTTGTAAGGCTGGAGTAAAGCTTAGGGCAGTTTTCTTCATAATCTCGGTCCTCTGAGTGTTAGCTTTTGAGTATTAGAGGAGTGTGGTTAGCTTCTCCCACCTTCGGGGTCTGTAAAGTTCCCACAGTCTGGTGTTTGGCGGGGTAGATCTTCCCCACATCCCCATTGTCTTTCATAGGAAGACCACTTAAGTCCAATCGAGGAGATGGGAGAGTCCGTACCCAGGCCTATAGGGTTGCAGCAGTCTGTGACCAGCAGCTCCTCTATCCAGATGGCCAGGTATGTCTTTACCTCAAAAGGGACAACTCATGAAGAGCTAGCGACAGAGTTGTTTCAATTCTCCCTGTTTGGCCTTTGTACAATTTCAACTAGCAGGTATAAGAAAATCGTCTTTCATTTCATCAGAAATCTACAGGCACATCCTCTCTGTCTGTGGTTAACTCCTCTTCTCTTTGGGCTCCAAACCAAGGCCTCCTCTCGAGCTGACTTCCTGCTGGAATTTTCTCATCTTCTGCAGCAGGCAGAGTAGGGGGTGTGGTCCATCTCGTCACACAGGAGAAGGAGTGTTTACTCCTTCCTGTCTTGCAGCTCTGCTTTTTGACTAGCTACTTATTCCAGTGACCAGCCATTCTCTCTGCCCACCCAGTGGGAATAATCCCTTTTTTCATAAATGAGCCCCGACCCCCGTCCTAAAAATGTGAATATCAAGTCCTTCTCTCTCTTTGGTCTTAAGAACAATTTGGGTAGAAGCAGTCTTCCCATGCAACTATGACTCTGCCTTTTAAAATTGCTTTTTGTTTTTGTTGTCAGAGAACCACCAGAAGATTTTTTTCCCCAGTGAGTCTCAACAGATTCTTAGGCAATAATTTCTCTTGTTGATGACTTTGTGCACAGTCGTGCGCGCTCTGCATTGAATAGCCTGACCCTCTACTTGTGCATTGGTTTTCTGTGCTAACCTGTCTGTGATTTAAATCTTAGGTCAGAGTGGTGATAGAGTTTGTCATTTTGTTGTTGTGATTACATTAGTGTTTTACTACTGTATTCATTGGGGCTGCGTTGAGACCAGCCAAGTCCATTTATAGCTTTACTGAGCCGCATTTGTTTGTCAGGATTTCCCAAGTGAAAGTTGGGCGCACTGACCAGCTCCTGCTGGTGGTATCTGTTTAGGGGTGGGATGCGGGGTGGGGGGAGGAGTTACAGAAAACATTCCTTTTTGTGTGTTCTCTAAATAACAAGGGTGTTTACTCAGGATTTGGGGATCAGTTGTTCAGTTCGGTCGCTCAGTCGTGTCCAACTCTTTGACCCCATGAATTGCAGCACGCCAGGCCTCCCTGTCCATCACCAACTCCCACGTTCACTCCAACTCATGTCCTTCGAGTTGGTGATGCCATCCAGCCATCTCATCCTCTGTCGTCCCCTTCTCCTCCTGCCCCCAATCCCTCCCAGCATCAGAGTCTTTTCCAGTGAGTCAACTCTTCGCATGAGGTGGCCAAAGTACTGGAGTTTCAGCTTTAGCAGCATTCCTTCCAAAGAAATCTCAGGGCTGATCTCCTTCAAAATGGACTGGTTGGATCTCCCTGCAGTCCAAGGGACTCTCAAGGGTCTTCTCCAACACCACAGTTCAAAAGCATCAATTCTTCGGTGCTCAGCCTTCTTCACAGTCCAACTTTCATATCCACACATGACCACAGGAAAAACCATAGCCTTGACTAGACAGACCTTTGTTGGCAAAGTAATGTCTCTGCTTTTCAATATGCTGTCTAGGTTGGTCATAACTTTCCTTCCGAGGAGTAAGCGTCTTTTAATTTCATGGCTGCAGTCACCATCTGCAGTGATTTTGGAGCCCCAGAAAATAAAGTCTGACACTGTTTCCCCGTCTATTTCCCATGCGGTGATGTTAGCCACATTAAGTTTGGCAAACTGAGTTATGTGCTCTGGAAACCCTCTTTTTCCTGGTCTCCATACTGTCTAGTTGACCATTACCCGCTAATACCTAAGGTACCCAGTTGAGAGCAGAAGGGTTTACCTGCAAGGCAGCAATGAGTGCCCAGGCTCTCCTGAGGGAAAGTTTCCCCAGAGCTGAGGGGGCCCTTCCTTTTCTAGTCCTGTGGTCTCCTTCACTATATGCTTCTCTTCCCAAAAGAATGCTAATCACTTTAGAGAAAAGATCTCCTTATCCCTCTTAAGAGAAACTGCGAACCCCCCGCGCTCAGGTGGTGGGTTTCTAAACGCATCAAGCCCACAAGCCCATCTTCCCCCACAGAAACCCCCTCACAAACCAGCCATACAAGAGGCCGTTCTTCATGCTCGCTGGCTATCCATGCCAGCTGCTCATCTTGCCATCTCAGAGGCTGACTTGCTACACGCTTATAAATTGAGAACTTTCCATATCAGCTGCATTCCTCCTCCTCAGTGGGGAGGAAAAACAGCAGCAGAAGGAAAGCTAACAACCTGAGAAATCTAGGTTTCTATAATAATGCTTTTCTTTTCTAATCAAGAGGGGAATAAATGTAGGAGAGAAGAGAGGGAAAATCTGGCTGCACCCGAGGACCCTACATCCTGTGCTCACCCAGAGACCTCGAGGACTCTGGTAGGCACCCTGGGAGTGCAGGCATGTCCGTCCTGGACTTAGTTACCTCGTTCTTTCCGTGACACCTGGGGCCAAGCAGCGAGCAGAACTAAATCTAGTTCATTCCATTCAAGTGAACTCAGTTCACCACCTGCATTTCACACCCACTGACTCACTAGCCAGCTCCCAAACACCAAGCAGAAGGGCACTTTGGCGGGGCCTCTGCCCTTGTCTCCTGGCATCCCATTTACTTGGAGAGCTCTGGGAGCCGTTTGCCCTCATCTGGACAGCAGTGTTGTGCCCGCCAGTGGGTGTGGGGGCAGCAGTGGGACAGGGACACCAGCCTCAACTGGCGCTTCAGACACCTCGGGATACCGGCTCCCTTGATTCTGTTCTCATTTTCTCTCTCTTAAATAAAAATGGCTCTCTACAGCCATAATTAACTCTCAAATTCACATTGGTGTGCTGTGATCAAATGAAGGTTTGCCTGAATCCTTTCAAAGTGTAACCATGGTAATTGAGGGGGGTGGAGAAGAGTGAATATATAAAAATATAATGACAATTGTTCTGAATGACTGAGTGTCCTCCTGACATGTAATTAGCTGTTTTAGCAAGATGTAGATTGGCATGGTCATAATTAAAAGGATTTCTGTCCTTTATGTGACTGGAGATGGCAGATCTCCCGTTCCCTGTTCCCTTTGAGCTCTAATGCTCCCTGGAACGGTTGGAACAGTAACTCAGTAAACTGAAATAATGACATAGTGTTTGCGTCCGCGCCGAAGTGAAAGGAAAGGATTTGGAGTGATTTCAGCTCCCAAATGGAAGCCTTTGATTAGTGCTCCCCAGTTGACTTCTAAGTCGCACTAAACCTCTCCCTCACATCCGGTCTCGGCCTGCTCCATCTTTGGGATTCTGACTCAAGTTTCTGCCGAACAGAGTCTACCACCGCGGCGCCTCCAGGCCACTCTGTCCCACGTGCTGACCAGCTCAGGTGCAGCGTTGGCCTTACCTGAGGCTTCCTGCTTAACAGACTGCGGAGAATTCTCCATTTCTCCGAGGTCTCCATTGCTGTCACCATCAGAACATGTTTTTCAGACAAGAGCTTGCACTTGAGCTAAATGAGATTTTCATAACCTAGGGCAGAAGACATGGCATGAACACACTTGAATGAACCAAAACGTAAAGCACGATGCGGCCTGAGTGGAGTGCTGGTGTCTGCAGTGTCCCACCACTGCCGCAGGGTAGGGCCTGTCTGAGTCTCACCCAGGTCTGCTCACGTCACTGGCGGTTCCCAGCTTCCTCGTGTCAGCAGCCTCTGGTTCTCCAACTTTCCCCCCTTGTACTGCCATGTCAGTGGGATTGTCCCCCGGCCCTTCCCCACCCACCTCGTCCCTTTGAACACCATGGGGTCTTGACACCGTACACAGCTTCCTGCCCACAGAGCCCGCATTCTCACCTGGAGGCCTCAGGCTGGACGGGAGCCGCCGCCTCGCTCTCTGAATGGGCCTCGTTTGGTTTCCCCGTCACTTCAGTTGCGCGATGCGGAGTGAGTCTACGTGAAGACCAGCACCAGCAGAGTGCCAGGGGCCCCTCACAAGCTGCTTCACCAGAGGCTCCTGACCACGCTGGTGAGCCTGGCCCCTAAGCCCTTTCTTCTTCAGGCCTGGATACTCCAGGGCGGGGCAGCAGCCACCCTAGAAAAAACACAGCTCTTGTTTTTGTTCACAGTTTGCTGCTGACCCTTGTGCAGCAGCCTTGCCCCCTCATAGGAGAGGGACTCCTCCTCCAAACATTAAATGTCAGTTCCATCAAAGGGCTGAGGTAAGCTGCTGCTTCATAACCGTCCTCCCCCTTCATTCCCAAACACAGACACACACAATCGGGATAGTTGCTGCCTTGGGGTTCTTCCCCCGCCCCTCAAAATACTTACAGTCCAGTGTACAGCAGTCAGGGAAGATAATGCCACAAGAGGTTCTTCCTCAGAGCCTCTTCTCCTACAAGATCAGAAGCAACTGACCCCTGCTTCCCCATCCATGCACAGCCATGGTGCCTCTCTGGGGATCCCCGCCATCTTCTGACGGTTGGAATGGTTGCAGGTTTATGAAGGCCAGAGTATTGCATCTTGTCTTCCCAACTGCTAAGTGTCTCCATTGGAACAGAGAATCCGTTTTAAGATTAGCGATTCAGAGAACTGACCAGCTGAGTCTATGATTTGTGAGCCATGCATTCAGCCAGCGAGCAGAACATTCTGATTATCTGCTTACATTCAAAGAAAATAGAACTATCACTGCACTTAAAACCTTCCAACACAGTCTTACTATTTTAGGGATCAAAGTCTTAGATGTGCTGCTTAAAGGATGGTTCTACTTAAAAAGAACTGGAGCTGGTGAGACATTTCCCTACCCAGATGCTTCCAGAAGCCACTCTGGTGATTCAGGAAACCCTTCACCACCCCAGCCCCCACTAAAAAGAAAGTAAAGCCAACTTAACAAAATCAGTGAAAACATAGATAGTGCTTATCCCTGAATATGTATTTTTGGGAATAAAACACCAGAAGTACCAGAGTACAAGCCGCCGTCCTAAATTGTCATAAACGCTCAGACCACCCAAGCATCTGAAGTGCGTAGTAGCTGCTGCCGTGCACTAGCCTGTCCCGTGTGCCTGGCGCTGTGCTGAGTGTGTTCACTGTCTCGTTTATTCTTGGAGCAGTAGCCCCTGCGTGGAGTCAAGTAAACTCTCTAGGTGCTGCTTTCATTTTAGTAGGAAGATAGCAGGATGTCCTGGAGAAGGCAATGGCACCCCACTCCAGTACTTTTGCCTGGAAAATCCCATGGATGGAGGATCCTGGCAGGCTGCAGTCCACGGGGTCGCTAAGAGTCGGACACGACTGAGCGACTTCCCTTTCACTTTTCACTTTCCTGCATTGGAGAAGGAAATGGCAACCCACTCCAGTGCTCTTGCCTGGAGAATCCCAGGGACGGGGGAGCCTGGCGGGCTCCCGTCTGTGGGGTCACACAGAGTCGGACATGACTGAAGTGTCTTAGCAGCAGCAGCAGAACGTCCACCTGGCCTTGTTGATGAATTCTCTGCACTCCATCTGCTCCTCTTTCGCAGGCAGGGCAGGCTGGTGCCCGCTGTTGCCATCATTTCTTTGCCGACACGGGATAGCGTCACCATGATGATCTGGACACCAGGTCACCCCTCTTTGGCTCTCCTTGGTACCTCTCCTCTGCCACTCGTGGTGATGGGCACACAGTGGCACTTGGCACCCGTGGCATAAGCCCTCGTTTCAAGTCCACTGTCCCATCTCCACCTCTAGGAGGTGGATGTGAAGGTCTTGCCCTTTGCTGGGAAGGAAGGTCTTGGCTCTGTTTTCTGGGGGGGAACCTGAATGTCCCAGCTCTCGGGTGTGGCTGCACTTTGTGGAGGCAGAGTATCCAAGGTCACTCTTCCTGTTCTCTCTCTATTCTGAGCATCTTTTCAGTGCCTGTGTTTGGGAGGTTCGCTAAGCCATTCCAACTCACTCTGCCGTGCCCTCCACCATAGTCGCAAGAGGTAGTGGGGCTGGGCCAGTGCTGGGTCAGTGTCTGCTCCGCCGTGGGCTCTCTGGCAGCCAGAGCTTTCTGATAACCATGGTTCAGCCCAGGGGCCAGCTGCCTGGATGTTCGTGTGTCACCTCAGTGACTGTTGTCAGGGACATGGGCTCCAAGGTGGCCTGAGGACTTCAACTTGACTAAAATTCACGTCCCTCCTTCCCCTCTGCTCGAGCTCTTTGCCTCCCAAAGTGGATGGTTCTCCAGGGGCCAGCTCTGTCACCTCTCTTCAGCCGCTTAGTCCCACCCTCAGGAGACGTGAGAGACTCGGGTTCGATCCCTGGGTTGAGAAGATCCCCTGGAGAAGGAAATGGCAACCCACTTCATTATTCTTGCTTGGAGAATCCCATGGACAGAGGAGCCTGGTGGGCTCAGTCCATGGGGTCGCACAGAGTCGGACATGACTGAGTAGCACTTTCATGCATTATTGAAGCCCCCGAGAGTAGAAGCCACACCAGGAGCAACGCCTCACTGGGAGTGGCCCCGGGAGAGGGTCTCCAGATGGACAAGAGGGCTCGGTGGTCCCTGGGATTGGCACCTTGTTTCACTAGCTGGGTTGTGACTCCCTGCCAAATAAGCCCACCCTTAGAGTGAAGGGAAGAAGGTACTGGTCCTGACTTGACGTCTCTGGGGGTGGGGGGTGGGGGTTGGGGGCAGTGAAATGTGAAAAGGGAGACGTGGACTCTCCCTGAGGAAGGCGAGTGTGACTCACCAGTTGGTGTGCACGCCGAGCTGGTCACAGCACACAGTTCCTAATGTCCCGGCGCTTCCAAGTCGGGTCTGACGTCATTCAGGCTTCCGTGGAGCAGGGACACCTCCTGCTTTACTGGAACCATGAGCCCTGCAAAAAGTGGTGAGGGTGATTTTTCCAATTCATCATTCATTGAAGCAGTTAAACTGGAAATAGAACATTAGTGCTGTGTTAAGGTAAACAGCAGCCCGTCTAGTGGTATTACCATGAAGTCTCTAGTTTTTAATGTCAGATCCGTGGGAGACGGGCAGTACATGTTAGCGATGGACTGAACGGAGGTGAGAGAGCTCAGGCGTGGGCTGCTGTCAGGAGCAGGAGTGTTAGTCATTTGCCTTGAGAAACACATCTCAGTATTGTTAGTGAATCCCTTAATCATGCATCTCTGAAAATGGGCACCACAAAACCAAAGTTAATGGGGGCAGGGGGCGGCGGCACTCTGGCAAGGCTGCTCTCGATAGTGTGCCGGTTCTCCTCGGATGCTCCTCTCAAAAGGGTCTCTCCTCTGCCTAATAGTTTTACTCACACTGGTCATAGAAGGCAAGTCCGTGCAGCCCACGCCCCCCCCTAGCCCTCTGGCCCTCGGCCTGCCCCTGCATATGTTCTGCCCACCTTGGGTTCACCCACTGTCCCCACCAGAAGATGCCAAGAACATCCTCGCCGCCTCCCTGGAAGAGCCCACAGCCTTCTCTGACCCCCTGGGCTCCCCTCCCTCCCACGGCCACTCTGGGTACACAGTACCTTCCGAGGGTCAGTTTCTCTTTGTTTTTTAAGTGCCTGCACAAGGTGCAGACCTCTGGGACCTGCCAGAGAGTCGGCCTGTGCCCTGCCCTTCCCTCCCCGACCCTGCACTGGGCCCCTGGGGGGTCTGTGGCAGCTGCCCCCTGCCAGGGTCCCCGGGCTCCACAGGCAGGACAATCCAAAGGTGAGCGCGGGTGTGGTGTTTGAGGCTGGCTGTGTCACTCTCGCCTGTGCTGCTGCGGTCACAGTCACAGACTGTGAAGGCGCCTGCTTAGCTAGCGAGTGAGGAGAGTGGAAGTGGGGCAGCCGCCGCAGGTGCATCAGACCCAAGAGGGCAAAGAATCAGAGTTAAGACCAGGATGACTCACCTGCTGGTCACTGGAACCCTGGCTGCCTGGCTCATCCTGTTCTGTCTGTGGGATTGAGGTGTCTGCCCACAAGGGCCGAGGAAAGCCGTCACCAGTAGGGCGAAACGAGATCAGAAGTGCGCCTTTGAAGATGACTGTGAGAGTATTCGTTTGTTTCTCTTTTAAAGTACGTGGAGTCTGAGCTGAATTCGGGGCCTTGGCCACGTGGCAGGTGGACGAGGGTTCTCCTGGGACCGCGCTGTTGACATCAAGGCACTGAGCTGTGCTTGGATGGGGGCTGGTGCGCTCCAAGGTTTTGCAGAATGGGACAGTCCATACCCAGGCACTTTATTTTCATGAATAATGCAGGCTTTTCGTTCAGACAGTGGAATAACCCACACGCTGGGCCTTCCCATTTAACACGTATGGCGTTTGCCGGAGGAACTGTGAGCAAGTGGCACGAGGGGGTTTGACGGAGGCAGTGGGTGGGCAAGTCTGCCGTGGGGCGGCCACGCACAGGCCCCTGGTTCTCCAGGTGCCGGGTCCAGGTTCCGCCAGCGCCGGTCGGCTCCCTGGGTTGTAGCTGTGGCTGAACTGGGGGAGAGGCTGGTTTCTCTCAGCTCACCTGCATGTGGGCTCTGGGTCGCCGGGCACTGGGTGATGGTTTGTTCCGTCTTCCTGGGCATTCGTTGCAGGGATGGGAGCTACTGGTGCAGCGAATTCTAAAGTGGAACGTGAGTTGACGATGGTCATTTGATCAGATGCCTCGGGACTGCCCGAAAGTGTTTAGCATCCACCAAATAGTCGAGTACCTGTGACAGGCCGGGGGGCCCTGCCCAGCGGGGGCGGGTGTTGCAGGGCACATCACCCCTCTGCCCCTGCTGCCACGTCCTAGTCTTCGTGTTTCCCTCTGGCGTCTCTGGGTCTCTGTCCCCACCTTGTGCACCATGCGTCCCTGAGGGGAGTCGCACCTGTGTCTTGAGTCTGCTGTAAGGTGTTCAGTCTACCTCAAGGGGGTCGTCATGGTCAGCTCTGTCCCATAGCAGTCCTTCCCACGTCGCCACACACACTGGAATGTATATCTGCCCTGGCCCCGGCCCACCTTCGTCAGTCACCCTCCTGACCCCATCTCTTCCTCTGTCACCACAAACTCCTAGTGCAAATTGGATGCTGCTTTAAATGTGAAAACAATTGTTCAAAAGCTATGAAACCTGAATGAAAGCTAAAGCTGAATTTATAAGCCTTGTTGCATATGAGCCAAAAGTGCAAAAAGCTCTATATAATGAACTAACCTGCCACTCGTATAAATATAAATATATATAAATATATTAAAATCAGACTGTTCTACAAAATTGTGTATTTGTATTTTTGTGTACGTACAATTTTCTGCTAAGCAGAAGGAGGATGTAGTATAGGAAGCTGTGAGAAGAGATTCGGTTTAATCCTGTTTCTTTGTTACTTATTTTTGTTAACATCAGATGATGCCTGTCTTTGTCTCACGTGTATGACACTGTTTGGAAATCTGCAGTATCTCTCTTCCTTAGGGCCACTGTCCTCTAGAGAATGAAGCCTGGGTGGAGAGCGCCGTCCTGGGCACCGGACGTGGGGCGGTGGCCCAGGTTGCCCGGGCGCCACTGGGGGCCCTGAGGTGGGACTGCAGGAACCAGAACTCCCCTTTCTAGAAATCAGCTTCCAAAACAGGACTGTCAGCGCTAAGGCAGACTCCCCACCGGGAGGGGGCGCGCACGAGGGCCAGAAGGTCGCCCAGAAAGCCAGCCTGGCTCCCTGGGCTCTGGCCCCTCTCCCACCTAGCTGCTGCCTTTTTCAGATCAGGTTACCAAATGCCTCCCCTCTGCCGAGCTGCTGGCGCTTCATCCCCCAGACCTCCAGCCCCAGCTCCCTGGAGGGTCTCAGAACCCACCTTCCCGGTGCTAACACACGAGAGGCAGTAGTGCGGCTGCCAGCAGGGGCCAGAAACGAGCGTCAGACTGGCTCTGCGTGCCCCGGACAGCCGGCCTTCCCCCGACAGAAGCCCCAGGCCTGGGCCTGCCCCCACTCCCGCCCACCTCTCAGCGTGCTCCCACCAGCCAGCACCTCCCCAACCCTGACGTGAACCTTCTCTAGGGAGAGTGATACTGCACCTTCGCCTGTGGGACTCATATTTATAACAATGTGTGATGACTGTAGCAAACAGCCCTTGTTTCTGGATGTACATGGTCCGAGAAACAAGCGCTCTCTTGTATTGATTAAAATAGTTCCGATGAGTCCTGTATCCTTGTATCTCCTATTCTGGATTAGTGCCTTTTGGACAGTAGACTGTTCTGTAATTAAAATGTAGTATACTGCTTTTTTGTACAGTTTTGTTTTAATAAAACTTTTTTTTAATTTGTGTTTATTTTAGTATTGTACCTATTAGAGAATAAAATGTATAACTGAACAAAGGCTGGCCGGGATTTCTTTGAGTAAGAACAGTCATTTGGGAAGTGCCCAACCCTTCTGTCTTGAACATCGGTCCCTTCATGCTTTAAGAACAGTCTAGCATCCCAGAGACAGATCGCTGGGAAGGGGTTCAGGGGATGATCAGGCATCTCCTGGTTGAGGGAATGTCTGCCGGGAATCTGGCCCCTGCTGCCTCCAGCCTGCGCTCCCTTCATGTCTGCCTGAATTTCCCAGGAGAAGCCGTGCCTTCCCGTAGCTTCCCCTCTGTGGTCCCCTCAACACAGGCCCCACGCCCACGTCCTGAAATCACTAGGATGCCAGCAGCTGCTCTTCCCCGAGGCCCACAGCCCTTACTTTGCCGAGCCGCACCCTCAGCACCTCGCTTTCCTATGGAAGCCCTCTTTCCTGGGGCTTCACCTTCAACGTGAGAGAAAGCTGAAGCTTTGTTCCCTGCGTTTCTTTAAGGCGTCTAATGGTCGAGAGCAAATTCTTAAGCAGGACCGAAGGACCAGGTGCCCAAGCTCCCATCTCACCTGACAGGTTTACCAACCCCTTCTCAGAAAAGGGAGCCGGGGTTCATCTTCTCACACATGGTGTCTCCAAGCTTTAGGCTGCCAGTAGAGAGATGAGCAGGCTTGCGGAGGAGGGCGATTCCAGGCCACCGCCACCCCATGCTGCTCCTGTTTGGGCCAGAACTGCTCCTTCCGGTTGTGCCCACAGCATCCCATCCCTGCGCCTCCATCTAGGGTCCTCCAAACACATTTGCCTGGAGGGAACCTCCTCCGCCCCCCAGAGCTCCAGGGCCCCCGGCTGGTGGGCACCACGCTCTAGTTCATGACCACGGGGCTCGTCCGGCAACACGAGGCCCAGTGCAGGACGGCACGAGCTGTTCCGAGTGACCCAGCGAGTGAGCAAACGGACACAATGTGACACCCCCACTGGCACCATCTTAGGGTCTGAGCGACTAGAAACCCCACAGCCTCAGGCAAAGGAGATCTCATTGAGTTGCAAGAGAGTAAGTAGCCGCTCAAAAAACGAGATTTATCCTAGGAGCTAGATCCATCTGAGACGCTTGCCTCGGAGCAGGATAGCTCCTGGCTGCCAAATTTCTGTCATTATTTGGCAGCGCTTATCTCTGAGAACAAGTCCTGGGCGCTTATGAATATAAACAAGTCCCACCAGGACGTGCTCTGACTGCTGGCCACCTCCCCGTCAGCCCTCCCGGCGGCTGTGGCCCTTACATATGCAAGTACATTTTATCTCAGGCGAGGCGCTGGCAGAGTGACTCACCGATGTGGGGCCACCAGCGTGCTGGGCTGACCACGTCCTCGCGGGGAGGGCGGGACCCTGAGGCCACCTCAGAAGGCCTGCTCCTCTCCCCAGTGCTGTTTGGGTCCTCGCTGGGTGCCACGTCCTGAGGATGCTGGCGTGAGGCAAGCAGGACCCAAAAATTTGCCATCAGTTTCCACAACCTGTGGAGATGGGACCTGCTGGCGCCCACAGCCTTAATCCTCCTCCCCCAAACCCCTTGCTGCGGAGGCTTTGAAGGTCCGCTCACCTGTGCAGCAGTGCAAGGAAGCCCTGCTCCCTGACTGCGGCATCTGACGGGGTGCGGCACGCAGATCCAGGGGGACACAAGCCGAGGCCCAGAGCCGGGACATGCCTGCTCCCAAAAGTGGCCTTCCACTGAGTTAGCCCAGAAGCTCCAAGTCTAAGGTCATCAGGAAGTTTCTGTTGGTCCTTGGCTCCTGAAAGATATCTCAACCGACAGGCCACAAAACCACATACGTGACAAAGACCGCTGGGCCTGGGGGTGTGCGCTCAGGGGACCTGCTTCTGCCCTGAGCCTCCCCTCTTCCAGTCTCCATGCTGAAAAGGCCAGCCCCATCACTCAGAACCAGGCCACCCCAGCCCCTGGGGGACAGTCTGGAATGAGCCCAAACACCCCTGCCTTGGTGGGGAGAGGGGAAAGCAACAGGAAGACCACAGACGCAGGCAGGAGATCATCTGGTTTTATTTAGAGGCTGTTGGTCATATGGTGGGAAGGCATATAAGGTACAAAATTACAGACGTTTAGTTCACTATACAATACAAATCATTAAGTCTTTACAGGTCACTACAGAGTCTTTGGATTTTTCTTAACTCCCATTTCACGTGTAGGAAATCAACAATCCCCCAATCAAAGTCACTTCCTTGTGTGAACCCATCGTATTTACAGAACTCCACACGAACAAAGGCTCCAAAATGCCCCCGACACGATTAACGAGCAGCACGCAGAAGGACGAAGGGTTCCTCCGAGAAGGGTGCACACAGGAAAATGGGGGTGGGGTCTCAGGCTGCACAACCTGTCCTGGAGGTGAGGAGTAACAGACAGACAGACAGACGGAGTGGTGACCCTGGGAGCTAGAGAGGTTGTGAGCACAGGCAGGCCTCCGTCAAGGGCGGCTCATCTTAGCCCACAAAACCTCCCCATGGTTTCACAGACAAGGGAGCTTAATCCAAGAGGAGGGAGAGTAAGGAAGGGGCAGGGGGTGTGCTGAACATCTAAGCCTTTCAGACTCCTCAGGGGCTGTTCACAGCTCACCAAGCATACAGGGCCCTTCATGCCAGCCTGGCCCACCCTACTCAGCCCCACAGCTGGGCTTTCTCATCCTCCTGCTCCCTCTGGGCATCTCAGTCAGCCACGCCCACTGCCTCTCCACCCCAGTCCCCTGGGGTCTGCAAAGCAGGAGGGCTCCCACCCCGCCTTGACTGTCCTCAGGGAGCCTGGAGCCCCACACCACTCCTGCTGTCTTACTAAATCCCAGGGCCTGATTGGCTGACATTTAAAATGAGGTCTGTCTGTCAAGAAGTCGAGGACAGAAGACAGAGGGAAGGGGGCCCCCTTCCCTCCTACCCAAACACTCTCCAGCCACACCCTACCCCCAAAAACCTCAGGGCAGCCCTTCGCCCTGCAGCGAAGGGACTGCAGCCCTTCAACTCACAAGCTGACATCAGTCTGCATCGAGGAGCGAGAAGAGGCATGACAGCCTGGGGCAGGGCGAGCTGCCTGCCCCAGCTACAAGAGGACAGTCCGCAAGCCCCCAGGAAGCCGGCGACAGCAACAGAGGGGCCAGGGCATCCCAGGAGCCTGCTCCATCCATACACACCGACCCAAGGTGATGTGGGGTCGTGACGCAAAGTGGGGAGTGGTCCGGGGGGGTGAGGGGGGTGCGAAGATAGCTGTCCCCACATGCTGTGAGGACACAGCAAGGCCGCCACAACGCACTGTGTTCTCCCAGAGCTCCCTCACTGCCCTCAAGGGTCCCAGGCCACCCAAGGGCCAGAGCAGGGCCAGGAGAGCCAGGCCAGCCACTGCCCTGCCAGCAGCGCTGACGAATGAGGGTGCCTGGGGCAGCCTGCGTGTTGACCTGGCCACGAGGACAGCTCACCAGGAGGACCAGTGACATGGCCTTCCTAATACAAGCATGGGCCCAAACTCGCTTCATTCTGAGAAAACCCCAGGCGAGCCGGGGGCTACAGACTTGAGAGCAGCGACAGAGTTTTCCTCACGAGAGGAAGGACCACCTCTGCACACAGGGGCCCTGGCCGCAGCCCCCCAGTCCCAACAGCACGAGGCCAAGGGCTCTAAGGAGATGCTGCCTCACTGGGTAGGGACGCCAGGCCCCGGTGAGTGCAGGGCAGGGCCGGTGGGAGACGCTCAGGCAGAGGGAACTGGGGATGTTTGAAAGGCAGGCCCCAGGAGGAGAAGGGGGTCCTGAGGCCTCCCGGGACAACAGGGTTGGAAGGAGCTGACCCACATCACCCAAGGCTCCTCTCAGCCCCGCAAGCTCCAGCCAAAAACCTGCTCAGGGCAGCAACCCTGCTGTTGTCTCATCCACTTTAGCTCAACCAGCAACAAAATGAGCGCAGCCCCTCGTCCCCCAGCTGACCAGCCCAGGCCGGTTCTGCGAGGTTGTGACGCCCGTCGCAGGGCAGATGGGCCCCAGCAAGTACTGGGCTCCGTCCATGAGGATCACAAACACCCCAACCACTTTCTGGTTCCCCACATTGTCTCTGCAAGTGTGGGGTGCACGACTTTCTGCCCCCAGGCAGCTCACAGGGGCTCTGGGAGCAAGGGCTGCCCTCCCAGGGACAGGAGGGTGTCCATGGAGAAGGATCTCACACTGGAAACAGGTCTGAAGGCGAACGTCTATGCTGGGAAGGAGGTTGTGTAGAAAAGCTGACACGGAGTTAAGAGCACTTAGTTCAGGCACACACCTTGCCTGGCAGAGGTTCCCCCAGCAGACCAGTGGAGGATAAGGAAGGGAGTGCCAGGGGTGGCCCCACAGATGGGACCCCTGGCCCCCTGCAGACCTGGGGCTCCGGCAGCCCTGGCCCCGAAGGAAGGAGACAGGTTTCTTGTGGCAGAGGGCAAACCACCAGCCTGGAAGCTGCACCCAAGGGATGAGGAAGATGCCTTCTGCCCGGGTCAGGGCAGCTGTCATGGGGGAGCCCCCCACCCCTCCCCAGAACCCCCGGCCAGCTGTCCGCTGGGGCAGCAGATGGGAGCAAGGGCACACCGGGCCAGGTCACTAAAACCTGCAGACTCCATGCCGGGCTGCTGTGCCCTGGGCAGGTGGAGGTCCAGGTGGGCTGGGAGCTGCTTCTCGGGGACACAGAAAGAGCCGGGATGGGGAATCAGAGCCTGGGGCTCCCACACACTGGAAAAACCAGTAACTCTCCTTGGTTTCAGTCTGCTCACTGTGAGAACCCTTCCAGGTCCCAAGCTAGGAGTATTTATTGAGATGAAGGGGTGCGATCTTAGACTCCCGGGCCTGTCCCCCATTCTAAATAGGGCCAGGGCAGCTTGGGGTAATGAGATCTTGTTCTGGGTAGGCGAGGCCACGGCCGGCAGAGCCTGCACGCAGCTCCGTCCTATCCCGCGGTCCCAGAGGTGACAGGAAGGTGCCTTGGCGTCAGCACGCCGGATCGTGGAGGCCACTTCATCCGAGCTCCTCCTGTGGAACCAGGGCTGCCTTCAAGTGAGGGGCTTCACGTTGCTAGACAACCGAGTTTTGTTGTTCTTTTTTTTCAAGCTTTCTGGCTATCATTTTTAAGAGTCTAAACACGAGAACTGAAAAGGCAGCCTAGAATGTTGTGTGCAAACTCCAGCTCCAAGCTTCCACCCTCAACTACACGGTGTCCCCAAATCTTGCTCACAGCACAGGCCCAATGGCTCCCGCGAGGACAGGCAGGGAAGGCAGCCGAATGTTCGTCACCACTGACCACCACCTTGGTAATCTGAGACGCACTGATGGAAAAAGGGCTCAGGGCCAGGGCTGTCTGGCCCATGGCTCCTAGAGGTCCCCAGGGGTGAACCCCGCCAGGCTGCAGCCCTGGGCTGAGCAGGCATTAGGGCACAGAACTGCCATGAAGCTGAACTGGTCTAAGGACCCTCCCAGACCCCGAATTGCACCAAGGAAGGCCGTGAGGCCTCTGAATGCAGAAGCACAACCACCACCTCCTCCCGTTTTTGCTGTCAGCTGAGAGTAAGGCCACTTGTGCGCCTGTGTTTAAGACACAGGGAGGAGCTGAGTGTCCTCTGGCCCCTCCAAGACCCCCCGTGTGAGGCACCAGGCTGGCCATTCCACAGCGGTCATGGAGGCCAGTGATGTGCAAGGTGGGCCCTGGGCACTGGTGCTGGGCGGATGATTGTGGCTCGCAAACAATTTTAGATTTTGAAAAAATAAATATAAATAAATATATTCCAGGAACTCTGTTAAGGGAATAAATGACAAAAAGAGAAAACTTTCCAGGTATAAAGATGCTGAAACACCCACAAAGACACCCCTAAGAAACCCTGTGGAAAGAAAGAGGGAAAGAAGGGGCAGGCCCAGGGCCCAGGCACTTAGAGGAGCCAGCACTTGGGGGGTGCTGGGGTAACTGGGGTGCAAGCCAGGACTTGAGGCGCTGGGGGCCACCTCCATGGAAGTGAAAAGGCACTAGTTAACAATTATGTTTTAAATTAAGAGGTTAA
This sequence comes from Bos indicus x Bos taurus, assembly GCF_003369695.1. NCBI lineage: Eukaryota > Metazoa > Chordata > Mammalia > Artiodactyla > Bovidae > Bos > Bos indicus x Bos taurus. The sequence goes on along the minus strand of NC_040083.1, from coordinate 9,454,893 downwards.
CGGGGTCACCAGAATAGAACAAAGAGCAACAGCAGCCATGAGTGGGCAGCCCAGGCCCAGGGACACAGCGGGGACCTCACTCTGGGCTTCTGAAACCTTCCACCTGAGGTCCAGCTGAGATGTGCCCTCACCCCCTGGGGAGAGGGTGAAACGGTGGGGGGTGAGGGGTGGGAGGGCACCAGCCCACGTCACCGTGCAAAAAGCATTCCTGGCCTGTCTCCAGGGAGAGCGGCTGGAGGGCCCCCCAGGACTGTCCCCGCAAAGGCTTGGAGGGGGCCAGTGCCCAGTGCCCTCTGCCCATCACCCCGGAAGTATAGGAGGCAACTGCCCCGCCGCTCAGCTGGCCCAGGACTTGCGGTTCTCGGGGTTCCCGTGGCCACGCTCGGCCCGCAGCGCCGTGCCCTCGGTCTTGGCAAGTGCTGCCGTCAGCGAGGCCAGGTTGGTGGCAGAGCTGGAGAGCGGGCCACTCCTGCGGGGCTCGGGGGCGCCCTGCAGACGGAGCCCCGCGCTGCGCCTCCGCCCCGCGCCTGCTGCCCTGCGCACGCGGCCCGGCCTCACCAGCAACCCGTAGCCAGGGTTGCACTTGAAGTACTGCTTCCCGCCGATGGAGCCGTCATTCTTACCTGCGGAAAGAGAGGAAGGTATGCAGGTGGCTCCCAGCCCCAGGGGACCCCCGTGCGCCCAAGGAGCTGCTCCCTGTGGAAGGTGTGGGGCCCCGGCAGTGCCTCCCAGGCAGCACCGGTGATCACTGCAGACAGATCCCTGTGGCCTCAGATGCCGCTTCTGATGCCCACGTGCCAAAGCAGAACCCCTCTTCCCCCTCGGCACTGACCGTTTTCAGTCTGGACAGTCAAAATGCAAACCAAGCAAGGAGGTCAGTCAAAATGCAAACCAAGCAAGGAGGTTGTAAGGTAGAATGATTATTTTTTCTAAATCTATTGGATGGGAACTGGCAAATTACCAAACTGAAGCTAGAGAAATGGGCTTCCCTGGTGGCTCAGTGGTAAAGAATCCACCTGCCACGCAGGAGACTCGGGTTTGAGCCTTTGGGTCAGGAAGATCCCCTGGAGGAGGAAATGGAAACCTACTCCAGTATTCTTGCCTGGAGACTCCCATGGACAGAGGAGCCTGGCGGCTATGGTCCATGGGGTCGCAAACAGCAGGACACAACTGAGAAACTCAACAGCAGCAGCTACTGAGCTGTCACCCTGGTGTGTCAAGGTGGGGAGAAGATGTTTCCTTCATAAAAGCAAATAGAAAATGCTTTAGGGTGAAGGCCAGCACAGGGCAGGGGGACGAGGAGTGGGTCCCTGATGCCTACGTGTCCACCAAGCTTCCGCTCAGGGAACGGCTGCCCCGCCCTGGGACACACTGGCAGGGGGGAGAAAGGCAATAAGGCTGGCGGAGCACAGCGTGTTGGACGCAGAGAGCCCCCTGTATCTCAAGAGAAAGTACGTCCACAGGAAACTTAGATGAGTACTCCCTGCTGCCTCCCTCGCAATGGCCAAGACGTGGAAGCAACCCAGATGTCCATCAACTGACAAGTGGATGAACACCACGGGGCATCCTTACAACGGGATCGCATGGGCCATAAAAAGGAACGAAGCGCTGACAGGCCGCGACCGGCTGAGCCTGGGGAGCTCGAGAAGGGAGATAAGCCAGCCACGGAAGCTCAGGCCTTTATGACTCTGTGAATATCCAAGTCCAGATTAGGACATTTCATATCAATTTCAACAACCAGTATAGATTCATGGTTTACCTGGGGCTTGGGGAGGTGAGTGTCTTGCTAATCGACATACCGCTTCTTTTGGGGGGTAATAAACCCATTGTAAAATCAGGTTGCACAACTCTGGAAATAAGTAATAACTACTGAACTGTACCCTTTAAACTTCTGGATGTTTTGTTATGTGAACTGCATCGCAATCAAACTATTTCCAAAAAACAAAAAAACCTGCAGTCCATTTGCTATATACAGTGTAGCTAGACCTAGAGGGCATTATGCTAAGTGAAATTAGATAGAGAAAGACAAATACTGTATGTTATCTCTTACATGTGGGACTGAAAAAATAAAGGACTGTAACAAAACAGAAGCAGACTCGCAGGTGCAGAGAACAAACTGAGGGTCACCCGTTGGAGAAAGGGAAGCGGGAGGGGCAAGACAGACGTAGGGGATTAAGAGGCACAAACCACTGCGTATAAAATAGGCTACAAGCACACATTATACGGCACCTGGAACACAGCCAGTGTTTTATAATAACTTTAAATGGAGTATAATCTATAAAAAATCTGTATCACCAGTTTGTACCCTGGAAACTAATACTGTAAATCAACTGTATCTCAATTTTTAAAACACAACAGGAAAATAATTATTTAAGCCCTGCCCTCAGTTTTTCTGCAAATGATGATGTCTTGGCTTGGAGGTGAGCCGTTCTATACAAGAGACTCACCTCTCCTTCCATCCTCCTGCTGGGGGCCCAGGAGCCTGGGGGTGTCTGGGGAACACCTGAGGCATCTGAACCTCCACATGGGCATCAGAGTTTGTAACCTGAGCTAACACAGCACACAGAGCTGCCATGATAGCTCAAACGCAGCTGTTTCTGTGACTAAAAACTAAACTCCAGAATTTAAATTCATTGTCGAATTAATATTTAGTAGCTTTCAATGACTGTCGCACGTTTCTGACAAATCTCTGCAGGTTAAAAAAAAGAGAGAATCTGACTCTTAAAACACTTAGGAGAGCCTTATCTAGAGAAAATTCCTGATTTTGAACAGTGGCAACTGCGGGGCTCAGAGAGGTCAACGATGTGCCCAAGGGCATACAGCAGGTGCTTGGCAGCGACCACACTTTTCGGCCAGACTGCAGTGGGCATGGGGGCAGCACCTGTCTCAAACTAGCATCACTCACCTGAAGGTAGGTCCAGCTCCACTCCAACCCAGGTGCCCTCCTGAAAGTCGGTGGGCCCCACGTATCTCACGATGCCCGTCTTGTTGGTGCCCACCGTCACATACTCTCCTTCCTTGAGCCACTCTGGGACCTCACTGGCTTCTTCAGAATCCGAGGAGACTTCCAGCTTTCCCAGGGCCTGAGCCCCAGCACTGCCGTCCCCCAGGTCCCTTGAGGCCAGTGGGTCCTCCGCTGTCCCCAAGGGGCCACCGGGGTCCCCGCCAAGCATGCGTGTGAACGACTTCAGCTCCGAAGTCCGCACCTTCTTGATCCTGAACGGAGAGGTGGGAGGGGGCGGCTGGAACCGGGGGTCTGAAGGCGGCGGTGGCCTGGAGACATCGGGCTCTGGGCCGGCCACTGGTTTCCCCTGGGGCTGGGTGTCCTCTGGCTTCTGCGGGGCGGCAGGGTAGCTCCTGCTCGCCTGGTTGGGTGGTGGCGGGCCCGCTGCCTGGTTCTGCTTCTCTGCAGACGCCCCGGCTGGGGCCAGGGCTGCCCCGCTGCCCGCTGTCTTTCCCTCCACCGAGGCGGCCGGGGGCTCGAGGGCGGCCAGGCTGGGGCCCGGAGGGGTTGAGGCCATGCCATCCAGACCCGGGCCACAGGCGTCTGACAGGGTGGCAGTGGAGACGCTGTGTGAGAAGTAGCCGCTGGAGGCTTCGCTCAGGGGGCTGGGGGGCCCATCCCCACCCTCAGGGGCTGGGGAGGTGGGTGTCACTCTCGGGGGCCCATCACAGGTCCTGGGCGCAGGGGTGGCTGGCAAGGCCACAGGCATGCTGGGGGCCACGCGCAGCCCCCCATTCTCCTGCTGAGCCTGGAAAGGGGAGAGTTGAGAGTTAGGCATTCCTCCCCAAAGCCTCAAGGCCAATCCTGTTGTCGTTGGAGACAGACAGCTCTGATGGTGGGACTAGAGTGGCCTTGCAGCAGGGTGGAAGGTTCCCACATCAGCCTCTCCATGCAATCTCTGAGCACAGATAACAGAGGCCAACAGTCTGCAAGCCATTGCTGCCCCTCCCTGCCCTGACCCGGGCTGAGCAAGGCAGCCCCGAGTGCCCCTCATTGCCGCCCCCTTCCATAAGGCACAGCTCCTATAGCTGCCTATGATAGTATGGTTTCTAGTTAAGAATTACACATTTGGTCTTAAATGTCTTATTTTTTGGTACAGAACTCCTAAAACCCCTGGGGTTTCCCAAATGCTATAAAGGTTTCCTGATACTCCTAACAAGCCCCTTACGACCACATCTAAGTTATGTTAAGGGGGGTGACTTTTGGAAAACCCCCAAGGAGGGGCTGGTTGCCAAGGGGACCAATCACATGCCTAGAAGGGTGTAAGTTTCCATCCCATCCCTGACCTCTGGGAAGGGGCTGGAGGCTGACTCACTCAGCAGTGGCCAACGCTTTAATCAACCATGCCTATGTAATGACCTCCACAAAACCCCTACAAGGACGGGGTTTGGAGAGCTTCTGGGCAGGAGAACATGTGGCAATGGGGGCAGAGCACCGTGCCCAGAGAGCACGGCAGCGCCCTGCCCTTCCCCTGCAGGTCTCTCCCACCTGGCTGCTCCTATGTTACATCCCTAATAAACTGATAGCCTAGTACGTAAAATACTTCTCTTGAGTTCGCTCCAGCAAATTCACTGAACCTGAGGGAGGGGTCAAGGGATCCTCTGGTCTGGAGCCTGCAGGACTTGGCATCTGAAGTGGGGGCAGTCTTGTGGGGCAGAGCCCTCAAGCTGCGGGGATCGGATACTGTCACCAGGTAGACAGGGTCGGGGCGGAGTTAACTGTGGGACACGCCTGCCTGGTGGTGGGAACGATGACGCAGGGCGGCAACTGGGCAGTGTGGTACAAGTCGGGCAGGAGAGCCTTCACATAAAGCATGGTGCATGTGAATGCCGGACTCCCTCTTACACCTCCTGCACTCAGGCCCGGAGCTCCTCTCTCGGGAATGGACCCCCCCCTCCCCGCCCCCGTCCAGCACCAACTTCCTAGGGAGGCTAAGAGGATCACTGGAGGCCAGCAGAGCACGCTGCTCCTGCAGAACTGAAACGGTGGCCTCAGCGAGGGATCTGGACGAGCCAGAGCACAGCTCGGCAGGAAGCAACAACCCTGGGGCCTGTGGGGCCAGGAGGCAGGGGAAGAGGAGGGACAGAGGTTGCCTGTAGGCTGTCCCCTTCACTTGAGAGGCTGTCCCCTTCCCGAGAGGCTGTCTTTTGAGACGCTGCTCAAGGCTGGTCCCACGGCCCGCATCAGGGTCTCCGATCTGGAGACTCGTGGGCCGAGGAGCAGCCAGCCCGGCGAGCAGGGCTGAGTGAGGCCGGAGCTGCGCTGGGCTCCCCGCCTCTTAGCCCTGGGTCTGAGTCACTCCAGCAGAGCTCCACGGCCCCGCCGTGCTCTCGGGTGTTCCTGCCGTGATAACTGCAGCCACCGGAGAAGGCAGCAGATTATCTTTCTGTTCCCGGTGCACATTGACAGGGAATGGGAGACGGAGTGGGAAGCGGGCTGTGGGGCGAGAAGGGTGCTGCTCAAAAAAAGAAATATGTTCTCAATATTTACGGAAAGATTATTTATCTTACAGGAATGGCCATTTTCCATTTGAAATACAGGATTTATTTGAACTGGGAAACAACTGAGATCTATAAGTCTCTTACAGTTACTTGGCTTAACTCAGCAGTTTGATAAATCATGCATTTTCACGTGAATTGTCATTTATATTCCTGTCTCCGGAGGCCCTCCTCCCCCCACAAGGCACACTCTCAGGGTACGAAATTAACGGCACCTCTTGAGATTAACAACCCATTTTTGTGATGGATCTCTGGGCTGCAAAATTTACTAAATCCAGTAGATCAATAACTGTCACCAGCATAAATACTCTAAAAGATGAGGCAATCCTTCAATCATTTTTCTTTCGCAACTTGTACATGTTTTATTTATCCTTTTCTATTCTATTTTTAATCTCACTGACCAGGCAGGGAAGAATACACAAGCAAAATTTAGGAAACTCTGAAATCTGAACAGTAACCACGGTTCTGACATAGTCTGCAGTTCCCTACTCCCTGGGGATAAGGCCGTCCCCCCAGTTGCAGGATCTGCTGAAGGAAAGACTTAGTCCTGAGGAGTGGACGGCCCAGGGACAGTGCCTCAGAGCCCCATCAGCTTCTACCCCACCAGTTTTCACTGTGTCCTCTGATGCGGGCCAGGAAGGACTTACTTTACGACGAGGCCCGGAGAGGCTATTCACCCAAAGCCTCCAGTAAGGGAAAAGCTGGGGATCAGAGGTCAGATCCACAGCAACAGGAAAGAGGAGAAGGTGGGGGGGGGGGGGGAGGAGGAGTTGGGGGGTGGTGCAGAAGGTGAGCTCTGATTACCCCGGTTCTTGGTTCTTTCACGCTGAGCCAAGCGCAGCTCTGATCCTTCCGCTTTGGCACTGTGGGTTCCCACTCAATTGGAGTTGCTATGTGAGTGGGAATCTCCCTGCCTCTCTGGGTCACAGTTTAGCACAGACATTCCTAAGGCTACCGGAAAACCTGGATCTGAGCAAGCCCGCAGGGAAGCACCCTTGTGTAAGGGTCTCCCTTTGCCCCACTGGCCTGGGAGTCCCACCCAGTTCTGCCTTGAGAAATCATCAACCCAACTCATGGGGGCTGGGGCGGGGGCAGCTCTACCTTTGGTTAAATTTGTGAACACCTAGGATTGAAATGGGCCGTGCAGAAAGGAGTGAACTCTTGGATATCTGAACTATCTTTCAATTATTTGGCCTCTTTTGCTCCTGTTTTCGGAGAAGGCAATGGCAACCCACTCTAGTACTCTTGCCTTGAAAATCCCATGGACGGAGGCACCTGGTAGGCTTCAGTCCATGGGGTCGCTAAGAGTCAGACACGACTGAACGACTTAACTTTCACTTTTCACTTTCATGCATTGGAGAAAGAAATGGCAACCCACTCCAGTGTTCCTCCCTAGAGAATCCCAGGGACGGAGGAGCCTGGTGGTCTGCCGTCTATGGGGTCGCATAGAGTCGGACACGACTGAAGCGACTTAGCAGCAGCAGCTCCTGTTTTAATAAATAAAAAACTTCCTATGGAAGACACAGCATCTCCTCAGAGGATGAACGGCACAGTGGGAGAAAACAGATTTGCTATTCATAAGACGAGAAGTGCTGTTCATCTGTGGGAGATCATAAGAGATGATTTTCTCCCCCAGCTTAGCGTCAGTCTTTTCACGCTGATATCATGAATCAGAATAAAATGTAAAACTGAGAATTAAGCCAACACTTGGGATAAGGAGATGGTTCTGTTTATAGAAATCACCTCTGCCTAGCAGTGGGCTATTAAAACAGCAGACTACATTAGCAGTCAAGCACCTAGGAGTTTAGCAATCATATGATTAACAAGTTGAAAATAGAAAAGTGTAACAAGCAAAACAGAGAGGGGGAAGACAGTGACCTACATTATAGTTCATTATCGAGATGGGAATGCTAAAATTAAAAGCCACGGGTGTGGACTCCACAGTTACAGCATTGGGGCCACCCACTGTATGTGGGACAGCCACAGAGAAGGCACCACCCGGCCCGACCAACTCACCTCGGCCATCCTGGGCGACCCGACGTCCGGAAGGGCCGACTGCACTGTGATTCGGGGCACGGGCTGAGGAAACAAGGGAGCGAGTGGGCTCGGGGCTCGGGGGAGCAGGGCAGACAGAATCAGAGAAGCCTTCCACCCAGAGGGAACTTCTACAGCTTGTAGGGATTCTGACAAGTCACTGCCTGGCAGGGCTGTCAGGGGCTGGGCGGGGATGCTGTGCCGGAAACATACAAAGCCAGGAGCAGTCAGTGGCCCAGCGACACCAGACGTGTAAGGAGTGCAGGTGCTCTCTTCGCTTGCGCACGGCACGTGTTAGCCAAGGGCTGTATCTGTACATGGAGCTCTCTGGATGGCTCAGTGGTAAAGAACCCGCCTACCAATGCAGGAGACGTGGGTTTGAACCCTGGGTCGGGAAGATCCCCTGGAGAAGGAAATGGGAATCCACTCCCATATTCTTGCCTGCGAAATCCCAGGGACAGAGGAGCCTGGCAGGCTACGGTTCCGGGGGTTGCAGAGTCGGACACGACGGAGCACGCATGAGTATCACTTATTATCTGTACATGGGAGCATTTAGGACCTGACAGAGAGATGTGACACGACAGGAAGATCGGGAAAGGCTTCAGGGGAGGTGGAGCACAAACTAAGCCTTGCCCAGCCAGGGAGATTCCTGGTCCAGAGAAGTGTGGGCGGAGCCGTCACAGGCAGCGAGGGGGGTGAGGATGGACGCCAGTGTAGCTGGAGCACAGAGGGACAGGCATGTGAACAGAGAGGCTTTGGGGTCTGAGCCAAGCTCCTGGGCAATGGCGAGGATCCCCACAGGTCCTGGGCAGAGGGGGCAGGACGTGAAGAAGACCAACCTGCCGGTGGAAGGCAGACTGGCTGCAGAAACAGTGCAAGAGTGAGGCGGGCAAACGACAGGTGCCAACAACAGAGCAGGGATGACGGGGTGAGAGCCTGAATTGATGGGCACAAGCGATGTCACATGAGCGGAGCCGGTTCCTTACGGACGTGTGGTTCAAGGAACAGCTCGTTAAAACAGAGAGCTAAAAACCACACAAAAACTAGAAGAAAGAAAAGTCGAGAGGAGGATCTGGTAACTCTGAAGGAGTCGGCAGCTGCTGTGTTCACAACAGCAGGTGGGCACAGAGCAGACGCGACCACCTTGGAGAACCCTGGGGCCTACCATGCTCTGCATTTATTTCCCCAACCAAGGTCTGGTCGCCTCCTGCGCCTGCCTGCTCCAAAGCTCAGGTCTGGAGGTCACCTTAGAAAGCTCGGCTCTAAGAGGGCTCCATCAGGGCCAAATACCTACCCTCAATCCCGTTTCACAGGAGGCGTCAAAGCCGGGTGTCGGGGTTTGTTGCCATGCAGTGCCTTGATCTATCTAGTTTCCCTGGTCTGGGAACCTTTTCAGGTCCCTTCCTCCAGCCCTGAGCAACCGGTTCCTCCCAGGTCCCTGGTGTGTCTGGGTGCCAGGGCTCCTCTGCTGTCATGACTCCCCAAGAGTCTGCAGGCATGAAGGCTGACGCCCAAAGCTGTGCTTACTTTCTAGCAGCCCAGACTCTTAACTGAAGGGAGAAAAGTCCATCTGGAACAAAACAGCCCACTGAGAAGGGTGTCGACCTACATTCATACACCAAACAGCTGCGTTTTAGCAAAAGTACTGCTACAGCCAATTGTACCCTGGGACAGCCTCTGCGGGAAAGCTGCTGCTGCTGCTGCTAAGTCTCTTCAGTCGTGTCTGACTCTGTGCGACCCCATAGACAGCAGCCCACCAGGCTTCGCTGTCCCTGGGATTCTCCAGGCAAGAACACTGGAGTGGGCTGCCATTTCCTTCTCCCATGCATGAAAGTGAAACGCCAAAGTGAAGTCGCTCAGTCGTGTCCGACTCTTAGCGACCCCATGGACTGCAGCCCATCAGGCTCCTCCATCCATGGATTTTCCAGGCCAAGAGTACTGGAGTGGGGTGCCATTGCCTTCTCCGAGGAGAAAGGAGCTAGAAGCAATTAAGGGGTACGGGAACAGCACCAGCATCTGAGAAAAAGGCCCAGAGACAGTGAAGTAGGACATGGCAGAAGATACAGCCAAACAGCTGGGCAGACGTGGGGATAAACTAAGGGAAGACGCTCCACCCTGCAGACACTGGGGAGCGCCTCAGGGCAAAGGCCGGGAGAGCCAGGGTCAGACGTGGGTTTAGGAAAGACAATGGACAGAGCCAGGGAGGGTGCCCTGCCAGCAGCAAGGCCTGAACCCCCCAGCCTCTCCCTCAACTCCCTGACCAGGAAAGACCCCCGTGCCTCCCACCCAGCTCCCGTCGCACATCTTGCCTGCCCCAGGCCTCCTGTCAGGGATTCTCTGTTTCAAGCATGCACCCTCCACTCTGTCTTACGGTCCCTTCAGTGCCGGGGCTAGTACCTTCATTTTCATTTTCCCCACTGCGTCCGAAGCCCCCCCACGAATGGAAAGGTGTTCAGACCATCTCTCTCAGTAAGGGCAGAAAAAAAGTTTGTTAAGCTGGAACCCCGAAATACTTACATTCTTCAGTTATGTCTTATTTAAAACAGACAAGATTGAGATGAAACATTCTCCTTTAAAGCACAAAAATGTAAAAATCCCACCAAGATGGAACTACAGCCACCCAGGATGAAACCTTTTCTGTGTCCTCCTAAACGGGGTACAGAAAAATATACTTTTCTTTGTGATTCAGAATAATTTTTTTTAAATCCAGTAAATGGGAAGGCACCTGCTTGACTGGGATGCAATACTGGAATCCAGCGGAGCCACAGGGCTTCCTGAGGACAGGGCCCCAGCTTTGTGGCTCCAGGCTTCTATGCTGAAGACCTCACGCTTCCCCGCACCGTCCCTCATTCTCCACAACCACTTCTTTCTGCAACCCTCCCCCCCCCCCCCCCCCCACCACAACCACTTCTTCCCGAGTAGCTCAAACAGTAATGAATCTGCCTGCAATGCAGGAGACCTGGGTTCGATCCCTGGGTCAGGATTTCCCCTGGAGAAGGACATGGCAACCTACTCCAGTATTCTTGCCTGGAGAAGTCCATGGACAGAGCAGCCTGGCGGGCTACAGTCCATGTGATCAGAGAGAGTCAGACATGACTGAGCAACTAACACTTATACTTCTTGATCAGGTAACAGATCTGCTCTGTAGAGACACCCGCCCAACCCCTAGATACACCTAAAATGGCTGGAACCTGTGTCAACAATAAGATCACATCAGGTCTAAGTGGGTCCTGAGTGCAAACTCAGGTACTCCAGCCACACCTACTTCTCCGCTTCACACACTAGGCACTTCGTGGTGCCCCCCTCCTAGGAAAGGCTGCCGGACAGCAGCTCTGGATGAAAGAGCATCACAGCAGACTGTTCTCCAGCAGAGGACATGCTCAAGAGGCTGGGGGCACAGACACAGACCACAGGACTGGCCACAGACTAGTTTTCATGGAAGCTGGGTGACGAATGCATAGGGATCCACCACAGTATTCACTCTATTTTTGTGGATTTCAAATTTCCCCACAATACTGCCCTGCATGACAAACTTAACTGGGGCTCTGCTTTAGTGGGGCTCTCCTTCAGCTCAGCAAGGACTCAGGGACTTCCCTGGTGGTCCAGTGGTTAAGAATCCACCTGCTAATGAGGGGACACGGGTTCAATCCCTGGTCCAGGAAGACTCCACATGCCTTGGAGCAACTGAGCTGGTGTGCCACACTGCCGAGCCTGTGCTCTGCGACAAGAGAAGACGTGCTAATGAGAAGCCCGTGCACCTCAACCAGGGAGTAGCTCCCACTCACCGGAACTAGAGGAAGCCGGAATATAGCACTGAAGATCCAGCACAGCCTCCCCCCAAAAATAAGTAAATAACTTTAAAATATTTTAAATACTTAAAACAGAAAAAAAGAAGTAAGGACTCAGGTCTCAGGTGCACAAAGAGTTGCAATAGTGCTGTGGGAATATGAAGACCAGAAGGACAGGGGATCCCTCTTAACAAGGCAGCAATCCAGTCTGCGGGAAGGATGCGTATGCAAAAAAGGAAAACATCAAGGAAGATGACAGGTATCGGAATGAAAGTTTCCAAGCAGAGAAGATGTGGAGGAGGAAGGGGTTACCCAGGGACCAGATCGAGAACACCTCCGTGGGGGTGACTCCACCTGGACACAGACCTTGAAGACACAGTGGCTCCCTGGGGGGCCTGGCGACCCATGAAGAGTGGCACGACAAAGGCAGGCTGCCCTTTCTGTCTGGAGGCTCCCTCCTCTCACTTCCCTGCCCGGGAAAAGCTTCTCAACCTTCCAGGAGGTCTTCAAGAGAGGGAAGGATCTGGAGTGACCAGACTTGGGCAGAGGGAAAGGAGGTCAGGGCGTGCGGAGGAGGCCTTGTGAGCTTATGGTGGATTTTCACAGGCAACAAAGAGCTAGCAAAGGAATCGAATGAAGTGGTGCTAAGAACTAGGCTTACAGAAGATCATCCCTGAAGGAGGAGACAGAAAATTTGGAGAAATCAATTAAGCAGTTGCATCAACGGTTCGGCAGAGCACCAGAAATGTAAGAGACTGAATTTGGATGATAAGAGGAAAAGGAAACAGGAGAATTCAGAGATATGAAGGCGGCCAGCAAACACCTGGAGACAACCAGGGGCGAGAGTGAGAGACAGCGCCTGGGAAGATCGGGAGACAGGGCGAGCGGGACGCAGCTGCAGAGGGAGCACATGTCGGTGCCACACTCCCACGCGCGTGCCCAACCGGGAGGGCGCACCCGCTTTCTGAGGGTGATGGCCTCCGGTGAATTCAGCAACCTTACTACGGGCACCAAAAATACCTCCAGAGTGTGCTGAACTCTTCAGTTGTCATCTGTCCTTCACACAGAAGGGCTCACATTTCCAAATGGTACTGTTTGCGTTTTAATGCTCCTCTGCATAGCCCCCATGCAAGCGGCTGCCTATTTCGAGAGCTCAAAACATTTCAGATCATAAGTTCATTAATCCTTACGACACATCTGGTAACTATTAATAAAAATGACTGCAAAGTATTTTGCAGCTATAAATATTAAGAAGTCCTATGAGGTGCGTGAATATAAGTATAATTATCTACATTTCACACTTCAGAAAGTGAGGCTCAGAGGCATTCACCTAACAGTTAAGGGCTGGACGGCTACACCAGGGCACTGTCCTGCGTGCGGGTCAGGTCTAGTGGACCAGCACGAGAGGGGCACAGGGTAGCGTGGAAGTGCTGTGGGGAAAAGGTGACAGTCACTTCTCACACCCTATCTCGTCATTTTTAAGCTCTGGCTTTCTATGCCACCTCAATGATGGCACACCAGAGCTCAGATGTCCTAACTAGACATAAGAGCTAATTTGCCTGGAATGAAGTCTTAACTCCTTGACATGATATGCAAGCACATCACCTCTCATGAGGCTGAGCATGCTTCTTATCCAGAGACTTCCCCACGCTGTCCCCTCCCTGAGGGAATCATCGCCCACCTGGTGAAGACCTAGCCATCGTTAAGTCTTAGCTGGAGCATGATCTATTTTTCCTGAAACTGAAGGTAAAATGCACCCCCCTCCCCACACTTTCACCTATAACCCCAACATACCACCTATAACCTATTTATATATATAACCTAATTATCTGTCAATCCGTCTTGACGGGGGTCATTCTCAACTGTAAGCTCTCTGCAGGGTAAGGATTATGTCTCATTCATCTCATCCATAAAACAAGAACTTAATGTCTGTTGATTGAACAAGTAAATAAGTGAATGAATGACTTAAGTGATATAAAGGCTGAATTGTACACTTAGGATTTGGAAAAATCCTATCAAATTCCAAATTTTGAGCACAGGAGTAGGTAGAGGGGAGAAAAGATGTCTGTTGAAGCAACTTAATTAACACTTTGTTCAAAAACACTGAATTTTCTGATACCTTTTTTTTTTTGTCTAAAAACGAACCTTTGCTAATAATCACCCCTTACCATGAATTTGATAAATTCTTTACAAGTCATGTTCTAATGGTTCCTAAGTAAATATGATCCTCTAAATCTTTTTTTTTCAACTCTAACTAATCACTTTAATCCAAGCCTAGGAAAATACAACAAGAGATGTAAGATTTATTCTGGCCATAAATACTCAATAGCCAACCTTTGATTTTCATGCTGATAAAGTGAGAAAAACATAAAGAACACTACCAAGCTGAATACCTCCTCATCTTTGAATACATTCTGGTAAAAGTAACAAACATTAGACAAAGTCAGACATGTACAATTACCTAAAGATCAAGAATCAGCAATAGCTTAATCAATATAAACAGATTTTGAAAGGTTATGTTAATCAGAGAGGCAGGGTGCTGAGCCGGCAGGGACAGGGAGAGCTGGCAGTGCCCCCAGCAACTGTGCAGGGACTGGCAGCTCCAGTCACTGTGGGGGCGGAGGGGAGGCACCCCTCAGGACCACCCCAGCTCACACCGCCAGCACCCCCACCCCCTCTGCCAGGGGTCTGCAATCAACCTCATGATCTGCACTCTGGCTTTCCAGGAGGATCCGGCTGAGACTGTGCTGGCCACGGACGACACCAGCCCTTGTCTCCACCTGGCAGTCAGAGTTCTCAGTTTAAGTGAGTAACTCTCATTCTAATTACTCCCTCAGTTCTTTGGGTAAACCTGATCGCCTCTGGGTTGCACCTCTGGAAGTGGCAATCCAGTCCATAGGAATTCTCTGAGCAATGTCAGCCAGGGTGGATGGTGGGTGGCCACCAGCTGGTCCTTGCCAGAGACACTGTTACCCTACTTGCCACATGCTCCTTCCGGCCAGCGCCAAGTGTCCACGTGTCAGCATGGGATGGTGACTTCCCTTCTCTGACCAATATTACAATCCCTCATGAGGTTTGTACATTCACTTGAGTAGATTCCTCCAGTTCTATCCTCTTCCAAATCCACCTTCCAAACTGCAGCGAGAGGAGCCTCCTGAGACACAAATTTGACTACGTCACTTTTCTGCTTTAAGTTGTCAATGCCCAGAAATAATTGTTTTTAGAAAGAAATGGGCCAAAAAACCCGAAGAGAGATTCTACCCAGTGTTTCTCCACAGCATGACTAGTTCCTCCTTCAAATACTCTATAGATTTGATTCTATAAATATTATCACTTGCTGTTTTTAATCAAATCCAGTGAAATCTCTTCAGATCACAATCGTGCGTTAAATTTTGTTTCTTGACTGTGTCTCAGTTCTGCTCCTCACTACGCAGTGTCAGCTTAGACAAGGTGTTACCTACCTGAGACTCATCTTCATCTCTAAGTCAGCGCCTAACATTACCCTTCAACTCTGTGCGTCCAGCATGGCAGCCACCAGCTAGGTGGCTTCTGAGCACTTGAAATGCGGCTGGTGTGACTGAGGAAGTGGATTTTTTATTTTACTTCATTTTAATTAATAACATATAAATTTAAAAATTAAAGTGCCTTTTAGTATGTTTTTGTAACGTCTTGGGCATGTGGATTTATTTTTTCAATTCTATGAACTCGGAATGCAGATCAAGTATTTCCAAGGAAAATTTAGTATCTGAATCGAGATGTGCTAGAAATGTAAACTACACACCTGATTTTGAGGACTCTACAGAAAAAAAAAAAAAAAGAGGAGGATATCTCAGATTGTTTTTTATACTGATGACAGGTTGAAATGATATTATGAATATACTGGGTTACGTAAATTATTTAATTCAACCAGTTTCTTCTTTCTTTTTCAAGTGTGACTACTAGGCATTTTTAATGACACACATGGCTCGTATTATACTTCCATCAGACAGCACTGCTGTTGAGCTGATGCATATAGAATCCCTGGCACGGTAGACACTGCACATGTCTAAAGCACCATGTAACCCTAATTACTGGGGTTCCATGCACTGCCTTCCAAGGTATTTCTCTAGATTAAGTAAAACGCGTACTAGGTGCCTGTGCTAAGTCGCTCAGTCGCGCTGGACTCTGTGACCCCCATGGACTGTAGCGTGCCAGGCTCCAGGCAGCCTTCTGTATTCTAAAGGCTGTGTCAGGAGTTGAGGATACAATATGTGCAAAATCAGACACACAGACAATCCTCCTCTTCAGAAACAGGCACTCAGGGTCTAATACCTGATATTCCAATTTAATTTTAATTACATAAAACAACTAAAAGGGCTGCCCTGATGGTCCAGTGGTTAAGAACCCACCTGACGATGCAGGGGACATGGCTGTGATCCCTGGTCCAGGGAAACCCACATGCTGCAGGGAACTAAGCCCACGGGCCACAGCTGCTGAGCCCACGTGCTCCAACTACTGAAGCCCGCATGCCCTCGAGCCTGCGCTCCAAACAAGAGAAGCCACCACAGTGAGAGGCCTTCACACCGCAGCTAGAGTGGCCCCAGCTCGCCGCCACTAGGGAAAGCCCACAGCAACAAAGACCCAGCAAAAATAAATCAATCTTAAAAAAAAAAAAACCCAAAACTAAAAGGCACACTTCTGTCAACAAGTAAATTATTTATCAGTTGATAAAAGTGAACGAGCCTGTCCTAACAGACTTCATGGTCGGATGGCATCACTGACCCAATGGACATGAGTCGGAGCAAACTCCTGGAGATACTAAAGAGCAGGGAAGCCTGGCGTGCTGCAGTCCATGCGGCCACAAAGAGTTGGACAGGACTTAGCGACTGAACAACAATATATGTGTTAGCTCAACATACTTGAGATCCTACATATGGGAAATTTTAAACACTAATATTTCTGAAGTTGTCAGGAAAGAAACAGTTTCTTACATATTAGGGTTTAGCTAGTTTACTTTTTAAATTTCTACATGATAATCGGTAAAACTTAAGTATTTATGTGGAAAAAGATGTCTCTCTTTTAAAAATAGGGTGTAATAAGTCACTCTATCCACTCAGTTTCTCAAGTATCCATGAAGAAGGAAGGATACTTTATGAAAGGTAGTGAAGAGAAGTCGCTCAGTCGTGTCCAACTCTTTGCGACCCCATGGACTGTCATGGAATTCTCTAAGCCAGAATACTGGAGTTGGTAGCCTTTCCCTTCTCCAGGGGATCTTCCCAATCCAGGGACTGAACCCAGGTCTCCCTCATTGCAGGAGGATTCTTTACCAGCTGAGTCAACAGAATGGCTGTTAATCTAAAAACTTAAAAACTGAGTCTAAATCTAGACTGTCCCCAGCTCGGTATGTCCTACAAGCTAAGAATGGTTATTACACTGTGAAATTATTAAAATATCAATAAAAGAATACTTTGTGACATGTAAAAATTATATGAAATTCAAATTTCAGGGTTATAAATAAAGTTTTATTGGAACAAACCCAGACCCATTGTTTAGCATTGTCTGCAGCCAGTTCTGCCAGCAAAGCCTAAAATGAGCCTAAAATAAAACTATCTGGCTCTTGACCAAAAAAGCCTGCCAACCCTGGGTCTACAGACTCATACAGAAGTATACAAAGCCCATTTCTGAAAAATAAGTGGAAGATGCGGCCTCTTCAAATCAACTCCTATCCTGCCTCAGAAACTATCTTCTTTTCATTATTCTACAGATTAGCTACTAACCCTGACTCTGAAGGCAACTTAGTGTCTAAGTATGTCAATATCCATACATTTCTGGGGCAAAGACAGATGGTAAAATGTTATGACCTTGGAAAACAAAACAGACATAAGAGTCTCATTTCGTAAAGCAGTTAAGAATTGCCTAAGAATTCATCCACAAAGCAACTGAACAGAAATCATTTTCCTTGAATTTTTTTAAAACTCTGTATTCCAAAAGGTCTGTACAAACTTCCCTTTATTAACACAAGAACAAGCAATATAGAATAACATATCCAAATATAAACTACAAGGGAAAAGAACTTTTAAAAACCTGAATACTAAAGGAAAACTCAAGGCTAGAAAACAAGGTCTAGATCCTTTTTCTTATTTTTAGTTGGTTACGATGATGAACCCTTGGTACTTACCTGGTTGTCCAGTGGTTAAGACTCCAGGCTCCCAATGCAGGGTGCCTGGGTTCAATACCTGGTCAGGGAACTAGATCCCACATGCCACAACTTAAGCCTGGAGCAGTCAAATAAATAATTTTTTTTTTTAATAGCAAATTCCTTTGAGACAAATTCCTACACCTCAACCAACTGAAATAGAACTTCAGAAAAAAAAAAAAAAGACGATAAACCCTTAAGACACCACAGCAAGCATTTATACAGCCTGTTTCATCAGAGGAGCCTGAGTAATGAAGAGTCTAAAACAGCATCTTAGCGCACAAGGGAAGAACCAGTAGCTGTGTTTGTTTCTCCCCATTTTACACACAGAACACTCACTCACATGAAAGCTGAAAGAACTACCTAAGCACCTTTCCAGCTCGGTCAGAGATGTATAGGGCACTGCTTTCTCTACTCAAGGTTCTGTCCACCTACCACACTGGAAGTGGTGTTGAAACTGGAGACAGAAACCCTTGTGGTCAGCAGGGTAGGCCTAAGCAAAGCCCAGGACACTGGAGAGGAGCTAACAGTAGAGCAAGGATAGGCCAGAAATGTGGCTGTGTTTCTGATGGTGGAAATTAAATGTGAGCATTAACTCAGATGGTAAAGAATCTGTCTGCAATGAAGGAGACCTGGGTTCACTCCCTGGGTCAGGAAGATCCCCTGAAAAAGGAAATGGCAGCCCACTCCAGTATTCTTGCCTAGAGAATTCCATGGACAGAGGAGGCTGGAGGGCTACAGTCCATGGAGCAGCAAAGAGTCAACACGAGCAAGACACTAATACTTGCACTTTTTTCTTTCATTAACTCCTTAATCCCCCAAATGAACCAAAGATGCCATCTGGAATTCAGAAGTTGGAAGTACATAAATAGCTTCATCTGAACACCAACTTCTAGACACATGAAAAAAGCTATTATGCCAAATTAATTCAATCTAACTAATTAGAGAGCAGGAAGTTCTTTCAATTATTTTATGTGCTGTCTGAGAAACACACTTGAATATGAGTGCAGATTTCATTAATTGCAGTTCATTATTTTCCAGATTCGTTACTAAACTTGCATCAGAAGGTCAAAGACAGCAATTTTGTCAGCTGCCACCTCTTTCGGTGCTTGTATCTTTTGCATTTCTGGAACTCAGACAGAAATTGATTACAAAAAAAAGAAAAAATCTCCATAAAAATGAGAAACATAAGTTTTATAAATATGTTCAAGCCATGATTTTGAAAATATGAGAAACTCTGTCTTTAAAGACTTCCTTAAAATTGTTATTTTATTTCTTTATAAATTTATTTATTCCTCAGGATGAATTGTTAACTTTGATCTTACAAGAAAAGATCCATGCATCTTCTCAAATACTGAAATATGCCCCCCCAAATAATAGAATCTTGATCTGAGAACCTGCTGATTCCAAAGAACAAGTTAATAAACACTAATCTTTTCATTAGCGATTGTGTGTTTGTATCTTTGCATGAGGGACGGAACTGAACATTCTTGTTTGAAAATGTCAAGGACACTCTGATTAAAAGTACTTTTTTGTTAATAATCATTCCTTCATCACTTCTGCTTCTCTTCCACCTAATCTAACAAAGAAAAGAGGAAATATGACTGGTAGAAACAGGACCTATTTCATTCCTCGGTTCTTACTGGGAATATTTTTACATTTTCAAAATCTTATTTTTTAAAAAACAGAAGTGACTGAAATCCATAGCGGTGCTGGGAGAGGACCCTGCTGTCTATAAATCACTGTGCTGGTGCACGGTTGTTGCCTTCTCTTCGTTAATATCACTTCATTGTTCTGCGCCCTTCATTCTGCTGTTTTCCTGGAACCATCCTTATACGATTCTTCCCCGCCTTCTGTGTTGCCATCCCTTGAATGCTTATACAGTCAGCTCTCTCAGTCATTGTTCGGTCAAGCTATAAATAACTCCTTTAATCCTTCCTCATAAATCATTTCTGATGTTATTCTCTGAAATAATTCCAGTTGGTCAACGGACGTCCAGTAGTAAGGCACCCAGAGCTACGTGCAATGATCTAAGTGTCCTCGAATGAGGCCAGAGAGAATCCAGGCGTGTGTTTAGGTTGCTGTGTCTCTGCTACTGTGACTCTTCCAGAGAAGGAGGTTAAGTCTCCAAACTAACTTGGGACAGAAACAGAAAAAGCAAGAAGCTTTAAGATCTTTCATCACAGTTAGGTGGGAAACAGAGAGAAATGGCTTTGAAAACGAAAAGAAATGAGTGTGCCTACCTTACTCTATGGCCTGCTGTGTTACTCTGTGCTGTCTCTGCGGTTCCACTGTGTAGTAGATTTAATGGATTTTAGGGGATTTCTGTTTAGTTTTTAAATTTTATTTCTTCATTGTTTTTGGCTGTGCTGGATCTTCACTGCTGCATGCAGGCTTTTCTCCAGTTGCAGTGATCGGGATTGCTCTCTACTTGCAGTGCATGGGCTCCTCATTGCTTCTCTTGTTGGGAAGCATGGGCATGAGGGCCTTCAGGCTTTGATAGTTGTAGCAGCCAGGCTCTAGAGCACAGTCGCTCCTCAGTATGTGGGATCTTCCCAACCCAGGGATTGAACCCGTGTCTCCTTCGTTGGCAGGCAGATTCTTTACCACTGAAGCCACCAGGGAAGCTCCCCCTCTGTTTAGTTTTTTGTACCATCTCACATTACAAATCTCAAGCAGTGTTACTATCTATTTATTGTCTCTAAGTTGTATGCAATGTTCATATCAATATTTATCCCTTCCTGTATTGGGAGAATTGATCCAGCTTTCTTTTAGGCATATGCACTGATTTCTATTTTTCTGGGTTCTATCTTACACGTTATTCTAAAATCTGTGCTAAGTTTTTTAGTGTGGTATTAATTAGTTAATGACTATTTATATAGGCCATTGAAATTAATGCACTAACGAGTCACTAGCAGCAAATAAAAATGAGAACCAAAATAGAGAGCAAACTTGGAGTATATGTGTATTTCTTTATGATACACTAGACACCTTACACTGGGGTAGAGCAAAGCCAGGCAGCAGGCAGGGTGGTGGCGAATGTTCATCAGCATAAATTTTATCTTAGTCTCACTAGATTAGTGATACAGAGGAAGGCATGGTGTCCCTCTGTTTCCATAATGCATCTAACAAAACCTCCTATAATCTCCTTGGTAGAGAGAGGGGAAAACGGGGGTAGGAGGTGGCAGTTACTGAACAGGCAGAGCTGAAACACGTCCACTGGCCACTCTGTGGCTTGGGGAGGAAGCTCCAGTCACATATGACAGAGCACTCTCTCACGCTTAATGTTCCATATTTTGTTTGTGACTCAAATGCAGAGTATGCCCTTCAAAAGTTTGCAGATGCTAATAAGAACCAATGTACCTTTAATTATTCAAAGAATATCTTGCTAACCTAGGAATGCTGAAACAAAATCAAGCTGACAAATTTTAGGCCTGAACCTGAAGATTCTTATTTAAGTATTTTTATGCTTCAATGAAGGGGCTTCTCTGGTGGCTCAGTGGTAAGGAACCTGCCTGCCAAGCAGGAGACTTGGGTTCAATCCCTGGATTGGGAAGATCCCCTGGATAATAAAATGGCAACCCACTGCAGTATTCTTGCCTGGGAAATCCCATGGACAGAGCAGCCTGGTGGGCTATAGTCTATCGGGGTCACAGAAGAGTCAGACATGACTTAGCGACTAAACAACATGTGAAGTGAGGTTGCTTGGTCGTGTCCGACTCTGCAACCCTATGGACTGTAGTCCACCAGGCTCCTCCGTCCATGGGATTTTCCAGGCAAGCGTACTGCAGTGGGTCGCCATTTCCTTCTCCAGGGGATCTTTCCGACCCAGGGATCGAACCCAAGTCTCCCACATTGCAGGCAGACGCTTTACCGTCTGAGCCACCAGGGAAGTCAACATGATAATAAAAAGAGAAGTGCACTGGCCAGAGAGTAAGCAAATAAACAAGCAAATGAAAAGG
Organism: Bos indicus x Bos taurus; assembly: GCF_003369695.1. Taxonomy (NCBI): domain Eukaryota; kingdom Metazoa; phylum Chordata; class Mammalia; order Artiodactyla; family Bovidae; genus Bos; species Bos indicus x Bos taurus. The sequence continues at coordinate 9,433,432 of NC_040083.1, read as the reverse complement.
GGGAACATTAACTGACCAGAAGCACAATGAAGTGAAACTTTCCTTAAAAAAAACCAAAAGTGCTCTCATGTGCCGCTTTGGTAGAAGCACATTGGTCAGAAGAGGACGATAATAGGCACACTGTTTTCAAGCAAAGGGATTACAGTATCACTTCTGGGCTCCCCGCTTCAGCAAGACCCTGGCAAGACCACTGAGGAACGATGAGGCATTTATTGTAAGAGACAGAGCTGACATCTTTAGCTGTTAGGACTGGAGAAAGCCTAGGAGAGTAAAGAATCCTTAATTTCTGGGCAACAGCAGAAAAAAGCAGAGGCAAAGACTGGGTGGCAATAAGCCAGCTATTTTCCTGAAGGACTCGGAGGGTCCACGGAGAGAGAGAAAAGAAAGAACTTCAACTCTGGGGGATCAAGTCTGATTTCCAAGTGAATAGGATGCCATTATAGTGATGATAGCTGTGAAAAACTGGAAAACACTAAAAAAAAAGTCTCGTCGGTACAGCAATGTACTGGGTGTTATTTTGAGATTCCATTGTTGCAAAAGTGCCCCATTTCCAAGGATGAAACATCATTTAGGTGGTAATGACTTAAAGCATATTTAAAGTGGCCCTAGTAAGAGAAACCTCTATATTGATATTGTCTCTGTATTTCTCTAGATCGACACTGTCTCCATACTGATAGTGAAAATTATAATTTACTTCTCTAAAAGCTTTAGTAAAGATAGCAAAAATGAGAAGAACAGAAGCATCTCTGATCAACTAAGAATAGTTGAACAACTTTAAGAACAGTTCTTCAGTGGAACTTGCATCAGTCTAAGAAAGACATTTCCTGAATAAGCCTTGATATCTCAAATCCCCACTTGGGTGCAATTCCCTCACCTCTGAACATTAACCACAGTCCTTTACACTGGGTATATTCCAACTATCTAATACTAACATCTGAACATACATCAATGGTCAACCAACATACACTTTCCATCAATCTGCCCCTGCCTTCAAGGATTACATTGTAGAGGAGATAACTAGTAAACATATAAATGTAAGTCCCAACAAAAAGTTAAATAAGGGAATACACTGTATTGTACGGTAGAGGCTGCTCTTTTAGTCTGGTCGGTCCAACACATTCTAAATTCAAGCGTATTTGTTTCCGTGGCCTTTCTTGACCCTGACAGTAGCAGACCAGTCTCCTAGAGGCTTACTAACCACACAAAGACTTTGGGGAAGAGCATTCCAAGTAGAAGGAAATGCAAGGAAGAAAACTCTTGAGACCAAAAGGAGCTTCATGTGTCCATGAGATCAACAAACAACAAAAAGGCCAATCAGTATGGCCTAGCGTGGTGCACAAAGAAGAAAAAAAGGGAATAAAGATGAAAGGTCAGGGGCTGGATCACACAGGACTCTGTAAACCACAGTAAGGAATTTAGATTTTATTCAGTGAGAAGCAATGGAAGGTTCCAAGCCATGAACTAATATAAGGCCTTGGGAGCTCACTCTGGCTTCTGGCTTCTCTGTGAGTAACAGACTCAGTGAGGCAAAAAGCATCAGTTGATCAGCTGGTAGCCTGCTGCATAATCACAGCCAGAGACGATGGCTTGGATGAGTGATGAGAAATGGAGTCATCACACTGAAAGTGGTACCTATAAAACTTTACTGATGGTCTATTTGTGAGGTGAAGCAACAAGGTGGACATCTGTGCTATACGCTGAGATGGGCATACATTAATACTTCAGAAGTATTCTGTATGCTGGAAGTAAACAGACTTGTGAGCTGAAACCGACAGCAATGATATGAACTTGTAAAATGTGAAAGTCTAATTGATTTGTAAGTGGAAAAGCTGAACGGGCAGTTAGCTCCACGAGGCCAGAGCTCAGGGGCGAAGCCTGGGCTGGAGACAGAAATGTGAGCATCATCAGTGCATAAACAGTATAAGCCACAGAGGTGGATGAGGTCACCCAGGAGGGTGCTCTGGAACCCCTGAATGTTAGCAGCTGGATGGAACAAAGGGTCCCAGAACAGGCAGAAACTGAGAAAGACGGAGCAGTCAACAAGGGAAGCCAGGCGAAGGGCTCAGTGCTGAAGTCCAGAAATGAAAATGCTTCCTGCACGACTGTCAAGTCAGAGGAGGACTGAGAAGTGCGGCGAGAGAGATGCGACTCTGGTGACCTCGAGCAATGGTCCTTCAAGGGACTGTGGTTTCATAAACCAACTGGGAACAGTTCAGATCCACCACTGGGCACCTTCAATAAGGCTACTTTTGTGTTTACGTTTTCATTTATTTATGAAACATGAAGCACTGGGGGCCGCTTTCTCCAATACCTTTGCGTGTACGTGCTAAGTTGCTTCAGTCGTGTCCGACTCTCTGCGACCCTGTGGACTGTACCCCACCAGGCTCCTCTGTCCATGGGATTCTCCCGGCAAGAGTAATGGACTGGGTTGCCAAGCCCTCCTCTAGGGGATCTTCCTGACCCAGGGCTCGAACCCGGGTCTCTTACATCTCCTGCACTGGCAGGGGGGTTCTTTACCACTAACACCACCTGGGAAGGCCTTTGCACATATATGCTCAAATAAAATAAATTGAATGAATATTACTTAAGGTATCTTCAAAGTATTTCAAAGTTACCTCTCTTAACCTGGACACTGCGCACTGCAGTTTCCACCAACCACTAGACTGCTTTCTAAACCACTGCTCTTCCTCTCATATCCGGAAGAACCAGTCGCTCACTGGCAAGAGAAGAAAGGCTACTTCTTATGGTAACAGGTGCTCTGACTTACATCAAAACCTTGAAGCAACTTTAAAAGAATACTTGTAACTCTGGTCATCTGAGTCACTGACTTCTAACGTGACTCCAATTTCCTTTAGCTTACGTAACTTTGTCTTCACCAAACAGCAACTGAAAAACAGTGGCTATCAAACTTAAATTAAATGTGAATGAAAATCACCTTACCTCGTGTGTGTGTGCTCAGTCGCGTGTGACTCTTTGCGACCCTATGGACTGGACTGTAGCCCACCAGGCTCCTCTGTCCATGGGATTTGCCAGGCAAGAGTATTGGAGAGGGTTGCCATTTCCTACACCAGGGCATCTTCCCAACACAGGGATCGAACCCACATCTTCAGCATTAGCAGATGGATTCTTTACCACTAGTGCCACTGGGAAGCCCTGAAAATCACCTTGTAGACAGAGGATGAGATGGCTGGATGGCATCACCAACTCAATGGACATGGGTTGTGTGGACTCCGGGAGCTGGACTGGCATGTTGAGGTTCATGGGGTTGCAAAGAGTCGGACACGACTGAGCGACTGAACTGAACTGACTTATGTTGTTGTTTAGTTGCTAAGTTGTGTCCATCTCTGTGTTACCCCACGGACTGTAGCCCGTGTCTACTCTGTCCATGGGATTTTCCAGGCAAGAATACTGGAGCGGGTCGCCATTTCCTTCTCCATTGCTACTTATAAATGCAGATTATCAGGTGGCCCAAGGTGAGGAATGGGTTCTAAGATCAGGCCATATTTTTAAGTTACCTTTTTAAAAAGCTACTATGGAAATTCTGGCACAAACAGTCCATGAATCATACTTTGTGAAACAACAACACAGCAGTTTAGAACAAAATAAGGTGCGCAGGAACAAACCCTGGAAAAATCCTTGTTGCCTACCCCCAAGTAGCAGGTTGGCTGTTTCTTTTAGCTCTCACCATCTCAGATTCATCCTGATAACAGTCAGGCACCCTTTATGTGCCCAGTTAAATTTAAACATTTCCAAAATCTCAAAGTTTAATTTTTTTCATCCAATATGAATCTACGCTGGTATAATATGCTCATATACTGCTAGCTTGAAAAAAATACCTGCACAGCAGCCTTACAAAACTATTACCTTGAATATACACTCATGAACTTAGAAAATTCTTTTAAAGAGTTAAGGTCTCAGGCAAGGACTCGCCTGCACTTCTGCAGCTTGAATGTTTCAGTGAATGCGGAGAAGCTGATGTCAAAAGACCTATTTCAACAACTGAACTTGCATTATATGTGTTTTTGAATGAGTATAAATAAATCCTCATTTATCATTTTCTGCTGAATTCACACCTAGAGGAGGCTAGAGACTGCATTTCCAACAGGCTTCCCATGCACCATCACATACAAGCAGTTTCCTGATGATCTGGAAAACCCTTTCACATCTTCTCTGAAACTTCTTCTAAGGCTGGGTAGAGAGTTTCAAGAAAAACAGGCCTAAGACAAGTGATCCCTTTTCATATTTAACTGAAAGAACAGGTAAACCACAGTAGAGGAAAAACGTTGAGCGGCAAGGACGGGGATGATGTTAAATTGTTTGAAATTAGAAATGAAATCAAGAATTAAAAATAGAATTACATTTTCCGTTTGGCAATATACAAACAACACTAAGTGCACTTCATAAATTTCACTATTGTTGCTCTAAGTGATATTACCATAAATCACATTAGGAGCGTACTTGGCATTTTTTAAAAGCAAAAAGGATTGAGAGTGTCAATACGTTTAAACAGCTCTGTTCTCTTCGACGAGAGTGGAAGAGAAATTATCAGAGCTTTCACCAGGTCTGAAAGCCCAGCTCTGACACCCCCACTCCCCTCTCCCCTCCAGCTTCAGCGCACAGGGAGCAGGGCTGGGCCAGCGACCCGTTGGGAGCACGTGCGCCCTCCCAATGCTTTTACCTGATGCACGAGGGGAGACAGCTGTTTGCCCCTTTTCTCGTCACGGACGGGGAAGAGAGACTTTAGCAGCTTCGGCATCTGCGGCACCAAAGACTTCACCGGGTTCAAGTAGGAGGCTGCGAGGCTACTGAGTCCTGCCGAAAATATCGAAAGGAAAAGGGATAAGGCAAAAGCGATTACAGAGATGCTCTCCTTACTGTAAACTGGCCAAACATTGTTTGTAAGCAAAACAAACAATAAAAATTTTAAAGGTATACTGGGAAATTAATACTAAAAACAGAACAGTATTACGTGTATCGTGTGCTCACTCGGTCTTGTCCGACTCTGCGACTCCATGGACTAGAATACTGGAGTGGGCTGCCATTTCCTCCTCCAGGGGATCTCCCCGGCCCAGGGACTGAACCCACATATCCTATACTGGCAGGTGGATTCTTTACACCACTGAGCCACCAGAGAAGCCCAGAGTGAGGATGATCCCTAATCAAATACATATCTAGTCAATGATTAACCAAAGGCTGATCACAAAAGGAGAGACAATCAGACATGATATGTCTCCTAAGGGAAGTGCTCATTCATTTATCCTACCTTCTGCCCCTGCCTCAAACTAGCCTGAATCTGACCATGGCTGCAGATCTAACCACCAGTTTACAGGAAATACACTGGGCAGACTATCATGCTTAAATAACTTGGTGAGGATGGCAAAAATAAAAATGTACAGTCTACGGCACAGAACCTGGTCTCTTCACCAAATACAAACGCAACAGGGAAAAAAGATGAAGAGGCACACACTAACTAAACGGATGTGTGTGTGTATGTTAGTCGCTCAGTCATGTCCAACCCTTTGCAACACCATGTGCTGTAGCCCGTCAGGCTTCTCTGTCCATGGACTTTTCCAGGCAAGAATACTGGAGTCGGTAGCCATTCCCTTCTCCAGGGGATCTTCTTAACCTGGGGATCGAAAGTAGGTCTCCTGCACTGCAGGCAGATTCTTTACCATCTGAGCCACCAGGGAAGCCCCAAGACGTATCAACTAACCATAGTGTGTGAACTTTACTTGAATTTTCATTCAAAATAACTAAGAAATACTCTTGGATCCACATGGGGAACTCTAAACACTGGCTAGATGTTTAATAATATTTTGTGATTATTTTTAATTTTTCTTCTTGAAATGTCACTGTGGGTATTCCTTTAGAAATATATGTACAAACATTTACAGATGAGACAGTGTCTGAGATTTGCTTCAAAGTCATCCTGAGCAGATGTGGAGATGTAGTGGGAGCACAGATAAGTAAGCCCAGTGATAGTCTGATCATCCTGAAGTCAGCACGGGGCACTTGAGGGCACCTCATGTCACTCTTTCTACTTTATATACCTGATATTTTCCACAGTAGAAGGATTCTTCAGAGTGAGAGCAAAATAAAAGCTTTAAACATACACAAGAAAGAGTTTGTCACTAAAAAAAAAAGATCATTGCTAAAACCACTGATGATGGATATATGATGACTAAAAAAGAAACTCAACTCAGAAGAATGCAGTGAGGAGGAGCAAGAAGCAACCATGAGCAGAACCAAGCAGTAAATATATAAACCAAATAAACATTCATTAGCATTTTTTTTAATTTATGGAATTTTAAAACAAAGTAGTAGTCTACGACCAAATAATTTCACCCTGGGTATTTACTGGACAGAAATGTTACTAAAACACTGATACACAAACAAGCTTCAGTCACAATAGTGAAAAAGTGGGAACAAACCAAATGTGGATAAACAGGAGGGCTGGTTAAAACTGTGATAAATTCCACTGTGACAGTGAAGTCTCTCTCGTAAAAAAGAATACACTGCTGATACGTGCAAAGGTACGGATGACTTCAACAGATACGCTGAGCAAAACAAGCCCAGCACAAAAGAGTACACACAATACGATTCCGTTTAATGAAACCGAAGAACAGGCGAAACACTGAGATCCGAACACTGACCGACTGTGGCGAGTAACCGGAGTCACACAATCGTCTACAGCTGGGCTGTGGTGTAAGTTACATTAGTAAACAAATTTGTCAAAACTCATTAGGTATGACTCATAGTCAAGAAAAATGCAGCCAGAAACAGACTGTGAAATTGGTCCTGATGCTAGACTGAGCGGACGAGGATTTTAAAAGCGCCTTTTATACATAGGTACAAGGATTGAAAGAATAATACAGCCTTAATATATAAAAAGGAAAGAAATATCAGCAGAGAAGTTAAAACTATTTAAAAAAGAAGCAAATGGAAATTCTAAAAACTAAAAATATAACTGAAATTTTAAAGTTCTTGCTTGTGCTTAATAGAAGACTATAAATGGCAGTAGAAATGATCCAATCAGAAGAAACAAGAATAAGATAAAAAGATGAAAAATAGAATAGAGTTTCTGAGACTCATAGGGCAATATAACGTGTGCAATTAGATTTCCAAATGGAGTAGAAAGAGAGAAAAGAACAGAGGAAAAAAATGTAACGAACTAACAGTTGAATATTTCCCCAAACTGTTGGGGAAACCCCAATGTAGAGACCCAAGGACATTGGTGAAATCCAAGTAAGATAAACACTAAAAATACTACACCTAAGATCATCATCACCCAACTGCTGAGACAAAAAATAAAGAGAAAAATTGGAAAGCAAACTATGTAAACAAAGACACATTTCATGTGGGGAGTGACATAAATGACGGCTGAGTTGTCACCAGAAAAGGAGTCTGAAGATGACGCAGTGTCTCGGAAGTGCTAAAAGAGGACAAGCTACCAACTAAGAATTCTCTATCCAGTGAAAATATCTGTCAAAAAAAAAAATGAAATACAGACATTCTCAAAAGGAGAGATCTTCCTTCACAAGGAAAACTGTACAATAAGAAATAATACAAGATATCCATCAGGCTAAAGAGAAACAGCATCAGATGAATATACGATTCTTCAGGAAGGAGTAGATAGTGACAGAAATAATAAATAGGAAGGAAAATATAAAAGATTATCTATAGTCTCTTAATTTCCTTAAAAGACAAATAGCTGTTTTAAAGAAAACAAAAAAATGTATAACATTGTAAGGTGAATGCATAACACCTGTAAAAGCAAAAGATAAAACAATAATATAAAATACGAGGACTGGAGGAACAGGAAAATGGAACTATACTGATGCAAGATTCTTATAATTATGCAGTGTGAAATGATAGATTATTAACTCTAAGAAGACTGTGGTAAAGTTAAGCGTACCTACTGGAATTCTTTAACAAAGACATTAATAAATAAATGTCATTTGTTGTTTTCAGTCACTAAGTCTCTTTGAATGCCTGACTCTTTGTGATCCCATGGACTGCAGGCTGCCAGGCTCCTCTCCAGGCAAAAATACTGGAGTGGGTTGCCCTTTCCTCCTCCAGGGGATCTTCCCGACCCAGGGACTGAACCCATGTCTCCTGCATTGGCAGGCAGATTTTTTACCACTAAGCCACCAGGGAAGCCCTAATAAATAAATACAGGTATTAAAAAAGCCAAAGATAAAATAAAATACTATAAAATATTTTTCAATTAACACAGAACAAAAAAGATTATAGTGGAAATAAATAAAAAGGCCAAATAGAAACCAACAGCAACACGGCAGACATAATATTTTATGTAAAAGAACTAAACATTCCAATTAAAAAACAGAAATTGTCAGACAAGATTAAAAAAGAAACTCTATACCTAAATATGCTGTCTATAAGATAATCACTCTTACAGATACACATAGGCTAAAAGTTTAAAGACTGAGGAAAAGATACACCATGCAAGCAATCTGCAAAAGAAAACTGGTGTGGTGATACTAACATCAAGCAAGACAGATTTCAAAGTCAGAGTATTACCAGAAAGATAAAGGGACATGTCGTAAGGAGAAACAGCACTTTATCAGCAAAAAAAAAAAAAAAAATAACAATCTCAATGTGTGTATACCCAATAACAGAGATTCTAAATTAATTATGCAGAAACTGATATAATTATAGGAAAAAATAGACAATTTCACAAGCATCTATAGATATTCAATGCCTTTTCTCAATGATTGATAGAACAAATATGGGGGGAAAAGTCAGTAAAATTACAGCAGATTTGAACAAGGACATCAACACCTAACTGACATACACAGGACGCTGTGCCCCAAAACAGAAGAGACCTTTCCAAGTACACACAGAATGTTCACCAAGACAGAACAGTCTCAAAAAATTTTAAAAGACTGAAATTTTGAAGAGTCTGTTCTCTGCACATTATGGAATTTAAAAGGAAATCAATAATAATAATACACCTTTGAGATATAAAAAAACTGAATTAACATGGTACCCAGTAATTCATGGGTTAAAGAATAAATCACAGAGAAATTAGAATATCTGGAATATAATGATAATAAAAGCACATCGTGCCCAAATTTGTGAAATGAAGAAATAACAGACATCAACAAAACAGAAAACAGAATCAAGTTCGGCTCTGTGGGAAGATTAAGAAAACTGATAAACCAGTCTCAAGTGTATTAAAGAAAAACAGAAAATAAAAATTATCTATTCAGAATAAAAAGAAGGAGCTTGACAGATTCTATAAACATTAAAAGATCAATAAAGGAAACTTTAACATTTATGAAAATCAAGTAATCTGATGAAACAGAAACTTCTCTAAAAAACCATCTTTGAAAACTTACTTACAAAGAAACAAAAAAAGTTAAACATTAAAGAAACTGAAGTCATGATCTCAAATCTTCCCACAGTGAAAATTCCAGACCCAGAGAGTGTCACTGGTGAATCTTATCAAACGTTTAAGGAAGTAGTAAGACCAAGTTCACATGAGCTCAGGAACTTCATCGTAAAAGATGATGAAATTTTTCTCATCATTTTGTGTTCAGTTGCTAAGCCGTGTCCACCTCCTTGTGACCGCATGGACTTCAGCATGCCAGCCCTGTCCTTCACTATCTCCTGGAATTTGCTCAAACTCATGTCCATGGAGTCGGTGACGCCATCCAACCGTCACATCCTCTGTCGCCTTTCTCCTCCTGCCCTCAATCTTTCTCATCACTTTATGAAATCAATATAATCATGATACCAAAACCCTAAACAAAGACATAGTTATTAAAAAGGTATATATATTCACCGTAGGACACATACATGAAACTCTAAACAAAATATTAGCAAACAGAATCAAACAAATATGAAGGACAACACACCATGATCAACACATCATTTCTCACAGGAAAGCAAGATAAAGTCAACATTCAAAACAATGTGACTCAACATAGTATGATAAGAAAGGGAGGGGCTTCCCTGGTGGCTCAGTGTAAAGAACCCACTTGACAATGCAGGAGAGACATGGGTTTGGTCCCTGAGCCAGGAAGACCCCACATGCCTCGGTGTAACAAAGCTCGTGCACCACAGCTACTGAGCCTGTGCCCCGGAGCCCAGGAGCCACGACCGCTGAAGCTGCTGCAGTCTAGAGCCTGCGCTCCACAGCAAGAGAAGCCCGAGCACAGCAACTAGAGAGGTGCGCTCATGCGCTGCAACTAGAGAAAAGCCCGCAACGAAGACCCCGGATAGCCAAAGATAAGTAAGTCAATAAAGGTACAGGAAAAAAAGGGTGAAACTCAAATAGGCATTAACTAGTACGACTTAGTAGAAAATGCTGATTTAAATGATTTTTTTAAATTTTAAACTATTTCTGAAAGATACTCATATTTCATGAGAGTGATTGAAAAACAAAAACATAACTGACCTGGATCAGGAGAATGGTTACTTTGGGGAGAACGGAGGGCTGGAGCAGCTGGAGCGATTCCTTTGGAAACTGCAATTTGTGATACGTCCTGTTGACTTTCCCACCGGCCCTATTAAGGACAAAATCCGTCATTCTGACTTATCAATCAATTTTTTAAAAATTTAAAGATATTGAAGAGAAAAATGTTACACATTGCTAAAGCTTTATTCTTGCTGAAGACATGAAAAATCTGATTACCTGAGCATAATACTGTTAACAGCATAATACTATTCCTCTCCTTTACAGAATTGATCTCGCTAATAATACTTCCCACTTGGATATCCCCTTCAGTTATAATTTATAGTCTCCTAATACTCTTTCTGAAGGAGATCAGCCCTGGGATTTCTTGGAAGGAATGATGCTAAAGCTGAAACTCCAGTACTTTGGCCACCTCATGCGAAGAGTTGACTCATTGGAAAAGACCCTGATGCTGGGAGGGATTGGGGGCAGGAGGAGAACGGGACGACAGAGGATGAGATGGTTGGATGGCATCACTGACTCAATGGACGTGAGTCTGAGTGAACTCCGGGAGTTGGTGATGGACAGGGAGGCCTGGCATGCTGCAATTCATGGGGTCGCAAAGAGTCGGACATGACTGAGCAACTGAACTGAACTGAACACTCTTTCTCCTGTATCATACTGCGTCTCACAAAACATGGATATAATAAGATATTTTTTGAAATGCTCCTTCTGCCTGCTCCTTAGGCCCTTTCTGCTTTTGTGCCTCAAGATACACTTTTTCAGAGGGAGGAGCCAAGATGGCAGAGGAGTAGGACGGGGAGAACACTTTCTCCCCCACAAATTCATCAAAAGAGCATTTAAACGTCGAGTAAATTCCACAAAACAACTTCTGAATGCCGGCAGAGGACATCAGGCACCCAGAAAAGCAATCCAACTCTTCGAAAGGAGGTAGGAAAAAATAAAAAAGACAAAAAAAGAGACAAAAGAGGGAGGGACGGAGTTCCGTCCCGGGAAGGGAGTCTTAAAAAGAGAGAAGTTTCCAAACACCAGGAAACCTTCTCACTGCCAAATCTGTGCCGAGCTTTGGAAGCACAGAGGGCAACATAACAGGAAGAAAAAATAAATAAACAATTAAAACTCGAAGATTGCGAGTCCTACGGTAACTCCCCCAGCGGAGAAGCAGCGCAGACGCCTGCACGCGCCATTAGCAAGCGGGGGCTGGGCAGGGAGGCGCAGCGCGGGCTGCATCGCTTAGAGTAAGAATCTGGCCTGAATACCCTGAGCACTATCTGAGCGAAATAATTTGGGCTAGCAAACCAGACTGTGGGATATCTACCACGCGAAAAGCCAGCCCCAACCTAAGACACCGCCAGGCCCACGCATGGAACAAAGAATTGAACAGAGATAGCCGGCTGCAGACCTTCCCCCTCCGGTGACAGGCAGCCAGAGCCGGAAGGGGGCAATCGCAGCCCAGAGAGACATTATCTATAAAACTGTAAGCAGGCTTCTTTGCTAACTAAAACTTTTTGGGGGTCTGGACGGTTAACATCTGCCTGAGAAGGTGCGCCGGTTTTACACCCAGATAACCGAGTGGCGGGGAGGCGATAAGTCGCAGCATTGGCGTTCGCCAAACACCTCATCACTTGAGCTGCTCGGACCTGGGAAGAGCACAAAACTCAGGCCCAACTGAGTCTGCGCCTCTGAGGACTACCCGAGTGCCTGAACCTGAGCGGCTTGGACCTGGGAGGTACATGCAACCCAGGGCCAGCCTTGGATTGTTCCCGGCGGAACAACCTAGAGCCCGAGCAGTGTGGGCAGGGAGGCTACACGCGCCGTGAGCGGGGGCAGACCCAGTGTGGCTGAGGCACTGCGAGTGCACGCCAGTGTTATTTGTTTGCAGCATCCCTCCCTCCCTCCCCACAGCGCGACTAAACAAAGAGAAGAAATACAGCTTCACCCATCAGAACACCGACACAAGCTTCCCTAACCAGGAAACCTTGACAAGCCACCTGTACAAACCCACACACAGCGAGGAAACGCCACAATAAAGAGAACTCCACAAACTGCCAGAATACAGAAAGGACACCCCAAACTCAGCAATTTAAACAAGATGAAGAGACAGAGGAATAGCCAGCAGATAAAGGAACAGGATAAATGCCCACCAAACCAAACAAAAGAGGAAGAGATAGGGAATCTATCTGATAAAGAATTCCGAATAATGATAGTGAAATTGATCCAAAATCTTGAAATTAAAATGGAATCACAGATAAATAGCTTGGAGACAAGGATTGAGAAGATGCAAGAAAGGTTTAACAAGGACCTAGAAGAAATAAAAAACAGTCAATATATAATGAATAATGCAATAAATGAAATTAAAAACACTCTGGAGGCAACAAATAGTAGAATAACAGAGGCAGAAGATAGGATTAGTGAATTAGAAGATAGAATGGTAGAAATAAATGAATCAGAGAGAATAAAAGAAAAACGAATTAAAAGAAATGAGGACAATCTCAGAGACCTCCAGGACAATATTAAACGCTACAACATTCGAATCATAGGGGTTCCAGAAGAAGAAGACAAAAAGAAAGACCATGAGAAAATACTTGAGGAGATAATAGTTGAAAACTTCCCTAAACTGGGGAAGGAAATAATCACCCAAGTCCAAGAAACCCAGAGAATCCCAAACAGGATAAACCCAAGGCGAAACACCCCAAGACACATATTAATCAAATTAACAAAGATCGAACACAAAGAACAAATATTAAAAGCAGCAAGGGAAAAACAACAAATAACACACAAGGGAATTCCCATAAGGATAACAGCTGATCTTTCAATAGAAACTCTTCAAGCCAGGAGGGAATGGCAAGACATACTTAAAATGATGAAAGAAAATAACCTACCGCCCAGATTATTGTACCCAGCAAGGATTTCATTCAAGTATGAAGGAGAAATCAAAAGCTTCTCAGACAAGCAAAAGCTGAGAGAATTCTGCACCACCAAACCAGCTCTCCAACAAATACTAAAGGATATTCTCTAGACAGGAAACACAAAAATGGTGTATAAATTCGAACCCCAAACAATAAAGTAAATGGCAACGGGATCATACTTATCAGTAATTACCTTAAACGTAAATGGGTTGAATGCCCCAACCAAAAGACAAAGACTGGCTGAATGGATACAAAAACAAGACCCCTACATATGTTGTCTACAGGAGACCCACCTCAAAACAGGGGACACATACAGACTGAAAGTGAAGGGCTGGAAAAAGATTTTCCATGCAAATAGGGACCAAAAGAAAGCAGGAGTAGCAATACTCATATCAGATAAAATAGACTTTAAAACAAAGGCTGTGAAAAGAGACAAAGAAGGTCACTACATAATGATCAAAGGATCAATCCAAGAAGAAGATATAACAATTATAAATATATATGCACCCAACATGGGAGCACCGCAGTATGTAAGACAAATGCTAACAAGTATGAAAGGAGAAATTAACAATAACACAATAATAGTGGGAGACTTTAATACCCCACTCACACCTATGGATAGATCAACTAAACAGAAAATTAACAAGGAAACACAAACTTTAAACGATACAATAGACCAGTTAGACCTAATTGATATCTATAGGACATTTCATTCCAAAACAATGAACTTCACCTTTTTCTCAAGCACACATGGAACGTTCTCCAGGATAGATCACATCCTGGGCCATAAAGCTAGCCTTGGTAAATTCAAAAAAATAGAAATCATTCCAAGCATCTTTTCTGACCACAATGCAGTAAGATTAGATCTCAATTACAGGAGAAAAACTATTAAAAATTCCAACATATGGAGGATGAACAACACCCTGCTGAATAACCAACAAATCACAGAAGAAATCAAAAAAGAAATCAAAAAAGAAATCAAAATTTGCATAGAAACAAATGAAAATGAAAACACAACAACCCAAAACCTGTGGGACACAGTAAAAGCAGTCCTAAGGGGAAAGTTCATAGCAATACAGGCACACCTCAAGAAACAAGAAAAAAGTCAAATAAATAACCTAACTCTACACCTAAAGCAACTAGAAAAGGAAGAAATGAAGAACCCCAGGGTTAGTAGAAGGAAAGAAATCTTAAAAATTAGAGCAGAAATAAATGCAAAAGAAAAAAAAAAGAACCATAGGAGCTGGTCCAGCCACAACAACTGGCTCCAGTATGGGGAGATGAGAAAAAAAAAAAAAAAGATACACTTTTTCCCCCCAAAGGAATGTTTTTATTTAAAATTTTTAAAATTTAATTTCAAATTAAAATTATTAAAAAAATTTTTTTTAATTTATTGGCCACATCACATGGCATGTGGGATTTTAGTTCCCCCACCAGGGATCGAACCCACGCCCCCTGAAGTGGAAGTGCAGAGCCTTAACCACTGGACCACTGCAGAAGTCTCAAGATACCTTCTTTCACTTCAGATTCTAGACTGAAACCCAGGAACCACTCTAATACTGTTCAGGTTTCTTCTCCGCTAACATACCACTCATGAAAGAAACACTCCAGAACAGCATATTACCAAGCCTCTCATTTTTAACAGATGCTAAAAATGAGTTCTAGTTAAGCCCAAACCAAGCAGTCATCAAGTTCCCAATAACACAGGTCTCTGAATTAACAAATCTGATTGTTCTTTCAACTTGTCTTGTTGTCAGTCGCTCAGCAATGTCTGACTCTTTAGCGACCTGGACTCCAGGAGGCCAGGCTTCCCTGTCTTTCACCAACTCTCGGAGCTTGCTCAAACTCATGTCCATCGAGTCAGTGACGCCATCCAACCGTCTCGTCCTCTGTCATCCCCTTCTCCTTCCACCTTCGATCCTTCCCAGCATCAGGGTCTTTTCTAATGCGTCAGCTCTTTGCATGATGTGGCCAAAGTATTGGAGCTTCAGCATCAGTCCTTCCAATGAATATTCAGGACTGATTTCCTTTAGGATTGACTTTAACTTGTCTTGTAAACTCTCATGAAAGAGATTTTGTTGCAGAATACAAGAACAATGTCCATCAGGTGATGGAGTAACTTACTTTTCTAGAACTTGTGGTGAGCCATAAAATGGTCATGGCACCAAAGCACTTTGAACATCAGTCCCACCCAGGAAAGAAAGAAACCTCCGCCCAGGCTACCAGCACAGAAACCAGTAATGGAGAGGAGATGCCAGTCTTTTCAAAGCTCTACATCCTCTTTAGATCCTTTGACAGTCACTCTTCTTTTCCACCCCAGTTAAAAAAAAAAAATGGTGTTTTCTGTTAGATTAAGCTACTACTCCCCAGATGAGTGACCCTGACGATCAACTTGCATCTTTATTAGTAAATTGCCTGCAAAGTAAGCTCTTTGCTGCTCCTGAAGATGGATGGAGGTAGAAAGCCCTCTTAGGTTGCCGACATGTATTGGAAACCTATTTGCTTTTAGCGGCAACCTAAGTACCGATCATAAAATCAATAAGCCTTAAGTGATTCGGATCCTGTTTACTTAGAGAAAGCCACTTTCTGAGGGAACTCTCTCAGCACTTGAAAATTTTTTTTCCATGTTCGTGTATTTTGGACTATGCAGAGTCTCCGTTGCTGCCTGGGCTCTTCTCTGGTTGCGGTGCTCGGGCTTCTCGTTGTGGGGGCCCCTCTTGTTGTGGAGCACTGGCTCCAGAGTGCACAGGCTATAGAAGCTGCAGCACGTGGGCTCAGCAGTTTCAGTTCCCAGGCTCTAGAGCACAGGCTCGGCTGTCACATGGCATGTGGGATCTTCCCAGACCAGACATCGAACCCGTGTCTCCTGTACTGGCAGGTGAAGTCTTCACCACTGAGCCACCGGGGAAGCCCAGCACTCTATATTTTAAAATGTGGTAGGATGCTCAGCATTAGGAAGCAAGGGAGCAAAAGACACATGAACAGCTGATGAGGACGAAGAACCCTGAGCGCATCACTGTAGGAGCGTTTGTGTTACTATGAACCACACGCTGATTTACATACTTTGTTTCATTAATGTCTTCTGCCTTTGAATTCAATTATCTGTCTGGGAAGCTGCAGCTCTGTGTGCCCTGGGACGTCATAATTGGGTCTCGGAACAGTGAGGTCAACACTTTGGAACTTCTCAGGGGATGTAAAGCTTCATGCCGTGTTCACGGGATTAAGGTCATGCCTGGCTGTTCTGAAGACAACTTACTCAATTTGAGGATAAATTTGTTTCCATACTTTAGACTTGTCTTCCTTGTTCGGCAGCTGACACAGTAGCACTCTGGCCCTTAGGAAAACCAAGCAGCTAATTTGAAGTCAGCCCCTCAGCTGTGCGGTGTGCATCCAGTGACAAGTAACAGAGGTGTCACCTCTTCCCCAAGGCACACTCGGGGCTCTGCTAGCTTCCCGGGTAATTTTTCCCAGCTGGCACTCCCACACACAGTGTTACTCTCAAATCTGAACAGAGGCAATAACTCTTACTGTCTCGTATATTCAAATATCTCAAGTGAGAACCTTTGAAAGGATGCTCACCGTACTTACACAGCACCTCAGCCATATTGCTAACTCTATTGGAGAATGAAAAACGGAGACATTTCATTCATCCATCTCCCTTAACCGTCATCTTAACCTTGAGAAATCTCAGTCTTGCCGACCAGAGACGGGAACATGGAGTATCTCAAATCGCTCTGGGACAGAATAGGCTCTGCTTCCGAGGGAACAACAAATTTGGATGATAAACCACTGCCCTCTCCTCTTTCTGACCCCATGGATCTCTAGGGAGACACTCCACTGACATCACTCACTAGATTTTTCTCCGGCAGCATATATCCATTCTCTTTCCAGAAGCAGAATCTGTGGTTCAGGGTCTAGCAACACACACTGCCCCCCAGGGACAAGGCAATTAGTGTCTTTCTAATAAAATTTACAGGGCTTCCAAGGTGGCTCAGTGGTAAAGAATCCACCAGCCAATGCAGAAGACCCAAGTTCAATTCCTGGGTTGGGAATATCCCCTGGCGACGGAAATGGCAACCCATTCCAGTGTTCTTCCCTGGGAAATCCCATGGACAGAGGAGCCTGGTGGGCTACAGTCCATGGGGTCACAAAGAGTTGGACACAACTGAGCAGCTAAACAACAAGAATAACAATAAATTTTATATCCTTGGCCACTCCAGGGTGATTCTCCCACTACTGAAATGTTGGGGAAGAGAAAAGGAAGCACCCCAGTTAAAGGTACTTCAGAGAGAGATGAACTCAAGATAATGAATAAAAAGGCCTTGGCTAGACACTGGAACTTTCTGCCATCATATGGGCTCAGTTCTCAGTTCTGTTTTTTTTTTTTTTCTTTACACTTCTACCACTGCAACCTATGCTCCATTACAGAACTCTTGGAAAGATGATTCTGAGATGTTTCTGACTTTTTTTTTTACCTCTATCAGCCTTCAGGATCAGCCACGAAGGGAGGATGTGAGATTGGAAATTCTGGCTTCGTTTTGGGTCCCTAAACTAGCTTCATAATTAGTAGGAATTATTTGTGCTAACAGGCTGAATTCGAAGATATAAAACATTATTCAAGGTAACAATTATGCTTAAAGGCAAAACGCAACAGGAAAAAATGCACAAGGCTGTCAGCTGACCTGAGGACGTGGATGGTCCCTGCAGGGACCTCCAGTTCTCCTGCTCCTGTTCTCCAGAAAGACACAAGTGCTTTGGGTGTTCTCTACAGAGGTCTGGCTTGGATCAGGAAAGTGACAAAGAGGTAAATGAAGTGCCAGTGACACTCCAGGTCCACAGGCGGCTACTAACGCAGCTCAAGAAGAGGTGACTCACCTTTGGCACCAACCATAACCAGTGTGGGGCTGAATGATTGCAGTTTTCAGGAAAGCGATGGAGCCAAAACATACAACTCAGCTTTGTTAACTGAACAGTCATTCGGATTTTTGGCTAATTTTTTTTTAATATTTATTTGGCTGCATCGGGTCTTAATTGTGGCATGCAGGATCTACTTTCCTGACCAGGGTCAAACCCAGGACCTCTGCTCTGGGAGCATGGAGTCTTAACCACTGGACCACCAGGGACGTCCCTGGCTACTTTTAGTTGCATTTCAAACTGCATTTGGAAGATGACAAACATCTCACTAACTTATTTTAAAATATACGATTCATTGAAAATGGCTTTAGTAAGTAATATCAGTTATTTCTTCTTGACAGAGTTTCTTAAATCACAAACAGTCTCACCACACAGCTATTGTTTAAATGGAAAAACGATCTGTTGGAACTAATTCTGCAACTAAACTATGAGTCTAATCTGGTAGACTGGTCACAACAAGTTTGCTAGGTTTTCATTATGTCTATTAAAAAAAAAAAAAAAAAACCTGCCTAACAATAATGATGAAAGAGCCAGTAACAGTAAATAAAAGCATCACTGCAATTAAGAATATTTTATATTTTTAATCGCAAAGCTTACCAAGAGTGATTTAAGCCATAAGGTGAAAGTAAGAGTTAAGGGTAGCTAATAAAAATTCAATGTATCTTTCTAAGATTAATTAGCTCACCCATTCCATCTTGGTGGAGCTCAGTAAACAATTCCAATTTTCATAGGTATGGAGCATCAGTGAATGAGGGCAGGCAAAATGTGGCTGGCCGAAGTCCAAATGTTAGAGGCCAAGGTGCGGGAAGGTTTCAGTACCTTATCACTTGCTCTCACCTCCCCAGAAGCCCTGATCCTAGTGAGCTCTGCTCTTGCCTCCCAGCCACAGCTTTTAGTGTTACTTTGCTCCCAACTAATCTCTGCCATGATGTTAACGCAAATGAGGAGGGAAAGCAGACCTGAACCTCCTCTGCGGGCTCTCCCGCTTTTTTACGTAATGTGAACTAATTTTACTGTTGTGTTATTTACGTGGCAGGCAACAGAGCACCCCAGGTTCTCTGGTCCATAGCTTTGAGTCCATAATCAAGGAAAGAGGGACAGACATATAGATAATGGAACAGAGAACCCAGACAGAAGTCCCCATGAGTGTGCAAGGTAGATGCAACTAACAGGATTATAATTTTCAATTATTTTAAAATACAGTTTCTAGCATTTTAAGCAGCGATTCCAGGCTAAAATTGTATTTCCAACTCAATTTCATTGTGTATTAAGTACCTCCATGCAAAGAGGCCAAGATGGAACCACTGGGCTGCGTTCTGTGGTGTTGAAGGAAGGCCCGAGGCACTTCCGCTCTTCCTTTGCTCCTCTCCCCTTGTATCCCATGCTTGAGAAAAGGATGTCTTACAAATTCTCAAACATTTACCGTACCATCGGCTTCATTAATGAATTAACTCTACCCCCTCACATCCCAGAGCCTCCTACACTCCATCAGATGCCTTCATTCCTGGCATCTTCTGACAGATATTTTCATAGTCCCAGGGAACGAAGAACTGTATATCCTGACTTCCAAAGTTATTTTTACAAAAGGGTAAGAGCCCAAAAAAAACTAGTACAGTGTCCAATGCGGTTGTCTTATAAAAACTACATTTAAAAATGCATTCGCATTCTCAAGTTAAAAGCAAGCATGCTTTCAATAGGAGGATAATACATGTATCCCACTCATTCAGAAAAACCTAATGGATTAATTACCTCTCCCTGGATCTCTGAAAACTGAAGAATGCAGGAAGTCCCCAAAAGAAAAGAAAAATACATGAGTCTCTGAGGTTTTCCAAAACAATTTCTTCAATAATCGCTCGAGGATTTTGTGTGAAAATTATTATAGATAAAGCAACTGGAGAGTTTCTCAAACCACTACTTATAGGAGAATAAAATCTACCTACCATAAAGGGTAGAGAATAACATATTTTCCTTTTAATTCTTTCAGTAGGTAATTTGTTCCCATGATCCGAAAACCAAGTAATATAAAAAGGCACACCATGAGAAGCCTCCTGCTTCGGGTCCCCACACACTCCCGCCCTCTCCCTAGACAGGAAGTAGCGGCATCTGTTTATGATACATCCTTACAGGGTTCCTGCATGCGTGTGTACACCTAGCAACAGCCACACACACTCTTCTCTCGCGCTCCCCACTCCCGCACCAACAGCAGCACACTGTGCTGCCCTGCATTTTTAATCACTAAGTGTATCCTGGTGCTCTTTCCATATTAGAACCTGGAGGGGTTCCTAATAATTTTTATAGCTGCATAGTATCCATTTGTGTGTGTGTGTGCGCACATGGACACAGATAAAACATATTTAACCAGGTCAAACCAACAGACATGTGACTTGTTTCCAATCTTCTGCCATTATAAACAGCATGGCGATGGCCCTCAGGTACGTGTCACTTCTTACCTCTCTAAGCACTGCTGCTGTATAAAGGGGTTTTAATAGGATCTAAATGATTCTCACATCAACTAGTTTAAACACTACTCCATCCTGAGGAATGCTATTACGGGCAGCTTTGTAACAATTCTGAATTCAAGGCAATGCCATTCTGGATGCAGTTTACCACTGTTTGGTTTAAAAGGCCAAAGGGAGGACTCTTCTGTTCCTTGCTGCTACTGGTGGAGGGAAAGATTTCTTTACTTTCTAGGAAGAAAACACAATTTTAAGAATATTTATTCTAACAATCTTTTAAGATGCTCTGCTTTAGATGATAAAACCAGTGAGAGCCCCTCATCCGCAAACGGGGCAGCCGCTCTGTGCTCCCTGCTGAAGTGAGCCTGGAGTCAAATCCTCTGCCGAGTGTTTCATGGCTTTGTTTCCTAACATCAGGTGTGGTCCTCTGTCACCCAAGTCTCCTTACTCATTCAACAGGTCCATCCACTAAACCTGTCTTAGGGCAGTTTTCCTCTACCTCTCCCCTAGTGACAGCAAAGGGTCTCTGATTTAGATACATGGACATTCATATAACCTACTGATATGGACACAGCAGGAAGCAAGGGATCCAGGGTGACAGTGATGAGGTGGAGGGAAGCCTGGCTGTACCTGGTAACTGTTCAGGACCGAGGGGGCCAACAGTCTACAGGAAGATGAGGAGATGGCTCCACGGCTGACCTGGGAGCACAGTTAGGAATGGGAAGCTGGCCCTTCTGCTCTCCCTGACAAGACTGCCACTGTCCGTCAGAGCCCAGGGACACTGTTCATGCAGAGGGGTGAGACAGAAGACTCCAAACTGCTGCAGTGGGAGAGAAGGGTCCTTCACTGTTGGAGGTGTCTGATGAGAATGGGAAACACGCTGACACAGAGCAGGCAGAGCCAGCCCTCTGCTGCTGGGGCGGTGCCAGGACACCAGTACAACCTGAGAGGGTGGAAATCAGACTTCCCTCATCTTCACTAAGTTTCCTATCCCTAACCCAGGGGCCCCAGGACATCAAGATGACTGAAAAGGGGAAGGTCTTGGTAGAGTAACAAAAAATGTGCGACATTATTTACTCATTTAATACATCCTGCTAGAAACTCCCTGGTGGTCCAGTGGTTAGGACCTCATGCTTTCACTGCAGGGGTGCAAGTGTGCTCGGCTGTTTCAGTCACGTCCAACTCTTTGTGACCCCGTGGACTGCAGCCTGCCAGGCTCCTCTGTCCATGGGATTCTCCAGGCAAGAATACTGGAGTGGGTTGCCATGACCTGCCCTCCAGGGGTTCTTCCCGACCCAGGGATCGAACTAGTGTCTCCTGCATAGGTTCTATCATTGGTTGGGGCACTAAGATTCTGTATACTGTGGCCACAAAAACCAAAACCCAAAACAACCAAAAACCCATGTCCTAACTTCTCCCCAACCCTCCACAGAGACTGCCCTGGGAAAAGGCCTCCAATAAACTTTGCTCTCACACCCAAAATAGTCTCTTCAGTCAGTACAGTCTCTGAAGCATCCAGAAGGAGTTCCTCCAGGTTCCCAGCTGCTGTCCCCACTACCTCTCGTCTCTGAGGACTCCCGTCTGTCACCCTGGCCGGCTGCTCCCCCTGCACAAGCCCTTAAACATCACTGTCACCCCACACAACCTCGCCTCCCTGTCTGAACCTCTTACGGCCAATTCAGGAGACTCGGGTGAATCCTTGACTGTTCCAACCAGGCCCTGAGCTCCCCAATCTGTATTCAGCTCAGGCTTCCAGAACCCTGAACTGGCTGACACACCTTCTGTCCAAAGTTGAACTAAATCATTTTCTTCCTCAAACCTGCCTCCTCACATTCTTCTCTCTACTATGTTCCCAGAACCCATGTCAGCCAGTCTCCCCCTAGCTCCACCTCGACCCTCACGTCCCCAGAGCTCTAGAGGCTCCATTCTCCTGCGCGGGTCCTGACTCCCTTCCCCTCCCCTCCCACTGCCGAGACCTCTCCCCTAGACCTGCTCTGTCCACCCTCATTTGTGTGTTGATAACAGTACACATTTCTACTATATACATTATTCTAACGTAATTTTATGGACCACAGCCAGGAACATGAGTGGGGTCGAGGTGGACTGCCTAAAAGTGGCCCAGCTCCCCCACAACTCCCCAATACATCATACAGCAACTTTTGAAACAAGGGCCCTCTCTCTGGGCTCTGCCCTGCACTGCACCCTCTGCTTGACTCAGGCTTCCTTCTCCCTCCATGCTTCTGTTCACACTCTTGCTTCAATCCCTTCGGCTTGGGTGGATCTTATCATCCTTCAACATTAAGCTTCTGGCGGTGGCAGCGGGGGGAGCGGCGCGGAGAGGGGTTCCCCTCTTTGCAGCCTTTCTTGGTCCTTGAATAATGCCTACAGGAGTGTCCACGTCCTCCTCTGGGTTCCTACTCTATCTAGGCATACTTCTATTATAGCATCTATATGCCTTTATTCCATTTGAACGTAGATGAGACAATAATTTTCTTTCAAGTAGATATTACTGTTTTGTATTCTTTTTTTCCATTTAAACATAAAGAAACTAGCAAGAGAGAAAAGCTGAAAATCTTTTGGCCACTTTTTTCAATGAATTTATGATAGAGGATTTGGGTTAGATGGATTAAAAAAAAAGTCATGGTTTTTCTTATATTTTCCTTAAAATTATTCATTATATCAATAATGACAGTTTTCCAAACACTCTGCTTGGTTTAGGTGATTATAACTGTGCTATGCCCATCACACCTTTCAGTGGACCTGTATCGAGGAGTGCTAAACCCTAGCACACTTGTAGACTCACGGAAGGGGGTCAATGAATTGATGAACTAGTGCAATCTCAGTCGTATCCAACCATCCACCTATGACTGTTTTCAGTGTGATCCTTTTAAGTAAATGATAGTGAATTATCTATGCTTAAAACTCGTTAAATTGGGGAAAGCTATATTAACAAGTACATAAATACATCCCAGCTAATAAAATTTCTGTTCCCTTATTTTTCTTTCTTCTAACATATAATATTAACTTTTAAACATAGTCTTATTCGTCACAAATTTTCAATTACTTCATCCATATTTTAACTATTAAAAATCTGAAATGAAGTTCCTTTTCTGACACAAACCGGAAGAATATGTTTTCAACAGGAATAGGAACTTAAGCAACTAGATTGTTTAACCCTTAAAAAGCAGAGTAACAATAAGGTTTCAGTAACATTATTTTAACTGGCAGATAAAAAGAAATGAACTCTAAACACTTTCCAATAAATTTCACACAGTATTGAAAAGTGGAAGAAGTTTTGGCATGCACAACGAGCGTGTGATACTTGAGAGGAGGAAAAGTTGGATGGGAAACATGTCTAAGACTGACAGAAAATAGTTCTGAGCACTTACCTTGTTGCTACCCAGACTGGAGGGTGGAATAAGATCCTGGCGGCTGCCAGACAACTGAAGAGGGAACGGAGAGGAGAATTAGCCCTTTGTGTGCAAAAGCACACACATCCATGATCCTGGAAATACATCGCTTAGAAAACCAAATCAACAGAATGTTAAAGCTGGGTGGTATGAGAGAGGCTGCCAAGACCAAGCTGCAGACTAGACTCACGGCCTTTGGCACCCTGTTAGGCATGGTTGCTGTTTTTGTTTTTCATTGAATTAACACTTTGAACAAGGCAGGTTTGTATAAGATCAGATGTCCAGCTCACATAGCGGTAATAGCCAACTGGGCCCAAGTAAGGGACACCTGATTTGTTTATTCACTTCTATGTAAAGGATACCAGGCTACTAGTTTCCTTGTTGTTGCTGTTGTTTAGTTGCAAAGCCGTATCCGACTCTTGCAACCTCATGGACTGTAGCCCGCCAGACTCCTCTGTCCATGGGATTTCCCAGGCAAGACTACTGCAGTGGGTTGCCATTTCCTTCTCCAGGGCATCTTCTCAACCTAGGGACTGAACCCAGGTCTCCTGATTGGCAGGCAGGTCCTTTACCACTGAGCCACCAGGGAAGCCCACTGGTTACCTTATCGTGTCCTGATCTGACGACTCCTTTCTCTGGGTACTGCAGTAAATGTATACACAGAAACTACTTATTTTAAATCATAGGATTCTAAGTACAAAATCTCTGCACATACAGAGATTTTAGTACATCATTCAGTGCATTTTAGTACTTCATTTTCTGAAGGAGTGAGAAGATATTTATCTGAGTTAAAGGGAGGTTTTTTTTTTTTACTGTCTGAGAATGTTCCCAATCTTTCCGTCTGAGATCACCAGTGACATCACTCAGTCTCAGGGAGCCACCTGTGCCCTCCAGCCTGACACCCATCCTGTCCTGTCTGTCACTGGGATCTCTCCAACACCAGGGTTAAGGGTCAGCTACTCTTTATTTCAACATTTATACCATGGTTTCCCTTGGTGTGAAGTTCAGACAACAGTGTACTATTTCTCACATCCACCTCTTTATCAAAAGTAAGGAAAGTAGAGATAAATCACAGGGTTTCAAGCATTATTTCTTTGTGAAGAATTATTTGTAAGCTTCATATTCATGCGAAGAATTATTTGTAAGCTTCATATTCATGTAAATTTTATCTATGTTTTAAAACACAACAACAAACTTATGACACCATGACAAAACAAACCTAACTGACTTGACTCACTTATGCTCCCTGGATGACCTTTGAGCAACTGAGTTTATAAACAAGGTCCAGACTTCTCCTCAACCTGAAAGTAATTAAGTTCAGGCTAGAAAATTCAAACGGCTTTCCCCAGGCACTACGCTAGCTTTGCTCACCTGACACAGTCACTGTGCCAGGCACCCGAGGTATGAAGATAAATGAGAAGCAAATCCAGAGGGACTTACACGGATGCTTACCGTGTAACATTAAGAAGGTCAGAGATGGAGGGCTGCAACGATGCTACGGGGTAGAGAAGTGAGAACTACAGTCAGTGCAGAGGAGGAAATGATACCCGAGATGAGACTTAAAGGATGGAAAGGAGTTACCCAAGGAAAGAGGAGGAGCAAAAGCAGGTCCTGGGCTGAGCACAGGCTGGGGTCCCACGCACTCACTCTGTTCACATTAGGAGAGCTGATGCTCCTCCTGCTCAGCTTCCCTTTTCCCGTCAACTGTTCCTTCACGGCAACTTCCTGTGGGTCAGAGAAAACACAGAGGAAAAGCACGCATGAGACACACACTTCCAGAGCAACAGAGTCTAAAGCAGGCTTTGAGCTGTGGACATATTCCAAGCTCTTTACTTACTGGAGTAGTGTGGTCATGCCACACAGCTTGTGGGATCTTGGTTCCCTGACCAGGGATCAAACCCATGCCCCCTGTAGCGGAAGCACATAGTCCTAACCACTGGACTGCCAGGGAAGTCCCCTGGTTCTTTAAATGACAGCTGTTACTTCATACAACAGAATGACCCAATTACTGTCACTGTGGAATATTCAAAGGTAATTAAGCAGCTGACAGGTTATGTGGTTCATTCCTTTCCTTATCTACTGATGGCTCCCCTGAAGCTGGCCACAAGTGAGTCCCAGGAGAAAAAATTATGAAAAGCAGACCATTCACTTTTATGTTTCATTAGTATTTTTGTTTATTAAAAAAAAAAGTTTGGGACTTCCCTGGTAGTCCACAGTGTCTAAGACTCTGTGCTCCCATAGCAGGGGTCCAGGTTCGATCCCCGGTCAGGGAACTAGACCCACAGGCCACAACTAAGACCTGGCACACACTAAATTAATAACTTTAAAACCTTTTTAAAAGTTTCAACATAGCTACGTAAACTGATGTTTAGAGCTTCTCTGAGCCTTGGGTTTATGGCTGGCACCTCTGTTTTCCCTCTTAGAGATCCACTCTGAGGCTGTGGAGGCCAAGAAAGGACACAACATTCTGCCTCAGGGCTACATTTTTCTTTGGCGACTGTCCAGTGTCAAGGAATTTGTAAAATACTTCTTAACCAGCAAGAGTGATATATTTCCTTCCACTACTGGCTCAGTCAGTAAAGAATCCGCCTGCACTGTGGGAGACCTGGGTTCGATTCCCTGGGCTGGGACGATCCCCTGGAGGAGGGCATGGCAATCCACACCAGTATTCTTGCCTGGAGAATCCCCATGGGCAGAAGAACCTGGCGGGCTGCAGTCCATGGCGTCACAGAGTCAGACGCGACCGAGCACACAGCACAGCACTGTCCAGGCAACTAGCTACCGTTTAGGGTCTTGGAAAAAGTAACTTCCAAATGTCATTTTTGTATCTTCGAAGACTCACCCGGCAAGTTTAATGTAAATCAATATGCTCCACTTAAGAGGTTTCAAAAGTTTAGACGTCACAATACTGTGAATTGCGGAAAGTCAAACCCTGGGTTGAGCTGGGCTGGCACCCTGCCCTGTCCCCATCAGCTGACCTGGCGAAGGCGGTCTAACGTGAGGAGATTCTCCACCGCCAGCACGCTCCTGAGGTATTTCTCGATGTACGCTTCTGAGTCGGCAGACGCCGTGTTTTCCACGTTAGCTGCCATCCTTGCTAACGTTTCTCGTTCCTCTACTCCCTGAGCATCCTGGAGAATGGAAAGTTATACATTAAAACTAAGTACCTTGCAGAAGAAAATGCTACAGAGGCATCTTATCTATACGAATCCACAAAGCGTACCGAACGAACAAATGGGATGTATTCCCAGTTCCATTTTAAAGTCAGCTCTTGGAACTCAAAATGCATTTTCCCACAGAAATCACGGAATACGTGCTGGCTGGGGTCACTCGAAAGGCTAAACCAGAGCAGTTGAAACACGGCACGTTTTCAACAAATCTGTCCTCTCCTGCACTTCCATTGTGAACCAACACACTCCTGGTTAGAAAGGATCTGGGGAACAAGCTGGAAACCTGACCACAACAGTACTTTAGGAACACATCTTGAGGGGCCAGAGGGAGGACTAAGGAGCTGAGGTGACAGCTGGACCCTCGCAGGAGGCAGACATAGGGATGAAGGGTAAGAGTGGGAAGAAAGGCGAGATTGCAACCCTTTCAATAAGCAGCCTCCCATGGACTCTCCACATAGTCCAATCCCCAACTCTGCAGACAGAGGCCCAAGACTGGAAGCCGACCAAGCAGAGAAGCCCCCAGGCATATTCTCCCTTGCCCAGCTCCATGGACACAGCTGGTCCAGGCATATAAATGGGATGTATGCATGTCACGGGAGGGATTTTGTTAACGTAATTAATCAGATCTCTCAAGCTCATGTGGCTCATAACAAACCACTCTTCTTGGGAAAAAATCAGATCCCTTACTTGTGAATTTTGTTGTAACAACATCAAAAACTGCAAAATACACTGGGCTGGCCAATAAGTTTGCTTGGGGTTTTACATACCATCATATGGTAAAACCGAACATTTAGTCCAGTCCACCAGTCATAGCAAACACCCTCTTCCAACGACACAAGAGAAGACTCTACACATGGACATCACCAGATGGTCAATACCGATATCATATTGATTATATTCTTTGCAGCCAAAGGAGGAGAAGTTCTATACAGTCAGCAAAAACAAGACTGGGAGCTGACTGTGGCTCAGATCATGAATTCCTTATTACAAAATTAAGACGTAAATTGAAGAAAGTAGGGAAAACCACTAGACCATTCAGGTATGACCTAAATCGAATCCCTTACAATTATACAGTGAAGTGACAAATAGACCCAAGGAATTAGATCTGATAGACAAGAGTGCCTAAAGAACTATGGACGGAGGTTTGTGACATTGTACAGGAGACAGGAATCAACACCATCCCCAAGAAAAAGAAATGCAAAAAGGCAAAATGGTTGTCTGAGACTCTACAAATAGCTGTGAAAAGAAGAGAAGCAAAAGGCAAAGGAGAAAAGGAAAGATATACCCATTTGAAAGCAGAGTTCCAAAGAATACCAAGGAGAGATAAGAAAGCCTTCCTCAGTGATCAATGCAAAGATATAGAGGAAAACAACAGAATGGGAAAGACTAGAGATCTCTTCAAGAACATCAGAGATACCAAGGGAACATTTCACGCAAAGATGGGCTCAATAAAGGACAGAAATGGTATGGACCTAACAGAAGCAGAAGATATTAAGAAGAGGTGGCAAGAATACAGAGAAGAACTATACAAAAAAGATCTTCATGACCCAGATAACCACAATGGTGTGATCACTCACCTGGAGCCAGACATCCTGGAATGTGAAGTCAAGCGGGCCTTAGGAAGCATCACTATGAACAAAGCTAGTGGAGGTGATGAAATTCCAGTTGAGCTCTTTCAAGTCCTCAAAGATGATGCTGTGAAAGTGCTACACTCAATATGCCAGAAAATTTGGAAAATTCAGCAGTGGCCACAGGACTGGAAAAGGTCAGTTTTCATTCCAGTCCCAAAGAAAGGCAATACCAAAAACCGATCAAAATACTGCATAATTGCACTCATCTCACATGCTAGCAAAGTAATGCTCAAAATTCTCAAAGCCAGGCTTCAACAGTATATAATCCAAGAACTCCCAGATGTTCAAACTGGATTTAGAAAAGGCAGAGGAACCAGAGATCAAACTGCCAACATCTGTTGGATCATCGAAAAAGCAAGAGAGTTCCAGAAAAACATCTATTCCTGCTTTATTGACTACACCAAAGCGTTTGACTGTGTGGATCACAACAAACTGGAAAATTCTTAGAGATGGGAATACCAAACCACCTGACCTGCCTCCTGAGAAATCTGTATGCAGGTCAAGAAGCAAAACTTAGAACTGGACAAAAACAACAGACTGGTTCAAATCAGGAAAGGAGTACGTCAAGGCTGTATACTGTCACCCTGCTTATTTAACTTATATGCAGAGTACATCATAAGAAATGCTGGGCTGGATGGAGAACCAGCTGGAATCAAGATTGCCAGGAGAAATACAATAACCTCAGATATGCAGATGACACCACCCTTATGGCAAAAAGCAAATAAGAACTAAAGAGCCTCTTGATGAAAGTGAAAGAGGAGAGTGAAAAAGTTGGCTTAAAACTCAACATTCAGAAAACTAAGATCATGGCATCTGGTCCCATCACTTCAAGGCAAAGAGATGGGGAAACAATGGAAACAGTGACAGACTTGATTTTGGGGGGCTCCAAAATCACTGCAGATGGTGATTGCAGCCATGAAATTGATAGGCGCTTGCTCCTTGGAAGAAAAGATATGACCAATCTAGACAGCATATTAAAAAGCAAAGACATTACTTTGCCAACAAAGGTCTGTCTAGTCAAAGCTATGGTTTTTCCAGTAATCATGAATGTACCTGAGAGGTGGACTATAAAGCAAGCTGAGCGCTGAAGAATTGCTGCTTTTGAACTGTGGTGTTGGAGAAGACTCATTTGAGAGCCCTTTGGACTGCAAGGAGAGCAAACCAGTCAATCCTAAAGGAAATCAGTCCTGAATATTCATTGGAAGGACAGATGCTAAAACTGAAACTCTAATACTTTGGCCACCTGATGCAAAGAACTGACTCATTGGAAAAGACCCTGACGCTGGGAAAGACTGAAGGCAGGAGGAGAAGGGGACAACAGAGGATGAGATGGTTGGATGGCGTCACTGACTCAATGGACATGAGTTTGAGGAAGCTCCGGGAGTTGCTGATGGACAGGAAAGCCTGGCATGCTGCAGTCCATGGGGTCACAAAGAGTAGAACACAACTGAGCGACTGAACTGAACTGAATGTATCTAAATGCCACTGCATCTTAAGATGCCATCAACTTTAAGAGAATATCATTTTATATATTACTAAGGAGGAAAAAAAAAGAAAAACTCGGCCAATTAAATTTAAGACAGCATCAATTTTAAGACAGTCTAACTTCAAGACTTTTTTTTTAATTAACATAAGCCTTAGAACAGATAAAATATGGAAAAATTCAGAAGCCAGCTTAAGTTCACAAAACTTTTCTCTCCTACAGTAATTCATTTGGGCCTAGGAATCATTCTTGTTTTACAGACAAGGAAAGAGGAAGGCCACATAATTAGCAAGAGAGGCAAGACTAGAACTTAGGTCTCCTGACTCCTGATGAGAGTATTCTGTTCACCACTGGACATGGAATACTTTCTGGTATCTGATGGGAACAGACATATCTTGGTTTTCTGAGAGACAAGGTCTCTGAGTTTTAAGAAACATATTTACCCACATTATCCACATCCCTCTCAAGATATAAAACATTTCCATTACTTCACAAAGTTCAACTCCTTCCCTCCCCTAAGGAAAGATCAGTTCTTTCACCACAGATTAGTTTTGCCTGTTTCAGAAGTTCACAAAAATGGAATTATACCCTTCCGCATGTGGCTGTTCACGTAACATAGTGACTCAAGAGATCTGGTCATCATGTAGTTCATTGCTTTGCATGCTTGAGTAATATTCCACAGTATGGATAAGCCATACTTCATTTACCCATTCCTCTGTTGATGGATGTTAGGGTTGCTTCCAGCTTTAGGTTGTTTTGAATTAAGCAGCTTTGAATATTCTTATGTAAATCTTTATGGATACATGTTTTCATTTCTCTTGGATAAGGGCCTATAAGTGGAGTTACTGGGTGATGGGGTAGATGTCTATTTAACTTGATAATAAACAGCCAGTGAATGTATCATTTTATACCCCCATTAGCAATGAAAGCATTCTAGCTGCTTTACAAAAACAAAAAGGGAAGAAGAAAAAGAAAGGCAAAACCATCTCCTGTTGCTCTCTGGTCTATAACCACTTCTTTTTGCTACTGAGTCCTCATGGCCTCTGTAACATGAAACACAAAGACCTTTCCCAGGCTTCTTCATGATGAAACACAGCTTTTAAGAAGCTTATTTTTAAATAAATAACAAATCCTTACACTGTAGGCTTTAAGTCTCATTTTTTCCTTTTTATCATCAGGAATTGATAATGTGACCCTAACACTTGCCAACTTAGTCGTTTAGCAAATTATTAACAGGTAGCCCCATCATGTGAGGCCGTCTGTTTATCTTTCCGCTGATTACTGCACACTTCTGCCCTTTGAAAACCGTGTCACCTGAAGAATAAATGCCCTGTTAAAGAGAAAAAGAAAACTGCAAATGAGAAGGAAGGAGGGGAAGAAAGATGAAGGGAGAAAAGGGTGGTTCATTGCATTGTGTTTCTCAACTGCATTCAAACCATTTATAGAGTTAAGATCTGAAACAACTGGAAAAAGAGAGAAAGCATTCAGATACAAAGAATAAACAGTAAACCTCTGGCTGCTGCTGCTGCTAAGTCGCTTCAGTCATGTCTGACTCTCTGCGACCCCATACTTGGCAGCCCACCAGGCTCCCCCATCCCTGGGATTCTCCAGGCAAGAACACTGGAGTGGGTTCCCATTTCCTTCTCCAGTGCACAAAAGTGAAAAGTGAAAGTGAAGTCACTCAGTCGTATCTGACCCTCAGCGACCCCATGGACTGCAGCCTACCAGGCTCCTCCAAGCATACAAAGAGCAACCTATTACAGACCCAAGATTTTGCAGCTAGTCTAACTCGAAAAGGGGTTCAATTTTTAAAGTTTCGGCAGATTCAAAATTAAACAATCAAACAGTTAATATTTGCCTTGTAAGCCTAATACTTTGAAGAGCCAGGGAAGAATTTAGTCACTATTTGACATTATTTGAGAGCAAAAGCACTCTGCAATAAAAGAACTCTAAAATGAAGCCCAAGTACTGTGTAATCTTCTCAGTCTTCCAAAACCTGATCTGTCTTCAAATATATACTGTCCATCTACTGTTCAAATACTCAGCAGAATCGATCGACAGACACTGAGCCCCTGAATGAAGAGTATGAAGGCACGGGAGACGGTGTGCGTAGGTGGGAGTCCTCACCCCAGGGTCCCAGTCCCATTTTCCACCCCCAAGGGCAACACAGCCTGGACCTCCCCACTCACTCCCCAGTGCTCCATAGTCAAGATGACGGAGGGAACCACTCTTCCTCACTTTGTCAGAGTCCTTTCCTTAGACCCCTCACTTCTCCTATCCCGGTAAGGAAGGCCTGGTTACTAGGTGTGCCAATAACCAGGTGAACAAATCTGTCTAAATCAGGGAATAAGTACTAGGAAGCATATAAACTACATTCTCTAGCAAGCGCCTGTCATGGGTATTTTCAGCTCCATCTGTTTCATTTCTATGCACATCTCAATTAGCTCAAAAAAAAAACAGTAATAAATACTATTTATTAGTATTTAATAGTAATTAATAATTAAAAGTATAAAAAATACTACCCCATTAGTATTTAATAGTAATACTATTGCTAACTATAATAGCAATTACAATTTACTCTTTAACATGTGTACAATTTGTGTATACTGTCTCATTTAATCCTTAAAAAACAACTCTGTATAGGAGGTATTACTAACCCAGTTTGATAAATGAAAAAACTTAGGCTCAAAGTAACTTACCCAAGTTCACTTCACTAAGAGGTGACAGAAACAAGATTTCTGTCTGATTCCAATATGTTACCCTGGAACTCTGTATTATGCTGTATTGTCTCCCTTTAAGGTTATATCCTCTTCTATGAGTAAAATGCTGCTGATTTGCTTTTCAAAAGACTCTTCTTTAACAAAAGACTAAAACCAGAACCTTTTAAGCCCACAGAAGTATTACATGTGCACACACATTGTGCTATGAATCAAGTTACGATTACAAAATTCCTCTACAAGCCTACAGCACTTTTGTATATACACATTTTCATGGTATTTCTTAGGTAGGTGACTTTTCAGGGAGTTAGCTCTTGTTACATGTTTACTCTTAGTAAATTCCAATTTCATATGATCCTTCACCTCTGGAATATTGGAGACAATTTCAAAAGTCACTCCACAGCCTGGAATAGAACTTCGATGTGACATCTTTTTGAGGAGACTCTGAGCAAAACCCTAGAGAAAAACAAAAGAGAAGATATGG
Organism: Bos indicus x Bos taurus; assembly: GCF_003369695.1. Taxonomy (NCBI): domain Eukaryota; kingdom Metazoa; phylum Chordata; class Mammalia; order Artiodactyla; family Bovidae; genus Bos; species Bos indicus x Bos taurus. The sequence goes on along the minus strand of NC_040083.1, from coordinate 9,399,817 downwards.
CTTCCCATCTCAAAAACTGAGTTTTCATTAACAAAGAGGCAACATAAAAGACACCATATTCATGCTAGCCAAAAAGAAAAAGAACATTATTTGCAATGTAAGTCAAAACCCAAATCACTACATACAGGTTCCTCAACTTGTTCTTAGTGCCCCCAAACAAACCCACTTATATGATGCTTGCATTTACCAGACCGAATACATGAAAAGTGCAGATCCTAAACTCTGGAACCACGTTAGGCATCTGGTTCAACTCTGCTTTAAAAAGGCTACAGAAAAAGACTGTTGACTTCTACACAATAAAATGACCTTCTAACTAAAATGTAAAGAAAGGCTGGTGACTCTTAATCCTTTTTTTTCCCAGCACGATGGACATCTTGCACTATGAATATTGACAAGTTCAGGCATTAAATTCTTGACCAAAGCAGGGTCGTTACGGAGAATGATTTAAGAGTGCATGGTCACTGTTTATGCTGACTGCGCTCTCTGCACGCTTTGAATTGAACTGTTGAATTAATGCATAGATGACTCATTTGAAGATGCTGCTAAGACTGAACATCCTGTAGAGGTTGAAGAGAGCAGGGATGAGGGCAGAATACAATTGGTGAATAAAGATAAGGAGGAGAGAGAATATTAAACCAACACTGAACCTCTTTCCCCATGCAAAAGCAAAGTAGGATATAGGTTTTTCAAAAAACACAAAAACCCAAACAGAACAGACAAAAAGCTGTTTGGTCTCAGAGGTATGTATTTTCACAAACTTATTTAATAATAATTAAGTGATCTTTAGTTAATTTTTAAGAACATTTTAGCATCTAAGAATGCAAGAGCCTCTTAGAATGCATATATTTCATCCCTTCACTCTTGACTCCAGCCTTGCAAGGCTGAACCATTACCAATTACACTGGTCAAAGTACAGCTACAGTTTGTTTTCTTTTAATGAGTGGTAGGAGGAGGTGAGGGAGCTGCCATTATCTTACTTTTCTGTTTTCTATTTGTATGAAATTATTGTTTTATTAAATGTTTTTTAATTTGGTAAAAGTTACATAAAACGTGCTACTTTAACCATATTTAACTGCACAGTTCAATGGCACTATGCAATATTCACCTTGTTGCACAATCCATATCTTACCATCATCCATTTCCCTAATTCTTCATCTTCCTAAGCTGAGACTCTGTCCCCACTGAACACTAAGACCCATCCCCACTCCCCACCCCATCCCCTTGCATCTACCAATTGTAGGGAATCACTGAAGCTAACTTGCATGTATTAGGGTCATGAGGAAGTCTCTGCTCTCACTACAGAAAAGCAAATTTTAGTTAATGAACCATCTCAATTTCAGTTTGATATCAAATCATTTTAACCAGGGGGGAGTGCAGCAACTTCTCACTTCTAAAAATTTTAAAAATTAATTAAAAAAAGAAAAAAAATAGAAGAAACCTGGTGACTTCACAACACACCTTTCTATTAAAATTTCTGTGGGGGCAGGTAGTTGAATCAGGCCAGTCTCAGCACCTGGCAGCCAGAACCCCTAGTTCAGGCAACGTGTCTTTTTCCAATTCCTCAAAGATTTCTCAAAAAAGAGTGAATGGGAGACACAGCACGTACATCAGCAGCTACCCCATGACCTGTATGTCCTGATGCTGGAGCGCCAAGCCAAAGAGCTGAATTTTAACAGCATTACGGCCCGTCTTCATTCAAAGATTGATATCAGTGTGACATTTAGAACTAAAGATTAATTTTTAGGGGTAGAGATTACATCTAGGACTCTGTCAACCATGACTGTACTCTTCTAAATGAGAATATTTACTTTCATCTGTCTGGTTTTAGCCAGTATATTGAGAAGAATCCCTAGACTCAACCTCTCAAATCCTATCTTTGCAAAACCAATATGAGAAGTACTTTCTATTCTTATCTAGAAGTTTTCTACTAAACTGGTTCATGTGGCACCAGGTCCTTCATAATCTCGCTGCAACTGTGTGGACAGGCGTGGTCATGGCCTCTGCAGAACACTCTGACCATCAGACTATGCTTCTCATGGTCCCCAAGCCTGCCACGCCCATTCCTCCCTCGCCATCTCTGCACGTGTATTTCCTCCTCTCTGGGGAGCAGCCAAAAAGTCCTTCTCTGCCTGCCAACCGCCCCTGTCCGCAGCGGAGCAGCTGCATGTCCCCCTCCCCTCCTCCCTGACTGCTCTTGTACCGCTGCCGTGGCGAGCATCTGCACAGCGGTGCCACCACCACGGAAGACCGGCCCCTGTTTATACACACTCACGGGCCAATGGACACGGGCTCTTTAAGGACACAGGCTATTTCTCATTCATCTTTTTACCCCAAAGCTTGGCAGAGGACTCTCTCCAAATACATGAATCAGTGAACCAGCAGAACGGAAAGGAAAGCATGGAAAACCAAGGGTGAGGAGCACAAACAACAGCTCATCGGCAGTGAACTTCTCATCTTATCAGAACCAGGTGGAAAGTCAAAGACAAAACAGTGAACTTTGCCTTGACAGGGCTCTGTGGCACCCACAAGAAGGGCTGAGAGCTGTGACTGTGGAGTCATAAAGATTCAGGGTAACAGTGCAGTGCCATCTAGGAGGCAGTCAGGCTGAAGGGCTCCGGGACTGAAGCAAGCATGGGCACGGGACAGCCACAGTCGCCTGGAGGAGAAAAGCTCAGAGTGCCACAGAGACTGTGGGGTCAGAGGCCAGAGCGATCCTTCCACTGCCCCGCCCTTACGTCAGACTCAAAGTCACCTCTTCAATGAGCGTCAGTGACCCACCTGCCGGCCGTGAACGTTAACACAAATGCGCTTGCGCAATACCAGCTGCATGTCGGCTGGATGGCTGAGCTGGACCGTCACCCGCACGATGAGAAACACCCGTTCGTCCACGGGGGTGCCTTTACTCAGCTGAGGGCAGCCGTGCACGGCGGAGTCCCAGGAGGCTTCCGCTTTCACCTGCGGAGAAGACGGGAAGGACGGAGTCACCTCCTCCTCCTAAAACACAGAACCTCACAAGGAAACGTCTTGGCTTGGCCGAAGGGGAGCAGACCAGTCACGAGGGCAGTGCTGCCTGCAGCATGACCTGGGAGACCACGGAACCCGGGGATGTGGCCTCAGGTACCTACCTGGGCGGGTACAGAGCAGGATGCTCCTGGTTGGCAGCAAAAATGAATTTACTTTGAAAAATACTCAAATGGAAAGCTGTAAATTTAGTATAATGAACTCCTGTGTTTCTCCCATACAAATGCATCAACTGTGAATATCTTCCCTTTTTTCCTCTTTCTAACACATACACACTCAATATTGCTGTTGTTTTCAGGTGTTTTTTTTGCTAAAGTACTTTAGAGTAAGTTACAGACGTGTAATTCTTTATCCCTGAACACTCTAGCAAGTATCTTTTTTCTTTTTTTTAAGATTTTTTGATGTGGGCCAATTTTAAAGTCTTTACTGAATTTGTTACAATATTACATTGGTTTGATGTTTTGGATTTTTGGCCCCGAGGCATGTGGGATCTTAGTTCCACGACCAGGGATCGAACCTCCACCCTTTGCATTGGAAGGCAAGATTTGAACCACTGGACCATCAGGAAAGTCCCAGCAAGTATCTTTTTAGAGCAAGGACCTCCTCCGACTTAACCATAGAACAATGATCATATTCAGGAAATGTAACACCGATACAATACTATTAAATAATACAGAGTCCATACGCAGATGTTTCAGCAGTTCTGATCTGGGACCTCAAACTACATTTAGCTGTCCTGTCCTTTTAGTCCACTTTCATCTAGGCTGGTTCCTAGCCTTTCTTTGCCATTCATGACACTGGCTTATTAAAGAAGGGTGCAGGCCCACTGTTTTACAGAACGTTTTACTGTTTTTACAGAACACACCCCAGTTCAAGCTTTGCATCTCTGAATAACGCTAAGTGTTGGTATGTCCTTCTAAGTATTGCACTGGCTTTCCTTCCTTAAAATCTTTCATTATTTTTCCAATATACTCAGAATTAGAAACTAAGCCCCGCTTAATCACTCAGACTGAAACATTTTCATCTGGCTTCGTCTAGTCCTTTTCCCCCTTATTCACAAGTCTTTACTAAAGCATTTCAAAGTCAGTGCCAAACATCGTGCTGTTTTGCCTCCATGTATGTCAGGAGCATTTCCCCAGAGAGTGGACCACTGCTGATCTGAACTGCTAATACTAACAGAGATCCTTTACCAGGAAGAGCTGTGTCACAGTGAATGGGCATAATCTGATTGGTCCTTTGCTTCTGGAACTGGTTCCGTTCTTCGCGGAAATCACAATTAAGATTTTTGTTTATATTTCTTGAGAAATGGAGGCACTGAAATGATAACTTTGCTGATTGTTCCCAAAGGCCTCGGGAAAGGTTTAAGGAACTACTTTTCACCCAGTCTTCCCGAGTTACACTTTATTTACCTCTCCGTCATGCTGTCTGACGATCTGCAGCTCAAAGAACTCGTCCTCTTCTTCCCCAGTGAGGGTAGCATCCCATCCACCGGCTTCGGGGTCATCGAGATTATCCTGAGAGCTGAAATCATCAGCTAAAAGCGGAGGAGTTCCATTAAATACGGAGATCACTTTAAAGGATAACCCCTAACAGCTACATTTCAATGTGCTTAGTAGCAGAATTCTCCTGCCTCAAATTTCATTTGCTTTTGGCTCTGAAATCTTACATGACACAGAGGATGACCATTAAACAGTTCACACATCTGAGATGGGAGACGCTGCAAGAAAATTCTCTCAATCCAATTGCCTGCCTCCGTGCCTTATTTTGCATGGAAAGCAATGGAAGCCAAGAAACCCAAGAGGTTACTCAAGGTCAACCCATAAATGTTAAGGATAGGATTATAACCCCAATTCCCCGTCTTTCAGTGCACTGAAGACATGACAATGAGAGTGATTCCAATGATCTGACAGGTAAATTTAACAAACCAAATCTACTGGCTACATGAGCTGGCAACAGAATGGTTGCCCTGTGGTCCCCTGATTATTCCTGTCCAAGCCTGACCCTCCCAATTCCCCATCCATCTAAGCTTGGGGGTGAGCATCGAAAGTCTCTTTTCTAGGACGTGGGCTTCGTGGACCAAGAACAGACATAAGGCTGAACAGGGTGCTTCTCCTGTCTTGGAATATCCATACTGCTAGGTCTTCTTTAAGCTTGTTCTTTTCTACTTTCTAGCCCTCCTGCACACAAGTACACACCCCTCACCCATCTAGGAACCTACTGTAAGGACAGGACAGAGTTGCCTTCAGTCTCCAAGGCTCAAGAGAACAAGGCAGGATAAAGCACCATGGCAAGACCTTAAAACCCCGACGGGTGGACAGACAGTGCAAGTGGCTAAGTGTTCTTCTCTGACTCCCTGCGTATGTAAACATCACCCACGCATCCAAGTAAGCCAAATGGTGCATGCATGCAGTTGCTAGGCCATCAGACTGTGACCCCATGGACTGTAGCCCGCCAAGTTCATCTGTCCATGGGATTTTCAAGGGAAGAATACTGGAGTGGGTTGTCGTTTCCTCCTCTAGGAGATTGTCCTGACCCAGGGATTGACCCTGGGTCTCCATACTGGCAGGTGGGTTCTTTACTGCTGAGTCACCAGCTAAGTCCAAGCCAAATGGTACAGGACACTAAATACCTGAGATGCTGAAACACACTCTCAGAGTGAAAGAAAACTAGGAGGGCATCCACGCTTGTCTGTTTAGGATAGTTCATTTTAATACACGGTTCTTCTGCAGATGTCTTTGGCATTTAAATGCTGACTTTTAAATTATTTTTAGCTCTTTAATCTTACCTTTTCATTTTCAGTTTCTCTCCTCAGACAGAATATATGTAAAATGGAGCTGTATCCAAAATATTTCACAAGAGTGAAAAAAATGACAGTAATTTTTAATAGGTGCAGGGGCGGGGGGAGTGATGCATGGATGGATGGCACAAGAACTCACAGAAAAAGTGACAAATTCATTAGATAATGCTAAGAAGACACCAGACAAAAGAAAACACGCTACACGAGCATCGCTAGTTATTAGTCATTTCCGGAGAGAAGTCTCTTCCTGAGAATTAAGTGCAGGAAAACATTACTACCATCCTAAATTGAAGGGAGAGAACACATCGCGATGAAACATACCTATCACTGTTATAAAAACATTAAGCTTACAGGAAATTCATTCTCTGTTGAGGTATTAGAGTCTTTTTGCACACATAAAATGGACCTGAACCTCAGGCCTGCAGAACTGCCTATCTGCATACCTGGTTAGAATCTAAATGTTACTTGGGCTTCCCAAGAGGCTCAGGGGTAAAGAACCTGCCTGCCAGTGCAGGAGACACGTATTCGATCCCTGGGTTGGCAGGATTCCCTGGAGAAGGAAATGGCAAACCACTCCAGTATTCTAGCCTGGGAAATCCCACGGACGGAGGAGCCTGGCGGGCTGCAGCCCATGGGGTCGCTAAAGAGTTGGACACGACTTAGTGACTGAACAACAGCAGGTGTTACTCAGACATGAAGTTTTCAGAGGAAAGCCTTCAGAAGGGACTTCCTCACTTACCATTTAAGTCAAGGAATATGACAGGAATGTGCGTTTCCATCCCAGGAACGGGGGTCCTGAAACATAACGGACAACAGCATCTCAAACAAAGCAGCCTTTCTTGGTGGCATGTATTGGCTTGGCCAAAAAGTTCGTTTGGGTTTTCATAAGATGTTATAACAAACCCAAAGTAACTTTTTGGCCAAGCCAATGCTTTGTATCTCAGCTTTCATATATTAAGAGCTATTAGAGGTCAACCGATAATAATGCTGGGTACTGCGTTTGCTATAATTTCACATGAGAGGTGCCACAAAGACTTGACTATCACCACTCTTTCTTTTCTCTGGTGCTCTCGTGTAATTTATCATACACTCTGACACCAGAACTCAGGAGACACATGTACCTGTTTAAAACTGAAGTTGAAGCTCCCTTGTTTAAATGTACCTTCTTACAAAGTTATATATCTAAGGGCCCCATGTGGCTTAATTCAATATTTTTAATTTCTATAAAGTGGCACAGAATATCTGCTGACAGTTAAGTTTAGGCCAGCACCAAAATCAAAAACTCCTTGAGATGCAATTTTATCAGGAGTGAACAGTCTTTTAAGGGAATGACCCAAGTAATTAACATATTAACTATTTTTTTTAATGCTAAATGCGATGGTACTAAATATTGATTTAGATTCTCAGAAATCTTAATTACTTGGGCCAATAACAATATTACTTAATAAAACACAGTTTTAGGGCACAGTTATTCCAACTCATGAAAATAATTTAACACTTCCTCTAATTCAGACAATTTTTTTCCCCATATGCTATGACTCATCCATTAATCAAAGCAGAGGCAACATTCACAGTGGAAGTGGGCAGCCCTGGGAGCACCGAGAATGTTGGAAGACAGATGGCTGCACCATACCATTCTGCCGGGGCCCCTGGAATCCCACTGCCGGCCGAGGGGACCATGACTGCGTTCCTCTCCTCCGTCAGAGTCAGCCTCATCTCTAGGAGCTGAGCTTCACGGTCGGCATCATCCTCTGTCTTATCTAGAACATTAGGAATCAGGATCAAACACAGGTAGCCCACTTCCTCCTCCTGTGTACGCTCTGTATATGCCAGGTACTGGCTGATGGGGGTTCACCAGCAACTTATGACTTCCCCAGTTCCTGATGAAAATTTGCTCATGATAAAATACTGACTACCGGCTGGCGGGGCTGGTGTGCTCTCACTGAGGGGCCACCTTCAGTTCATCAAAGGCCACAGAGGAACAGAACAAAAATGATCTTGAGAGTCAGACGGTTCAGGGGCTTCTAGACCAGAAACCAAGAAATGCTGGCCTCTTCCTTGGTTATGTCTGCGGGACAGCGTTTATTGCACATACTCTGCTTCCTCGTCATTGAGGGGGAAGGGAGACCTACTCAAAGACCTCATTAGAACAAGGGAACCATCCTTCTGAAAGGATATGACACGAATCAGCACCGTTCCTGTGCTCTCGCGGTTCCCGTGATGGGTGAGTTCATCTACTTTTCCTTTCTGTGACGGCCAATGGGGATTAACCACACTCTGATGTGGGGGAAGGGAAACATTCCAGTTGCTCTTCGTACCATGTTTACTGACAAGCTTCTGCAGTTGTTGATCTAAATACTCCTGACGTTTTGTTAATGCATTTAGCCATTTTCTGCGGAGTCTCTCTAAATCCCGATCCTGGAAGTAAACAGAGGAACTTAGAGTAAATATGTCGTCAAGACAGTACATCTTACTCTAATAGGCTTCAAAGATGTAAAGTATTACACCCTAACATTTTTGTTATCACTGTAAGTTGACTTCAGCCATTATTAAGAACAGAAACTTTCAGAAATTAAAGCATGTGTCCTATAGTAAGACCATTCCTGAAAGGGCATTCTCTGATATCCAGAACCAGTTGCATTTCTGTTGGCTCAAAGGATAGAACAGAACTTCAAGTATCTGTATAGCAGAGCTCATCTGCAAGGTCTCTTTGCTGATAAAAGTCACAAATACTGGGACTTCCCAGTGGTCTGGTGGTTAAGATTCTGCCTTCCAATGGAGGGAACGCACGTTTGATCCCTGGTTTGCAAACTAAGATCCCACAAAAATCACAAATACTATTTGATAATCCTCACATTTATTTCCTTTAGAACCATCATAAGAACTTTTCAAATTTCTTAACTATAGTCTTCAACATGTTTCACCAGTCTCTGTACATCACGTAAATGCTTCTCTCCTTGTTTCTGTGGGATTCTGGAGGGGAGTGTGTTATCAACAGACTAAACTCTACCAGTCAACACCTGACTACACGCCCATCTTACCTCATTTCCTTCTGTAATAAAGTTACGAGACGGGTAGATCAGGGGAATGCTCAGCAGACTGGGCGTATCTGGGTTTCACTAAGGCACTTAACCAAATAACTCCTGACATTCTTGTGGACAAGATGGAGAAATGTGCAATGGATCTACTTGGGCGAAATTACGGACGAATGAAATATCACATCCAAAGGACAGTGATTCATGGAATAACATCAGCTTAAAAGAAGTCTGTACGGTCGTGCCACAGGACTCTGTATTTAACCCTCTCCGATGCAAGGCTTTTATCAGTGACTTATAGGAAGGCAGACATTTTTATCCAATTAGAATGAGGCCAAATCATGAGGGTGACGACACTGGATGACATATTCAGGATCCAAAGAGCTCTGACAGTCCTAGATGATGACTAACCAGACTGGCAAAATAAAACTTATCAGACATAAACAAAATCTTGCAGGAGAGTATGGAATGAAGCAAGGGAGAAAATGAAAAAAAATCTGTATGACTCCAAGAAATGGGAAAAGGGGACCTGGCTTAAAGTGTGGAAGACACCTAGGGGCGTGGCTTGAAGACACCTATGGGGGTGCAGCTTCACTGGAGCCCAGTCTGGGACCACTCTTTTGGGGAAACAGGAAAAGGATCTGAAGAAATGGGTCTGTAAGGGCCTGGATGGGGAGCCCCAGGTTTGGAAAAGGAGATAACAGTCACAAAGGGTGGTTCTCGACTCTGTTTTAAAACTTGAGAAAAAGCAATACTTGAATCAAAACTAATTGTGTAATTATTAAGCGACAGGATGGCAAGACTCGAGAACCTGTAATTGAGTACTTTAATCAAGCTAATTTGATGAGGCTAACCCGTGCTTCATTACCTGGTAGCTGTCCATGTCCTCCTCTTCCTCCTAAAAGGAAAAATATATTATGCAGAGCCGAAACCAGCTTCTATCCAAGAATCAGGCTACACTACACAATCCAAACCTAGCCCTACAGTTTATATTTTCTAATTTTATGAATATGCCTGTTGAGCTCCCACCAGCTTCCACCCCCACTCTCGATTTTACAGTTTCCAGGGAGTTGGAGTGAAACCTCGAGCTTCTCACAGGAAAGTGAAGAACACTCATTTGACCTTTTCAGGAGCCAGTACAATACTTTTCCTGCTGGGTTTATAGTCCTACTCCCCAGGGGAAATCAAACACCTGCTGGCAGAGAGTCTTCATAAGCCAGTAGGGGGTTTCCGGGGAGATGTGGGTGATGGGGGGAGGGGGTTAATGACTAGCACGCACCGAGGAGTTCCGGGAGGCGGAGGTGTTTTAACCCTCAGCTTGCCCTGGACCGCGGACAACCAACGGTCTGAGGCAGCAATTCTATGCAAAAGCAATACAGTTTTAAAAAAAAAGAGGACGAAAAGAAAAAGAGATATCAAAGGAAACAAAATACTGAAAAGAACTGTTCATGGAAGGCAGTTTTCTGACAGGTTCCCGAAGACTCTGGCCGGTTGGCTGTCCTGAGACTCACATGAACGGTCTCGTGGGTCTTTGGTGACCGTGGCGCCCTGACTCTCACACACCCGATGCCGACCGACAGGATACGCTCCTCCATCAGCGGCAGAGTCCCGGATTCCTGCACAGACTTCACTTCCACCTGGACTCGCCGGGACTGCCCCTGCACCACACACAATTTTTTAAGAGTTTCTGAAAATGAGTCTAAGCTCCAAAATTTGGGTTTAGAGAGACCCCTACAGGCGAATGTTGAGAAAAGCATTTAGCTTTCAAGGTACTGTATCTTTCACATTTAGTAGTAAATTACAAATTAAAAAACTAATCAAGAACAAACCTATAGTTTACATATTTTTTGAAAAAAAAAACATTAAAAGAAAACATTCTAACCAAGGAAATACAAAATGCTAGATAATACAAAATGTTCAATTTACTAAACGGCAAAATAATATAAAATGTTAAACTAGTAATTAAAATAAGCATGAAATACCTTTACTTTCACTAAGTTAGTAATTATTGTTTAGAAAGGCAATTTATAATATTGCCCAAAGTTTATGAAAAAGGCAATTACAGACACTGTGGAGAAGGCAATGGCACCCCACTCCAGTACTTTTGCCTGGAAAATCCCATGGACAGAGGAGCCTGGTAGGCTGCAATCCATGGGGTCGCTAAGAGTTGGACACGAATGAGCGACTTCACTTTCACTCTTCACTTTCCTGCATTGGAGAAGGAAATGGCAACCCACTCCAGTGTTCTTGCCTGGAGAATCCCAGGGATGGGGGAGCCTGGTGGGCTGCCGTCTAAGGGGTCGCACAGAGTCGGACAGGACTGAAGTGACTTACCAGTGGGTGGGAATATAAACTGGTAAAGCTTTCTGCAGGGCAGTTTGCCTTAAAAAATAAGTTTCACTTGATTCAGCTATTCAACTTTCTAGGAATCTATTTTAATAATCATACATGCACATAAAGAATCTTACAGCACTATGAATAATAACAAAAAACCAGGTGTAAATTAAATGTACAATATTCATAACACAAGCTCTAGTATATTAATGAAATAAACTATCTATAGTATATTAGTGAAATATATACTGTAATCATTAAAATATTGCTATAGAAAAACATACATGATATATAAGTTAGAGTATGGTGGCAGATGTTAACTAGACTTCTTTTTAAAAAAGCCGATTACCAAACTCAGTATATAAAGATCCCCTTTAAAAAGTAAGTAATCAGACTAATAAGAATAATTACATTATCCTGAATTCTAATGCCCAATAAAATAATTTTAAACCAAGTTGCAAAATAAACAACTGATCAGAAAGACACTGTTCCTTCTTTAAGCACATTTTCACAATAAATACTACATGATTTTGAACATTTACAATGAAGTAGCATTTTAAAAGAAAGTTCCCAGTACCCCCAATCACTGATTTCAAAGCTGGCTTATAAATTTTAGGAATGTCAAACAGAATTTGAAAAACAGAATCAGAATATGTAATTTTGAGTCACTCTTCCCCTCTTCCATTGGATTTTAATTCCCAAGAGTTTTGCATCATCAGGAAAATCAACTTAGGCAATGATTGATCCTATCAAGCTAGATTGAAAGAGATGGGTTGCAGATGTCTTTGATTTAATATTTTCCAAGGACTATGTATCAGATACTTTGTGAAGAAAGTAACTCAAAAAACATTTTAATTGTCTAAAATAGTTTAGTCATTTCGATTGGCTACCTCTTGTTTTTACTTTGCTGAGACAGAAAGTGATCTGTTCTGAATGTGTACCCCAATGTGAAGGGTATCTACACTTTGGGGAAGGACACAGGAAAAGGAGAGGGGCAATGGAGGAAAAAGACCCAGGAATGGCTTAATGTTCCATAGAGAAGCCTTGGACAGAACGTGTAACCTACTGAATTTCTTGTAACTGCTGCTATTTCACCATTTTTAAACTACAAAACTAGCATATGGTTAATATCCTAAGTTCTCCTCTGGAACTTTCCTATTCAAGGTTCCAACTTGGAAATATTGGGTTGGCCAAAATGTTCCAGTTTTTCCATACAATGTTATAGAAAAACCTGAACAAACCTTTTGCTGCTGCCGCTAAGTCGCTTCAGTCGTGTCCAACTCTGTGCGACCCATAGACGGCCTCCTACGGGGCTCCTCTGTCCCTGGGATTCTCCAGGCAAGACCACTGGAGTGGGTTGCCATTTCCTTCTCCAATGCATAAAAGTGAAAAGTGAAAGTGAAGTCGCTCAGTCGTGTCCGACTCTTAGCGACCTCATAGACTGAAGCCTATCAGACTCCTCCGTCCATGGGATTTTCCAGGCTAGAGTACCGGAGTGGGGTACCATTGCCTTCTCCGAATGAACCTTTTGGCCAAACCAAAATATTAAATTCTAATATGCCTACCATTCAAGGCCCTCCATGAATTAACCAGCTGCCACAAGCCTCTATTGATGTTGTTTAATCACCAACACCTGTCCGACTCTTTTGCGACTCCATGGACTATAGCCTGCCAGGCTTCTCTGTCCATGGGATTTCCCAGGCAAAGAGAATGGTTTGCCGTTTCCTCCTCCAGGGGATCTTCCCAACCCAGGGATGGAACCCATGTCTTCTGCATTGGCAGGCAGAATCTTTACCACTGAGCCACCAGGGAAGCCCACAAGCCTATATAACCCCTTCTGTTACTGCTTTCCAGGTCTTTCGATATATTACGTTCTACACAAACGTGCCTAATCCACCCTCTATCTCTATTTCTGCCATTTATATATGAAGAACCTTTCCAGCTTGGTACGATTCTTTCACCATCCAAGTCAAGACACACATCCTTCAAAAAAGCCTTTTCTGATAAATTCAAAATACCTTTGATCACTTTCAATAAAGGCTGCCAGAAGTGTGACAAACACTTAAATATTCAATTTATACCAAACCACAGAATATTATCTGGTCTTGCCTTCCAGGAGATGAATCTCTATGGCATTCAAAGTAGATATATATAGTTTTCAACAGATGTTCAGGAAAAGATGTTCTTCACGCCTTTCTGAATCCTATTTTATGTATATATCTCACACTACAATTTAAACTAATTTCCTTTTGCTTGTAGTGCCTTGTCCATACATGAATGAATGTGCTACAAGTCATTTACTAGGGTCAGAAAACAAGTGCTTATCATTTTCCTCCTCCCAAGACATTCAGAAACTGAAATATTTAAGCAAACTTTCTTTTGCTTTTAACCTTATATTTTGCTTTGAATGATTTCAATGTTTATTTTCTTGAGCCATTCTAATATTTTACTATTGTTTTAAAGTACGTAAACTATCATAGGATATAATAATCTACTTAACATTGACTTCATGTAAATAGCAAAAAAGTGTTTGTAAGTCTTACATGTAAATTCTATTAAGATGTTCTCTCTCATCTTTCATTTGCAGCACAGATACTATAGACTGCATCTGTCTGGAGTTAAGTGACAATTCTCACACACTTGCTATACTGGTTTCTTGCTGGCAGGTGTTCACATCTACCTAGCTGCCCTGATTTCACATGTCCGTTGTTAGGGCTTTCCCAGTGGCTCGGTAAAGAACCTGCCTGCAACACAAGAGACACGAATTCAACCCCTGGGTCAGGAAGATCCCCCAGAGAAGGAAATGCAATGCACTCCAGTATTCTTGATTGGAGAATCCCACGGACAGAGGAGCCTGGCGGGCTACAGTCTACGGGATTGCAAGGAGTCAGACACGACTGAGCTCGCGCACACACACCAGCAAATCATGCCACCTGAGAGCTGCAGGAACCCTTGATTATAGCCAAGTCAGACAGAAAGGCAAGTGACCTAGGGCCCCAGCTAGCATCTGAAGTGAAGGCGGTCATGTGCTTAATTAACTCTGAGCCCTTAAATCTGTGGCCTGAGGCTCACTCTCGGTGGGTTAGGGTCCAAATGGAATTGAATTCTACGACACCCTATTGATGTCTATGGAGAAGCAGAGAACTGGTGGGCTTTAGGCCTCCCTACTTCTCGCCTCCCCAGTCTCTAGCAATGGGCTCTGCATACCCGTTAGAAATTAGTTTCTAATCCTCACACTAACCCTACAAGGCTAGTGTTATCATCCCCTGCACATCACACCTGAGGCAAGATTCCAGAAGGTGCTGAACTTGCTCACAGATACAGAGCGAGGCCAGGGACAGCTGGAACCGAGCCCTGGCATATTAGACTCCACAGTGCTTGTTCTTTCTACCATATTACACGGACTCTCTGCATCTTTATAAATGCTCTAATGCTGCTTGATATATTCCTTTTACTTCCAACAATTCAATTCTAAGTCACTTTATTTACCTTTTTCTTACTTCAACTTAACAGAAGTTGGTTTTAAATACTAAAGATAGCATTTTTTTTTTTTTAAATGAAAGAAAATACACATGAAGTGAGAGACGACTTTAACAGAAGAAATGATCTTGGCCAATCTAGATTTCATCATCACTGATGTTTCCACTAAAAGGAATCCAATATTAACCTTTATGACACCAAAGAATTCAATGCTAACATTCGCAATTTCGTTACCTGCCGGAGCTGGAAGATCCCACCCGTCGGCACGTCCTTTGCAGGAATCACCTCTACAGGGCAGTACTCCCCATTCTCATTCTGTTCCAAGATTTGAACCCAAAACTCCACTTTCCTGGTGACTTCGCTCCACCTAGGAAATAGTTGAAGTTCTTGGAAAATCATACATTTCTATTTCAATACAAACAGCTTAGGACCCTACCCATGAGAATTAGCAATGATAATGACCTCCAAATAGAGTAACTCTGTTATTAGAGTAATCTGAGGTTCAATGAGGAATACACAAGTACATCCTAGCAAATGTGATTGAAAGTGAAGTTCAACAAACAGTATCAGAACTAAAAGATGATGCCTTTATTTCATTCATAAAGGTGTGGTAATTACAAACTATATCAGTGTGGTTATTTAAAAATTTAAGCATTGTTATCAAAAGTACAGAAGCAATTCACAGGGATGATCTTTTCATAGACAGGGGTAGTGCTGTACGCTTTGGTGGCTCGACAAGTACCTCTGCTGTACCTCAGAGTATCAAGTACCTCAGAGAATCAGGACAAAAAAATCTCTGTGTCTAATTTAGTATTCACTAAAACTTTTTAAATGGAAAAAAAAAAAAACAGAAGGAAGACTATCTAGTTCTCATCATTAATTAGAGGCAGTACAAATATATGCTCTTTTAGTCTTTTCCTTTTAACTCTTCTGTTTCAAATATTGGTCAACAAGTAAGCCTTCCTCCTTTCATGATTGATGCAACTTGAAAAGAACTCTGAGATAAAGCTAAAAATAAGAAATTCTGAATTCCAGAGAATATCTGATTCATCTTCTCTACAGTTGATTAACTAGAAGTTATTTCATAATAATAAGCAACATATTCTCCAAAAATTCATTTTACTCTTTATTCTTAACTACCTATTTCTTAACTTTTCCCCATCAGTCTTCAAAAGTTCATTCCTCTAAGGAAGTTTAACTGTGCTATTAATACCGTGAACATAACATCATCTATCCTTGGAATACTGGTAAATGTTCAGGAAGTGGTAATCTTTATAAAGTGGCAATATTAATCTCTAGCAGTTTTTAAAAAATTATAAATGGTATCAGATGGATGGATATCTCAAATTTACCTGTCCCGAAGACTGCGTGTTTTTGCTTGGATAATCCCCAAATCCCACAGGGCTGGGTTTTTCCGAGGATCATTCATCTTATGGCCATAGACTTCGATTGCCAACGCCCCTTCTGAAAGATGCTCAATAAAGTCTTCAGTGATGCTAACAGAAAACTCCTAAAAGGAAATAAGTACAGAAGAGAAACACCTTCCAGTGACCTGATTACTTACACCTCACATCATATCCTCACTTCATCATGGAGAAGAGAAATGTAAGAGAAGGTTTTAGTTACAGCACAAAACTGTCATCCAATGCCCATAATGAATGCCCAGATGGCCCAGGGTCCTTAACTTTCACTCCAGCTTTTCTTAAAACTCTACACCTTGAAAAATCTATTGTGAAAGACCAGCACTGTATTCTATTTTGAGAGCAATATTCTGAAAGCATAAATAATCATATGAAGAATGACAACACTGATTTACATCTAGTAAGACAGCAGTGTGATGGACAGACAATTTTTCCTAGTTTTTAGGAAGTTAATGCTCTGATAGTAAGAAAGAATGACTATCATTGTGCAAAAAATTCAACTGATTTTTTAAAATCTGTCCATCTTTGTAAGATATAAAACAGTCTCTAGTAATGATTAGGATTGAGTTTTTAAATAATTTATTTTTAAAAGTCACAGAATCTCCTCTTTCTCAATCTTTAAAACAGAAAGACTTTTGATATGCTAAATAGATTAGAACTGAGAGACCTCTCTCGCTTGAAAAAAAATGAGATAGCTCAAGTGAGACAAAGTAGAAAAAAAGAATCTAGAATCTGACAGTCTCAGCTCTGTTAGTTATTAGCAGTGGGCAAAATGACCTCTGAACTGGCTTCCTCCGTTTTTTTTTTTTTTTTAAAAACACTGTCATCAAATAGAGCTGTGGGAAAGATAGCTCTAAAATGTTTGTTCTTGTCTCTTCTATCTTCACTTTCTCTAAAACAATAGTTTCTTAACCTTCCCAGATGACACTTTTTCCAGTAACTTATACAAAACACGGATTTTTTTTGGAGACAGGTACCATATATACATATACAGTCACACGAAAGTTAACTTTTGGTGGTGGAAGAGTTACGTGCACTGACACTGTAGTTTGGGTTTTCCCCAGCTGTTGTTATTGTCTTCAGTTGCTAAGTCATGTCCGACTCTTCCGCAACCCCACGGACTGTGTTACTGATGTACCTGACCACAGCGTTGTGAGTTTAAGCTGTACATACTGTGCACTGATGACACATTAGTCTTTGACTCCAAGGGCTTCCCTTGTGGCTCAGAAAGTAAAAAATTTGCCTGCAATGCAGGAGACCTGGGTTCAATCCCCGGGTAGGGAAGATCCTCTGGAGAAGGATAAGGCAACCCACTCCAGTATTCTGACCTGGAGAATTCTATGGACAGAGGAGCCTGATAGGCTATAGTCCATGGGGTCGCAAAGAGTCAGACACGACTGAGTGACTAACATTTTCTCTTTCTCACCACCCTAAGAAACTGATCTAAGACATATATAGGTACCGAATTACTCAATAAAATATGGGTTATTTTTATTTTGCTTTGACCTGAGTAATTAAAAGCTGACCAGGTCTGCAAAACACACTCACACTGCAGTGATCAAAGACAACCATGCACTGCGGCTCCTTGCTGACGGGAGAAGACGAGGTGTCCACCTCGGGGGCAACGGTGACTGGCTCCTGCTGATCCCAGAAGTCGTATTTGCAGAACACGAAGTGGGACAGATGCTGTGGCAACCCAGTGGCTTGAAGTATTTTCACCTGAAGAAAAAGGAAGGCTCTGTTTTTAACCCAGATAATTCCAAGAACTACTCTGAGTCAGAGACACAGGTTCCAGTCCTGACTATGCCCTTAACAGCTGGCTTTTGTTGATCACATCCCAGTCCCTTTCAATCTGGGCTGTATTTCTGCATCTGTGAAATGCCATATTTAGCAAGAGGTAGACCTAAGATAGCAATAATCTAGACTGAATACAAGTGGACATTTTAAAGCATTTACAGGCTGAAGAATAACATTTAAAATTCTAGTTTCTTTTATCATCATCTTAAGAAGAAAGTTCTCCAACATCAACACCACTTGATGATATAAACCTGGCCAACTATGGATATAGCACAAGGACACAGGGTTAAGAATGATGAATGAAGAATGCAAACAGTGGGCACACCAGTAAGCAGTAAATATTCAGAAAAGTATTTATCTGATATTTTAGTGTCTAACAAGGAATAAGGTTCTCAACTGGAATGTTACTTGCTGCTGAAGCATTTTTGGAAAATCTGAAGCACAGGGAACGTATGCTTTGAAGATCTGGAGAGTGAATGGAGGAAAAGAGAGATCGCGCCCGCTAACCACCCTCTTGCACCACCAACTGGCTGGTTGTTGACTGAGAGCTGGGTCAAAGGAAACATGCCTTGGGCTGCAGGGGTGTAGGGTTTTGTGATAGCTACATAAAACTAGAATATGTGTTTA
Organism: Bos indicus x Bos taurus; assembly: GCF_003369695.1. Lineage (NCBI taxonomy): Eukaryota > Metazoa > Chordata > Mammalia > Artiodactyla > Bovidae > Bos > Bos indicus x Bos taurus. The sequence goes on along the minus strand of NC_040083.1, from coordinate 9,381,305 downwards.
ATTGGCCCCAAACAAACCAGACCCAGGAGAAATACCTAGAATGGGTTTTAAAGCAGCCAACAGTCTATGCGTTTCTTTCAGCAGGCAGCATCAGGTCGATTTTTAAGCGGGAGTTTTTGTGATAAGCTGTGACAGTATAAAACTCCTCCAACTACAAAGGAAACTAAATCCTAAAAGTAACTAAGCCAAACTGAATTCTGACTTTACAATCAATGAGGCCAACCTCCATGAGACTGCGCACTGAGCATTTATTCACACCCTTCACTTGGTCACTTCCTGCACGCTGTATGATACACTTGAAACCTCCAGTGAGTAAACTTAACAAAAACAGATTTGAATGTGGCAGAAGTTTACATAGTTTCATAACCACAAATATAATCTTACTGTTTCAGGAAGTACCAACAATGACACAGAAAACCATGCAAAGCAAATGACTATTTTCTTCTCTACCAGGCACATGATGGGTAAGCAATGGATGGGAATTCTTACTCAGTTTTTCCTATGATGGCAACAAGACTGTGAAACATCTAGAGGGCAATGCCCAGGCTCTGGAAGATGATCAACCAGCACATTCTATTTGTCCAAACCAAAAAGAGCGATTGGTATTAATTTTTCATTAAAATTTTCATTTAAAAACCGTCCCCTTCTCATTAAGTGTTTAAAATACTTATTCTATTCTTTAAGTTGAGGCAATGTGGTATTTGGGAAGACTGCAAGATTCTGGAGGACACAGATCTAAAGATAAATCTCTGCCACTTCTTAACAGTAATTGTTTTTAAACAAATGACTTAAATCCTTAGTTTCCTTAGGCTCAGTTTTTCTTCTGTACAAAACAGGAGAGCTGCCTAATGATAGATGTGTGAGAACTAACCACACCAGTGAAACACAATGCCTGAAAACGCCACCAGGCGTACCACTGACTGGATGGATGTTCAGTACATACTTCGTTGTGATTGAATTCCATCTGAAAGCTAATTTTCCTTCTTAGAAATCAGTCTCAAGATGGGAATGAATAACAAAGCAAGATTTCACATGCTGAACTCTCCTCCACAGGCAACTTCTCAGAATGAGACTGCCAGGAATAAAGAGTATTGGGAATAAACAAAACCAGGAATGATTATCTAGAACACAGGTTCAAGGTCTTGCATGCAGAAGCCTGAATCACCACCAGGTGGCAGAATACCACAGACTTCAACTTGCTGCTGCTCAAAATGTGCGGCCCAGAAACGTCGGGAGATAATGAAGTTGTTTGAAGTTTCGGGAGATAATGAAGTTGTTTGAAGTTTCAAATATACTGATTTTATTCAATACAATTAAAACGATCAATATGTTAATATGTACATACTTTTCATCACAGAAAAATAAATCTAGTCTTCTTTTAAGGGCCAATAATACTCACATCTGTGATCTTTTAAGATTTTTTGATGTGGACCATTTTTAAGTCTTTGCTGAATCTGATACAATATTGCTTCTGATCTACCTTTTGGTTTTTGGCCCCATGTTCTCTGGCCAGGGATCAAGCCCACACACCCTGCAAGGGAAGGCGAAGGCTTTACCACTGACCACCACGGAATGCCTCATCTGTGATAACTTCAGTGTCCCCAGACGGGTTTCTTTTGTTTCTGTCCACAAATATTTTACTGTCATATAGTTTATTTGTCTTCCTTTTATGCAAAAAGCTATTACATGTCAGACTATCGTCTCTAAAAACCACCTCCTCCTGGAAAGAATCCAGTTCCTTGGAGAAACAGCTGATTCCAGGTCTGGGATGAGAAATGTACGGGCTGCACGAGACCAGGGCAAGAAGGCTGGCACGGCCTCCGGGGTGAGGGTTGTGTCAAAGGGTCCCTTGGACTGCAAGGAAATCCAAGCAGTCCATCCTAAAGGAGATCAGTCCTGGGTGTTCACTGGAAGGACTGATGTTGAAGCTGAAACTCCAATACTTTGGCCACCTGACGAGAAGAGCTGACTCATTGGAAAAGACCCTGATGCTGGGAGGGATTGGGGGCAGGAGGAAAAGGGGATGACAGAGGATGAGATAGTTGGATGGCATCATCGACTTGATGCACATGGGTTTTGGTGGACTCTGGGAGTTGATGGACAGGGAGGCCTGGCGTGCTGCGATTCATGGGTCGTAAAGAGTCGGACATGACTGAGCAACTGAACTGAACTGAAAGGACCCAGGAGCCCACTGAAGAGGCTCCCCTAGGCCAAAGATGGGGTTGTTTGAGCCTCGATGCAGATAATAAATATAAGAGATCACAGCTTATCAAGCATATTTAAATCCAAGAGTTTATATAATGATAAGAAGACACAAACCAAAAAACCCTCGCTTGTCAGTTTTGGATATTAGAAGGAAAACTATTTATTTTTAAAAGTAGTCAATAAAGGGAGACAGTGGTGTATTCATCCTGCCTCTCTGATAAAAATTGTATCTGTGAATAGCAAGATACTTGACAGAAAGATTCACTCTATAGCACAATTCCAGCTAATAAATGAAGCGATGATAGAATCACAGTGTTGTTCTTTTCTAACTCCTAATGAAATATCTAGGTGATAACCATCAATGATAGCAAACACTCCCCAAAGAAAACCAGGCATGCCGTGCCTTTTAATGGAAGCAGACACCTCATTCTCCCTGTAAAGTGTCATCCTGACTCCTCTTCTCCGTGTCAGCTTTATGTCTAGCTCCCAATTTACAGCAAGCACATCCTAACCCAGTAAAGAATTAGCAAAACCGAGACTATGAGACCATGTGAGATGACAGCACAGTTTCTACACTAAGCAAAGTGTAAGATGAGAGAGAAGGTGCACGCACACACAGGAGGGAGCAAGCACAAGCGCCAGAGCCAGAAGAGTAAAACATAAAACAGGCCAGAGACACACCAACCGAGACAACCACGGGAAATGATATTTCACAATGTCAAAAAAGGATTAATTTTTGCGTGTGGTACATCCTGGCTAGGCTGGGTTTTTTTTTTAAAGTTTTCTTCTTCTGAGACACATATTAAACTATTCTTGATGAAATACGATGTCTGGGATGCTTCAAAATAATCCAGGGGAAGGGGACAGTGGAGAAGCAGCGTGTATACATGAACAAAGCAAGACTGAGCAGGAGCTGATGGCTGCCAAGGGACGATGAGTGGGGGGGTCAGTAAGACCCTCCTCACTACTTTTCTGTACGTTTGATCTCTTCTATAAACAAATCATACTACGTTTTCACTGTTATTTTCCTTTTTAAGTTACCCAGCGACAGAAATCCACCTTCCGAGGAAGACAATATTCTCCTATGCTGCTTCACTACCGGTAACTTTCACACACTCATCTTTCACAGGGTGGCATGTCTGGTCCATCTCTTTACAGTGGGCTGTTACAGATGGAGTCAGCAAGGCTGTGCTTCCATCTCTGATAACTGTATAACCTCACAGGAAACATTCTGAAATCATGTACTGCTGCTGAATGGGACGAGGACTCACCATGCACACGAGCCTGTTCTCCTGGGGCTCCTTATCCGAGGAGGCATCCACGGGCTCGTCCCCTCCGGCAATCCTCTCCCCGACGTCACCACTGAGGCGCATCACCTCCACGTGCAGCCGGCCGGCCACCTACAGCAGGGAAAGCAAAAGAAGATCCTTGCTCTGCATTTCGGCCTTCATCTGTTTAAGAGTCAAACGGAGGGCAGCTCAACGACGGAACAGGTTCTAATGGTGACTCTTCCTCCAAGTACTTGGAATAATCACCGTCAAGCGGTGTGCAAACACAGGCATTGAGAATACACACAGACGGCGCTCGCTGTTACTGACGGGAAACTGTTAATGACAGCTCACTGTCACCACCCTGTGTTCCTGAACTGCCCTCTGCAGGACATAAGGCACGAGGAGAAAACTAACCTCTCCTTTCTGGTTGATGATCGGCACGGCGTACTGTAACTTCACGTCATAGAAGAGGGACTCTAGGAAGACGTTGGCCACCCCGATGAGGCTGTGGTTTTCCTGCTCATCATAGAATGGATCTGCACGCCTGAAGTAAGACCGTATCACCTTTGAGGAGACATGAAAACATACAACTTCAGAAGATCACTTAAAACAGAAGAATTCTTTTTTAATACATGTGTTCCCCATCCTGAACCCTCCTCCCTCCTCCCTCCTCATACCATCCCTCTGGGTCGTCCCAGTGCACCAGCCCCAAGCATCCAGTACCGTGCATCGAACCTGGACTGGCAACTCGTTTCATACATGATATTATACATGTTTCAATGCTATTCTCCCAAATCTCCCCACCCTCTCCCTCTCCTACAGAGTCCATAAGACTGTTCTATACATCAGTGTCTCTTTTGCTGTCTCGTACACAGGGTTATTGTTACCATCTTTCTAAATTCCACATATATGCGTTAGTATACAGATCAGCTCAGGAATCTTTGTCAAATAACCTACCGGGGTGTCTTCTTCACATTCCTTCCACTCCTGATAAAGGTCTCTCATATCCAGTAACCTGTTGTCCAGTTTTTCCAAGGACCAGATCTGCTTCCCTTTTCCTTTTCTTCTCACCTGGATAGCAGGTTCACTAAGGAGAGAGCCTCGCTGTGAAGAGAGTGAGAATGACTTTGTGAAACACAGAGACACTGGCACAACGTGGGCATCAACCCCGACATTCCACTAATACACCCACCGGTCAGATGTCAGCAGCTGAAACGGAAACCATATCGTTCTTTAATCTGTTCAGTGCGAAACTTTCCAGAAATCTTACAAGCTGAATATAATCCTTCCTATCTAAGTGCAGTCAAAATTTAAGAATAAATATAAATTTAAATCCCAGAAAAGTAGACCACGTTTAATGGAAAGTCAAAAATGTCTTAACTGGGGGGCTTCCCTGGTGGTCTGGTGGTTAGGACTCTGTGCTTGACTGAGGGGACGTAAGTTCAATCCCTGGTGGAGGAACCAAGACCCCTCACTCCATGAGATGTGGCCAAAAACCCAAGTGTCTTAATCGGACTATCATATGACCAAAGAGAACCAGTGGGGAGGAAGAGGGTCCTAAGCAGTGAATGAGAAGGGCAAGTTTCCTGGAAGGGGTGGTTAAGAATGTTTTTCTTTCAAAAGTTTGAATGACAATTTTTTTGAATGGCTAGTATCCTAATGCAGTACCAAACCCAAGTGATCAAAAGAGTAAATTGTGAAAAGTATCCTGTTTACTCATCTGGAGGCAATAAATGATACCAACTTCCAAATACACAGTTTGGATTTATTATTAAAAAGTTAAAGGGCTTCCCTGGTAGCTCAGTGGTAAAGAATCCACCTCCAGTGCAGGAGATACGGGTTCGATCCCTGATTTGGGAAGATCCCACGTGCCGTGGAGCAGCTGAGCCTGTGCAACACAACTACAGAGCCTGAGCTCTGCAACAAGAGAAGCCACTGCAGCAAGAGGCCCTCACGCTGCAATCAGAGAGCAGTCTCAGCTCACTGCAACTAGAGAAAAGCTGTGCAGCAACGAGGACAGCCGAACAGCCACAACAGCCAAAACTAAATGAACAAACAAAAAATACTTTAAAAATAAAATGAAAAAAGTACAGAACCAGCTAGAGATGCCGGTTGTACACAGTATTGTGAATATACTACAGGACACTGAATTGTTCCTGTTAAAATACTAATTTGATGCTGTGTGAATGTCATCTCGGAAAAAAAGAAACAGTACTCCCTGAATATTCCCAGCTTAGAAAAGCAACATGCTTTTTTAAAAATATAATATTGGAAAAGATTCTGATGCTGGGAGGGATTGGGGGCAGGAGGAGAAGGGGACGACAGAGGATGAGATGGCTGGATGGCATCACTGACTCGATGGATGCGAGTCTGAGTGAACTCCAGGAGTTGGTGATGGACAGGGAGGCCTGGTGTGCTGCGATTTATGGGGTCACAAAGAGTCGGACATGACTGAGCGACTGATCTGATATGATTACTACTTTTTAAAATATGTATTAATTTATTTGGCTGTACTGGGTCTTTGTGGTAGCATGACAGATCTTTAGTTGTGGCATGTGGGATCTAGTTCCCTGACCAAGGTTTGAACCCCAGGCCCCCTGCATTGGGAGCATGGAATCTTAGCTACCGGACCACGAGGGTAGTCCCGACAATGTGCTTTTATGTAGGAAAAACATTTAAACTTTTGGAAATCACAGAGCAGAAAGTAAAAATGCCTCTGTATATCTCCCCCAGAGAGATGGATCTAGCAGATCACTAATCAATTGAGATTTATTAGAATTTTTAAAAAACTCTTCTTCTGCTTAGAACTTTAGAGAATTCTGAAAGACA